>NC_058520.1:590284447-590988241 GCF_904849725.1 Hordeum vulgare subsp. vulgare
CTTGCATACTTGCTAGTATCTTTAGGATCGACAAAAACTTCTCGTTGTATCACATACAATGTTTGCTCAAGGAAACCGTCGAGAAAACAATGTTTTGACATCCTACGTGCAATATTTCATAAATAATGCATCAACAACTAACATTATTCTAATAGACCTTTAGCATCGCTACGAGTGAGAAAGTCTCATCATAGTCAACTGTTTGATCTTGTCGAAAACATCTTTGCGACAAGTCGAGCTTTTCTTAATAGTGACTCATCACCATCATCGTCTGTCTTCTTTTAAAGATCCATCTTTACTCAATAGTCTTATGACCATCAAGTAGTTCTTTCAAAGTCTACACTTTGTTTTCATACATGGATCCTCTCTCGGATTTCATGGCTTCCAGCCATTTGTCGGAATCTGGGCCCACCATCGCTTTCTCCATAACTCATAGGTTCACTGTTGCTCAACAACATGACCTCCAAGACAGGGTTACCGTACTACTCTGCAGCAGTACGCGACCTTGTCGACCTACGAGGTTTGTAGTAACTTGATTCGAAGCTCAATGATCACCATCATCAGCTTCCACTTCAATTGGTGTAGGCGCCACAGGAACAACTTCCTATGCCCTGCTACACACTGGTTGAAGTGATGGTTCAATAACCTCATCAAGTTCTACTACCCTCCCACTCAATTCTTTCGAGAGAAACCTTTCCTCGAGAAAGGATCCGTTTCTAGAAACAAACACTTTGCTTTCGGATCTGAGATAGGAGATGTACCCAACTGTTTTGGATATCCTATGAAGATGCATTTATCCGCTTTGGGTTCGAGCTTATCAGGCTGAAACTTTTTCACATAAGTGTCGAAGCCCCAAACTTTCAAGAAACGACAGTTTAGATTTCTCTAAACCTCAGTCTATACTGTGTCATCTCAACGGAAATACGCGGTGCCCTATTTAAAGTGAATGCGGTTGTCTCTAATGCATAACCCATAAACGATAGTGGTAATTCGATAAGAGACATCACAACATGCACCATACGAAATAGTGCATGGCTATGACGTTCAGACACATCATCACACTATGATGTTCCAGGTGGCATGAACTGTGAAACAATTTCCACATTGTCTTAACTGTGTACCAAAAACTCGTAACTCAGATATTCATTTCTATGATCATATCGTAGACAGTTCATCCTCTTGTTACGACGAACTTCACTCTGAAACGGAATTGAACTTTTCAGTATTTCAGACTTGTGATTCATTAAGTAAATACTCCTGTATCTACTCAAGTCGTCAGTGAAGTAAGAACATAATGATATCCACTGCGTGCCTCAGCACTCATTGGACTGCATACATCAAAATGTATCACTTCCAACAAGTTACTATCTTATTTCATCTCAATGAAAACCAGGCCTTGCTCATGTGGTATGATTTGCATGTCACTAGTGATTCGAAATCAGGTGAGTACAAAGATCCATCAGCATGGAGCCTCTTCATGCAATTTATACTAACATGACTCAAGCGGCAATGCCACAAGTAAGTGGTACTATCATCATCAACTGTATCTTTTGGCACCATTATCATGAACATGTGTAACACTACGATCGAGATTCAATAAACCATTGAAGGTGATTATTCAAGAAAACAGAGTAACCATTATTCTCTTTAAATAAATAATCGTATCGCAATAAACACGATCCAATCATGTTCATGCTTAACGCAGGCACCAAATAACAATTATTTAGGTTTAATACCAATCCGGATGGTAGAGGGAGCGTGCGACGTTTGATCATATCAACCTTGGAAACACTTCCAACACGTATCGTCACCTCGCCTTTAGCTAGTCTCCATTTATGCCGTAGCTTTCATTTCGTGTTACTAATCACTTAGCAACCGAACCGGTATCCAATACCCTCATGCTACTAGGAGTACTAGTAAAGTACACATCAACATCATGTATATCAAATACACTTCTTTCGACTTTTGCCAGCCTTCTTATCTACCAAGTATCTAGAGTTGCTCCGCCTCAGTGACTGTTCCCCTCATTACAGAAGCACTTAGTCTCGGGTTTGGGTTTAATCTTGGGTCTCTTCATTAGTGCAGCAACTGTTTTGCCGTTTCACGAAGTATCCCTTCTAGCCCTTGCCTTTCTCGAAACTTAGTGGTTTTACAAACCATCAACTATTGACGCTCCTTCTTGATTTCTACTTTCGCAGTGTCAAACATCGCGAATCGCTCAAGGATCATTGTATCTATCCTTGATATGTTATAGTTCATCACTAAGCTCTCACAGCTTGGTGGCAGTGACTTTGGAGAACTATCACTATCTCATCTGGAAGATTAACTCCCACTTGATTCAAGCGATTGTCGTACTCAGACAATCTGAGCACACGCTCAACGATTGAGCCTTTCTCCTTTACTTTGTGGACAAAGAATTTCGTCGGAGGTCTCGTACCTCTCAACAAGGGCACAAGCGTGAAATCACAATTTCATCTCTTTAGAACATCACTTATGTTCCGTGACGTTTTAAAACGTTTTCGGCGCCTTGCTTCTAAGCCATTTAAGTATTTTGCACTGAACTATCGTGTAGTCATCAGAAACGTGTATGTCGGATGTTCACAGCATCCACACATGACGCTCGGGGTGCAGCACACCGATTGGTGCATTAAGGACATAAGCCTTCTGCGCAGCAACGAGGACAATCCTCGGTTTTACAGACTTAGTCTGTAAAGTTTGCTACTATTAACTTTCAACTAAATTTTCTCTAGGAACATATAAAAACAGTAGAGCTATAGCGCAAGCTACATCGTAATTCGCAAAGACCATTAGACTATGTTCATGACAATTAGCTCAATTAATCATATTACTTTAAGAACTCCCACTCAAAAAGTACATCTCTCTAGTCATTTGAGTGGTACATGATCCAAATCCACTATCTCAAGTCCGATCATCACGTGAGTCGAGAATAGTTTCAGTGGTAAGCATCTCTATGCTAATCATATCAACTATACGATTCATGCTCGACCTTTCGGTCTCATGTGTTCCGAGGCCATGTCTGCACATGCTAGGCTCGTCAAGCTTAACCCGAGTGTTCCGCGTGCGCAACTGTTTTGCACCCGTTGTATGTGAACGTTGAGTCTATCACACCCGATCATCACGTGGTGTCTCGAAACGACGAACTGTAGCAACGGTGCACAGTCGGGGAGAACACAATTTCGTCTTGAAATTTTAGTGAGAGATCACCTCATAATGCTACCGTCGTTCTAAGCAAAATAAGGTGCATAAAAGGATTAACATCACATGCAATTCATAAGTGACATGATATGGCCATCATCACGTGCTTCTTGATCTCCATCACCAAAGCACCGGCACGATCTTCTTGTCACCGGCGCCACACCATGATCATCCATCAACGTGTTGCCATCGGGGTTGTCGTCCTACTTATGCTATTACTACTAAAGCTACATCCTAGCAAAATAGTAAACGCATCTGCAAGCACAAACGTTAGTATAATGACAACCCTATGGCTCCTGCCGGTTGCCGTACCATCGACGTGCAAGTCGATATTTCTATTACAACATGATCATCTCATACATCCAATATATCACATCACATCGTTGGCCATATCACATCACAATCATACCCTGCAAAAACAAGTTAGACGTCCTCTAATTTTGTTGTTGCATGTTTTACGTGGTGACCAAGGGTATCTAGTAGGATCGCATCTTACTTACGCAAACACCACAACGGAGATATATGAATTGCTATTTAACCTCATCCAAGGACCTCCTCGGTCAAGTCCGATTCAACTAAAGTTGGAGAAACCGTCACTTGCCAGTCATCTTTGAGCAAAGGGGGTTACTCGTAACGATGAAACCAGTCTCTCGTAAGCGTACGAGTAATGTCGGTCCAAGCCGCTTCAATCCAACAATACCGCGGAATCAAGAAAAGACTAAGGAGGGCAGCAAAACGCACATCACCGCCAAAAAAACCTTTTGTGTTCTACTCGAGAAGACATCTACGCATGAACCTAGCTCATGATGCCACTGTTGGGGAACGCCGCAAGGGAAACAAAAATTTTCCTACGCGCACGAAGACCTATCATGGTGATGTCCATCTACGAGAGGGGATGAGTGATCTACGTACCCTTGTAGATCGTACAACAGAAGCGTTTAGAGAACGCGGTTGATGTAGTGGAACGTCCTCACGTCCCTCGATCCTCCCCGCGAACAATCCCGCGATCAGTCCCACGATCTAGTACCGAACGGACGGCACCTCCGCGTTCAGCACACGTACAGCTCGACGATGATCTCGGCCTTCTTGATCCAGCAAGAGAGACGGAGAGGTAGAAGAGTTCTCCGGCAGCGTGACGACGCTCCGGAGGTTGGTGATGATCTCGTCTCAGCAGGGCTCCGCCCGAGCTCCGCAGAAACGCGATCTAGAGGAAAAACTATGGAGGTATGTGGTCGGGCAGCCGTGAGAAAGTCGTCTCAAATCTGCCCTAAAAGCCCCATATATATAGGAGGAGGGAGGGGAACCTTGCCTTGGGGTCCAAGGGATCCCCAAGGGGTCGGCCGAGCCAGGGGGGAGGACTCTCCCCCCCCAAACCGAGTCCTACTTGGTTTGGTGGGAGGGAGTCCTTCCCCCTTCCCACTTCTCCCTTTTTTTTTCTTTCCTTTGATTTTTTCTTCCTTGGCGCATAGGGGATTGGTGGGCTGTCCCACCAGCCCACTAAGGGCTGGTGTGACCCCCCAAATACCTATGGGCTTCCCCGGAGTGGGTTGCCCCCTCCGGTGAACTCCCGGAACCCATTCGTCATTCCCGGTACATTCCCGGTAACTCCGAAAACCTTCCGGTAATCAAATGAGGCCATCCTATATATCAATCTTCGTTTCCGGACCATTCCGGAAACCCTCATGACGTCCGTGATCTCATCCGGGACTCCGAACAACATTCGGTAACCAACCATATAACTCAAATACGCATAAAACAACGTCGAACCTTAAGTGTGCAGACCCTGCGGGTTCGAGAACTATGTAGACATGACCCGAGAGACTCCTCGGTCAATATCCAACAGCGGGACCTGGATGCCCATATTGGATCCTACATATTCTACGAAGATCTTATCGTTTGAACCTCAGTGCCAAGGATTCGTATAATCCCGTATGTCATTCCCTTTGTCCTTCGGTATGTTACTTGCCCGAGATTCGATCGTCAGTATCCGTATACCTATTTCAACCTCGTTTACCGGCAAGTCTCTTTACTCGTTCCGTAATACAAGATCCCGCAACTTACACTAAGTTACATTGCTTGCAAGGCTTGTGTGTGATGTTGCATTACCGAGTGGGCCCCGAGATACCTCTCCGTCACACGGAGTGACAAATCCCAGTCTTGATCCATACTAACTCAACTAACACCTTCGGAGATACCTGTAGAGCATCTTTATAGTCACCCAGTTACGTTGCGACGTTTGATACACACAAAGCATTCCTCCGGTGTCAGTGAGTTATATGACCTCATGGTCATAGGAATAAATACTTGACACGCAGAAAACAGTAGCAACAAAATGACACGATCAACATGCTACGTCTATTAGTTTGGGTCTAGTCCATCACGTGATTCTCCCAATGACGTGATCCAGTTATCAAGTGACAACACTTGCCTATGGCCAGGAAACCTTGACCATCTTTGATCAACGAGCTAGTCAACTAGAGGCTTACTAGGGACGGTGTTTTGTCTATGTATCCACACAAGTATTGTGTTTCCAATCAATACAATTATAGCATGGATAATAAACGATTATCATGAACTAAGAAATATAATAATAACTAATTTATTATTGCCTCTAGGGCATATTTCCAACAGGGGGATCAATCCAAGGAAGAAATCACCAGATCTGAAGGAGATGGGGGAGGGGATTAGGGATTCGAAGAGAGCCAGCCGCCGCCGTTGCAGTTTCTGTTTGAATGAGGGAGGGGAATGGGGAGGGGGTGGGGAGGGGGCTGGCCCGTGGCCAGTTAAGTCAATGTGTGGCGCCTAAGCGTTAGGCGCCACACATTACAATGTGTGACGCCTGAGGCTTAGGCGTCACACGACCTGGGGGATGGGCCCTCCCTGCCAGGTGGTCGGGGTGTGTGGCGCCGAAGGGCTAGGCGTCACACAGTGTAGTGTGGCGCCTACTTGTCGGGCGCCACACAAAAGGGTCAGGCGGGTGAAATATTTTCCCCGAGGGGTCACTCCGTGAGTTCTTTCCCCCCAGGGGTCATTTTTGTCAATTTTGCCACATGAGCATCTCTCCTTCCTTATTTACAATTTTATGGTTTAGCTTTTTTATTTCTGGTTTAGGCTCTTATATACCATATTTAACTAATTTCTCATAAATTTAGTCCTTACGGATTCTTCTCCTTTTAACTTCTTCCTTATTTTATACTTGCACCATAAAAAAAATTGTGATTCCTAGTCGATCCTTTGAACGTAACACTCCACAAACAAGATATACCCACATGGAAGCCCCTCTCCCTCTTCTTCTTCTTCTTCTTCATATTTCTTTTTCCAACACATGCCTATATTTTTCATACACACCGTACATTTTTTCTTTTACATTTTCTCGGTCTTTACCCACGTCTAACATTTTTTAAATATGTGATTAACTTTCTTTCTAATGTACGTTTGATGTCCATTTTTTTCATACACGTTGCCAATTTTTTATATGTATAAAGCATTTTTATAAATGTTTCAGATTTTTCCAAATACATGTTTAACATTTTTCCATAAAAATATTTCAATCATTTGTTTTCAAATACCTGTTTTTATTAATACATGGTGGAACATTTTTTAATGATAATACCATTTTTTCTGAACTATGCAAACATTTTTTATGTTGTACACACATTTTTTTAAAAACTTCCTCGAACACGATTTTGAAACTTGAGAACATTACATTTAATAAATTTTTCACACGTTTCTGTTTTGCGGGGAAAATGAAACTTGTGAACATCTTTGTAATGTAAAGGAAAGAAATTTCTGAACATTTAAAAAAAATATAACATACTGTTTTAATTGTACAAATCCATTTTTTGAATTATACCAACATATTTTGTACAATGTATAAACCTATTTCGTACACACGATTGCATTTTTCATACACAAGGCTAACATTTCTACTATTTTTTATCGACGGTTGTACATTTTTGGTATACATCAAAAACATTTTATATGCATGTTTAACATTTGTAATATGCAAGATTAACAGTTTTTCGTATTTTGTGTAAAGTGTTTTTTTGTACGGATTTGCTAAAACACATCTAGACGTTATGGTTCAACACATGCTAATCAAGGGCCGCGTGTGGCCCTCACACGGTGTTCACCATTTGATGACGCTGTTTTTGCAAAGTCATTGAGTACCGAACTTCCGGGCGCCACCGACTTGAAGTGTTCTCCAAGGTGTGGTCTCATCTCCTCAGTCCCGTTTGGGATCATCTCCAGTGATTTCAGTTAGGAAGGAGAAGGGCGTGGAGGAGCCAATCATGCGGCAAAGGAAAGCTATGATTTCATTCAGATTGTTCAATTTATTAGTTGATTTAGAGGTGGGAAATGATGTCTAGCTCATGATGATCGGTCAACGGGAGTCAGAAAAGCCGGTACAAAAAAAAACAAAAAACGAGAAAGTGCGGTCCGATAGGCAAAATAAGTCGGCGGTGGCAAAGGAGAGATGCGAGGGGCGGAACCCTGGAGGCTAGGAAGCGAACGACCAACTTCCTTCCAACAGTAGAGGTATCTTAGCAGTCGTCACACAATGTCAAACCATCAAGGTCCCTTTTTTTTTCCGGAACAAGAAGAGGTACTTTTCTTCAGTGGAGAAGAGAAAAAAAAGAGGCAGTATGCAAGTCGATTTTTTTTTTCTGTTTTTTGATTTTATTTTTTGAGAAAAATCGATTTGATTTTTTTAGACAAAGGGAAAAAATGATTTGATAATCGGGCAGGATTGGACCCATGTATCCTACGGCCCAAACGGCACGGTCTTGGCCCAGTCTACACCCACGGGCACGGAGGAAGGCCACCGACCGGAGGGCAGAAAATCCCCACACGAGTCGGTCTCCTCTCCTCTCCTCTCTTCCTCCTCCCGTCGCACTCTCTTCGCTCCTCCCAAATCCCTCCTAGCTAGGGTTTTACCCCCGCCCCGCCGCGCCGCGCCCGCTGACCATGACGGCCGCCGACCTGCAGGCGGAGCTGCTCCGCGCCCAGCTCGAGGAGCATGACGTCGAGGTGATCGATCCTCCCTCCATTCCGACCCTCTCCCTCCGATTCGGTGCCGCGTCGGCCAAAAATCCACGCCCCTCGTGCTTGTTCGCCCCCCGGATCGGCGCGTTCCCGTTGCGGCGGTGGCGTTAGGGCGCTAGATCTCGTCCGTCCATGTCGCCTAGGTCGTGGCCAGCAGCCTGAGGGCACATGTAGGGCGTTTGATTTTTCGCGGGGGAGCGGGCGAGGCCTCGGGCCCCTCCATGACCCTCCACCATGATAGCTCAAGGCGTGGTATTTTTTCTCTTCATTCATGTGAGGAAATCGTGCTTGCTCGTGCATCTAGTAGGAGTTCAGTTTCAGAGGAGGTTGGTAATGCCAGTATATCCTTTGGTCTTTGCTGTTAGGGGGCTTGTGGTCCGTCTGTGATTTGTTTGTCAGTTGCCCCTCTTATGTATGTACGGTTTGTGGTTACACTTTCTGACAGAACTGTACTGCTGCAAATCGAAATGCTGCTGCTTTGTCTTGTGGATGCAAATCTCAGAGGAATTTTAAGCGAGCATGGATAAATCACTCACCTTTGGTGGTTGCTACAGTAGGAATGCGACTGCATTTGTTAATTAGCTTTGGAAGTCAGTTGTGACCGAAGTATAATGTTTGTATTTAATTAGCTTTGAAGTTAATTAGGGTTTGTGGTTGCCCTTTCTGAGAGATCTGTACTGCCGCAAACTGAAATGCTGCTGCTTTGTCTTGTGGATGCAAGTCTGAGAGGAATTTCAAGCGAGCATTGATAAATCAGTCACCATTGGTGGTTGCTACAGTAGAAATGTGCCTTCTGTTTGTTAATTAGCTTTGAAAGTCAGTTGTGATCTATGTATCATGTGTGTAATTGTGTGTGCTTATGTGATGCATGGCATCTTGTCCTGTACCAACAATATAATTTTGTGAGCATAGCTTCTGTTGTCAATGCAGACAACTGTTCCTTGTTATGTACATACTCTACATTTTTTGCTTTTGGAGTCTCATTTCTGTTTATCTTGTGCTGATGCTACTTAGTATGTATGTACTCACATCTTCATGCTGGAAGGATAATAACTGTGGGTAGACTATTTACCGTTGTTTCATTTCTGCATATGGCTAACTCTGCTTCCCCCCCTCTGCATGTCCCCTGTTCGGAGGCAGTGCTGCTTAGTGCTTAATAGTTATGATGTTCAAGTAATATGACATTTCTAATGCATACTCCCAGGGAGATGAGCCTATCATTGAGGATGATGATGACGACGATGAAGACGATGATGAGGATGAGGATGAAAAAGATGACGATGACGTTGAGGGTATGATGAAATTCTCTAGCTCCCTCTGTTCAGTTCAAATAGCCATTTAGTTACAGATAAGCCTATTTCTTTTTGTAATGCTGCCTTCTAAGTTCCAACAATAAATTTAAACAAGTTAAGTTATTGCCCATACCCAAATTATAAATTAAACGTTGCTTATTCAACTCCTGAATCAATGGATTATTTTGTTTTTATTGGGCTAGATTCTGGCATTGAGATAATTAGGAAATTGTTATCTGATCTGTTCCTCAATGATACAAACTCCGTATTTACCTATTTTGGTTCACTTTGACCTGTTTTTATTTTTAAAAATTAGACACTGACCAGTTTGTACTCTCTAATAGTCTGTTCTTTCCGTACCATTGCTATACCTTTCTGGTTTCTGTTCTCAATTCTTTGGAACCGTATTATGTATTCATATTCACTTATTCCTGAATTATTCAGCACTGCTTATTTACACTACTTTTAGTTTTCTGTACTGCCTGCCATTTGTATATAATATTCACCTCTGTACTGAGGTGGCACCTTGTATCAATTTCAACCTGCATTAACATGTACATGAATGTTCAGCTATAGCATTTAGTTTGATAGAAGCAAATCGCGAATGTAAAATCTTGCTTTTGCAAGTATAATCTTGGTCGGTGATCCATTTCAATGGATTTAGTATGAAGTGATGCTGGAATTTCCATTAACCATTATGCGAGTAGCTAATCCTTTGTACCTACCTTACCCTAACAGGGATATCTTGTTCAAAAATTAAAACTTGATAAAGGATACCAAGAAGACATGATCAGTCACGTTTTCTGTTCCGTCTTGCTTGAGAGAAGTTGTGTTGTATGAATGTTACACTTGCCATTTCCTATGATTACATATAATAATCCATGAAGTGAACTATGTCTAAGTTGTAGAATTCTGGTCTTGTGCAAAATGTTGAAAATCTGGCATTTTGCATCTGTGCTTTCTGGGTCTAGGAGGTGATGCTAGTGGAAGATCTAGGCAGAGTAGGAGTGAGAAGAAGAGCAGGAAAGCCATGGAGAAGCTTGGCATGAAGGCCATTACTGGTGTGAGCCGTGTAACTATCAAGAAGAACAAGAGCGTGAGCATCTTGACCACTTCAGGCCGTTGTTCCCTGTGGCATAATTATATGCTGTTGGTTGTTGCATTTTCGTAACTTCTCCACACAATTGCAGGTTATGTTTGTCCTCTCCAAGCCAGATGTTTTCAAGAGCTCAAACTCAGATACCTACGTCATGTTTGGGGAGGCCAAGATCGAGGACCTGAGCACTCAGCTGCATTCACAAGCGGCGGAGCAGTTCAAGGCGCCGGGCCCGAGCGGCGTCATCTCGAAGGGCAGGCCGGCCATGGCAGCAGCCCAGGACGACGAGGAGGTCGATGAGACCGGCGTCGACAAGAAGGACATTGAGCTCGTGATGGCGCAGGCCTCCGTTCCGAGATCCAGGGCTGTGAAGGCGCTCAAGGCTGCGGATGGTGACATCGTCAGTGCCATCATGGAGTTGACTAACTAGGTAGTGCCCGTAGGTGGAATCGTGTCCTGATAATAGGGTCTTGGATTGCAAAGCAGTCTTTTGGTCATGTCATCTTGAATGTTGCAGTTGCGGAATTGGAGGTTCTATGTCTGTTGAAACTAGTATTGGGATGTCTGCTGAAACTAGTATTGGGATGTAGGTTTCGTAGGCGTTTTAGACATGTGATGATCAGCAAACTGCTTTCTCTTGTGGCATCTTGTGGGAGAATCTGAATCGGCTGCACTAAATTTTGCTACAACTGCATGTCAATCTGTGTTTGAGGCAATATGTCATTCTAGTCAGCTTTCGAATTTTATTCTGAACTGCAGCCATTTTGTTTGGCCACATGGATGAAAACAAGTGGTTTCCATCTTGTGAAGCAGTTTGCCTGCTAGGATTTGCTGTCCTTGACAAGATGTGGCATATGTTTGGATCTTGGCCAAATTACATCTTATCAAAGTTCTATGCTATGACCAAAACATGGAGTTGTCAATGGATGGTTGCCAGGTTTTTATCATAACAATACCTTTTTGTCAACTCTAATTTGTGTTTCTACCAATGCTCTAACTTAGCGGGTAACAAAATTTGGTATGGCAAATTAGTGATTGTACTACTTACTGAGAAAAAAGGGATAATATTTCTTTTAGAGAAAAAATATGGGAGAATTGTGTTGTATGACTGTCTTCTGCTGGTTCGCTTCCACCCATATGTTTTGCCCTTTCCCTCTGTCCATTTGTCTTGCCTCCTGCGCCCTTCTCTCAATCCCTACTGCATTGCCTTCAATTTGATTATCAAACTATCAAAAATAAATTCTCAGACAAAAAAACTATCTAAAATAGGTTACACGATTTGCAAGTGATTTTTCTCAACTCTTAACTCACAATTTCAGCTCTGTAATTTATTACTTATAACCCACTGGTTTATGGTCCTGATTATAGAAAACCCGCCGCACACTCCAGCTGACAAACAACTGCATTTTCTCATAAGGGTATAAATAAATCACAAAGGGTTTGAACGTTCGCAACATTAGAGTGACATTCACCAAAAAGGTGATCGCGGTATGAATAAACCTCTAAGCTATCATCTGGCCGACATCAAAGCTCATCAGCAAATCCTAGGCGACATAAAAATTTGTTGCTTCTGTTCTGTCGCAACAACTCTATTTGGCAGAGCGTATGACTCGGCCGAGCTTGTGCTCACATCCCCCTTCAAGGCTCTCAGCCAGTGCTCAGTATCAACCTGCATCACAAAACAACTTTTTAACAAAAACCGTACTGTCATGTCATGAATTTAATTATCGTTTTAATTATGTTTCATGGTATGAGCAGACGAAATATTCACACCTTTGTAATGTACACATCAACTCCAAGCCTAGCTATCGCGGCAGCTACCAATATTTTGGTCTCCATTCATCCAGTGGTGTCGTGTGTTGATCTTCACTGCAGTGAATAGCTAGATGTTTTAGGCTTTATACAAGCGATGGTAGTTTACAAATTACAAGCAGTGCATCTGGATCATGAATTCAGCCTGTTCTCAGTCCAATTAACCATAATTTTTATCACATCAGACTCATACTACAAATAATTACTCCCTCGGAGCATTTTATTCAAACTGTTGAAAAGATGGCTAACCCCCCCCCCCCCCCCCCCCCCTTCAAATGATACGTAAGAACAATGAATGCATTTGGTTATTATAAGGTTTTCACTTGGGAAATCATCACTAACTACTTGGATCAAGCAGTTTATGTTCAATTCGATAAAATTATCAACTTGACATTACTATGTTCAACCTATGTAGGCTGTAGGCTGTAGCGGCATCCCAACGGACAGTATTCCTTGTGCAGAAGCATATGCAGTTCCACGGGTCATTTACTTACTGATTTACACAAAGAAATTAATAGTTTTTATATTGAGTATAGATCGCAAAATTGATATATAAAGTGGCCAATTATTGAAAATTCATCAACATCACATATATATGAATTTCTACTGATATATGAACATGCATGCATCCTTGGAATGTTAAATAAAAACTTCATGCCATGAAGGAATTAATTTAGGAGCAACACCAAAGAAACCCATGCAGATCTTGTGGAAAAAAATAAAAAACAAGAATAAACATCATGCATTTTCAATACCTATTCAGCTAGCACGACACTAGTGACGAGTCGACCACTCCCTCCTTCCCTTCATCCTCCTTCCTCTTTCCATTCTTTCCTTGCCCCCCTCCTTCATGCCTCGCCTCGCCTCGGACAGACGATGCGTGATCCCTTATTGCTCTACACTCGTACAGAGAGCTACTAGTACTAGTTAGATTTAAAAGCTGAAAAGATTGTCTTGTGCTAACTTTTCTGTTATCTTTTAATTTTCAACTATCCATCTTCACTACATTGCCTGTCAAGCTGAAAAAAATTGCCTTGTGCTATTTTTTTTTACTGTCATAGATGGGTGAATTGGCAAGAAAACCAAGGCAACTAATTGTTGTGAGAGGAGCCGGTCTAGTGGCTGGATTCTATGCTTACATTACGTGATGCCCATGCTTACAAGATCTAGGCAACAAACATCGAGTATAACTGTGCCATATCTAGAGAGTCAAAATTTAGATACATTTATTTATCACTCTACCGACATAAATTGTTCAAATCAACTAAGAATGAGAAAAGCTCCCTTTTTCCGTTTGTGTGCTATATTTAGAGAGAGAAATTTGTTGTTGGATACCATCCATACTTGTATCAAGCTTAAGAGTTCCCTTAGATGATGGTTTGCAGTTAACAGTTCAGCGTAACCAAGTTCAGAGCTTTTCTTTTTTCCCTTTCTTTTCAGAATCACTTTCAGAACTCGTTTCCCCTCCCCCCCCTTCTTTTCAGAATCACTTTTTGCTGGGCCGTCCCACTTCATCTAAGCCCTCAAACATGTCACTGACTCAGCCCAGCCCAGCCCAGCTCAGCCCGGCCCAGTACATTTGTGCCCTTTGGGACTCTGCTCCCGTTTCTATCTTCCCCCGGCCGCCTCGCCGTCCACCCGTCGTCGCCACGGCTGGAGCTAGCAACAGAGCCTGGGGAAGGGAGCCAACGCCGCAACGCCACTCGTTATACCACATCAAGGAGGCACCCTGCTGCAGTCCGCAGCAGCCTGGGAGCAGCCCTGCCCTACGGTCGGCATGTGCAGCAGCTAGCCAGCCAGCAACCCGACGGAGGTAGGTTGTCAGTCCCCACTCGAGCACTCGCCAATTTTTATTCATAGAATCAGGCATTGGATCTGGACAGAGTGAGAATTAGGGAATAATAATGGTTAGCTGCGTGACATGTCAATTTATGACGGATTGATTCATTAGGGGTTAGGGCAAGGGCATAGGATTTCTTTGGCCACTGTGACATTGTCCAACTAAAATGTTTAATGTTCGATTGATTTATTGATAAGAATCTAAAATAAAACACATGGTATAATTGTAATGAAGAGGATCGGAGACATTGCCTTTTTTCCTAAAAACATCAAGTAAAGAAGAAGGTTTAATTGCTTAACATGTGTAGGCTTTTTTTAATGTAAAGTTCATGCTTAACTGTGAATTTTAATATGTTTGTAATACCATACTAATCTGTTTCTATTGTGCTATTGGTAAATTAATTCTATGCTGTCATATTTGTTGTAAAAAATAATCTTAAGGTGGACCACCTTGTTTTCAAATCCTAGATCCGCGACTGCTCGCTGCCGTCTCCCGCTCCAAGATCTCTGGTTAAACGTCGAGCTTGGGTGAGAAGGTTATTTGTCATTCAGATATTCGGTGGCTGCTGTGGTGGTGCCGAGGGTAGGTGACGGATGTTGATGTCAAACTCAGAGATGTTCTTTTATCTTTTCAGTTTTGTCATGTCGGTCTTTATGTGACTTGCACTTTGATCGGCATGATATGAATGAGACACATATTAGCAAGCAAAAAAAATAATATCCTTGCTCCATCCTTCATCATGTAGCGGCGCGTTGGACACTAGGCACCGCGCCATGTAAGGGGCAATCCATATGCACGACCTAAAATAGACGTTCGTTTTATATGAATTTCGTCCGTTTGAGATGACAATAAAGTTGTGTCCATCCGGATTTATAGATGCGCTCGACGTGCGTCCAACACGCGGTTGCATCTTTGGCCGCATCTCATCCGCCTGCATGCAGATATGAAAGCAAACAAAAGATGTACCTAGACATTGGTCATAGTTCACTTTAGTTCACGCCAGCCGAAAACAAAGACAACGGCCTCGAGTTTCATGCCGACAACAAACTCAGTCGGTCGGTATAGGAGCCAACCTTCAAAACGAGCAAGTTTTTTACACCCGCAACAAATCCAATGACCGGCACACCAGCCAGCCTTCAAAATGAGCAAGTTTTTGGCGCCGGCAACAAAGCCAGCGGCAGACACACCAGCCAGCCTTCAAAATAAATGACCATAGTCCACGGCCATGTTCTCACTAGTTCAGGCCGTCGCGGGCAAACATCTCATTCTGTCGGTTCGCGAACTAAGCCTTCCTCTTCGGTGTCATGTTCTTGTCGACACTCATGATCGCGAGTGCTGCCTCTTTTGCTTCCGTGTCGGCATTGGTGGCTTCGATCTTGAGATTCTTGAATTCCACGACCTCCTCCATGTCAAGCTTCCTCTTCTTCGCGACCTCCTCCATGTCAAGCTTCCTCTTCTTCGCGACCTCCTCCATTTGAAGCTTCTTCCTTGGACCTCGAGGTATATCTTCATTTGCTCCTCCTTCCCTTTAATTCTTCTTTCCTCCCTTACTTCCTTTTGACTCATCATGTTCTCCAAAGTTCTTTGCAAATCCATGGAAGATGCATCATGCTTCTCGTCGGCCTTCGAGCTTGTCTTCCCCCTCGGCCTCTTGAGCAAGTCTCCCTCAGCAGCCACGGCCGCCTTCCCTCCCTTCTTCTTGCGGGCAACATATTGGTCACTGAACTTGGGGCAATCTTTGATGAGCGACCAACAATGTGTGAGAGTAAAATGCCTTGTCATTGTGCCAGGCCTTGAATGCTTCCAAAGATTGAAATGCCTACACAATCAAAGATGAAGACGCAACTGAAACATCGAAGGAGATAAGATGCATAAAACATGACATGCTAACATGAAAGGATACAAGATGAAACAATGGAATGTTCATACCCCTTCATGTCACCTTCGCTCACTGCCATCCTGTTAGCCCATGTTGCGATCTCTTTGACCAAATTCTTCCTATATGGGATCCATCAATTCACTGCTTAAACTGCATGGACAAGGATACTCAGTTGACCCTTTGGGACCAATCACTTCGCTATGTTATCAACATGGAGAGGAGACTTGTATGACCCTTTGGGACTCCTTTGTCCGGGATGTTTCAAAGAAAAACAACGAGATCCCGGGAGCATCCATTTCATCTGATTCCACTCAGCACAATGTGTGTCCGTAACCACCATCTCTTCCATTGCAATGTGTGTCCGTTGCTGTCTCCCTCACCTTCCCTGACTCACCACACTTCGCAGCGCACCGCCTTCTTCGACAATGGAACCAAACAAGTGGGGGGAGGGCTTTATGGAATCAACATATGCATGTAGACCGGTTGCCTGCATCCCCCTTTAGCCTGCATGTACCAAAACGGAAGGTATGTTGTTTGGTTGTGGCCTGGTTTGAGACGAAACACAAGTACAATTGTTTGGTTACATCTATGACAATAGTGTTGTAACCTCCTCTTCAATGTGGTGAGGATATCAGAGGCACAAAAATAAAGCAACCAGAATAGAATAAACTTAAGCACACATCAAAGTTTAACCGCACACACAAGTGAAACATAGTATAGTAAGTTTGAAAGTTTAGCCGCAACACATAGTCTTAAACTAACAACCAACAACTTCACTGGAAACGAGAGGTCATTTATGCGGTCATGGCGAAGGCCTTGTCGTGCTTTTTGCAATTTGTGACCACCTCCACACCGTCGTCATTAAAGACGATCACCTTCATGGTGTTGGGGTTGAGAAGCTTTAGGGTGAGCATGTATCCGATCCTGACCTGGTGAACGGCGACAAAGGTGGCCCAACCCTGATCGAGGGTGACCCTGCCGTCGACCATATTCACCACGACCCACCATGAACAACCGCTGTTCGTCTTCAGAATGTACTCTGTAGGTACTGCAGATCCCCAATCCCCACCCTCTATGTAATCGACCGATCAGACATGAACCGAAGATGTGTTCAGTCTCCCCACCCTTGATGTGTTCAATCCCCTCCCTCACTCTCTTATCGCATGCTCAATTAAATATATCCCTTCCTCAATGGAGTTACTCGAGAGAAGTCAAAGAAACTTATCATTGTTGCCGACGCGCTCCGATGGAGATGTGGAGTCGCTGCGGTGGTCGTCGCTGTCGTAGATCCTTGTTGTCGCTCGCTGGTCGCCGCCGCCGGTGTGAGTGAGGAAGAGGGGAAAGAGCGGCGAGGAAGGGAGGTGAGGCCGTGAGGGTAATATATGACATCGTTTCGGGAAACAACGCAACTTGTCGAGATAGCTTCCATCATGCAACCGCCCACACCCACCTGCCTACGGTTCCACCGCTCGGGCCTAGCTCCACAAAAACGACCGATTTGAGGGTTCCCGTGGATGCAGGCCTAGAGGTGCTTTAAGGTTTGTGCTATGCAGGCCAACCCGTCCATGCGGGTAACCGAACGACCCAAATTCTCCCTGCGCGGGCCTGACCTAACATAATGAAGCCTACCAAACGCGTCCGAGATTACACGATCGAGCGAGTCGTAGATTGTTCCGTGTACTGCAGGGATCTGCTTCGTGCACGCGGGACTACACGAGGTCCTTTCTCTCTATCTTGGTTGGTTTGCTTCTGGCCTGGCCCGTCCCGTCTGTCTGTGTGTCCATGTCCAATCGTCTCACTTCCAGTGGCCCCGAACGGTAGACCGCCCATTCCAATCTCCTCAACTATCTCCACCTTACGCCCCCACGTGGTGTGCTTTGTTTCTCGACATGACCCACCCGTCACATGTTGTTGCCCAAGAGTGGCACATCGATTTCAACGATCAGTGATGCGGCGGCCTCCGCGGAGGCACTCCCCATATCCCCATTCCCCCCTTTGCTTTGATTGTGTACCATAACATCATGTGTTGGTTATCTTGAACCCTAGGTCAACAACGTTTTGCAGTTTAGAGGGTTGAAGAGGAACAGAGGGAAAAATCGAACCAATTCTTACAAAATGAAATTCCCGCTGTTGCCCTTTGTTGTACAAGCGTGAAATGGGTTGGAACAGTTTGGGCTGATCTATACTGCTACCTTATCTCCTTCACGAGTCTTTGAGTTTCCGATGCAGACTTCCCTCTTTAGAAATACATACATATTTTCAGCCTGATGCTATGTCATGTGCGACTCTTTCAGATGATGGGTTTCCATATGCCTCTCATTCTTATTTTAATTATGGATTGCATAGATCGAACCCGCGGTTTATTTTCACCGTGTTCTTTTGCTCAGGATAATATGATTCAATCATTTTTGTATAATTGTATTTGTTTGACTTCTACTACCATCCTGATAACATGGTTAGAGCATACAAGAAGTAGAATATAGACACACGGCCTTCCCCTTTTGTAAGTGTTGGTCATGCTTACACCCAGGAAGGTTGTTGAGCACATTAGTTATCCTTTCAATAATTTTCCGATAGCCTTGAAATCAGCTTCGGACCAGTCCTTTCCCACAAATAGGTTTGGCTATATGCTCTACTCCACCGGAGTCCGCACCGTACTTGAGCCTCAACTGTTCTTTTCTCAAAGAGGTTTAGCTAAACATGTGTCCTTTGCTCCATCCTTTGCCTCACCCTAGCCTCTTGCACCTAAAACTCATTTGCCAAGCATGTGGGAGGTTGTGTGTTTAGAGTATGTATTCAAAACTAGAACTATGCTCAATGTTATGGGCTTGTGGATCGTTTGGAATTTATGGAATGAGCATAATATGCGAACCTTATGCGATATCACATCTAACCGTAATTTGGGATGCAAGGATGGAGGAGCTACAAGATGGACAGGCTGGGCTGCAGCCCATGTGGTCCGGAAAATCTGCCGTACACGGGACCTCCCGTGCCAACATCGGTCTAGCAATTAAAATGGATGCGGTCTGAAAATTTCATATTTCAGTCAAACATTATTTATGTATTACAATGGCATTTCAATTTCATATTTTCAAAGTCACATTAAATGAAATGTGAAACAAACCTATTTCGCAAGAAAATATGCAGAAGTTTATTTCCAAAGAGGGAAATATGTCTGGAAATATTAATTGCAATGGATGCGGTCCTCAAATTGGTCTGGAAATTTTAATTTCATATTTTAGTCCCCCACTATATATATATATACCTGTTGCATTTTAATTTCATATTTCAGCCAGACATTATCAAAGAAAGCATCACTGCATGGTTACGAATCACTGCACGCGAGAAAACTCTCACCTCGCCTGGCGCCCCTGCAAGCCGCCCAATCCGCACTCCGGCAGCAATCCTGTCCCGGTGGTCACCATTTGGCCCGATTTGAGGTACCAGCTCTTCGACTGCCCATTCCCCAATTTTTGATTTATGTCTTGATAGCTTTTTGTGGTGCCATCCACTATATATCCAGTAATGCATATGTTCATGAATCGACGAACACAGATCCTAGATCTAACACTGGTCGCAGGTGGCCTTCAAGATTGCAAATGGGACGGGGCAAAGCTAGCCCACTCACGCCAAAGGCAGTTTTCTGTAATTAATCGAGCAACCCTTATTAATTAATGAAAAGGCTCTTGCAGCAGTTCCATGCCAGTTGGGTCAAACTTGTGGTTATCGTTCCTTGTAGGATGCATGGAGGGCCTGGATAGGAATCTTTCGTCATCTCATGTTCAACTGGAGGTTTTATTCATGTTTTCATTTGAAACTATTGGTTGGTCTGTAGCTAGTGTTCCAAGGCGTTTTGATGTCTGACTGTGTGTGCTCTAGTGAACATCTGAATCAACTGTTCCACAACCTTCCAGATCTTATTTGTTTCTAAATGAGTTAAAAAATTTCATTCTAGCCTTTTGATTTTATTCACAACTTGAGGCAATTATAATATCTCGAGGAACTTTTTAGTACGTTTCTCCATTCAAAATCGGTCATGTTATCCTTTTTTTTTTTCTTTTCTTTTGGAGACTTTACAATAGAAGAGGCTCCCACTACTTTATCATTTCATCTTCAGTGTCGCAGTTAAGGAACAGTAGGTTTCCTATGCATTTTAACGTATGACTGTGTGTGGTGTAGTGAAAATCAGAACCTAATGTCCAATAACCTTCCAGATTTATTTGTTCAAATGCATGCTGAATTGTCTCTCAACGAATTTGAAAATGCCATTCTATCTTTTGGATTTTTATTCCCAACTACATGCTATTGTACTATCTCAAGCCAACTTTTCAATACCTTTCTCCATTTGAAATTGGTAATGCCATCTTTGTTGTCGCAGTTACGAAACTGGAGGTTTTTCCGTGTTTTATTTTGAAACATTGGCATGTAGGTTTCTACGGAATTTAACATCCGACCATGTGCTCTAGTTGTTAGTAATCCAAACTAGTAGAGTACTAGTTGACGTAGATTTCCTTATTGAGTTTCGTTAGGATCAGTAATTCAGTATAAATCATGATCAAGCTTGCTGGTAATTGTTAGCCCAAACTCCAGACTATTTTTTGTGTAATTTGATAAGAGAGAAAATAGTGGATGTGTACTACTACATGTGCTCACATACACTAGCACGTACACACGCTAGCACCAACACGCTACTATAGTTTCGTTCCTTCTCCATTTCGTTTGATCCTCGGTACCCAGCTACTCTGTAGTTTGGGGCTAACAGTAACTAGATTAGGAAATTTATGTTTCGTACATGGCTTGCATATGCCATGTTATAAATCCGGGTGCCTCACTCTTATAGGAGTTCGGACCTGTTATTGTACAAGTCGGTTGAGTCCAGCTGGGGCTATATATATAAGCAGCCTTATTAGTCCATGATTGTCATCACTGAGAAAAACTGAGGAAAAAAAAAGAAAAAAAATATACGAGGCATGATAGGTGCCTCTGCCAATTTCGAGTTGCTGCATTCATGTGCATGTATTCTGGTCCGATGTTTGTGTGAGGGTCGGTAATCATGTGTTCCATCCCTAGAAAACCCAGAATTTGGATGTGAAAAGCAAACATTTGGGTTTCGCCCAAGGATCAGTCACATCAACACTAGTGAAAATGTGAATCGGCTGTTCCGTAACCTTCCATATTTGTTTCTTCCCAAATGCATGTTGCATTGCCTCTCCATGAGCCTAAAAATGTCGGTGTAGCATTTTGATTTTATTCCCTACTGCAAGCTCTTGTACTATCTTTGGCAACTTTTTCAGTATCCCTCTCCATTCAAAATCATTTTCTTTTTTGCAAAGCACTTGATAATTATATAGATTCTTCATTATATGAATATACATACTGCTAGGTAGTACCACAATGGCATAAATGTCCGTGCACCTATGCAATATGCCTGTGATTTCCTCTTTTTGTGATTTTAAGTAAACTGAAAAAATAGACGAGAAAGACGGGATGGTGCATGACCATAGGGAAGAAGATTTGTCCGAAGGACCTCAGTATTGCGCTATTGTCTTCTAGTCTACTGGGAAATCAGTGACATTGAGCTGTTTCTACACCTATATGAAGATTGTGACGACTGACGTGTTTCCATATGCATCCTATTCACAACTTATTGTCATACTGCACCGTAACGAACCATCATAATTTTCACTGCTCTCTCTCTCTCTCTAGACTCTAGAGTCGCGACTCCTTTCGACTGAATTTGGGTGCTAATAGTAGGAGGCTACAAAGGTGGCGGGTCCTTTATAAGGGTGGGTCATGCTTACATTTGCTAGGTTGGTGAGACCATTATCCATCCATCCATTTGTGCCGAAGTAAAACTACCATCATCTAGTACAATATAAATATCAATATTAAGGTTCTTAATTTAGTAGGTTCTGCATGCAATAGACATAGAAGAGGTATTTTTGAGTGATATAACGAATCAAAAAAGGAGTTACTGATTGCTGGTGGGCTCTTAGGTGTCACTGCTGGGTGTGGCCGTGCAATAGCATAAAGCTGCGCTGACTCTGTCAGCAGTTCCATGTTAGCGGGGGCAAGTACCTTGTGTGTGCCTATGTAACAAGAAAGCACCCCAACCTGCTCACTTGCTTAAGTACCAACTAACACTCATTAGCGCTTCGATTAAACTGATTCATCTATTTATTTGATTGCTTCATTGATTGCATTTTCTGTGAAATTTAATCCGTTGTGCGTAACTAGGTGTCCTGCTGTTGTACCATGTTGGTACTTTGTTTAGTAGTATGGCACAATTCTCAATAATAGCACACCTGAAATTTGTAATACAATGATTAAACCGACTATCGACCTTGCATGAAAAGTTCAACTTTGCTAATTCTCTCCCTTGTTCAATCTCCCTCTAGGATCGAAGAGATGATGCGCTTTTCCAGAGATGAGGTAATGGGGTTAGCATTCGTTGCATCTGGCATCGTATTATTTGTGGGTTTTTTCTACGCCGCCATTGTGTCCAAGTTGTTTCCACCATATGAGAATCAACTTTTGTCCGCTATCCAAAACGATAGGTAGGGAATCTCAAATCAGAACCCATGATCATCAAATTACCTTTTCCCCCTCTGCAGCTGTTGTTTGATTATAAACATTTTTCTTAGTTACCAAAAACATTTAACATAATATCTAGAATTGTACATGTCAGCACCAAATTCTTGTAAGCCAAGTCGATTTTAGTAAGAAGTTGATATCATTTACCTTGATCTTTTACTTATCACGTATTATTGCCTACTTGTGCCCTTGACACTTCCTGTGATAATTGTGGCTGTCTATCTGCATTGGCTAAGTATGAAGATGTACAAGCACGCCTGAAGAACCACACATCATATTATGGAAGAAACCCACAATGTTGCTCAAATTGTAGAATCCACGGGGATCATGAAGACAGTACAACTGTTATAAGAAAATCTGTAGTCAGTGATGGTCATGAGTCTTCTGCAATCCACAAATGCTTATGTTACGTATGAACTTCATTAGTTTTCAAGGATAAAATACATGGATGTCAAACTTACCAAATTGATCTCACAGTTTCACGGCTAGGTACTAAAATCAGTACATTTATGTTAAGAAAACAGAGTCCAGGGTACCTTTATGTTAAGAAAACAGAGTCCAGGGTACATGGATGTATAACTTTGTGTTAAAGCTACTACAAAGCTGAGACACTTACATTGGGACGAAGGTAGTATTTCTTTAGTACTGCTCACTCTGTTTCTAAACTAAATATAAATATGTTTAGAGATTTCAATACGGACTATATATGAAGAAAATGAATTAATCTATGTTCTAAGATATGTCTATATATATATCCACATGCAGTCTGCAGTTGAATTTCTAAAAAAACTTGTATTTAGAAACCGAGCGAGTATATAAGTATAATTGCTAGATTGACAAAGTGGGCCAAGTAAACTGGACTGCATTTCCGAATCACGGTCTAGGCCCAGTCTATAGTCACCTACCCGAAGACCACCACGGACTACACACAACAGAAGTCGAGCGGCTCTCTCCCCTTCCTCCTACGGTTCCCTTCTCCTCTAGCTAGGCTCTTAGCTAGGGTTTTACTTTCCCCTCCGCCAAGCTTTTACCCGCGCGTCCGGCCGCCATGACCGCCGCCGACCTGATGGTACTTCCCTTGCATGTTTGTCCTTTCTGGTATCCTCTGAGTTTTCACGGTGAAGCGCAGCGGGTCAGGCCAACCCATGCCTCCATGAACCTGCACCTGAGGGTGGGTGTGGTAGCATGTACGGGATTCATGCTCACCTGTCCATCCGGGAGTTTGATTTTCAGGCCCAAAAGTTGCGAATGCATTGCTCCTAACTTTAATTTGGTGCTACATACATTGTGGTTCTTCACTCGTTTGTCGGTTGTCCTAATTATGTACAGTATGTGGTTCCCTTTCTGAGAGATCTGTAGTGTTGCAAACTAAAATGCTGCTGCTTTGTCTTATAGATGCACAATCTGGAAGGAATTTTAAGCGAGCTGTCGGGGGATAACCCCGGAGTAGGCTCATCAAGCCTGTTCCTTCATTTCCGGCCCAATGGACATGAACGTATGCAGATTTCCAAAGCCCAAGTCTTCTGGCCGGCTAGGCACCACCTACCGGCTAGAGGACGAGGCGGCCATCTTTCTGGCTGGACAGGCAAACCTTGCCGGCTAGAGTCAAGGCGGCCTCCTCTTCTGAGCCGGCCTGGTCCCGCCAGCCGGACTGGGGAGGAGGCGGCCGCACTTAAGCCGGTTAGCCAAGCAGGCTAGCTGGCCAAGGATCACAGGTCACATCAGATCGTAGGTTAGGATAAGACCTCACGATTAAAGGTAGCTACGCATCAGCAAATGTACTGGATCGGGGCGTCCGGCAGGTACGAGCGTCGGCGGCCACGCCGCTGACCTACCCCGTCTCTGATCCATCACCTAGCATAGTGTTGGACCGTCACACTCCCACTCCATTACTGCACTCGGCGTGGGGAACAGTGAAGGCGGCCGTACTACCTGCCCATGAAGAATCTCGCGAGGCGACGCTTGACGTACAACGCGTGCTCGGCGTCAACCTTACGCGAGAGCCTCATTGGCCAGCCGGCGGGTCCCACAGGCAATCGAGACCATGCAGCCAGCGGGCCCCCAGTGACAAGACAAGACTCTTGTGGGCCCCTGGCCAGCCGGCGAGGCTGCCAGCCGGGTCCCACACTTGTACCCTTTATCCATATTGTAGGCCGGCGGGTTCGTCTATAAAACCCCCGGTCACCCTCCATGCAGGGGGGCCGATCATTCATCAGTCATTCAACACAACACATTCACCAACCACACAGAGAGAGGCAGAGACGAACCGGCTGCTCCCCTCTTCCTCCTCCCAACACAGCTCCAGGAGCGACATTGTACTCTATTCATACACATCAAACACTCCGGCAGGATTAGGGATATTATCTCTACGGAAAGCCCTGAACCTCGGTATATAGTGCGTCCCATGCGTGTACCAACCTCGTTCCCAGCGTCCACCTTTGTCTCTTCGGTTCTCACCGACTTTAGCCTACCTATGACATATGTTGTGACTATTCACCGACACGAGCATAGATAAATCATCCACCTTTGCTGAGTGTTACAGTAGAAAGCTAGCATAGATAAATTTTCCTTGTTGGGATTGTGCTGGTTGCATGCTCAGGTACGTGCTGGTTACGGGAGGTGCCGCTTCTACACTAGCTAGCGCCTCTACCTGTATTGGGATGTTGGCTAGTTCGCTTCAGGCCTTTTCGCCCACTTTGTCGGTTCATCCGGCCTCCATCCGCTCGGTGAGCTGGAAACCGTGCCCCCTCTGGACCAATACTGCTTCCAGCCCTCTACCTCGCGTGAGACCACCCGCCGTTGAGCAGAAGGGCCGCACCTATTCCGGCAACTAATAATATGGCAGGTGGGCTGCGGCGAGGTACACTCCGCAGGTGAACTTCTGAGGTGATAAGTTTTCATATGCCTCCCATTCATATTTCATATTGGATTGCGACAATCCAACCCATTGATTCATTCTCTTTCTCTCTCTCTCTCTCCCTCTCTCGCGTTTGTTTGGCTACAAGTACCATCTTGATAACATACTTAGAGGCGACATGGAGACTCCAGGGATAAGCACTGGGTCCTTTATAAGTGCCGGCCATGCTTAGGCCGAGGAAGGTTGGTGAGCACATTACCTATCCATCAATTAATTCAGTGACCAAATTAATTGAGTAGCTATCGTACATAAGCCTCAAGTGCACTTTATAAGTGCCGGTCATGCTCATGCTCTGCTCCATTCATTGGCTCACCCTAGATTCTACGCTCAACACTTGTTTGCCAAGCTTTTCAGAGACAGTGCGTTTGGAACCTGTATGCCACATACACGTCTGGAATTTTTGGAAGGAGCGAAATGCTCGAATCACTGCATCTCGCCCTTCGGAGTTGCAGGTGGCCTCCAAGACTGCAAATGACATGTCATTTCTGTTGCAGTTGCAGAATAGGCTACTGTTGTATTTCTTGTTTGTAGCCTCTGTTTTCCCCTTTGATCCATGCTAGGTTGTTGTAAATCTTATCCCTGTTTCAATTAAATCCAAACTGAATCCACACACCATCTAGTACAATAGGTTACGCCAGCACACACACCTCCGCCGCCGCTGGTACGCCACCCCACACGTCTCCACCGGCGACGTGACCCCCCTCCCTCTGCTTCGACGCCGGCGGTTGGAGTGACCGACACGGCGTATCATCTTCAAACGACGCGTTGCAGCCACCGGTGCATCGACGTCGGACACAGTGAACGATGTCGGTCAACCCTTCGACGATGGACAGTAAGTTTTTTTCATTTAATCCGTACGATTTTTCATGATTTCATTGTATGAGTGTTTATTGTGATATTGATACAACACCTATTGAAAGGTTTACTGTTAGAGCAAGACACCGAATATGCTGGTGATGACTCTAGTAGTGAGGATGAATCTTCGTCATTGAATGCAAATAAATTACTCGGACACAACTATATGAGTCAGGATGAATCATATAGTGTTATGTACGTGCCGCGGGACGCCGGCTATATATAGCACAACGGCGGAAGGGGAGGCGACGGGATAGTTGGACGGCGTTACTCCCCCGGAGTGAATGCGTGGCCTCGGGGGTGCGGCGGACCGGCGGTCCATAGGTAGCGTCGCCTCGGGAGTCGGCGAACCAGCGGGCCATTGTCGACGGTGTCAGGAATCGATGCGACGGGGCTCTGACGACGCGGTCGCCATTAATGGCGTCGCCTCGGGAGTCGGGGAACCAACGGGCCATTGGTGACGGTGTCAGGAAACGATGCGACGGGTGCTGACGACGCGGTCGGTGATTAATGGCGGCGGCCTCGGGAACCGACGACTTCGCATCGGGAGGCGGCGAACTGACGATGCAGCGCGCGATTAATGGCGGCGGCCTCGGGAACCGATGGGTTGATCTGGATCCGACGCGACCGCGGTCAGGCCGACGTGGAGACGCCACGTCACGCCGGGTGGACGCGGATACAATGCGTATCCCCCGGTACCTGTACGTCGCCGGTCCATCCGCTGGCGCCCGTGGGGCTGACGTGCGTACGTCGGAACGGGAGAAAAGACCATCCTGCCCTTTGTTATGAAGGGGTATCGTTTAATCTCAGCCAACATTGTGTTTGGAGGGGTTGTACTGAAGAAGAAGTGATAGTTTAAACATTGCCACATGGTTTCTCTATAGGATCCACCCCGCCCACCATTTTCAAGGAGTGGTGCCGCAATTCCGGTGACTAAACATGTGGTGGCTTTGGGAAAGGTACTCCCAAAACCCCATTCTCCCCTTTTCTTTCCTTGTGTACCCTAGCTAGGTCTTCGCGAGGTCAACATGGTCTGCAGTCTAGGGGAAGGAAGACAGGGGGAAGTCGAGCTATGCCCATTCCAATATCTCCTTGAAATGAGGTTGGCTAGTTTCGGCTGATCGGCACTGCTACCTGATCTCCTTCGCGAGTCTCCCAGAGTTTTCACTGCTACTTTCACTCCTAAGTACTACTATGACTTGGGTTGACTGTACTTCGTATGTGTTTCGTCGACACGATGATTTTCCATATGCCTCCCATTCGTATTGCATCATGGGTTGCATCGGTCAAACCCATGATTTATATCACTACGTTCTCTCGCTCGGGATAACATTGTTAGAGAATACAAGAAGTAGAATACATACACAAGGACTCTCCCTTCTGTAAGTTTGGTGAGCACATTAGTTATCCTTCCATTAATTTTGTGGGAGTCCTGGAATCTGTTCGTACCTATGCCATAACTGCCCTTTCTTAAAACAGGTTTCACCACACGCATATGATCTGATCCATTGTCTCCGGCTAACCCTGTCCTCTAATCTCAACATTAATTAACTAAGCTTGTGAGAGACAGTGTATTCAGAGCCTCTACTGAAAACCAGAATCATGCTCAATATTATAGCCTCGTACGCCATCTGATATTTGTGCAAGGAGCGAACTGCTCCTATCTCTAGCAGCGCCACCTTTTGCCCTTCGCATTTGCAGGTGGCCTTGAAGATTGCAAATGATATGCCATTCATGTTTACATTGACAAAATAGCCTAGAACTATCTTTCTTTCCTGTATCCTAATTTTTATTTGTTGCTTTCTAGGTTGTAAATCTTATCAGTGTGTCAATTAACTCCAAAGTGAAATCAACATACGAGTAGAAAATCCCAACATCACAGTGCTTCAATTCGATATGGTTTCTCAATCGGGAAAAAGAAGAAGGACGTGCGGCACCAAGGTGGTGCGGTGGGTCTTGCAGCAGTTCCATGCTCGATGGGTTGAACTTGTGGTAAGCATTCCTTACAAAATGGAGGGCGTGGATAGGAACCTTTCATCATGACATCCTGAACTCGAGGATTTATTCATGTTTTTATTTCAAATTATTGGCATGTAGTTTGTAGTGTTCCTAGGCATTTCGACATCTATTCTGAATCAATTGATCTGTAAACTTCCAGATTTTGTTTGTTTCTAAATGAATGTTGCATTGCCTCTTGATGAGTTTGAAAAATTTCATTCTAGATTTTTTATTATATTCCCAACTACAGGATAATATACTATCTTGTTGCATGTTTTTAGTACCCTTCTCCATTCAAAATCGGTCCCCATAATCTAGTAATAAGTTAGTAGTATCACTACTGGAATGTACACGTACGCCCGAGTGCCAAAAATTCTTGCTCGTTCGGCCCCTGGATCGGCGTGTTCCCTTCCGTTACGGTGGTGGTGTTATAGCGCTTGTTGGCCTCGGCAGATCGATCAACTTGATCGATGCTCCTGGACGTGGATATAAACTAATAGTACGTACGTATATGAGCACTTCTAGCCGGCCTTTTTCCAGGTTGATCTCACGCACACACGCCGATGTATTACAACAGGCACGTCTCGTATCTTGCTATTTTCTTTGTTTATTCTGGTACTCTTTACAACGTATATGCCCACATATATATAAGGGACTAAACCGACCTGAAGCTAGCTAGCTTAGCAACCCTAAACTGATTCAAACTAGGACTCCCAATACTACACGCTCACGTAAACATAAGTGGCATGCAAGCCACGACTCTAAGGAAAAACACGCTTCCAACTCTTACTCTTACACGTAAGTGTGGATTAACATCTAACAATCTCTCCCTAATCCAAACTTACCACATCGACGACTCGATTAAATTGTCATGTCTATACACATTAAGTATGACTTGTCTGGAAACATGCAGTGCTCCTTCCTTGCCCTGCTATGTTGTGCCGCCGCCATTGCTTGGTCGCCGCCTTACACTCGGTTCGCACCATACTTCTTATACTTGCTTGCAATAGATCCACTCTCCATTGCTCGCACACCTCCTCGCTTTACGATGGCTTCGCGTACCATCGTCCGCCTTCGGCATCTCACCGAATCCACACTGGCCGCAACCAGGACGCTCCACGAGGACATGGACATGACTCACGGAACACCGTGCACACTGCTTGTGACTCCTTTGACTAGACGACGCAAAAAAAAAACAAGATGACTCTTTTTTTCTTTTTTTTATCCTTTAGAACAATCTCGGATCATCCTCATCATCCTGGATGAGATTGCAATCCGCCAGATTTTTTTTCTTCTGTCCCCTCTTCTTTTCAGGACACTCATAAGCATGATGTCCTAGGTCTTGGCAATTGAAGCACCTGTCCTTGGACTTATCACGACGACGCTCTCTTGCTCTCCACTCCGATCTTGTCAACAAAAGTTGTTCGCCGTCTTAGTCATCCTGAACATAGCCGCGCAGTCGTTCTTCATGAACCTTCAACCTTCCCGTGACTTCCTCCATAGTCATCGTTTTGAAATCACCAAACTGCTCTATGGCAGATGCAATCTGGAGAAACTTTGACGGAACAACTCGAAGAATTTTCTTGACCGCACTTATCTCCTCAAACTTTTCTCCAAGCCCTCGTATCCCATTGGCGATTGTTGTCATCCGGAGAGCAAAGTCATCGATTGTTTCCGTGTCCTTCATCTTGAGCCTCTCGAACTCGGACTTGAGGGTTTGCAACCTCGCCTCCTTGATGCGATCGTCTCCAAGCCGATTCGTCTTTATCGCCTCCCAAGCTTGATGTGATGTCGTCTTCTCAGCAATGAAGGCAAACACATCATCCGGGATACTTTGATAGATAGCCGTCAATGCCTTCTGATCCATCATGTCGTCCACCTTGCCTGAGACGGTCGATTCCACCGCATCCCAAACTCCTTGTGCGCGCATCAACGCTTTCATCTTGATCGCCCAAATCGAGTAGTTGCTCTTCGTCAGCATCGGGTACGTGACAAACACGCTTCCACCTTTTTCAGCCATGATCTTGATCGTCACTCCACGCAATCACATCGCTCACCCGACGACCTTGAACCTAGCTCTAGATACCAATTGTTGGCCTCGGCAGATCGATCAACTTGATCGATGCTCCTGGACGTGGATATAAACTAATAGTACGTACGTATATGAGCACTTCTAGCCGGCCTTTTCCCAGATTGATCTCACGCACACACGCCGATGTATTACAACAGGCACGTCTCGTATCTTGCTATTTTCTTTGTTTATTCTGGTACTCTTTACAACGTATATGCCCACATATATATAAGGGACTAAACCGACCTGAAGCTAGCTAGCTTAGCAATCCTAAACTGATTCAAACTAGGACTCCCAATACTACACGCTCACGTAAACATAAGTGGCATGCAAGCCACGACTCTAAGGAAAAACACGCTTCCAACTCTTACTCTTACACGTAAGTGTGGATTAACATCTAACAGCGCTATATCTCCTCTGTCGGTGTAGCCTATGTCGCAGACAACTCTGTAAATTGTAATGGATGGCTAACCCGTGTTTGTCCGTTCTGGTATCCTCCGAGTTTTCACGGTGAAGGGAAGCGGGTCAGGCCAACCCAGGCCTCCATGAACCTGCACCTGAGGGTGGGTGAGGTAGCATGGACGGGATTCATGCTCACCTGTCCATCTGGGAGTTTGATTTTCAGGCCCAAAAGTTACCAATGCATTGCTTCTTTGATCGTTCGGCTCTGCTGTGCTCCTAACTTTAATTTGGTGGTACATACATTGTGGTTCTTCACTTGTTTGCCGGCTGTCCTAATTATGTACAGTCTGTGGTTCCCTTTCTGAGCGATCTGTAGTGCTGCAAACTAAAATGCTACTGCTTTGTCTTATGGATGCACAATCTGGAAGGAATTTTAAGCGAGCATAGATAAATCATTCACCTTTGCTGAGTGCTACAGTACAAAGCTACCATAGATAGATTAGCCTTGGAAGTCGGTTACTAACCTGAGTATCTTGTTTGTCTGCTTATATGCTTTATGGTATATTTCCTGTACCAACAATATAAATCTGTGAGCATGGCTTCTGTTGTCAATGCAGACAACAGTTCCTTGTAACGTACACACTCTTCCTTTTTCGCCTTTGGAGTGTCATTTCTTTTTATCTTCTGCTGATGTTACTTAGTATATACTCAGATCTTCGTGCTGGAAAGATGATACTGGGGGTAGACTGTTTACCGTTTTTCCATTTCTGCATATGGCTAACTCTGTTTCCCCTCCTCTGTTTATCCCCTGTTCCGAGGCAGCGCTGTTTGGTGTTTAATACTTATGACAGTCATGTAATATGATATTTGGAATGCATATTCTCAGGAAGATGGGCCTATCGTTGAGGATGATGACTACGATGATGAAGACAGTGATGAGAATGAGGATGAAAACAATGACGATGATGTTGAGGGTATGCTAAAATTCTGTAGTTCCTTCCATTCAGTTCTAGTACGCACTTAGTTGCAGATAAGCCCATTTCTTATTATAATGCTGCCTTCTATAAGTTCTAACATAAATTAAAACATCTGAAGTTATTGCCCATACTCCAATTTTAAAATAAACATTGCTTTTTGAACTCCTGAATCAATGGCTTGTTTTTTATCATATTCACTTATTCCTGAATTATTCAGCACTGCTTATTTAGACAATTTAATAATCTAGTTGTAAACCCGTGCAGAAGCACGAGATAGTCTGTTTAACCAAATCATTGAACTTCTATTAATATACCTTGCGTTCAATAATTTTTTTTAGATTGTCAAAATAACATTTTTGAATAATTGGTACTAATAACATGCAGCAATGCACTCCGGTTACCGTGTAATAGTAATGATACAATTCTCGAAGAAAATTATGGGATATTTGTAAAAAAATTCAATTATGCTACACTGATCTGTACTTGGACTATTAATGAAAGGAAATATAGTACTCCCTCCATTCAATATAAGTGTCATACGTTGTACTAAATCGGCAACACTTATTTTTGGACGTTGGAAGTACACCAGAACATTAGTCTCCTTTGTATACATAATAATTAGTAACTATCTAGAAAAAAGATTGTATCATACCTAACACTAAGTAGGATCAACATACTTCCATCATGAAAAATTGTTGTACCCTCTCATTTCCTTAATTGTGTGCAATATATATGTTCTATCATGTCTAAAACCTAGTGACACTAATAAGATATTATCACGTATGTCTCCTTTGAGTTGTGTTATAAAAATAACTAAAATGCACTCTGAAGTTTGAGAAGAAAATGTACATGCAGAAGTGTACTACTACTTGTTATTTTATTAGAAATTTAAATGAAGTATCATATTTTATGTACTACTATTTGCTATTTTTAGATCCACACATGACCCTTTTTATATAAGATGCAAATGCAGATATTTTGTAGTCAAATGTTTGTGTAGACGTTAATATGTAAGAAAAAAAAAGGATTTTCCTTTGAGTGTTTTGGCTATTTGAAGCTTGGGAGCATAAGGTTTGTAGTCCATATGGCGATATAGTTTCATTTGGAAATATAATGAAGACAATGTACTAAACTACATGTAGAAAGAAATGATTTGTATCAAAACTATGTCATTTGCGTGTTTCTGCTATGTTAATATCACCATGCATCATATTTTGCTTACGCCTAGTTAGATTAAACAATTGAATACTACTAATGAACCATGACCTATTTATATGCCTTATAGATTATAAGAAAAACACTACATGCTTTTTATAAAACATGAATAATGTGAAGGCCCAATCACATGTGAATTCAAATGAATAATGTAAAAAACATGTACTATTTAAGGAGAAAAAGAGAACGCAATTTCCATAACTTTTTCTTACATAGTAGCCACACAAAACAATAATATATCACTTGTTCCATCCAAATATAATTATCAAAGGTGCCCCAAGCTCAGATTTATAAATTCGGAAGTTGCCAGTGTATGTGGATTTATATTCTACTTCTATCTTTCATTATATATTTCATTAGAAGATAACATGCGCGATTTACATGTATATATGTCCAGGTATAGCAAGTTACAGATTAGTTTTCTAAATATAATTGTATACTTTGAATCTGAGATGTGTTTCACTTCTATTGACTTTTCCCTTAGTAACTTTAGCCCCGAAATCATCAACAGCAATTAGTATCGTGGAAATAAACTAAGAAAAGATTCGTCGGATAATGATAGAGCCATGAGGGAATACACATATAGTGTAACATGTGAGACCCAGTTTCATCCATTAACTGCTACGGAGATTAAACTGCACATTGGTGCTTATGTTTTTCATTAGATTAGCGTGTGTAATTTGGCATCTTGCCATAGCTGGCTGGTGAAGTACCTAATATCATGCCTTGTGCACATCTACCCATATTCAATCAATCACCGTCATGTGTATGTACATGTATTCACGAAAGGAATAAATCAAGCTGCTTACCTGTTGTACGTGTTTGTTTCCCTCGGCCGAAAGCACCTGCCAGCTAGGTCGCTCCATGGAGATTCGTCAGAAAGTGAAGGCAATAGACGGCAGCTATATAGAAGCAATAGTGAAGGCAACCTGAACCCTAGCCTCGTGGATATATACTACTATATTAAAGCTGCTAAGCTAGCAGCCCTCCGGTGCGTTTCAAGTGCTGGGCGATGGCTCTCTTCTTATTTGATACGATCTCCATATTTATCCATTTACCACGTATTGACTGAGCCTGATTTTTTTTGAAAAGAAAAAATTATGCTGCTTGAGAAATATAGTTGAAGGCATTTTGTAACATGGTACAGACGTAGATGTTTATACGTATGTACATATACTATTTCTATAAATGTGCACACGCATATTCTTTCTGTATGAGCGCAATCCAAAGATTCAAAGACTGAGCCGACACATTCTCTTAAGATCAATGAAGTCGTTAGAGACACCTTCGTAGCCGACGAGAACGTCTCCTCTCACTCAATGCACATCGCATGAAGGGCTGGAATAAATTTAAAAATATAAGCATCGATGTCAAGTTTAGGACTTGAACTCTCATGAATTGGGATGCCATTGTTCTCCATATCATTTAACCACAAATTCGTTCGTCACTTGCGTTTGTTACTTGCCCACCATTTTATATATCCTCCTCTCCCGTCCCTTCGCCCGACACTTCACGAATCATTCCATCGCTCTCAAGAGATATTTCTCTTCCTTCGGCACACGTTGTAGCAAAAGCGGCAGTGACGGCTCAACTTTCTTTACCCATGTCTCTCTTTCTTCCTCTGATCCTGTCGTTGTTGCTCCGTTGGCCCAACGAGCTAAACCTGAGGACTATTCCGTGAGGAGTGACGCGTGCGACAACGAGGACTGGCAGTGGGTGTCGCGGCTCGCCACCATTGACATCGAGTGTTTCAACGTATATCTGATCCTGTCATTGTTGCTCCGTTGGCCCAACGAGCTAAACCTGGGGACTATTCCGTGAGGAGCGACGTGTGTGACAACGAGGACTGGCAGTGGGTGTCGCGGCTCGCCACCATCGACATCGAGTGTTTAAACGTATATAGTAAATAATTGAAGTTGCTAAGCTAGCTCCACTCTCATGCATTTGAAGTACTCTACCATGAGTGCTTGCCTACGTGACACGTGTTGATTTTTATTTAATTCATTATTAGATTTTTATTTTTGTGTTTGCTACTGTTTTTAACACAGTATAACGCCGATGCTCGCATATACGTTAGCACCAGCGTTATAGACTTATGAACACATGCAAGCACACTACCTTTATGAGACCATTTGAGATACTTATCCGGGACTACATTTTGAGACTGATGAAGGCACCGCACATGCTTTCGTGGTCGACGGGGATGTCTCCTTCTATTTAATGAATATCACCAAAGATGCTTAAATAAATCCAGAAAAGGGGATGCAACGGGGCCAAAAAAGTACACCGTAGATGTCACATACACTCACTTCTATGAATGCACCCGCACACCCAATCCATATAACGCAGGAGAGACCGGAATAAATTCAGGAAAATACGAGCATCAGCGTCAACACAGTTACACTCACCTATGTAAACACGCACACACCCTATCCCTATAACATTGTGAGTAGTAGACACGGTAGCAGTTTTTCCTAATTCTACCTTCCATATAAAGTTAGGTTAATTATGATGCAATACCTAGCAGCTTTTTCTGTAGGACATCATAGGATAAGCAAATTAAAGAAAATTTTGTGCCTTAGAGCATCCAGGTTAATACCATTTAAACTATGAGAGTTAGGCTTGATTTGACTGATAATGCATCTCTAATTCGATCAATCATGCATGCTATTTTTCACAACTAAGAGTTACAGGTTGCAACATATATTACTCAAAATATTATGTATAAAAAAATCGTCATTGCAGTGTAATGCCAAAGATTCCATCTTTTTTACTAGAGTATCTTCGTTCGATTTTTGCTATTTTGTGAACTGACGTTTGTATGCATTACAGAAAACATTAACATTGTTGGATTTTTAACTCGGCTACCTATACCGAGCCTAAAAGAGTAGGCTTTGTCTATTGGTTGGTCCTTTCTATTTTCAAATTCACTTTTTTGTTGTTTTTTTCATCTTCTGTATCTTGCTTTATTCATTAATATAAATTTTCATCTATTATTGGGTGGGGCATTATCTATAAAATGTGATTTTTGAACTCTATATTGGAGCAAGTTTCCTTTGGTTCGAAGGAATCTTCATTCTGTATAACTTTTGGTTGCATTAGACAGTTTTAGACTTTGGCTATCTTGATAGGAACAGCTTTTGCCGGAACTTTTAAAATAATATAGCTAAGTATATGTAAACATAGGTGAACTGTTTTTTGGTATCTTTCCATATTTCTCGAAGTTAAATTGACTTGCACATTATCAACTATCAGTTTTCTTATCCATGCTTTCTTTCCTTCTGTAACCATCCAAACAAGCTTCACGACACCACGCCTCCGTCCACTAGTAAATATTATGGAATGAAGATTCCCTTCGCCCATAGAAGAGGATTGAGAGGCGAGGACATATAGCTAGACGTGATATATTTTTGAGACGGAGGTTTTTTTTTGTTTTTTTTTGAGATGGAGGATAGATGGAATCCTAGTGTGAGGAATAGTTATTTTTAGGATCGGGAGGGTGAGGATAGATGCGTTCTTTTTTTAGACCGGGGATTAGATGAGATCTCAGGATTTTTTCCATAAAAAATGGTTTTTGCCTTTCAAGTTGTTTTTTTCGCCGGAATTTTACGGGTTGATCTACACCGTAATAATTCGGCCCCACAAAGATGAACGGTTGGTAATTTCTAATTAACGCATGATTTTCTTGGGAATGCCTAATTAGTATAAGTATAGATTCATGTCACTCACCAGTTTCTTGAGTACTTCCTGAGATTTTTATAGAATATTCATGTCTGTACCGTGGTGGCACCTCGTATCAATTTTAACTTGCATTAACATATACACGAATGTTCAGCAATAGCATTTGGTTTGATAGGAACAAATCCTGAATGTAAAATCTTGCTTTTGCAAGTATAATTTTGGTAGGTGAATTATTTCGATGCATTTAGTTTGAATTGATGCTGGAATTTTCATTATAGGAATAGCCAACCCTTTGTACCTTACCCTATGTGATAAAACAAAGATTTTCGGAAAAATTCCAAAATCGACAATGGATACCAGGAAGACTTGATTGCAGTCACAGTTTCTGTTCATTCTTGCTTGAGAAAAGTTTAAGTGTTGAATGAAGGTTACACTTGCCATTTCCAGCGATTACATATAATAAACCAGAAACTGAACCATGCCTAGTTGTAGAATTGTGGGCTTTTGATATTTTTTTTAAAACCTGACATTATGCGCCTGTGCTTTCTCGGGCTAGGAGGTGATGCTAGTGAAAGATCTAGGCAGATCAGGAGTGAGAAGAAGAGCAGGAAAGCCATGGAGAAGCTTGGCATGAAGACCATTACTGGTGTGAGCCGTGTAACTATCAAGAAGAACAAGACCAGCCATGGAGAAGCTTGGCATGAAGACCATTACTGGTGTGAGCCGTGTAACTATCAAGAAGAACAAGACCGTGAGTATCATGTTAGACTGTATAGTTATCTGTATATATATGTGTATATTGTAACGTACCCTTGGTACACCATCTATAAATATATGTGATAGGCCACCCCTAGAGGGTTGAGCCAGTTCCCCCAAACCCTTCGTTTAACATGGCATCAGACTAGGTTAGGGTTTTAGGTCGCCACCGCCTCTCTCCTGGCCGCCGCCGCCGTCGCTCCGCCTCGGGCCGAAGCCGCCGCTGCGATCTTCTGTTCGCCGCCGCCGCTGCATCGTCCCGGGCCGCCGCTGCCACCGCGCCTCTCCGGCCGCTGCGATGACGACCACCGCCACCGCTTTCGCCTCCGCCGGCTTCCTCCCGGCCTCCCTCGCTGCGCTCCTCTCTCGCCCTACCGCCGCCGCTGCTGTCGCTGCTCTGATCAGCACCCGCAGCGTCGGCTCCATCTTCTCGGCGGCATCGTTCTCGCCACCACCACCGGCTGCCGCACCTCCGGTGCATGTGCTGCCATTGGTTCCCTCCTCGGGGACCCCCTTGGCGCCCGCTACGGTCGCCGCCCTCTCGGCGCCGCTGGTAGCCGCCTCCACGCCGCCCGCCACGATGCCCGCCATGGAGCCCTACTTCGACGCCAACACTGCCCACCCGCCGCCGCCGATCGGTGCCTACGTGGCTCCGGCGCCTGTGACAGCGACTACTGTGGCGTATACGCCGCCTACTGTCTTCACGCCGGGGAGTCTACCTGCGCCGTGTTGGAATTATGCCCTAGAGGCAATAATAAATATGGTTATTATTATAATTCCTGTATCAAGATAATCGTTTATTATCCATACTATAATTGTATTGAATAAAGACTCATTTACATGTGTGGATACATAGACAAAACACTGTCCCTAGCAAGCCTCTAGTTGGCTAGCCAGTTGATCAAAGATAGTCAGTGTCTTCTGATTATGAACAAGGTGTTGTTGCTTGATAACTAGATCACGTCATTAGGAGAATCACGTGATGGACTAGACCCAAACTAATAGACGTAGCATGTTGATCGTGTCATTTTGTTGCTACTGTTTTTCTGCATGTCAAGTATTTGTTCCTATGACCATGAGATCATATAACTCACTGACACCGGAGGAATACTTTGTATGTATCAAACATCGCAGCGTAACTGTGTGACTATAAAGATACTCTACAGGTATCTCCGAAGGTGTTAGTTGAGTTAGTATGGATCAAGACTGGGATTTGTCACTCCGTGTGACGGAGAGGTATCTCGGGGCCCACTCGGTAATACAACATCACACACAAGCCTTGCAAGCAATGTAACTTAGTGTAAGTTGCGGGATCTTGTATTACGGAACGAGTAAAGAGACTTGCCGAGATTGAAATAGGTATACGGATACTGACGATCGAATCTCGTGCAAGTAACATACCGAAGGACAAAGGGAATGACATACGGGATTATATGAGTCCTTGGCACTGAGGTTCAAACGATAAGATCTTCGTAGAATATGTAGGATCCAATATGGGCATCCAGGTCCCACTATTGGATATTGACCGAGGAGTCTCTCGGGTCATGTCTACATAGTTCTCGAACCCGCAGGGTCTGCACACTTAAGGTTCGGCATTGTTTTATGCGTATTTGAGTTATATGGTTGGTTACCGAATGTTGTTCGGAGTCCCGGATGAGATCACGGACGTCACGAGGGATTCCGGAATGGTCCGGAAACGAAGATTGATATATAGGATGACCTCATTTGATTACCGGAAGGTTTTCGGAGTTACCGGGAATGTAGCGGGAATGACGAATGGGTTCCGGGAGTTCACCGGGGGGGGGGGGGGGTGGGGGGGGGGGGGCAACCCACCCCGGGGAAGCCCATAGGCCTTGAGGGTAGCGCACCAGCCCTTAGTGGGCTGGTGGGACAGCCCAAAAGGGCCCTATGCGCCTAGGAAAGAAAATCAAAGAGAAAAAAAAAGAGGGAGGTGGGAAGGGAAGGAAGGACTCCCACCCACCAAACCAAGTCCAACTCGGTTTGGGGGGGGGGGAGCCTTCCACCCTTGGCTCGGCCGACCCCCTTGGGGCTCCTTGAGCCCCAAGGCAAGGTCCCCTCCCTCCCACCTATATATACGGAGGTTTTAGGGCTGATTTGAGACGACTTTTCCACGGCAGCCCGACCACATACCTCCACGGTTTTTCCTCTAGATCGCGTTTCTGCGGAGCTCGGGCGGAGCCCTGCTGAGACAAGGTCATCACCAACCTCCGGAGCGCCGTCACGCTGCCGGAGAACTCTTCTACCTCTCCGTCTCTCTTGCTGGATCAAGAAGGCCGAGATCATCGTCGAGCTGTACGTGTGCTGAACGCGGAGGTGCCGTCCGTTCGGTACTAGATCGTGGGACTGATCGCGGGATTGTTCGTGGGGCGGATCGAGGGACGTAAGGACGTTCCACTACATCAACCGCATTCACTAACGCTTCTGCTGTACGATCCACAAGGGTACGTAGATCACTCATCCCCTCTCGTAGATGGACATCACCATGATAGGTCTTCGTGCGCGTAGGAAATTTTTTGTTTCCCATGGGACGTTCCCCAACACGCCGTTCCAGTTCGGCCACCTCATCACCACCAAGCTATCTTCAGATAACTACGTGTTCTGGCGTGCGCGGGTTCTTCCTCTCCTTGGGGGTCATTACCTCTTCGGCTACGTCGACGGGTCCTATCCGTGCCCTCTTGCGGTCGTGGACAACGTCAATGGACCCGTCTACAACCCGGCGCATCACGTCTGGACAGGGCAGGACCAGGCGAACCTCTCGGCTATCCAGGGGTCGCTTACCCCGGAGGTTGCCGGGATGCTCGTCTTCGCCAAGACCTCTCACGAGGCCTGGACTATCCTGGAGCGCTCCTTCGCGTCGCAGTCGCATGCGCGTTCCAGTGCTCTCCGTTGCCAACTTGGCGAGTGCGAGAAGCTCGATGGCACGGCCACTGCCTTCTATCACAAGGTCAAGTCCATTGCCGACACTCTGGCCTCCATTGGCCAGCCTCTCACCGACACCGAGTTCAACTCCTACATCGTCAACGGTCTTGACGAGGAGTATGATGGACTTGTGGAGATCATCAACGAGCGTGGCCACACGTCTCCGATGCCAGCGCACGAGCTCTACTCGCATCTTCTTCTCACTGAGCAGCGCGTGGAGGCGCGCCGCACTCGTGGCCGAGGTCTTCCCTCGGCAAACGCCGCCTACAAGGCGGGTCGCGGCGGTTCAGGCCCTGGTGCCCACTCGGCCCCCTCGGGCAAGGGTCCCACCGCACCGCTCCTCTCGGCCCCCCCTCCTGCATCGTCCTCTGGGGGGGGGGTCGTCCTACCCGGGAGTGCCAGCTCTGTGGACGTGCGGGTCACTATGCCTCTAAGTGCCACCGCTGCTTCCAGAAGAGTTTCCTTGGCCTCTACAACGACGGCAAGGACTCGCGCAACAATGAGCGTCAGGCGCAGTTGGCTGATAAGCCAGCACCTCGGGAGCAGCAGGGACACAGGCAGTCCTATCCCGTCGACCCCCACTGGTACATGGACAGTGGGGCTACGGATCACCTCACCAGCGAGCTCGGCAAGCTCCACTCTCGTGAGGCCTACCACGACACCGACAAGGTTCACACCGCCAATGGAGTAGGTATGCGCTGTTGGAATTATGCCCTAGAGGCAATAATAAATATAGTTATTATTATAATTCCTGTATCAAGATAATCGTTTATTATCCATGCTATAATTGTATTGAATGAAGACTCATTTACATGTGTGGATACATAGACAAAACACTGTCCCTAGCAAGCCTCTAGTTGGCTAGCCAGTTGATCAAAGATAGTCAGTATCTTCTGATTATGAACAAGGTGTTGTTGCTTGATAACTGGATCACGTCATTAGGAGAATCACGTGATGGACTAGACCCAAACTAATAGACGTAGCATGTTGATCGTGTCATTTTGTTGCTACTATTTTCTGCGTGTCAAGTATTTGTTCCTTTGACCATGAGATCATATAACTCACTGACACCGGAGGAATACTTTGTGTGTATCAAACGTCGCAACGTAACTGGGTGACTATAAAGATGCTCTACAGGTATCTCCGAAGGTGTTAGTTGAGTTAGTATGGATCAAGACTGGGATTTGTCACTCCGTGTGACGGAGAGGTATCTCGGGGCCCACTCGGTAATGCAACATCACACACAAGCCTTGCAAGCAATGTGACTTACTGTAAGTTACGGGATCTTGTATTACGGAACGAGTAAAGAGACTTGCCGGTAAACGAGATTGAAATAGGTATGCGGATAATGACGATCGAATCTCGGGCAAGTAACATTTCGAAGGACAAAGGGAATGACATACGGGATTATATGAATCCTTGGCACTGAGGTTCAAACGATAAGATCTTCGTAGAATATGTGGGATCCAATATGGGCATCCAGGTCCCGCTATTGGATATTGACCGAGGAGTCTCTCGGGTCATGTCTACATAGTTCTCGAACCCGCAGGGTCTGCACACTTAAGGTTCAACGTTGTTTTATGCGTATTTGAGTTATACGGTTGGTTACCGAATGTTGTTCGGAGTCCCGGATGAGATCACGGACGTCACGAGGGTTTCCGAAATGGTCCGGAAACGAAGATTGATATATAGGATGACCTCATTTGATTACCGGAAGGTTTTCGGAGTTACCGGGAATGTACCGGGAATGACGAATGGGTTCCGGGAGTTCACCGGGGGGGGGGGGGGGGAACCCACCCCGGGGAAGCCCATAGGCCTTGAGGGTGGCGCACCACCTCTTAGTGGGCTGCTGGGACAGCCCAAAAAGGGCCTTATGCGCATTGGAAGAAAAATCAAAGAGAAAGAAAAAAAGAGGAGGTGGGAAGGGAAGGAAGGACTCCCACCCACCAAACCAAGTCCAACTCGGTTTGGGGGGGGGGAGACCTTCCCCCCTTGGCTCGGGCGACCCCCTTGGGGCTCCTTGAGCCCCAAGGAAAGGTCCCCTCTCTCCCACCTATATATACGGAGGTTTTAGGGCTGATTTGAGACGACTTTTCCACGGCAGCCCGACCACATACCTCCACGGTTTTTCCTCTAGATCGCGTTTCTGCGGAGCTCGGGCGGAGCCCTGCTGAGACAAGGTAACACCAACCTCCGGAGCGCCGTCATGCTGCCGGAGAACTCTTCTACCTCTCCGTCTCTCTTGCTGGATCAAGAAGGCCGAGATCATCGTCGAGCTGTACGTGTGCTGAACGCGGAGGTGCCGTCCGTTCGGTACTAGATCGTGGGACAGATCGCGGGATTGTCCGCGGGGCGGATCGAGGGACGTGAGGACGTTCCACTACATCAACCGCGTTCACTAACGCTTCAGCTGTACGGTCTACAAGGGTACGTAGATCACTCATCCCCTCTCGTAGATGGACATCACCATGATAGGTCTTCGTGCGCGTAGGAAAATTTTTGTTTCCCATGCGACGTTCTCCAACAGTGGCATCATGAGCTAGGTTCATGCGTAGATGTCTTCTCGAGTAGAACACAAAAGTGTTTGTGGGCTGTGATGTGCGTTTTGCTGCCCTCCCTAGCCTTTTCTTGATTCCGCGGTATTGTTGGATTGAAGCGGCTTGGACCGGCATTACTCGTACGCTTACGAGAGACTGGTTTCATCGCTACGAGTAACCCCGTTGGTCAAAGATGACTGGCAAGTGTCGGTTTCTCCAACTTTAGTTGAATCGGATTTGATCGAGGAGGTCCTTGGATGAGGTTAAATAGCAACTCATATATCTCCGTTGTGGTGTTTGCGTAAGTAAGATGCGATCTTACTAGATACCCGTGGTCCCCACGTAAAACATGCAACAACAAAATTAGAGGACGTCTAATTTGTTTTTGCAGGGTATGCTTGTGATATGATATGGCCAACGATGTGATGTGATATATTGGATGTATGAGATGATCATGTTGTAATAGATAATATCGACTTGCACGTCAATGGTACGGCAACCGGCAGGAGCCGTAGGGTTGTCTTTATGCTAACGTTTGTGCTTGCAGATGTGTTTACTATTTTGCTAGGATGTAGCTTTAGTAGTAATAGCATGAGTAGCACGACAACCCCGACGGCGACACGTTGATGGAGATCATGGTGTGGCGCCTGTGACAAGAAGATCGTGTCGGTGCTTTGGTGATGGAGATCAAGAAGCATGTGATGATGGCCATATCATGTCACTTATGAATTGCATGTGATGTTAATCCTTTTATGCACCTTATTTTGCTTAGAACGATGGTAGCATTATGAGGTGATCTCTCACTAAAATTTCAAGACGAAATTGTGTTCTCCCCGACTCTGCACCGTTGCTACAGTTCGTCGTTTCGAGACACCACGTGATGATCGGGTGTGATAGACTCAATGTTCACATACAACGGGTGCAAAACAGTTGCGCACGCGGAACACTCGGGTTAAGCTTGACGAGCCTAGCATGTGCAGACATGGCCTCGGAACACATGAGACCGAGAGTTCGATCATGAATCATATAGATGATATGATTAGCATAGGGATGCTTACCACTGAAACTATGCTCAACTCACGTGATGATCGGACTTGAGCTAGTGTAAGTGGATCATGAACCACTCAAATGACTAGAGAGATGTACTTTTTGAGTGGGAGTTTAGCGTATAATTTTGATTAAGTTAAACTCTAATTATCTTGAACATAGTCTAAGTCCACTTTGAATATATTTGTGTTGTAGATCATGGCTCACGCGACAGTCACCCTGAATTTTAATACGTTCCTAGGGAAAGCTAAGTTGAAAGATGATGGAAGCAACTTTGTAGACTGGGCTCGTAATCTTAAACTAATCTTACAAGCTGGGAAGAAGGATTATGTCCCTAATGCTGCGCTAGGAGATGAACCACCCGCTACGGCTGATCAGGATGCTAAGAACGCTTGGTTAGCACGTAAGGAGGACTACTCAGTATATCAATGTGCAGTCTTGTATGACTTAGAACCGGGACTTCAACGTCGCTTTGAGCGTCATGGAGCATTTGATATGCTCCAGGAGTTGAAGTTTATCTTTCAGAAGAACGCCCGGATCGAGAGGTATGAGACCTCCGATAAATTCTATGCTTGCAAGATGGAGGAAAACTCGTCTGTCAGTGAACATGTGCTCAAAATGTCTGGGTACTCAAACCGCCTAGCGGAGCTGGGGATTGAACTCCCGCAAGAGGCTATCACTGACAGAATCCTTCAATCACTGCCGCCAAGCTATAAAGGCTTTGTGTTGAACTACAACATGCAAGGGATGAACAAGTCTCCCGGCGAGTTGTTTGCGATGCTGAAAGTCGCAGAGTCTGAACTCCGTAAAGAGCACCAAGTGTTGATGGTGAATAAGACCACTAGTTTCAAGAGAAACGGCAAAGGCGAGAAGGGTAATTCAAAGAAGAGCGGCAAGCCAGTTGCCAATCCAACGAAGAAACCCAAAGCTGGACCTAAGCCTAAAACGGAGTGTTGCTATTGCAAGGGTATGGATCACTGGAAGCGCAATTGCCCCAAGTATCTGGCAGATAAGAAGGCGGCCAAAGAAAAATCAGGTATATTTGATATACAAGTTATTGATGTATACTTAACCGGCTCTCGTAGTAGTGCCTGGGTATTCGATACCGGTTCTGTTGCTCATATTTGCAACTCGAAATAGGAACTGCGGAATAGACGAAGGCTGGCAAAAGATGAAGTGACGATGCGCGTAGGAAATGGTTCCAAGGTTGATGCAATCGCCGTCGGCACAGTTTCACTTCAGTTACCATCAGGATTAGTTATGAACTTAAATCATTGTTATTTAGTGCCTGCATTGAGCATGAACATTATATCTGGATCTTGTTTATTGCGAGACGGTTACTCTTTTAAGTCAGAGAATAATGGTTGTTCTATTTCTATGAGTAACATCTTTTATGGTCATGCACCCAATGTGAGAGGATTGTTCATATTGAATTTTGATAGCGATACACACATACATAACATTGAGACCAAAAGAGTTAGAGTTAACAATGATAGCGCCATATTTTTGTGGCACTGCCGCTTAGGTCGTATTGGTGTAAAGCGCATGAAGAAACTCCATGCTGATGGACTTTTGGAGTCACTTGACTTTGATTCACTTGACACGTGCGAACTATGCCTCATGGGCAAGATGACTAAGACTCCGTTCTCCGGAACAATGGAGCGTGCAAGTGACTTGTTGGAAATCATACATACTGATGTGTGTGGTCCAATGACCGTGGAGGCACGCGGCGGATATCGTTATTTTCTCACCTTCACTGACGATTTGAGTAGATATGGTTATGTCTACTTGATGAAGCACAAGTCTGAAACATTTGAAAAGTTCAAGCAATTTCAGAACGAAGTTGAAAATCATCGTAACAAGAAGATCAAGTTCCTACGGTCTGATCGTGGGGGTGAATATCTGAGTTTCGAGTTTGGTGCTCACTTAAGACAATGTGGAATTGTTTCACAGTTAACACCGCCTGGAACACCACAGCGTAATGGTGTGTCCGAACGTCGTAATCGTACTTTATTAGAGATGGTGCGATCTATGATGTCCCTTACCGATTTGCCGTTATCGTTTTGGGGTTATGCATTAGAAACAGCTGCATTCACTTTAAATAGGGCACCATCAAAATCCGTTGAGACGACACCAAACGAACTGTGGTATGGCAAAAGGCCAAAGTTGTCGTTTCTTAAAGTTTGGGGATGTGATGCTTATGTCAAAAAGTTTCAGTCTGAAAAGCTGGAACCCAAAGCGGAAAAGTGCGTCTTCATAGGTTACCCAAAAGAGACAGTTGGGTACACCTTCTATCTCAAATCCGAGGGCAAAGTGTTTGTTGCTAAAAACGGAGCTTTTCTCGAGAAGGAGTTTCTCTCGAGAGAATTGAGTGGGAGGAAGATAGAACTTGACGAGGTTGTCGAACCTCTCATCCCTCTGGATGGTGGCACAGGGCAAGGGGAAACCTATGTCGTTGCGATGCCGGCTGAGGAGGAAGTTAATGATGGTGATCATGAAACTCCGGTTCAAGTTTCTGTCGAACCACGCAGGTCGACGAGACCACGTGCTACTCCAGAGTGGTACGGTAATCCCGTCTTATCAATCATGTTGCTGGACAACAATGAACCTGCAAATTATGAAGAAGCAATGGTGGGCCCAGATTCCAACAAATGGCTAGAAGCCATGAAGTCCGAGATAGGATCCATGTATGAGAACAAAGTGTGGACTTTGGAGGTACTGCCTGAGGGCCGCAAGGCTATTCAGAACAAATGGATCTTTAAGAGGAAGACGGACGCTAACGGCAATGTAACCGTTTATAAAGCTCGACTTGTGGCAAAGGGTTTTTCACAAGTTCAAGGAGTTGACTACGATGAGACATTCTCACCCGTAGCGATGCTTAAGTCCGTCATAATCATGTTAGCAATAGCTGCATTTTTCGATTATGAAATCTGGCTGATGGATGTCAAAACGGCGTTCCTTAACGGTTTCCTTAAGGAAGAATTGTATATGATGCAACCCAAAGGTTTTGTCGATCCTAAGAATGCTAACAAGGTGTGCAAGCTCCAGCGATCCATTTATGGACTGGTGCAAGCATCTCGGAGTTGGAACAAACGCTTTGATGAGTTAATCAAAGCATTTGGGTTTATACAAGTGGTTGGAGAATCTTGTATTTACAAGAAAGTGAGTGGGAGCTCTGTGGCATTTCTAATATTATATGTGGATGACATATTGCTGATTGGAAACAACGTGGAGTTTTTGGAGAGCATAAAGGATTACTTGAATAAAAGTTTCTCTATGAAGGACCTAGGAGAAGCTGCTTACATTCTAGGCATTAAGATCTATAGGGATAGATCAAAACGCCTGATAGGACTTTCACAAAGCACATACCTTGATAAAGTTTTGAAGAGGTTCAAAATGGAACAGTCCAAGAAGGGGTTCTTGCCAGTTTTACAAGGTACGAGATTGAGTAAGACTCAGTGCCCAGCAACTGATGAAGATAGAGAGCATATGCGCTCCGTCCCCTATGCTTCAGCCATAGGTTCTATCATGTATGCCATGCTGTGCACTAGACCGGATGTTAGCCTGGCCATAAGTATGGCAGGTAGGTTCCAGAGTAATCCAGGAGTGAATCACTGGACAGCGGTCAAGAATATCCTGAAGTACCTGAAAAGGACTAAGGAGATGTTTCTCGTGTATGGAGGTGACGAAGAGCTCGCCGTAAAAGGTTACGTCGATGCAAGCTTTGACACAGATCCGGACGAGTCTAAGTCGCAAACCGGATACGTATTTATTCTTAATGGGGGTGCAGTAAGCTGGTGCAGTTCCAAGCAAAGCGTCGTAGCAGATTCTACATGTGAAGCGGAGTACATGGCTGCCTCGGAGGCGGCTAAGGAGGGTGTCTGGATGAAGCAGTTCATGACGGATCTTGGAGTGGTGCCAAGCGCACTGAATCCAATAACCTTGTTCTGTGACAACACGGGTGCCATTGCCTTAGCAAAGGAACCACGGTTTCACAAGAAGTCCAGACACATCAAACGACGCTTCAACCTCATCCGCGACTACGTCGAAGGAGAGGACGTAAATATATGCAAAGTGCACACGGATCTGAATGTAGCAGACCCGCTGACTAAACCTCTTCCACGGCCAAAGCATGATCAACACCAGAACTGTATGGGTGTTAGATTTATTACAATGTAATTCGCATGATGATGTGAGGGCTAGATTATTGACTCTAGTGCAAGTGGGAGACTGTTGGAATTATGCCCTAGAGGCAATAATAAATATAGTTATTATTATAATTCCTGTATCAAGATAATCGTTTATTATCCATGCTATAATTGTATCGAATGAAGACTCATTTACATGTGTGGATACATAGACAAAACACTGTCCCTAGCAAGCCTCTAGTTGGCTAGCCAGTTGATCAAAGATAGTCAGTGTCTTATGATTAAGAACAAGGTGTTGTTGCTTGATAACTGGATCACATCATTAGGAGAATCACGTGATGGACTAGATCCAAACTAATAGACGTAGCATGTTGATCGTGTCATTTTGTAGCTACTGTTTTCTGCGTGTCAAGTATTTGTTCCTTTGACCATGAGATCATATAACTCACTGACACTGGAGGAATACTTTGTGTGTATCAAACATCGCAACGTAACTGGGTGACTATAAAGATGCTCTACAGGTATCTCCGAAGGTGTTAGTTGAGTTATGGATCAAGACTGGGATTTGTCACTCCGTGTGACGGAGAGGTATCTCGGGGCCCACTCGGTAATGCAACATCACACACAAGCCTTGCAAGCATTGTGACTTACTGTAAGTTACGGGATCTTGTATTACGGAACGAGTAAAGAGACTTGCCGGTAAACGAGATTGAAATAGGTATGCGGATACTGACGATCGAATCTCGGGCAAGTAACATACCGAAGGACAAAGGGAATGACATACGGGATTATATGAATCCTTGGCACTGAGGTTCAAACAATAAGATCTTCGTAGAATATGTGGGATCCAATATGGGCATCCAGGTCCCACTATTGGATATTGACCGAGGAGTCTCTCGGGTCATGTCTACATAGTTCTCGAACCCGCAGGGTCTGCACACTTAAGGTTCGACGTTGTTTTATGCGTATTTGAGTTATATGGTTGGTTACTGAATGTTGTTCGGAGTCCCGGATGAGATCACGGACGTCATGAGCGTTTCTGGAATGGTCCGGAAACGAAGATTGATATATAGGATGACCTCATTTGATTACCGGAAGGTTTTCGGAGTTATCGGGAATGTACCGGGAATGACGAATGGGTTCCGGGAGTTCACCGGGGGGGGGGGGGGGGGGGAACCCACCCCGGGGAAGCCCATAGGCCTTGAGGGTGGCGCACCAGCCCTTAGTGGGCTGGTGGGACAGCCCAAAAAGGGCCCTATGCGCATTGGAAGAAAAATCAAAGAGAAAGAAAAAAAGAGGAGGTGGGAATGGAAGGAAGGACTCCCACCCACCAAACCAAGTCCAACTCGGTTTGGGGGGGGGGGGGGGAGACCTTCCCCCCTTGGCTCGGCTGACCCCCTTGGGGCTCCTTGAGCCCCAAGGCAAGGTCCCCTCTCTCCCACCCATATATACGGAGGTTTTAGGGCTGATTTGAGACGACTTTTCCACGGCAGCCCGACCACATACCTCCACGGTTTTTCCTCTAGATCGCGTTTCTGCGGAGCTCGGGCGGAGCCCTGCTGAGACAAAGTCATCACCAACCTCCGGAGCACCGTCATGCTGCCGGAGAACTCTTCTACCTCTCCGTCTCTCTTGCTGGATCAAGAAGGCCGAGATCATCGTCGAGCTGTACGTGTGCTGAACGCGGAGGTGCCGTCCGTTCGGTACTAGATCGTGGGACAGATCGCGAGATTGTTCGCGGGGCGGATCGAGGGACGTGAGGACGTTCCACTACATCAACCGCGTTCACTAACGCTTCTGCTGTACGGTCTACAAGGGTACGTAGATCACTCATCCCCTCTCGTAGATGGACATCACCATGATAGGTCTTCGTGCGCGTAGGAATTTTTTTGTTTCCCATGCGACGTTCTCCAACATGCGCATCTCTCATATTGGTCAAGCATCTTTTCTCACTAGCCATACAAATAGGAGTCTTCAACTTCGTAATGTCCTTCGAGCTCCTGCTGTGACGCGTAATCTCCTTTCAGTTCCTAAGCTTAATGCTGATAACAATGTTTTCTGTGAATTTCACCCCTTTGATCTTTTTATTAAGGATCGGGCCACGAGGGACGTTCTTCTTAGCGGACGGCTATGCCAGGGTCTCTATCGTATGGAGCATCCTGGCGTCTCTCGGGTTTTTAGTGGAGTTCGTGTTTCGCCGTCACAGTGGCATGCTCGTCTTGGTCATCCTGCCACTCCTATCGTCCGTCATATTTTGCGTCGTCATGAGCTTCCTAGCATGTATAGTAATAAAGATGTAGCAGTGTGTGATGCTTGTCAGCAAGGGAAGAGTCATCAACTTCCTTTTTCAGCATCTAGTCATGAGGTCAAACATCCTCTTGAACTTGTCTTTTTCAGATGTATGGGGTCCTGCCCAGACTTCTACCAGTGGTCATAATTATTATGTCAGTTTAATTGATGCTTACAGTCGCTTTACTTGGCTTTATCATCTTAAGCGTAAATCTGATGTGTTCTATATAGTTGTTCAATTTCAAAAACATGTTGAACGCCTTCTCAAGCATAAGATTGTTTATGTGCAGTCAGATTGGGGTGGCGAATATTGCAACCTTGATTCCTTTTTCAGCTCGCTTGGGATCGCGCATCGTTTAGCATGTCCACATACACATCAGCAGAATGGTTCTGTCGAACGTAAGCATCGTCATATTGTTGAGACTGGTCTTACTCTTTTGGCCCATGCTTCTGTTCCTTTTCGGTTTTGGAGTGATGCTTTTACCACCGCATGTTTCCTCATCAACCGTACTCCTACTCGTGTTTTAGACATGAAGACTCCTATCGAACTCCTTCTTAATGAACAACCTGATTATACCTTTTTTAAGGTGTTTGGGTGTGCTTGCTGGCCACATCTCCGTCCCTACAATAAAAGTAAGCTGGAGTTTCGTTCTAAGAAGTGTGTTTTCCTTGGCTATAGTTCCCTTCATAAAGGATACAAATGTCTTCATGTTCCCACAAATCGTGTCTATATATCTCGGGATGTTGTGTTTGATGAACATGTGTTTCCCTTTGCCAACTTACCTGTGTCCACCCATGAGTCGCCATCTATGCATTCATCCTCTCTTGCCTCTGACCAATTTGATGATGTTGCATATGCTCCTATTTTGTTACCTAACCATGGTGCAGGTGTTGGTAGAGGTGCTCGTCTTGAGCATTTGGACGAGCCTGCAGCTGCACCGGCTGCTGCCAGTCGCGACGACCGCGGTTCCGTGGAGACGCCGGTTCGGTCGGCCCCCCTGCCGCCGGTACAACCGGCGGACTCGCCTGCGCCCGGGCTGCCGCCGCTGGCCTCTCGGCCCGCGCCACCCCCGACGAGCCCTCGCCCCGCCTCGCCCGTGTGGCCGTCCTCGCCTGCGTCACCGCCGCTTCGCTCGTCGGCGCCGTCCAGCCCCTCGCCGGCTGGGCACCTGACACCACGGCCCAGCCCCTCGCTGGCTGGGCTGTCTTCACCGCTGCCCCGCCCCTCGCTCGCTGGGCTGTCTTCACCGCCGCCCGGCCCCTCGCCGGCTGGGTCGTCTTCGCCGACGCCCGGCCCTTCGCTGGCCGGGCCCTCTTCGCCGACGCCCAGCCTTTCGCCGGCTGGGCTACCATCACCGCCGCCCAGCTCCCCGCCGGCTGGCCCCTTGCCGGCTCCTGTGGTCTCTCGCCCACACACGCGCAGCCGCAGTGGTGTTGTCTGCCCGCTTAAGCGCACCGACGGCACTGTTGCGTGGTATGCCTCTTGCATGGATGCTGCTCTTGCGGATCCGTCCTCGGAACCGCGTACGTATCAGGCTGCAATGACTATTCCTCATTGGAGAGAGGCTATGGAGCAGGAGTATCACGCTCTTCTTCGCAGTGAGACGTGGACTCTGGTTCCTCCATCCCCTAGGGTCAACGTCATTGATTCTAAATGGGTCTTCAAGGTAAAAAAAACATTCTGATGGGTCTATTGAGCGCTACAAAGCGCGTCTTATTGCTAGGGGATTTCGGCAGCGCTATGGTCTTGATTATGAGGACACTTTCAGCCCTGTGGTCAAACCTACTACTATCAGGCTTCTTCTCTCACTTGCAGTTACTCGAGGTTTGTCTCTCCATCAGCTTGATGTGCAGAATGCTTTCCTTCATGGCTTATTGGAGGAGGAGGTTTATATGCGACAACCTCCTGGTTTTTCTGATCCTGATCGTCCTGATTATCTATGTCGTCTTACCAAAGCACTCTATGGTCTGAAGCAAGCACCCCGTGCCTGGCATGCCCGTCTTGTGACAGCTCTTCGTGCTCATGGTTTTGCACCATCTACTACTGATTCATCGTTATTTCTTCTACAGAAACCTGAGGTCACTATGTACTTGCTGGTTTATGTAGATGATATCATTCTGCTCAGTTCTTCACAGTTTGCTGCTGACGCTCTTGTTCATGCTCTTGGTACTGATTTTGCTGTCAAAGATCTTGGGAGACTTCACTACTTTCTCGGTGTGGAAGTGGCTCATCGGGATGATGGTCTTGTTATGACACAAAAGAAGTATTCATTAGACTTGTTGCAGCGAGCTGGGATGCTTAAGTGCAAGACGTCCACTACGCCTATGTCTACCACTGATAAGATCACTTCTGTTGATGGTGAGCTTCTGTCCTCTGCTGATGCTACTATGTACAAGAGTATTGTTGGTGGTCTTCAGTATCTGACGATCACGAGACCAGATATCTCTTTTGCGGTCAACAGAGTTTGTCAGTATCTTCATGCACCCCATGACACTCATTGGTCTGATATTAAGCGCATTTTGCGCTATGTACGACTTACAGTGTCTCACGGGCTTCACCTTCGGCCGAATCCTACTGGGGTGCTCTCAGCGTATTCTGATGCGGATTGGGCTAGCAGTCCGGATGACAGGCGATCCACGGGGGGCTATGCTGTGTTCTTTGGCTCCAACTTGATCGCCTGGAGTGCTCGGAAACAGACTACTGTGTCACGTAGCAGTACTGAAGTTGAATATAAGGCTGTGGCCAATGCCACTGCAGAGCTCATATGGGTACAGTCTTTGCCTCCTATACTTTGGTGTGATAACATTGGTGCTACATACCTCTCGGCGAATCCGGTATTCCATGCTCGAACCAAACACATCGAAGTTGACTATCACTTTGTGAGGGAACGTGTTTCTCAGAAGCTATTACAGATCAAGTTCATCTCTTCAAAGGATCAATTTGCAGACATCTTCACCAAGCCATTGCCTCTACCAAAGTTTGAGGCCTGTAGGCGCAATCTTACTCTCCTAGATTCTTTAGGGAGTAGTTAAGATTAAGGGAGGGTGTTAGACTGTATAGTTATCTGTATATATACGTGTATATTGTAACGTACCCTTGATACACCATCTATAAATATATGTGATAGGCCCCTCCTAGAGGGTTGAGCAAGTTTCCCAAACCCTTCGTTTAACAATAACCATTTATGACATTGTTGCCTGAAGCATAATTATATGCTGGCGGTTGTCACATTTTCTTAAGTTCTCCAACACAATTGCAGGTTACGTTTGTCCTCTCCAAGCCAGATGTCTTCAAGACTTCGCACTCAGAAACCTATGTCATTTTCGGGGAGGTCAAGTTCGACGACGTGAACTATCAGCTGCAGACACAAGTGGCAGAGCAGTTCAAGGCGCCCGGCCTTAGCAGCATGAACTCGAAGGGTGAGCCATCCATGGCAGCTGTCCAAGACGACGAGGAGGTCGACGAGACGGGCGTTGACAAGAAGGACATCGAGCTCGTGATGATGCAGGCCTCCGTGTCGAGATCCAGCGCCGTGGAGGCACTCAAGGCTGCAGATGGTGACATCGTCAGTGCCATCATGGAGTTGACGAATTAGGTGCTGGAAGGTGGAGTTGTGTCCTGATAATTGGGGGTTGGGTCAAAGCAGCCTTTTGGTTATGTCATCTTGAATGTTGCGGTTGCGGAACTGGAGGATCTGTGTGTGTTGAAAGTTGAAACAAGTATTTTGGAGCATGTTGTTTCGGATGCGGGCATGACTCTGAGAGCGAGCTGAATGGCACCTTCTTTGGAGATGTAGGTTCTGGAAGCATTTTAACATGTGACAATCAGCAAACTGCTTGCTCTTATGGCAAAATCTGAATTGGCCGGGCCAAATTTTGCTACAGATGGATGTCATTCTGTGTTCGGGACAACATGTTATTCTAGCTAGCTTTCGGGTTTTGTTCCTACTTTAGCCGTTGTGAGATTTTGAGACAGCTTTCAAGTTTGTTCTGCATATGGATCGAAACAAGGACGACACAAAAATAATATCGTCCTCTTTATGCTTATTACGCCGGAGCTGGAGGCTGGCGGCTGTGGTGAAGCTCTATCGACGAACAATTGGGTTTTGTTTGTTTGGTTATCAACTTTTTGACGCATCATTACTCTTTTGTCAATTCATTTTTCTTGCCGATGTTTTCCACTTATAGGTGACCAAATTTTGTTGTCAGGCAAAAACCCTTCGTCTCTTTGGTTCAATTTCTTTGAAATACCTTGGTTTTCTTGGTCATATCTGATTCATATGCATCACTATGTTTTTGGTTTTACTGCTGTGAGAAGAAAGAGAGTAGTAGATTGTGCTGGTTGCCTGCTCAGGATATGCTGGTTACATGGGGTGCCGCTTCCTGAAGTTCCAGTTCCCCTGATTTGCTCGCATATTGTAAGTCTAGGTTCCAAATTGGAACTCTCCAGGACTTCGTCTTGTGAGCATGGGCTGCAATCGAGTGGGAACAGAGGGAAATAGAAAAAAAATTCCAGTTTTAGAAGAAGAGTAAAACTGCCGATGCTTGTTGATAGGTGACTCTGGTACATATACATGGAGTGGATGAGATCGTGGTGGTTACAACGGGAGACTAGGTCCTATTACAATAGTACAGCCAGTACAAGTGTATGTCACGGTACAGTAATTCAACTCCCCCTGCAGTCCGAACGTTGCTTGGCAAAACGTTGAGACTGGTCCGAAAATCACGAAAGACTGTTGAGGGAAGCCCCTTGGTGAAGATATCGGCAAACTGCGACGTAGTCGGCACATGTAGAATCCTGGCCTCACCAAGGGCCACGCGATCCCGAACAAAGTGGAGATCAATCTCGACGTGTTTCGTCCGTTGGTGCTGCACCGGGTTGGACGAGAGATACACTGCGCTAACATTGTCGCAGTAGACAACGGTGGCGCGTGTGGGGGGTCATCGAAGCTCGGTGAGGAGTTGTCGTAGCCAACAAGACTCGGCAACACAGTTGGCCACGACACGGTACTCAGCCTCCGCGCTGGACCGGGAGACCGTATGCTGTCGTTTGGATGACCAGGAGATCAAGTTAGAGCCCAAAAACACACAGAAACCGGACGTGGATTTCCGAGTGTCAGGACACCCAGCCCAATCAGCATCACCGTAAGAGACGAGGTTGTGCTGGGAAGTACGATAGAGCTGGAGACCATAGTGCTCGGTGCCGTGTATATAACGTAACACATGTTTGATCAACTGGAAATGTCTGTCGAGAGGCGCGTGCATGAAGAGACAAATTTGCTGGACAACATAGGTGATATCTGGTCGAGTGAGGGTAAGATACTGAAGAGCGCTGGCAAGACTGCGATAATGGCTGGGATCAGAATAGGGTGTACCATCAGCCATGGAAAGTTTGGAGTTCGTATCGATGGGCGTAGAGATGGGGTGACAGTTCAACATGGTGGCACGATCCAAGATCTCGAGAGCATATTGCTCCTGGGACAGGAAAAGCCCGGCTGCGTTGCGGTGTACGGTGATGCCGAGAAAGTGGTGGAGATCCCCAAGGTCACTCATCGAGAATTCCTTGGTGAGAGACTCGACAAGGGACGTGAGGAGAGACGGGGAGCTGGCGGTCAAGATGATGTCATCAACGTACAATAGCAGATACGCCGTGGCGGACCCTCGATGAAGGATGAAAAGGGAGGTGTCGCACTTGGAGGAGGAAAACCCGAGAGTGTGGAGGTAGCGGGTGAAGCGGAGAAACCATGTCCGTGGAGCCTGTTTAAGACCGCATAAAGACTTGTTAAGACGACATACATGGGTGGGGTGGGTGGAATCAACAAAACCGGAGGGTTGCTGGTAGTAGACGGTTTCAGCAAGATCTCCTTGGAGAAAGGCATTTTTTACATCCAGCTGCCGAATGGACAAGTTGTTCATCGTGGCGAGGCTGAGAACCACGCGGATTATGGCGGGCTTGATGACGGGGCTAAAGGTCTCCCCGTAATCAACACCCGGCTGCTGCGTGAAGCCACACACCACCCATCGTGCCTTGTAGCGTGCCAGGGAGCCATCCGGATGAAGCTTGTGCCGGAAAATCCACTTGCCCGTCACCACATTAACACCTGCAGGACACGGCACCAAAGACCAAGTGTCATTCTGAATTAGTGCATTAAACTCGTCTAACATTTCGTCACGCCAATGGGGGTCTTTGAGAGCCGAACGGTACGAAGGAGGAAGAGGGGATGGCGTGGTGGTGACGGATAAGTCAAAGATGGGCTTAGGCATGGCAAACCCACTTTTGTGGCGCGTAACCATCGGATGCGGATTGCTCTACGGAGTAAGCGGAATGGCACGGGCGGGAAGCGGTGGGACGGGGCATGCAGGCGGTGACCCCGAGGGCGGCCCAGGAGCCCCAGAGCCAGTGCATGGCGTGGGACGGGTGGTTGGACCCACAGAGCAGGGCGCATGCAGGGTGGAGGGCGGGGTTAGGAGCGCGGAACGTGGGCTTGCATGGGTGGAGGGCCCCATGGTGCATGGCGCGGTACGGGACGAGGCAGGGCGCGGTGCATGCGGTATGGGATGCGCGGTGAGAGGCACGGGACGTGGTGTGGCATGCGGTATGCTGGGCGAAGGCGGCGGCACGCGCGGAACGGCTGAGGGTGCGGGGCGGGCTGACCAGTACGAGGTAAGTGGGGCGATGGAGATGGCGCCAGGTGCGACAGGAGGGCGATGATCGGTGGCGGCCACGGTTTTCTCTGCAACAGATTCATAGGGAAAGCAGGTTTCATCAAAAACGATGTGGCGAGACGTAATAACTTTACGAGACGACAAATCAAAGCACCTGTAGCCTTTTTGCTCACGGGGGTAGCCAATAAACACATAACGGGCAGAGCGAGGTGAAAGTTTGTGGGCGGCGGTGGCAGAGGTGTTCGGGAAACACAAGCACCCGAAGATCCGTAAGTGATCATATGTGGGATGAAGTCCGTAGAGAAGAAAATGCGGAGTGAAAAAGTTAATGGCGCGGGATGGACGAATATTAAGTAGCGCGGTGGCGGTGTGAAGAGCTTCCACCCAAAAGGGTGGCGGGAGGCCGCCTAGAATAAAAGGGTGCGGATCACATCGTTGGTGGTACGGATGAACCGTTCTGCCTTGCCGTTTTGTGGTGAGGTGTGCGGGCATGTGAGGCGAAACGCAATGCCGTTAGTGGAAAAATAATCACGTAGAGTAGTGGTTAGGAATTCGCCACCATTGTCACACTGCAAACATTGCACAAGCACATGAAATTGAGTGAGAATGAACGCAAAGAAACATTGCAATGTGCCACACGTATCAGACTTGGCACGGAGAGGAAAGGTCCAAGAGTAGTGAGTATAATCATCCAAAATAACAAGGTAATATTTGTAGCCTGAAAAACTAATAATGGGAGAGGTCCACAAGTCACAATGTAAAAGTTGAAGTGGGGCAGTGGTATAGGTGGTAGAGGAGGAGAAAGTAGACGGGTGTTTTTGCCCATTTGACAAGCAGTACAGAGGGGAGACTTGGGAGCTTTATTACAATCGGAAGGAACATCAAAGGGAAAATGAGCTAACGAAGAAGTGCCTGGGTGTCCAAGCCGTCGATGCCAAAGATCAGAGGTAGAGACGGTGTAGGCTGCCGGAGGGGTGCCGCCACGGGCACCGGGAAAGTGGTAGAGGTCATCTCCACTATTGGACCTCAGAAGCACCTCCTTGGTGTGAAGATCCTTCACAGAAAAACCGAGCGGGTCAAATTCCACCGAGACGAGATTATCAATGGTAAACTTGCGCAAAGAGATGAGATTTTGCACAATATTGGGAGATAACAAGATGTGAGTGAGGTAGAAAGGGCGAGGAGGAAGACGAGTGTTATCGATGGCGACGACCGGAAGACGATCCCCATTACCGACAATGATATGGCGAGTATTATGCGCTAATAGGGGATGAGACTCGAGCAAGGTACCTGGGTCCCCGGTGACATGCGACGACGCGCCGGTGTCCATGATCCAGACGGCGTGGGGCGGATAGGCGTGCCCCTGGCTTGGCGCGGCGTGATGCATGGTCGCCACATCCCAGGAGTAGGGTGGAGGAGCGTACGGTGGTGGAGGCGGCACGGTTGGAGAAGCGGCGTATGGCGGTGGAGGCGACAGGGTCGGTGCAGCGGTGTACATCGGGGGGTAGGCGTGAGTGGTCACCCCAGGGCGCGGGCCGAGGACACCAACGAAGTTGGGGGGATCCACGGGGAGCGCGGTGGTGGGAAGGGCATGCCATCGGGGCAAAGTAGCCCAGCCAGGGTTGAGGGCCTCGGCCACCCCCGACAGGATCACCACGGCCACTACCAGGGCCGCCGCGGCCGCGCCCGCCACGACCGCCGTTGCGGTTGCCACGCCAGGATATCTTCCGCGGCCGCCGGTGGACGCGCGGTCACTGCCACCCGGAGGGCCGCGGTCGCCGCCGCGGCCACCACGGGCATCAGGACCGCGCTTGTCGTCGGAGCGGACAACGAGGACCTGGGCGCCCTCCGTGCGAGCGCACTTGTCAAGGCACAGCTCGGCGAGGACAAGCCGGGACCGGGCCTGGGTGAAGGAGGGCAGCGGCTCAATGGACTGAATGATGGCGGACTGCAGCTCAAATTTCTTACCGAGGCCGTCGAGCATCTGGAGGGTGAGCGTGCGGTCGGAGATGGGCTCGTGAACCTCCGCTAAGGCAGAGGCGAGGCCTTGAAGACGGCGGCAATACTCGTTGATGGAGAGATCGCCGCGCACACAGGAGCGGAACTCCTGGCCAAGGTGCATCGCATGCTCCGCCTCGTTGGCGAGGAATTACTCATGAAGCCGCGTCCAGATGGTGTAGGCGGTGGAGCCGGCCGGGGCGACGATGTCGAGGAGATCTCCGGAGATGGTGGTGAAGAACCACAGGATGATGGTATTGTCATCGTCGCGCCACTGTGGATCGGACAGCCGGTCGGCGGCACCGGCTTGGACATGAGTCTCGGCGTGGAAACGAGCGAAGAGGAGGTTCAGGTAGTTGCGCCAGCGAGTGAAGTTGGTCCCGTCCAGGCCCAACTTGAAGTCGATGTAGCCGGCGATGCTATGGGGAAGGCCGCCGGGGGGAGCGGTGGTGGTTGGTACTGATAGAGGGATCTGGCAGAGAGGGTTTGGTGGGGTGGAGGCGAGAGGTAAGTCGCCGTTTTGGGACAGATCGGGGGTATTGGTTGCGCGAGGGCGCTCTGCAGTAGCTACAGCGGCGGCAGGGTCTTCAGCGGCGGTGGAAGGCTGGCCATCGCCGGAGTCAGGGGGAGATGGGGAAGAGTCGGTCGACATGGGTGAGAGAGAGAGAGAGAAAGCGCCTGGCTCTGATTACCAAGGAGAGTAAAACTGCCGATGCTTGTTGATAGGTGACTCTGGTACATATACATGGAGGCACGTTGCCTGCTCCCTACATGCAGGGAGTGGATGAGATCGTGGTGGTTACAACGGGAGACTAGGTCCTATTACAATAGTAGTACAGCCAGTACAAGTAGTACAAATGTATGTCACGGTACAGTAATTCACGTGGCAATTTCCCTATGGTCTGCACTCGGCTAAGCTGTACTGCCACCTTCTAATCTGTGCTGATCTGCGAGCACATCAGTGATCACGCTGCCATCCTTCCTTGGCAGTAGATGCTCCTCCAATTCTCCGACCACCGACATGAACTTTTGAGATGACTAGTAAACGTGCACGTGCAATGCACGTCTTGACTAACAAACATTATATCAAACACCGCAAATTCTAACCGAATGTAGGAAAACTTTCTAAAAAAATTGAATCTTCATATGAAGTGCATAGCACCTAATAAGTGACTAATGCAAATAGTTTGAAATCTCATTCTTCGTGAATCAACAGGTCTCTTGGATCAGAATATAACATCTTTTATATAGTTGTATCCATTTTATGATCTCTTATATAAATTTAGAGGTTATATTATGGGGATTGCTAGGCATCCACCGGTGGATTTGTAGTAATCATCGGCCACACGATTAGTCGTCCGATGTATGTGCGTGCACCGTTCAATCATCAGCTCGGTCGCCTCCATCCACCACATAAAATCCTGAAACATCGTTCTGGTTGCAGAAACAAGCACGATGTCCCGGCCCGTAGGATCGTGAAGTCGCCAATCGTCCGATTTTTTTCCAGAAAACTTTTACAACACAGGTCAGGTTGCAGAAAGCTTTGTTCTTTGTCTTTTTGCAACATAGGTACTATTGCAGAAAAAACTTTTGCAACAAAGGTCATGTTGGAGAAAACTTTTGCAACATAGGTCAGGTTTCAGGAATTAATCGGTGAAACAACAAACCGGTTGCAGAAACAACTGTTGACCGATCTCCTCGCACGCTCCGCTTGTCCCCTCACCCACTCTTAATTCCTAAAACAACGACGGCCTTGCAGAAACAGCGACCGTGCTGCAGAAACAATTCCTGAAATAACGGTCGCGTTGCAGAAAATATTGTATGCAACTCTTGAAACAACGGTTGCGTTGCAGAAACGACGACAATGTTGCAGAAAATGAAAAGGGATAGATGGAGAGGGAGAGGTAGGATACGGGATCCAAAATCCAACCGGAAGGTACCCAGGGATTGAAGCCCTTCCACCCACCTCGGCCTAGTACTCGAACTTCTCACCCATCGGCCTACTCCTCCCCGACAATCTTCTCGGCAACTTCGGAGGCACACCTCGCCCCGACCAGCCCGCCCCTCCCGGCCTCCCACCAGACCCTCGAACTCCTCCCCTGCGACACGAGCGCGGCCCGCGATAGCCCCCACGGCGGGCTCGACTGCAGCACCGCCACGGACGACTGACCCAGGGTCCTGCTCAGCGCGGGCGCCATGAGAGAGACAGACGGCACGGGGCCAACACCGCTTCAGGAAAAGAAAAGATCGGTTGGGGAAGAGATAAGATGAGGGACACACGTCAAGCATTTGAGGTGGTGGATGCCTAGCGCTGGATCTGCCGGTTGATGAGAAACGTTTCCTTTATATTATTTATAGCATAATTCAATCAGAAATTGGAGTCCTCTTGTTGGAAATCAATTATTTAAGATATTTATCACCATTCTTCATATGCATGCACATGCGTGCAAGTAACATTACACATATAAATGTTGCTTAATACTCCCTCTGTAAACTAATATAAAAGTATTTAGATAACTAAGATAGTGATCTAAATGCTCTTATATTAATTGACGGAGGGAGTACAAATTAATGAACTTCGATACCAACAAAAATATGTAAAGAACTATTACCATGAGAGAGAAAAGTGCCATTCACAAAAGCGAGAAGAAGGTTGTTTGACTATAGAGTCGATTTGCCTTGAGACATTATGATGAGTAAAACAAGCAAAAACTACATCTGTAACGATAATACGTCGCAACCACATTTGAAATCTTGGAGTTGTTGGTCAATGATACTCATTTCCTAAGCACAGGATAAGTGCAATGTTGTTTCCCTTCTCATTGTTTTGCCAAATCAAAGTTTGAAATAATTTCGTGATCATAGAGTGGAAGTGCAGCCTTCTTATCCCTTCTTATCTATGGAATTGAAAGCTCGTAATGTAGAACAACAAGAAAAGCTTAGACACAACATATAGCAATATACAATAATCCCGAAGCTATCAGAAAACTTGAGATCCCAACTTTGCACTAAGTAATGTTGAATTAGAACCTCATAAAATGGTTCATTGTGACTAAAGTTTCGGGAAAATAATCCCTACATTTTACTCCCTCCGTTCCAAAATAAGTGTCGTTGATCTAGTATAAAATTTGTACTAACCTAGTACAAATTTTGCGACACTTATTTTGGGACGGAGGGACTACATGTATTCTCTTCACTAAGTATTCTCTTCACTAAGATAATTTGATGCATGAAAATACTTTGCCAGTACTAAGACCTTTCGTGCATGGCTTTAATTGGGCAGGAGAAAGTGTTAATGAAAATTTGGCAACCCACGGAACATATAATCACATGAGCTCGAGATTAGAACAACACTTTTGCTTTGTGTGCACATACATCTTGAATGCTAAAAAATATCGATTATGTTACCTGAAAATCAAGAACGCAAGGATAAAGCAGATAAAAAGGTAAAGAAACAATGAATGATATGAAGATGAATAAAGAAAAAAAGCCTTTTAGCTAATGTTGTATCCATATTGTTTTAGTAGCATTAAACAACAACAACAATGCTGTTGCTATTTGGTTCATATCATCCCATATAACACATTTTAACACTATCTACTGCAAGACTACTACAAACAATGTGTCCATATGTTTACAATATAAAAATCTGGGTATGTCCTATAAAAAAATATGCCAAGGGGTGGTTGCCCCTCTGGTCTTGTTTTTTAGATTGGATTAACGAAATTGCCGAAATTAAATAGTATTCATACATAGTTGGACCAACAATCCTTAAAACCTGATACTATTACTATAGAGTTATAGCAAGGAATTAATCAAAGGGGCTCACAACCCGAGTTAGAGTGGGAATCAATCAAACTTGCAATTTGAACAAACTGATAAGGCCATGCAATTGACGCCTTCAGCTTTAGCATGGATGAGGCTCACCTGCAACTTGAAAGTGAGGTGCAGAGGTTGTTATAGATGAGGCAGGGACACTACCACAATGTACAACTTGAGAACTTGACCAAAGACATCTCAACTTTGCTAGATAGTGCTACCATTCTTGACTATATGCTATATAGTAGGCTTCTTTGTATTGCAAATATATGTAGAGAAGACCAGAAAAACATGTACGACATCAGAAAAAACATCCAGGCGGACGCTAGTCGGGCTAACCTATATGAAACAGAGAGACCAGGGTAAGCGATAAATGGCCAAATCAAATAGTTACCAATCAACTCCGGCTAGCAGTGGCCCCCAGTTGTGGCTCGGAGGAACATGCTAGCATCATAGTACGGGCGCCTGGCCTGAGCGGCATCCCCCTATCTGGGTGGTCGATAATCAGCCTGAGCACCGACGATGACTCTATTTTGAGTGGCGCGACGATCACCCTCTGCAAACAACAATCATTTATATACAGTGAAGTCTGATCTTATGCCATCTTGGACGTATCGAGATTATCAGTTAGCATTCATGATAATCCTTACTTAATCAATATATAAAAATATTAACATGCAGTCATCTAAACTAAACTATATGTAGGGTTCAATATCTCACCTGTGATCCAAATGTAAGGCTCAATATATCACTCGACAATCAGCCTCAACACCGACGGTGACTATTCTGAGTGGCGCGACGATCACCCTCTGCAAACAACAATCATTTATATACAGTGAAGTCTGATCTTATGCCATCTTGGACATATCGAGACTATCAGTTAGCATTCATGATAATCCTTAATTAATAAACATATAAAAATATTAACATGCAGTCATCTAAACTAAACTATATGTAGGGTTCAATATCTCACCTGTGATTCAAATGTAAGGCTCAATATATCACTGAATGAAAGGAAAGTTGCAAACCGAACTTGACTCTTCGTCAAGGATCCGGTGTTTCTAAAACCCTGCCCTTCTAAAGGAACATCGTCAAGGATGGAATCCCATCTGTTGATACAGGACGTGGAATAACTTGAATATCATTACTACACAAACCTGAAGTCTGCCCTTCTAAATTCAGAGAAGATAACTGTTAATTTTACACCAATTTCTGGAGGTTTAGCATTCATGATACAGTGAAGTCTTCATAGTCACATAATTTAAAAATAGCTAAAATTTTCAAATATGGAACCATTGATTATAATTTGCACTGTAAATGTCAGAAGATATCACTAAGTAGTCTGAATTTACTATAACTTCTAATCGGTTAAATGCCAAAATTTCATCATAAAATTAAGTCGTCTCATAAGTAAATAATGGAATTTTATAAGCAATACACTTCATCTGTTGATCTTACATCAAGGTCTACCACAAAGACTGGAGTTATCGCAGATGAAAACGTAATTCAGTTCTTTGATTATCTCAACTATCAAGGGTTTATATTTTGCAGCTATTATTTGCAAGATAGAATAGATACTACTATCAGAACCGGCAAAAGAAAAATTGAGAAGTACACAAAAAAATTATGTGTAAGGCAATGTCATTACCTGACCATTCAAGAACCTTGGTGCAATATGGGCTGAATTTCCAGGAACCACAACACGAACTACATTTGATGTTACGATCTGCTCCTAATTTTCAAGAGAGGTCATCGGAAAAGGCATTGATAGCATTAAACCAAACAACAAACATATCAAAAATCACGAAAACAATTATGAAAGTCCACACACTACCATAAAATCTAAGAAATTGAGAAGTAAACGTGTACTTCTTAATATACCAATGCTACTGCAAGTAATACGTGACTTCACAAAGTCCTTCCGAAAAATTCTAAAATTGTTACATTTCACTGACAATGCGAACAGAGGGATGGTTCTTACATGTTCGGGTACATCGTGATACACATTTCCAAAACCAGTTGTCATTAATGGTTGGATCTCAATCAAATTCAAGTGAAAATTTTGGTCCTTTGGCCGAAACGAAAATTGAAATCACTGAATTTCCGTGAATTTTAGTGATTTCGCTATGGCTAAAATATTTCTGAAACAGAAATCCAGAACCATGTTCATGGTAAGCTAACAAGCCAATAGATTTCAGTTAAAAGTAAATAAGCTTCGTGACTGACCAGGCAGCCAAGATCTCCGAGGCCTAAGATGCGCTCGCCGTCGGTGACAACGATGACCTGAATACTCTTCTCCGGCCAGTTCCTCAGTACCTCGAGTACTCTCCCATGCCATCAGCAACAAGAATACCACACACGTGTTTCACTCACTTGAAGCAGAAACCGGCCAGAGGACATGTGAAAAATGAAGTGAATTATCATCACAAACGTGCTTGTCTTGAGACTGATGTAGAGACCCTGCGAGCGCCTGAAGATGGAGACGTACTTCTCGCACGCCTCGGCAACGGTGGGCGTGGAGACGACGGGGAGCAGCTCCTCGACGTTGTCGATCATGAGCTTGTAGAAGAGCCTCTCGTTCCTCTCCTGGAAGCAAAACATATGAAGGGCATGATAAGTTTGATGCACATTGCCTTGGGAGAGAGGATTGGCAGGGGAGGCGACCTGGAGTTCCATGAGGAACATGTAGCGCTGCAGGGGGGCTCGAGCTGCCGCACGTTCTGCAGCAGCCACTTCTCCTGGAGCTCCTGGGGCAGGACGACCGGAGGCAGCAGGCCGCGCAGGTAGTGCGCGTTCCGCTCCATCTCCGTGAACGACAACCCCTTGTTGTGCCGCGGATCCCTCAACAGGGAGTGGCCGCTGCAGATTAATTAACCAAGTAACAGCAATCAATCGACGGTGAACAGAGTGCATCAATGGAACAAGGTGGCCGCCGTCTGTCTGTCTGTCTGTATGTACGCACCTGGCGATGCAGACGACCCACGCGCATGACGGGCTGGTCCTCGGTGGCGCGGTCCTCACATTCCATCCCAGGAAATTGCTCAGGTTGTACCAAGAAACTACAGTTTTTTTGGGATAGAAGACTGGACCAAGAAACTACAGTTTAGGCGGCGAATGGATCCGCCTCAAGATCCAAATCTCTTGGCATCGAAGGCGGCCCGGACGACAGAGGAGCGAAGAGGCGGGGGGACGGACCTGGATGGTGGTGTGGAAGATGGTGGTGTGGATGATGGTGGTGTGGACCTGCTCCCGCCCCGGCTCCGGCTCCGGCTCATTGCCGGAGACGGCCACGGATCGCCGCAGCTGCAGCCCCCTTCCCGGCGGCCGCGCCGCAGTCGCCGCCCCCTCCCCGCCGGCGGCGTCCTCCGCGGCTGAATTCATTCACCTAGAAACAAAGTCGCATTACAACGCGGGCAGATCTCGGGCACCCACCACGGCTTGTAGTTGGTTGGTGAAGTATGTTCAGCCAATTGTAATTGCTAAATACACCCAGCAGACGGTGGATTAACGAGGGCTGTTAGATTAAGATCTGTGGGATTAATCATGGGGTGCTGATTGATTGTTTTTTTTTTTGTGGGGCGTTTGATGAGGTGTCTGTAGTGTAATTCTTGTTGGATTGTTTAATAGTAGTATAGATAAGTTTCCATATGCCTCCCATTCATAACTTTCCTAGAATCCAACCCATTGATTGTTGTCACTGCTCTTCGGAACCTCGATCCTGATCGTGTTTGTTTGGCTGCTAGTACCATCCTTATAACATACTCCCTCCGTTTCATAATATAAGTCTTTTTAGAGATTCCACTAAAGAACTACATACTGATGCATATAGACATACTTTAGAATGTAGATTCACTCATTTTGCTTCGTATGTAGTCCCCTAGTAAAATCGCTTAAAAGACTTATATTTAAGAACGGAGGGAGTAGTTAGAGGCCACATGAAGACAACAGGGAGCAGCATTGGGTCCTTTATAAGTGCCCGTCATGCTTAGGCTGAGGAAGGTTGGTGAAAACATTACCTATCCATCCATCCATTAATTTTGTGACCAATTCATTGCGTACCGATCGTACCTAAGCCTCAATTACCATTTATAAGTGCCGGTCATGCTTATGCTCTGCTCCATTTTATTTGCTCACCCTAGACACGACGCTAAACACTTGTTTGCCAAGCTTTTCAGAGACAGTGCGTTCGGAACCTGTATGCCTCATACACCTTTTGGAATTTATGGAAGGAGTGAAATGCTCGAATTTGTTGCTTATCAGGATTGTAGAGAATTCTGTTAACAGTCGGTTGTATCAATGTATAAATAAACCAGTATTTGCTGCTGTAGATGCAGAATGAAAATTTGGCATTCGTTGCGTGAAAAACTACTGTGTACAGGTTATTCTGTTTTATATACTCTGTTTCCTCTTGCTCAGTTAACACGGTGTGAAGGACAAGCACAAATTCATTTGTGTGTGTACAGGTTACTCTCGGTAGTATTCCAGATTTTGTATCCAATGCATACCGCATTGTATTGCCACCCCATGAGTTTGAAAATTTGATGTGTTATATTCTTAACTCTTTGGAACTGTATCATATTCACTTAGTCGTGAATTATAGAGCATTGCTTGTTTACACAATTTATTTACAGTTTTATTGAGTACTGCCTGCCATTTTTCTATAATACTCACCTCTATACTCATATATGAATGTTCAGCTATATAGCATTTATTTGATACAAAATCGTTTTTTTAAAGGAGGATATACCCCGGCCTCTGCATCTAGGTGATGCGTACATCCACTTTATTAATTATTTATAAAAAAACTTACAAAATGATACATTAGTAAACCTGAATCCACCGTTTTGTGTGGTAGGTGGAGTTGTGTCCTGATAATTGGTGGTTGGATCAAAGCAGACTCTTGGTCTTGTCATCTTAAATGTTGCGGTTGCGGAACTGGAGGCTCTTTGTCAGTTGAAAGTTGAAACTAGTATTTCAGAGCATGTTGTTTCGGATGCGGGCATGGCTCGAGAGCGAGGTGAATGCTACCTTTTTTGCAGATGTAGGTTTTGGAGACGTTTTAACATGCAACGATCAGCAAACTGCTTGCTCTTATGGGAAAATCTGAATTGGCTGTGCCAAATTTTGCTACAAATGGATGTCATTCTGTGTTACAGACAGTATGCCATTCTAGCTAGCTTTTGGGATTTGTTCCTAACTATACAACCATTGTGAGATTTAGGGTCAGCTTTCAAGTTTGTTTTGCAGATGGATTAAAGCAAGTTAAGGACGACACAAAAATAAGATTGGCCTTTTTCTGCTTATGCTGGAGCTGTTGGCTGGTGGTTGTGGCAATGCTCTGTCGATGAACAATTGGGTTTTGTTTGTTTGGTTGTCAACTTTTTGGCGTATCATTACTCTCTTGTCAATTCATTTTTCTACCCAATATTTTCATTTATAGGTGACCAAATTTTGTTGTGGGGTAAAAAGCATTGGTCTCTTTGGTGCAAATTCTTGGAGATACATTTGCTTTTCTAGGGCAATTCTGATTCATATACATTGCTAAGTGTAAAGTTGTACTGTAGTGAAAACAAAGAGAGTAGTAGATTTTGCTGGTTGCCTGCTCAGGTACGTGCCGGTTACAGGGGTGCCGCTTCCTACACTAGCGACAGGATACCCAAGGCTGTGGTAGCCCCTAAGCCACAGTTTGTCATGGGAGAGCCTTTGGTCAGCAAAGATGATCTCCCAATAAATATGTATTACTTGCATCAATGGTACTTAAGTGAATTAAAGAATGGGAGAACGATGATCGTGCTGAGTGTCCCACGGGAGTACTACGGCCGCTCCAAAAAAATCCATATCGACTTTGATGAACTCTTCCAGATGTACAATGGCGACGCCCTCGACAAATCGCTTATGAGTTGCTATTGTCTGTAAGTTTTTCAATTCGTTGTCTACATATAACTTGTTTAGTTATTTCAATTCATTGTCTATATATAACTTGTACTCTATTATGCAGAATGAAGATTCTAGATTGTAAAAGTAAGACCATCCTAAATATTGGGTTTATTGACCCAGATAAAATACATATAGCGATGCTAACTGATAAACCCAAGGGGACGGAGGAAAACCTTCTAAGGTTTCTAATAGATCAAAATTTCTGTGACCACATACTGTTTCCATACAACTTCAGGTGAGGGTCTTTACTCTGTTGTGTCCATTCACTTATAAGTGTAATTGATAAGTTACTGACACACACACACACATATATATATATATATACATGTGCAGCTTCCATTGGATTCTGTTGGACATTCAAATTGATAAGGGAAGAGTTGATGCCTTCGACCCATTATTGAGACCCTTGTAACAGTTCCAAAGCTTGCAGGACATGCTCCAAGGGTAATTTTAATCATTCTTGCGCTCTATCGGTCTCTTTCGATGATTTTCTGATATATCAATTAATGAAAAACTTAGCAAATCATTATCCTTGTCGGGCAGGGTTTGGAAGCGGTTCAAGTGCGTGACTCCCGGTAACTTTCATGAGAAGCTGATCTTTAGAGCGGCTCAGGTAAGTAGTAGTATGATATACTTCTATTAATTTTCAATACATTTATGATGCTAGATTATTATTTTGATTATATATATTCTATTCTCGTAAAGTGCGACCAGCAGCCACGGGGAACGCATCTATGCAGATACTATGTTTGCGAGACCATTCGCACGTTTACCTCTGAGCTCAAGGATCACAGATTCGACGTAAGCAATGAACATTCACACCTCTATTTTTACCCGTCATTCTTTGTTATCATGATTGATATTCATATTCATCTCCTCTTCTTCTATAGCACACGGCCATGAGGACGAATGTCCTACCAGAGCAACGTGTGATTGCTGTTGCAGAGGAGCTTGCGGGATTTCTGAGGACGGAAGTTATAGATGACAAAGGACGATTTAGTGTAACTAGGGGCCATTACTGATGTTCGTCCATGTAATCGAATAGACGGGCTCTAGTCCCGATAATTCAGATCTCCATATAATTGTATATATATGCTCGCTTGTAAGATAAGTTAATCTTATATATACATATGCATAATTATTTCTATTTAAATTATATGAAAACTAGTTCCCGAACACCAAACGAGGCATCACGTTACTGTGCCGAACACCTAAACCCTAAAACCCTAAAACCCAAAAATAATTTCCTTCAAAAAAAACCCCCAAAAACCAGCAAAATCTGAAAATCTTTAGTCCCGGTCCGTGTAACGAACCGGGACTAAAGGGCCTGTCCCTGGGGCGCTACGAGGCGCCCACGTGGAGCACCTTTAGTCCCGGATTGTAACAGGGCCGGGACTAAAGGTTAGGCCTTTAGTCCCGCCCCTTTAGTCCCGGTTGGTGAACCGGGACTAAAGCCCCTTACGGGCCGGTTACAGGGGTGCCGCTTCCTACACTAGCGAGCAGGGACGGAGTCAGCATGCAAGCATAGGGGGCCAAGTTTGTACATGAAGGGAGCAAAGTTCATATGAAATGAAATTTTTTGGCTACAACAATCACTATTATAGTAGAAAAATCAATTTGTTACGGGAGTCTATCTCCTCCTCGCCCCTAGAATCGTCCCTGCTAGCGAGCACCTCTACCTGTGTTGTGATGTTGTTAGTTCACTTCAGTCCTTTTCGCCCACTCTGTCCGTTCATCCCGCATTCATAGGCTCGGTGAGCTGAGACACCGTGCCCCCTCTTGACCACTACTGTCTCCAGCCCTCCATCTCGTGTGAGACCACCAGCCGTTGCGCAGAAGGGCCGCAGCAATTTGGACAACCAATGATATGACAGATGGGCTACGTCGAGGTACACTCGCCAAGTTCCACTTCCCCCGATTTGCTTGCATACTTTTAAGTCTAGGTTTCAAATTGGAATGCGCTGGGACATCGGCCCCGCTTGAAAGCAGTGTAAAAAAATTCCAGTCGTAATATTTTACAACCGTAACTTAGTGGTAGGACGGAATAAAACCTCCGTATCTTCATCCCCACCAAAAGCTGTTTGGAAAGATACGCCATAGAAAAGCAGGCGGAGCGAGCCGTCGGGAAGAGGAGGCTGGAGGAAGAGACTCGCTCCCTCACCATCATGGTCGCCTGCGACAACGCCTCACCTCGTCGCCGTCATGGTCGTCGGCGCCTCGCTCCCTCGCCATCACGGTCTCCAGCGACTCGCCAACCCTTGCAGTGCCTCGTGTGGTTAGATCATCATGAGAGATATAGAGAATGCACAGGAAGAATATATATGTGTTGGGCGGTGTGTCAAATATACCGGTGTAATCCGGATGTATCCAAAAAACCCGGTGTAATTTCTATGGTGCGAGACGAAATTCCAAGGACGATTTGACCTAGACCTTTATTTTTTTCACAGGTATAACTTTTACGGAGCGGTTTCGGACAGAAATACAACGTTCCAAGCGCGGCCTTCGTCTCTTGTGAGCGTGGGTTGCAATCGCGGGGGACAGAGGAAAACAATATTTTATCCAGTTTTTACAGAGCGTTATTTTTCTTCCACTTTCTAATTGTCTGCACGTGGATATCTCCCTATGGAGGGATTCGGCTGAGCTGTACTCCCACCTTCTAAACTTTGCTCATCTGCGAGCCCGTCGGTAATCACGGTGCCTTCCCTCTTCTGAAATAGATGTTCCTGGAATTCTCCGACACCCGAGATGAACCGGTGAGATGATAAGTTTCCACATGCCTCTCATTCATATTTCATAACGTGTTGCATCAAATCCATCCCATTGATTATTGTCACTGCCTTCTCTCGCTTGGGAACCTCGACCCCAGTCGTGTTTGTTTGGCTGCTAGTACAATACTGATAACATAGTTAGAGGCCACATGGAGACAACAGGCAGCAGCATTGAGTCCTTTATAAGTGCCGGTCATGCTTAGGCTGAGGAAGGTTGGTGAGCACATTACCTATCCATCCATTAATTTGGTGACCAATTCATTGAGTACCGATCGTACCTAAGCCTCAATTGCTCTTTATAAGTATGGGTCATGCTTATGCTCTGCTCCATTTTATTGGCTCACCCTAGACACTAGGCTAAACACTTGTTTGCTAAGCTTTTCACAGTGCGTTCGGAACTTGTATGCCTCATTCACCTTTTGGAATTTGTGGAAGGAGTGAAATGCTCGAAATTGTTGCTTATCAGGATTATAGAGAATTCTGTTAACAGTCGGTTGTATCAATGTATAAATAAACCAGCATTTGTTGCTATAAATGGAGAATGGAAATTTGGCATTCGTCGCCTGAAAAACTACTGTATACAGGTTACTCTGTTTTATATACTCTGTTTCCTCTTGTTCAGTTAACAAGGTGTGGAGGACAAACACAAATTCATTTGTGTGTGTACAGGTTAGTAGGCTACTCTCGGTTCATTTGTGTGTGTTCCCATGAGTATGAAAATTTGATGTGTTTATATTCTTAACTCTTTGGAACTGTATCATCTTCACTTAGTCGTGAATTATAGGGCATTGCTTGTTTACACAATTTATAGTTTTTTTGAGTACTGTCTGCCATTTGTCTATAATACTCACCTCTATACTCATACATGAATGTTCAGCTATAGCATTTAGTTTGATAGGACAAAATTGCTTTTTTAAAGGAGGATATACCCCGGCCTCTGCATCTGGGTGATGCGTACACCCACTTTATTAATTATTTATAAATTTTTTATAAAGTAACACATCGGTAAAACTGAAGCCACCGTCTTGACAACATCTGTCGCTACTTCTATGCCCTTGATGAAGGGGGTGCCAAATATATGTGCCGAATACTAAACATACATTGCACCAAAGCCTAACATATACAGTCGGATGCCCTAACCCAGCCACATAGTGGGACTGTGTCACACACCGGTCTAGGCGCACTCTCAGAAGCTGTCGTCACCGTCTTCCACTGGTCCATCTTTAGAGCAGGTACTGACACATCGACCTTGTCAGGCCTGCCATCGACGCCATCATGGTGCCAGACAGCGCCACCATCCTGCACGTACACATTCACCCGCACCCGTCGCCGAAACTCTGCAGGGCCATGAACGTACCAGGCTTTAGCAGCGTCATCTCGAAGGGTGAGCCATCCATGGCAGCTGTCCAAGACGACGAGGGGGTCGACGATACGGGCGTTGGCAAGAAGGACATCGAGCTCGTGATGATACAGGCCTCCGTGTCGAGATCCAGGGCCGTGGAGGCGCTCAAGGCTGCGAACGGCGACATCGTCAGTGCCATCATGGAGTTGGCTAACTAGGGGCTGGTAGGTGGAGTTGTGTCCTGATAATTGGTGGTTGGGTCAAAGCAGCCTCTTAGTCTTGTCATCTTAAATGTTGCGGTTGCGGAATTGAAGGCTCTTTGTGTGTTGAAAGTTGAAACTAGTATTTAGGAGCATGTTGTTTCGGATGCGGGCATGGCTCCAGAGCGAGGTGAATGCCACTTTTTTTGCAAATGTAGGTTTTGGAGATGTTTTAACATGTGACGATCAGCAAACTTCTTGCTCTTATGGAAAAATCTGAATTGGCTGTGCCGAATTTTGCTACAAATGGATGTCATTCTGTGTTCCAGACAATATGTCATTCTAGCTAGCTTTTGGGATTTGTTCCTAAATATACAACCATTGTGACATTTAGGGTCATCTTTCAAGTTTGTTTTGCAGATGGATTACAACAAGTTAAGGACGACACAAAAATAAGATTGGCCTTTTTCTGCTTATGATGGAGCTATCGGCTGGCGGCTGTGGCAAAGCTCTGTCGATGAACAAGTGGGTTTTGTTTGTTTGGTTGTCAACTTTTTGGCATATCATTACTCTCTTGCCAATTCATTTTTTTGCCAATGTTTTCACTTATAGTTGACCAAAAATTGTTGTGAGGTAAAAACCCTTGGTCTCTTTGGTGCAAATTCTTGGAGATACCATTGCTTTTCTATGGCAAATCCGATTCATATGCATTACTAAGTGTAAGGTTGTACTTTAGTGAGAAGAAAGAGAGTAGTAGATTGTGCTGGTTGCATGCTCAGGTACGTGCTGGTTACTGCAGGTGCCGCTTCTGCACTAGCGAGTGCATCTACCTTTGTTGGGATGTTGGCTTGTTCACTTCAGGCCTTCCCGCCTCCATCCGCTCGGTGAGCTGGAAACCGTGCCCCCTGTGGACCAATACTGCTTCCAGCCTTCTACCTCGCGTGAGACCACCCGCCGTTGCGCAGAAGGGCCGCACTGATTCCAGCAACTAATAATATGGCTGGTGGGCTGCGGCGAGGTACACTCTGTAGGTGAACTTCTGAGGTGATAAGTTTCCATATGCCTCCCATTCATATTTCATATTGGATTGCAACAATCCAATCCATTGATTCATTATCTTTCTCTCTCTCCCCCTCTCCCTCTCTCGCATTTGTTTGGCTACAAGTACCATCCTGATAACATAGTTAGAGGCGACATGGAGACTACATGGATAAGCACGGGGTCCTTTATAAGTGCCGGCCATGCTTAGGCCGAGGAAGGTTGGTGAGCACATTATCTATCTATCAATTAATTTTATGCCCAAATTAATTGAGTAGCTATCGTACATAAGCCTCAAGTGCACTTTATAAGTGCCGGTCATGCTCATGCTCTGCTCCATTCATTGGCTCACCCTAGACTCTACGCTCAACACTTGTTTGCCAAGCTTTTCAGAGACAGTGCGTTCGGAACCTGTATGCCCCATACACGTCTGGAATTTTTGGGAGGAGCGAAATGCTCGAATCATTGTGCATCTCGCCCTTCGGAGTTGCAGGTGGCCTCCAAGACTGCAAATGACACGTCATTCCTGTTGCAGTTGTAGAATAGCCTACTGTTGTATTTCTTGTTTGTAGCCTATGTTTTCCCCTTTGATCCCTGCTAGGTTGTTGTAAATCTTATCCCTGTTTCAATTAAATCGAAACTGAAATCCACACACCATCTAGTACAATATGGTATCTTGATACTATGGTGCTTCAATTCATTGTTATATCTCTGATTACGAGTAAAAGCGAGAGGCCTGTGAGACACCATGGCACTAGGGCTGGTCTGGCACCGGGTTCCATGCCAGCTGGGTTTGGATAAAGGTCTTCGCTCATGCCATCTTGAACTTGAGATTTTATTCGTGTTTCATTACAAACTATTCCCATGTAGGTTTTCTAGGCCTTTTAACGTCTTGTCTTGTCCTCTAGTGGAAATCTTAATCAGCTTCTCGGTGTTAGTGTAAACCTTATTCTGGTCTTTGTGATGTACTATGTGTTGCAAAACAGCAAAAGTGAACAAGTTACTTTGTGACATTTTTCATTCGTTGGAACAGTCATAATGTGTTGCATCGGCACTGTGCTGGACATGGTCCTAAACGTTGTATGCCATCTTAACAAGATTGTAAAGAATTCTGTTAACAGTTGGTTGTGTCCATGTATAAATAAACCAGCATTTGTTGCTGTAGATGCAGAATGGAAATTTGGCATTCGTCGCCTGAAAAACTACTGTGTACAGGCTACTCTGTTTTATCTACTCTGTTTCCTATTGTTTAGTTAACTCGGTGTGGAGGACAAACACATATTCACTTCATGTGTGTTCCTGAGTCCGCTCGACTGAAAGAGGGAGCAGGCCGGCGGCTAACAATAGGTGTAGTGTTCCAGATTTTGTTTCCAATGCATACCACATTGCATTGCTTCCCCATGAATTTGAAAATTCTATGTGTTTATATTCTTAACTCTTTCGAACTGTATCATATTCACTTAGTCCTCAATTATTCAACACTGCTTATTTATACAATTTATAGTTCTCTTGAGTACCGTCTGCCATTTGTCTATACTCACATCTATACTGATACATGAATGTTCAGCTATAGCATTTAGTTTGAGAGGGCAAAATCGTGAATGTAAAATCTTGCTTTTGCAAGTGCGATCTTGATAGGTGAACCATTTCAATGCATTCAGTATGAAGTGATGCTGGAATTTCCATTACACGAGTAGCTAATCTTTTGCACGTTACCCTAAGAGGGATATCTTGTTCAAAATTCCAAAAATTATAATTTGTACCAAAAGACTTGATTGCAGTCACATTTTGTGTCAATATGAATGTTACACTTGCCATTTCCATGAAGTAAACTATGTCTAGTTGTAGAATTCTCGTCTTGTGCAAAATTTTGAAAATCTGACGTTATGCGGGTCTAGGAGGCGATGCTAGTGGAAGATCTAGGCAGAGTAGGAGTGAGAAGAAGATTAGGAAAGCCATGGTGAAGCTGGGCGTGAAGGTCATAACTGGTGTGAGCTGTCTAACTATCAAAAAGAACGAGACCGTGAGCATCTTAACCACTCGACACCATTGTTCCCTGTAGCATAATTAGGGCATATACATACCGGCCATCTATAGCAGTCCTCCACGTTAGTTGTAGATAACCGTAAAAACAACATCCACAATAGGCCATCTCTTTGGCTATTTGTAGCACCGTGGAAAATAGGATAGAGATAAGAAACGCGGTAGTTAGGTGGAGGGAAATATAGCCCTAAAAACGGTGGTAGGCTGGTGACCGCGGTTGCGTCTTGTGGGGGTGGGTGTGTCAGCAATTGGGGCTCGGCAGGGGTTGCGTATCTGCGGTGGTGGTTACGGCTGCCACAGCTATAGCGGCGGGGCGCGGGGTGAGTACCTTCCTTCTCCTGGGTACGGGCCGGCGGCGTGTGTTTCGGGCGGACGGGTTTTGGGCCCGAGGTGCATTGGAGATCTTTCTCCGAGTAGTTGAGGTAGGGCTCAGTCCGGCTTGTGCTCGTGGGTGGTGCTCTTGCTTGCCTTGCGTGTCCGGTGGTAGGTGGCGATGGTCATGATAACATTTCTTGATGCGTGAGTCGGTGTCGGTGATCACATACATGACGTCCACTACTAGGAAAAGGCTTATACGTGGTCGTAAATTAATGATGGACGTGGTGAGACACCCTCCACTGCTACTTTGCCAAAAAGATGTCCCGCCATAGGTCTGCATTCAACATTGACGGGCGCTCACGTGCATGCGCCACTACTAGGCTCTTCCAAATTCAATTATGGCCCCAAAAGAGCAGTGGTGGGCATCTTATTAGGCCCTCCACCGGTTCTTTGAAAAGCAGTAGCGGGCAATTCGTAGAGCCTGTTACAGTTTTATTTTAACGACCTGCAACAATTGTTTTTCAATTTGAATGAGTTTCCTGTGGCGGGTGGTGACTATTGCACGATCAAAGCTATAGTTCGGCTACCTGCCGTCAGTCTCTTAATATAGCTGTACGGGTGAAAACTACAGCACACCACTTCTATTACCGACCTTAGGCCTTTCACTACGTAGCCCGGTGCCCGGCACGTTCAAATATAGCAAAGTGGGCATCGATGCCGTGATAATTATTTTGGCACCGGTCTCACATCGTGCGGGTGTAGCCCGTAAAAAAATAGGGCCCATATGTACATAAAAAAATCGAGGAAGCCAACCTTCCATCATCCTTCGTGCGAGTTCTTTTCGTCCACCTCTAAAAAAACCCCCTTTCTCCTCAGATCTATTTCCTTCCTCACCTCCTCGTCCCGATCCAGTGTGGATCTCCTTCCTCACCTCCTCACCTCCGGGCTACATATTGGTCGGCCCAAGGTCTCGGCAGATCGAAGGAGCGAGGAGAAGAATCCGGCGATGTTCGCCGAGGCGTCGCGGTGAGTGGAGGTGTTGAGCCGTGGCAGACGGATGGTCTGAGGCAGCGCAGTGAGCGGGATGATGTGCGGCGGGGGACGACTGGCTGATGCTGCAGCAAGTGCTGCCGTGTGGACTGGTGGACGGCCGGGCGCTGCTGCTACATGAGCACGTACGCAACCGGAAGCACCATAGGTGAGGATGTGTGGTGTTTGCATGCCGGATACAAAGAAGAAAAAAAGGCTTATAATATTCAGTTAGGAGATAGTAATGTCAGTCTATGAATTGGGTAATAGAAATATACCTGGTGTCCAGTCTGTGCATGGTGTGCTCTTGTTCAGTTAGTGGATTTGGCACCTCTTTTGGCCTACATAGTGGAAGGTCTTATCCACCAACCCGCAGCCACAGATACCTTATCCGGACACAATACTATCCCCTTCTACCTCTCGCTCGCTTCACCACCGTCATCACTGTCGATGCCTCCTCCACCGCCACCACCGCCGTGGCCCCCCTCCACCGCCTCGAACGGTGTCGCCGATCTAATATTCTCTGACACCCGTACTGTACTTCCCCACCTCAAACTTCCTCGCCCTCACATTCGGCCGCCACCTCGGACGTCCTAGCCGTCACTGTCCTTTGCGCTTTCTGCTCACTTTTAATTGAGTTGGATCTAGTCAGAAACCAAGTTCTCATGTTAAAGTGTTCGAGCACGCCAAGTTCATAGTCAATTAGTATCATTTATTTCGAATTTCAATTTTAAACATAGCCCCACGCTTTCTCTATGGGACCCACCCCCACCCGGCATTTTCCTGGAGCGATGCAGCAAGTCCGGCGACTAGACATGTGGCGGCTTTGTGAAAGGTAGTCCCAAATCACCATTCTCCCCTTTGTTTTCCTTGTGTACCCTAGCTATGTATTCGCGAGGTCAACATGGTCTGCAGCCTAGCGGAAAAGAGGAGAGTGGGAAATCGAGCTGTACCCATTCCAGTATCTGCTTGAAATGAGGTTGGCTAGTTTGGGCAGATCGGCACTGCTACTTGATCTCCTCCGCGAGCCTCTCAGAGTTTCTGCTACTACCTTCACTCCTAAGTATTACTCTGACTTGGGGTGACCCTACTTCGGATGTGTTTCATCGGCACGATGAGTTTCCATATGCCTCCCATTCGTATTTCTTCATGGTCTGCGTCAATCAAACCGATGATTTACTTCACAACGTTCTCTCGCTCGAGATAACATTGTGAGAGACTACAAGAAGTAGAATACATACACACGGACTCTCCCTTTTGTAAGTTTTGGTGAGCACATTAGTTATCATTCCATTAATTTTGTGAGTCCCCTAGAATCTGTTCGTACCTATGCCATAACTGCCCTTTCTGAAAACAGGTTTCACTACACACATGTGATCTGATCCATTGTCTCCAGCTAACCCTGTCCTCTAATCTGAACACTAATTAGCTAAGCTAGCGCGAGACAGTGTATTCAGAGCCTCTACTAAAAAGCAGAACCATGCTCAAATGGTATAGCCTCGTACACCATCTGATATTTGTGCAAGGAGCGAACTGCTCGGATCTTCAGCAACGCCACCTTTTGCCCTTCGCATTTGCAGGTGGCCTTGAAGATTGCAAATGATATGCCATTCATATTTGCGTTGTCAAAATAGACTAGTGCTATATTTCTTCCCCGTATCCTAATTTTTACTTGTTCCCTGCAATTTGGATTTGGTTTTGCAAATTTTGCCGCCTACAAACGGACAAAAAGACTAACCCAAAATCTGAATTTTGAACTAAAAACAAGCGAAATTAAGACAAAAAAGGCCGAAAATCTACCAAAAATTGAAATCCTACAGCAAAGGCTGTGCCCGGAACTGTAACGGGCCAAAAAAATCAAATAGGGCCGAAAATTTTGGCCGGCTAACATATCTACCGGGCCCGGGTGAAACGGACGAATTTCGCTGGGATTTCGTTTTTTTCGGACGAAATCCAAAACTCAGCTTGTTCCCTGCTAGGTTGTAAATCTTATCTGTGTGTCAATTAACTCCAATGTGAAATCAACATACGAATAGAAAATCCCAACATCACAGTGCTTCAATTCGATATGGTTTCTAAATCGGAAAAAAAGAAGGACGTGCGGCACCAAGGTGGTGCGTTGGGTCTTGCAGCAGTTCCATGCTCGATGGGTTGAACTTGTGGTAAGAATTCCTTGCAAAATGGAGAGCCTGGATAGATATCTTTCATCATGACATCCTGAACTCGAGGATTTATTCATGTTTTTCTTTCAAATTATTGGTATGTAGTGTTCCTAGGCATTTTGACATCTATTCCGAATCAATTGTTTTATGAACTTCCAGATTTTGTTTGTTTTTAAATGAATATTGCATTGCCTCTTGATGAGTTTGAAAATTTTCATTCTAGCTTTTGTTTTATATTGCCAACTACAGGATAATATACTATCTTGTTGCATGTTTTTAGTACCCTTCTCCATTCAAAATCGATCTCCATAATCTAGTAATAAGTTAGTAGTATCATTACTGGAATCTACACGTACGTCGAGTGCCAAAAACACTCGGCAAAGGACATAAAAGCCCTGGCGAAGCCTTTGCCGATTATTTCCCTCGTCAAAGAGTAGTCGGCGTACCCCCTTCCGGCAAATAAAAGTTTGCCAAGTTCCTTTTGTCGGTCACTCCACAAAGACTTTGCCGAGTGTCAAAACCCAGTGCACGGCATCACTACTAGAAAAAAGTCTATAGGTAGAACCTTACAAATACCGCTTGTTGGGGCCTACACGCTACTGCTAAGTATCAGTAGCGCCGGCTCGATTTTGTGCACGTGGCAATCTCCCTATGGTCTGGATTCGGCTAAACTGTACTGCCATCTTTCAATCTTTGCTCATCTGCGAGCCGATCAGTGATCACGCTGCCATCCCTCTTCGGCAGTAGATCCTCCTGGAATTCTCTGACCAGCGACATGAACTTTTGAGATGATAAGTTTCCATATGCCTCTCATTCATAATTCCCCTGGAATCCAACCATTGATTGTTTTCACTACTCTTCCTCGCTAGGGAACCTTGACCCTGATCGTGTTTGTTTGGCTGCTGATAACATAGTTTGAGGCCACATGGAGACCACAGAGAGGAGCACTGTGTCCTTTATAAGTGTCGTTCATGCTTAGGCTGAGGAAGGTTGGTGAGCACATTAACTATCCATCCATCAATACCAACTCATTGAGTACCAATTGTACCTAAGTCTCAATTTCCCTATATAAGTGCCGGTCATGCTGATGCTTTGCTCCCTTTTATGGGCTCATCGTAGACTCCACACTCAACACTTGTTTGCTAAGCTTTTCAGATACAGTGCGTTCGGAACGTGTATGCCTCATACACCTTTTCATACACCTTTATTAAGTGTGTAGAAGGAGTGAAACGCTAGAATCACCATCTCCAGCCCTTCGGAGTCGCACGCGGCCTCCAAGACTGCAAATGACATGTCATTCCTGTTGTAGTTGCAGAATAGCCTAATGTTGCCTTTCTTCTTTGTAGCCTCCATTTTTCCCTTTGATCCCTGCTAGGTTGCCTTTTAGGTAATAAAGCACCCTTTATAAAAAACAATAATCCTATCCGTATGTCAATTAAATTCAAACTGAAATCAACATACGATCTGCACAATATAAAATCTTGATACTATAGTGCTTCAAGTCAACGCGTCAACAAGTGGCCGGCTGCTCCGTAGCATTTCGGAGCGGCCGGCCTATTATGGTAAAATTTGGTCCTTACTCTAAAAAGGGAAATTATTGATCTATCCTAATCTATGAAGGAAATTCTAATCCCTACTACTTCCTCTGTCTCAAAATAATTATCTTACCTTTATACTAGCTCTAGTACAAAGTTATACTAAACCTAAAACAGTTATTTTGGAACGGATGAAGTAGAAAATACATACGCAGACAGAAAAAAAAAGAATACTCCCTTCATTCCTGATTTATTGATTTCATGTAGATTAACTCGTTTTGTTCCGCATGTAATGAATTCTCTAAAAGGTCTTATATTTAGGAATGGAGGGAAAAACATGCATGTAAACAGGTCTGAAAGCATTTAATTCGGGGTTTGAAATTTTTACACAGCCTTAACTTTCAAACCATGCGTCAGAATTAAGATCCATTTTCACCATTGGAATACTCGCGACGTGCTCCTCGAAACGAGATCCTGCATGGATACATTTCAAAGAATTTTATATTTGTGCAATTTTTCCCATTTGGTGCAACTATCTTAAAGTTGATGTGCAACTTCCTCCTACTCATAGACATGTATTTTTCGGTGATGCAAACATGTGTGAACATATGTAATGCAAATTCTATTTTCTAAACCAATGTCATAACTTTTGAACAGATTATCAAAATTAAGATCTGCTTTCATCATTGGAATCTTCATGACGTGCTCTTTGAAACTAGATCCCATCCGACAAACATTTTTGTGTAAGTCTTGGTGAGGTCAGCACTATAATATATGACAGGACAACTGCTTGTTGCTTCAATTATCTCCAAACTGAAACTAACATTCCATCTTCTAGTCTAGTACAAAAGGAAACAAAATTCTCAACATAATGGTGCTTTAGTTCGTTGGTCTCTGCATTCGGGGAAAACAAAGGTGCCATATTTCTTATTAATTGCATATATTTGCGGAAGAGGATGGGTTGACGATTGTTGCATACCACAATGACGGCATGACGCCGCTGTAATGGGCCCACTAGCGGTTCCTTGTTAGCTGGGTCAAATTGTAGTTATCATTCGTTGTATGGAGGTTTTGGATAGCAGTCTTTTGTGGACTTATATGTTGTTGCAATTGTGGGACTGGAGATTTTGTTTGTGTTTCAGTTAAGACTTTCTTTGGCGGGGGTTTCAGTTAAGACTATGGGCATCTAGATTTCGTGGGCATTGGTTTCCTATCTCCATTACCAAAAAAAGCTTTCACCCCACTTTATATATAACACAACGATCAACAACTGCCCGTTACAAACGCACGCCATCCCAACACACGCACACACCAACGACACGATACATCGCCGCTGATTGCAGCAAGGCCACCCGTAGCACTACAAGAGCAACCGGGTGGTTCTACCGGGGACACGCCACCGCGAAGAAATGAAGTCGCATACGACAATCCGTAGGCTGCAAAGGCGGCGCCTTCATGAAGGAAACGACAACAGAGTGCCGTCACTGCCCGATCCGAGGATCAGAATGTCCCCTGGAGCAGCACGATGGGCAGTGAGAGCCGCGACGACGCCTTCAAGAAGGGAACGAACTTCGCTGGCGCCGATCCGTCCGAAGATGGAATAGGTTTTCACCCTGGCCAACACTCACCGCCATCGATCGCCACACGCCGCCTGCCACGCCGCCCACACGGCCATGGCCACCGGATAGCACCAAGCCACGGGCTCTGCCAATGAGCACCACGCAACTACCTCGAGGGCCGCCGCCCCGACATTCAAGACCTTTACACCACGTCACCCGAGATCCGCCGCTACCCAAACCAAAGAGACGAGTGGAAAGGTCCTGCCTTTCCCACCCCTGGGCAGCACCTAGCGCCGAGATCCAATAGGCTAGCCAAAACTGCCCTCCATCGACTCGTCCTGCAGCACCGGAGGCGAGAAGAGATCGGTCCTGCGGTAGCATGTGCGAGAGGAGATCGGTCATGCTGCAACGTGCACGAGACGAGCTCAGTCCACCTCACAAATGCGAGACGAGGTCGGTCCTGCCTTACCGGACGCGAGATGAGCAATCTAACGCGTTGGGAGAGGGCCATCCCTTTGACAGAGGTAGAGCTGAAACTCCGAGGAGATGAAGCAAAGGTCGACACGGTCCGACCATAGACGAGCCGACGCCAGAGAAGCTAGTCGTCGCCGTGGGCAAAGCCACCGAGTTACATTGTTGCGACACACCACCAGGAGGCCACCGCCCATGCGCCAGACCTTCCTGCACCTCCGGCCACGACCGAAGCAGCAACCACGCCGGTCCGATGCCCTAACCCACGCCGCCCGTCAAAATAGACCAGATCCAGCTGGCACGCACTGCCACCACCGCCACCAACCCGCGCCACCGACCGACAGGTGCCACGCGTCAGATCCGGCACCATGACACCACCGCCACCAATCCGCGCCACCACATGTCGCGTGCTAACCTCCACCAGCCACCACTGCCACCGGAGCAATAGTAGCGGCAGGCCCGCGGCACCCATGACCCGCACCGCCACCTAGATCCACGTGCTAGATCTGAGGTTCCATCCCTCCATGGCTCCAGGAGGCGCACCCACCCAGCAAGCAGACCACCAAGCCGCAGAACACGTCGATCGCCGTCGTCAGGCAGAGATCCGCCACGTCGTCGCGCCCTACCCCAGCGCCCCCCCCCACCCGAGCTTGGCTCGCGCCAAGCTGCCTCTGCGGGGATGCGAGGAGACGATGAGGCCCATCGCTGCCGGCGGTGTGGGATGGCGGAGAGAGGGGGAGGCAGGGGGCCTGATCGGCCGCTAGGGTTCCCTCCGTTGCCCATGGGTGCGAGGGAGGGAGGAGTTGTAAATAGCATGGTCCTGTGTCTCTATTCAAGCTATAGTACCGACATGAGAGGGATTTGGACTTGGAGCACGAGGATCAGCAAACTTCGGCTTTGCAAATTTCTGTTTCCACATACATGTCATTCTAGTTAGCTTTTTTCCTTTTCCAAAAAATAAAATTCTAGTTAGCTTTTGGATTTTATTCCCAACTACAGATCTACAACCATTATGACTGGGATTTGAGACGACTTTCCAGTTTGTTTTGCCACATGGACCAAGACAAGTTAAAGATGACAAGAAAATAAGATCAGGCGGTTTTAACTTTTCCCGACGAGCATTTGGTACTAACGATGAGACAAACACCTTCAAAGAGTTTTCAAGTTTCTTTCAATCAATTGTGACCAATACTTCACAAAATTTGTAGATACGAAAACAACTCCAACCGCGCGACCCAAACGGACGCCCGTCCGCTCGTACGTATCTGTTTTTTAAATTGGATCGGCCGGTGCACCTAACGGAAAGTAAGTGGATGAAGGCATTGTGACAGTAAAATAATAGAAGAGAGATAGTTGAGGATAGGCCAGCAAATTAAATAAATGGAAAGAGGTGGGTGAGTGGATGGGTGACAAATGGGCCAGGCCCGAACACAAACGGACTACGCAGACACAGATTACGTCCGCCTTGTGTCCACCCGTGACCCAAGTGTGACCCAACTTTGGGACAAGAATGGGTCCGAGTGGTCAGAAAGCAGAGACGAAATGAAAATAGGTATGTGCGTTGGGCGACCGTTTTCTACCGCGATGACCAAAAAGATATGGACGGGTGAAATGAATCGCCCGGTTGGAGTTGCTCTGAGTGTATGATAAAAAATGTTTTTGTTTGGATGGTGCTGCTTCCCTGCTTATGTGTTGTGTACAGGGGTTTCCGCTTCCTGCACACGAGCATCTTTGTGTTGTCTTGAGTAGTTCGCTTCCGGCCATTCGTTTCACATCGAGCAGCCCCGACGGCTAGACGACAACCCTGTCAATATAACTGTCTCCACCTCACAGGCCAATCCACAACATTTTCTCTCTCTATCACTGCCGTTGCTAGGAGCGGCATAACGATTCTGGTGGCCAATGATGCTGCGATGCAGTCCTCTAAGGGGAAAGTTGTATTTCACATATTTTATGTGCGCATTCAAATCTCGATGCTATCAGAACGGCGAGGATGAAGGGTACACCTACATTGTATCTAAAACTCTAGTCCCCATTCTCCATCTTTGTTAGTGTACTGCAAAATCTTGTTCATGATTCATGGTTTACAGAACCCAATTCCCTGCTACCGTTTCAATATCCGCGTGTTGCTTCACAGGCATGAAACAGAAAGACTTTCGGCAGATCTGTACTACCGTCTTCTTACGATTGCTCCTCCACAAGTACATCAGGGTTGCCGCTGCATAAACTCCTTGAAAATACATAGACATCACCTCTTTCATCGTCCCGTATTATTTCTGGAGATGATATGTTTTCATATGCCTTCCATTCATATTTCATAGAAAATTGCATGGGTCCAACGAGTTGTTTATTGACAGTGCTCGCTCTCACGTAGGAGCCCCAGGCCTATTCATATTTGTTCTCCTGTAGTACTATCTTGATAACATAGTTAGAGACCACAAGAGACTACAGAGAGCAATGCTTCCTTTATAATCGTTGGTCATATCTCGCCAATAAAAAAACGTTGGTCATGCTTTGGCTGAGAAAGTTTGGTGAGCACATTATATATTCACCCATTAAATTTTTGACAAAGTCTTGGAGGCTGCTACATACTTGTGTTGGCTTTTCGTCCTCAGATCGAACACACGATCACCCTGCAGCTCGACTAGTCCTGTACGTGCAACTCGGCTCAACGTATACGAACTAGTTGTAGCACTCGATATCTCACCGGCGCTTACGCAAACACCGAGACCAGAACACACGCACGCGAACGCAGCAACACGAAGATGGCCAGAGGCACGTGTCGTGCCTCGTAATAATCTCTTTATTGCTTTTCTCGTTTTTCTGGTGCTTACAAACGATGCTAGGTAATGCATATATATAGGCGGAAGGCCCTGACTTCTAAACCTGATCGTGCTAAGCACGTTACAACTTTACTAGGAAATAATGAACCGACTAGAACACTTAACTTATTTGAGCTCGGACCCTTGCTGGAATCGGACCCGAACATACGTGTATGGAAAGGTAAACTGACTCAAGCTAAACCTTCCACTACTACTACTGCTAATGACCCGGCAACGTTGATCACATTACTAATCCTAACCGGACTCAACGAAGCTAGCTCACGTTTGGATTATTCTACAACTTGAGCCTTAACATTCTTTTCTCTTAAGAGGTTTGGCTCAAATGTGTCCTCCGTTTCATTGTCTCCCCTCACCCTCTATACTCAACAGTGATTATCTAAGTTGATGGTACCGTGGGAGATGGTGCATTTGGACACGGTGACGAAGGCCATACTATGCTCAGAAACTAAACCACGTCTTGGTCCTCACAGGTGGCCTTCAGAGTTCAAATGTTGTGTCATCCCTGTTTGTACCGAGAGAGTAGCCTACTAAAATTTGCTTATTTGTAGCCTCTCTGTTTCTTCTTATTATTCCGTGCTAGGTCCAGTTCTTGTTGATGATATCCTTGCTGGTGATCTTGCATAGGATTGACTGGATTTGTGTGAACTGGGCTTTGCAATCATCGGGTGCGATTAACTCAATAGTTTTAGCCTAGATAGTGATGTCATCATTTGCGTTGACGGTTTTAAAGCATTGTGTGAACTCGTCCATGTTGTGCATGATGTAGTAGGCAGCCGTCAGACTCTTATCATGCGGTTTTTGGTCAAGCGATCTTGAATTTCACAATTGCGACTTAGAGGTTCTGTGTCTCCTTTAATCAAACTAGTACTGGCATGTAGGTTTCTTAGGCGTTTTAACCTCCTATTCTTATGCGAGGATCTGAATTGGTTGCGGCATGTTTTTAATATTGTAAGTTGCAATTGAAGATTTTGTGTCTCTTTACAAAATAGTGGCATTAGGTTTTCTAGCTGTCATGTCGTAACATTTAATGATCATAACTTGCATGCTCTTGGTCCTTCTACAGTGTTACCCATGCTAAATTGGCCAATTGGGGATACTCTGATTTCCGAGAAAAAATATGGCAACGGCTTGACTGCGGAGGAAACAACTCAGTATAAAACTATTGATAAGCAAGTCCACTGAGCTATGAATTACCATATGAACTTGCATGCTGAGATGCCTAGAATATTTTTCCTGTTGTTTTAGCTAGGCAACATATATATGGCCGGCACTGATGCCAAATTGCTTGAATGTACACTAGTAGAAAAAGGGCCTTTTGTCTCGGTTCATAAGGACCTTCTGTCCCGGTTTCGGAACCGGGACAAAAAGGTCGTTACTAATGCCCTTTGCCTTTAGTCCCGGTTCGTACACGAACCGGGACAGATAGGCCTCCACGTGGCCGCTGCTGCCAGGCCAGACAGGGGGGCCTTTAGTCCCGGTTGATGACACCAACCGGGACCAAAAGGCATCCACGCGTCAGCACCTGGTTGGAGTTGAGGTTTTTTTTAAATGGGATGGTTTAGGGGTTAATTTAGGTTGTTATTAGCTAGCTAATAGAGAAAAGTGTCCTCTCTTATATATCTCCGTGCTTGGTCATCCGTCGTGCTTTGTCGAACATATTTACAAAATGTAGACACGAGTTACATGCACATATATGCATCTTTTTTACACTATATCATTTCATATCATTTTCGTCGAATGGCAATAGTATTCTAATTGATCATCTAACAACTCATCATCAACTTAATCATATACCAAGTTATCATATGATACACATAAAATAAAACAGAGAAACATCATAATATATATATAGTCATCATATGCATCATGCATCCTAATTAATTGATCATGTCAAGTAATAATATAAACTAGAATAACTTGTCTCTCATAAGACCTAGTCCTCGCTCTTAGATATAATGTCATAAAACAGAATAAGACCTATGGCTCCATGATGAATCACAGAGATCCAACGGTCTCCAGCTTGTGGCTTGCGAACCTTCTTTATTTCTCTCCATGCTTCAATTTGGAGTCTTTTTGATCTTGATTTGAAGTTAATCAAGTATGGAGCATAGAACTCAGCCCTTAGCGGGCTTCTAATTCTCATTTGACCTTCTGGGTCCATTAACGGAGGCACTACATCATGTGGCAGTTGCTGTTGAAGAACATAATAATAACCTAGTTAGCAATGTAATCAACACCATTTATGCAATAGTGGAGCGTACTTAATTAGGAAACTCTTACCAAGACATTTCGGCGAATGTCATCTGGACTCAACCTATGCACTAGTGGCATGTAAAATGAATAATTTTGGCCAATTCCAACATGATACGGGAAGGTATCCCTAGAAGCCATAACACCAACAACAAAAAAGTGGAAGAGATCATCCTTCTCCTTCCATGTTAGATGTGATCCATACGTGTAGTGTGTCGTGTCAATTAATTTTCGTAATTCAGTCGAAGCAACGAAATAAGCTGTAAATTATAATTTAACAAATTTAGTATATAGATGAACACCCACTATTACTAAATATAAATGCAAATTACTTCACATGGAGGTAAAATAGGAAGCATATCATCGACAACAACCCAAATTTTGTAATAATTTAATGTTTCAAAAATACTTAGAAATTTTGTAATTGTCCACAAGATGTGGGCATTATATAAACCATTCAAAACGACCACATGTGCTACGATCATTCAAAGGACAATTTGGGTTGTTGTTGTTGTTGTTTGTACAACATGTAACATGATATAATTATAATTATGGCCCAATAACTAGGAACCTGCAACGTGTGGCCACAGTTTTAATAGACGATGAACACCACATGACATGTAAATTACGAGAGGAAAACAGGTTGACTACACCAACTATTTATAAATATAAATGCAAATTACTTGACAAATATGGTTGAGAAACTCACATGGAGGTAAAACAGGAAGCATATCATCGACAACCACCCAAATGTCGATGTTGTCTGGCATATTATCTTCAGGACGAAGATCGAAGGTGATTTCCATTCTCTTCTGAAATCCATATGCCTTGCAAAGATCTTCCCACTTTGGGCACCCAAATTCTGTTTGAAAAACTGAATTAAATACTTGAATAACAAATGTGTGACCATGTATAGTCCTCAACTTAGCGCTCCTCGTCTCAATTCTCTCGTGGTCTTTGAAACCGAGCCTCTCCAACACATATCTTCTTGCATGGCAAGGGAGGTACATATCGCCATTCTCGTCAAGCTTCATGCTGAAGAACCTATCGTCTCGCAGGTGAGGCATGTCGCACATACTCCGTGAGTCGCCGCAATATTCACACTCGCAATATCCATCGTCAGACATTTCCTGTTTTAATGTGGTAAATGTGTGTAAACAACAATATAATCGTGACACACTATATATATCGAAAACATTGAACATCTATATATAATAACTCTTCATGCTCGCATCATGCATCATCATATATAACAACAAGTCCTACTAATTAATCATCATCATACATAGTTAAATAAAGTGTGTCACGATTATATATAACAACAAGTCGACGTCGATGCGGGAACTATTTCTATATATAGTTAAATAAAGTAGTTTTATTAATTAAATCAACTAGTTCAACTACTAAGCACTTACTATAAATAAATAAAGTAGTACTTACTAAAAACAAACTACTTCTATATAATAAAATAAAGTAGTTTATTAAATCAACTAGCTAGTTCAACTATATACGAAGCACTTACTATAAATAAAATAAAGTAGTACTTACTAAAAATAAACTAGTTTAACTATAGTTATATTATTTTTCTAACTAATTATATTAAACACTTTCTCTTCTTATTTTTTCCTTTTTCCTGTATTGTAAATATGAACATATTCATGAATGACTTTGATCATGCACAATTTTTCCTATACATACACAATATGAGCATATACATAAATTGACAAAGAAAATACTATGAACAAAAAAATCATTAAAATTCTATGAACAAAATTACAACAGAAAAAAATCATAAAAATTCTATGAACAGAAAAAAATCATAAAAATTTGACATATTCGATCTTTGCATATATATGAACATACAAACATGCATATTCAACAATAATATCACCAAAACAAATCTTTTAACAGAAAAAAAATCTTTACTCACGGCGACGGCGACGGCGAGGTGCGGCTCGGGGCGGCGCGGCGCGGCGACGGTCGATGGTGAGGTGCGGCGCGGGCCGGGGCGGGGCGGCGACGGGCAGGGGCCGGCGGCGTCGCGGGGCACGGGGAGCGGGGCGGGGGCGGCGCAGGACGGCGTCGGGACGGCGACGGCGATGGCGAGGCGGAGACGGACGGGCTGCCTCGCGGCGTCGGGCGGCGGGGAAGAACGAGCTGAACCAAATTTTCGCGAGTGCTGCTTATATAGGCGGAGCATTGGTCCCGGTTCATGGCACCAACCGGGACCAAATGTCTCTTTTCAGCAGCCCAAAGGGCGGGAAACAGAGACCTTTGGTCCCGGTTGGTGGCACCAACCGGGACCAAAGGCCTCTTTTCAGCAGTCCAAAGGGCGGGAAACAGAGACCTTTGGTCCCGGTTGGTGCCACCAACCGGTACCAATGCACCCCTTCAGTCCTGGTTGGTGGCACCAACCTGGACCAAAGGGCGTGTGCTGGCGCGGTGCGGTGTTATGTTTAGTCCCACCTCGCTAGCCAAGAGGGGCTCGGAGTGGTTTATAAGCCCTGTCGAACCAACCACTTCGAGCTCCTCTCTACTGCAGGCTTACGGGCCTAAAATCACTCTTTGTGCTCGTGGGCCTATTGGGCCTACTGCGGGCCTGCATCCTGGCCCTAGTAATGGGTTTCTAGTTGTATGCAGGCCGTGGTGGCCCTATAGGTGGCACTGTTTTTATTTTTTTTCCTATTTTTTGCTTTCTTTTTTGTTTCTAATTACTTATTTATTTTATTTTACGATAATTCTTTTTGCTATTAAAGTTTGTAACAAAATTCTAATTACTTATTTATTTTCTTTTATGATAATTCTTTTTTCTTTTAATGTTTTGAACAAAATTATAATTACTTATTTATTTTCTTTTATAATAATTCTTTTTGCTATTAAAGTTTGTAACAAAATTCTATATAATTTTAGTTTTAATAATACTAGAGGTTTATAAAAGCTTTTTAGTTGATTCCTTTAGTACGAGTTCTAAGGCTGTTACAAAGGCATTTTATTTGGTAGAGGTTTTAAGGCTGGGCTTCACGAGCACCTTTTAGTACCGGTTCGTGACATGAACCGGTAAAAGATTTTTTTAGTTGATTCTTTCTGCAGCTGTTTTTTAGTCCCACCTCGCCAAGCGAGAGGCACTCGCAGCGGTTTATAAGCCCTGAGTGTAGAGACGATGAAGGGAGAAGCGCAGTGCTCACCTGCACGTTGGCCTGAAGCTAAGCAACGTGCAGGTGAGCATTGTGTCTCTCTTTTATTTTGGCATGGTATCATCATTTCATCCACATAGCATATGCAAGAAAGTTGAGAGGGTTATGGCAAAAACTGGATGCACTTCGTGTATAAAACGAACAATCTCTTTCAAAGTATCAGGATTTCATACGGAAACTTGTCTGTTACAATATGCATTTCAAATGAACTACAAAAATGTTGAAAGTTGGCATGTTATCATCATAATAGTTGTGGAGAAAGTCTTCACTTTTTCTTCGCTTGTGTCCTTTCCTTATTGCGCCGTAACCATGGATAATCTTTATCATTTATCAGGATGCTTGGGTCAGACTTGACTTTGAAGGGAGGAATTTCATGAAACTTTTCATAATCTTCGGACATGTCTGTCTTGCCCTCCACTCCCACGATGTCCCTTTTTCCTGATAGAACTATGCGGCGCTTTGGCTCATCGTATGATGTATTCGCTTCCTTATTTTTTCTTTTTATCGGTTTGGTAGACATGTCCTTCACATAGATAACCTGTGCCACATCATTGGCTAGGACGAACGGTTCGTCAGTGTACCCAAGATTGTTCAGATCCACTGTTGTCATTCCGTACTGTGGGTGTACCTGTACCCCGCCTCCTAACAAATTGACCCATTTGCACTTAAACAAAGGGACCTTAAAATCTACTCCATAGTCAAGTTCCCATATGTCCACTATGTAACCATAATATGTGTGCTTTCCCCTCTCAGTGGCTGCATCAAAGCGGATACCGCTGTTTTGGTTGGTGCTCTTTTGATCGTGGGCGATCGTGTAAAATGTATTCCCATTTATCTCGTATCCTTTCCAAATCATAACAGTCGAAGATGGTCCCCTGGACAACGAGTACAGCTCATCACAAACAGTGTTTTCATCTCTGAGACGTGTTTCCAACCAACTGCTGAAAGTCCTGATGTGTTCACATGTAATCCAGTCGTCGTACTGCTTCGGGTGTTTCGAGCGTAGACTGTTCTTGTGTTCATCGACATAAGGGGTCACCAAGGTAGAGTTATGTGGAACTGTGCAGTGTGCTTGAGACCAAGAATATCCGTCCCTGCATATTATTGTCTCCCCTCCAAGCGTGCCTTTTCCAGTCAGTCTCCCCTCATACCGCGATTTAGGGAGACCTATCTTCTTAAGGTCAGGAATGAAGTCAACACAAAACCCAATGACATCCTCTGTTTGATGGCCCATGGAGATGTTTCCTTCTAGCCTAGCGCGGTTAAGGACATATTTCTTTAGGACTCCCATGAACCTCTCAAAGGGGTACATATTGTGTAGAAATACGGGGCCCAGAATGACTATCTCGTCAACTAGATGAACTAGGACGTGCGTCATGATATTGAAGAAGGATGGTGGGAACACCAGCTCAAAACTGACAAGACATTGCACCACATCACTCCTTAGCCTTGGTATGATTTCTGGATCGATCATTTCACCCACATAGCATGTGCGAGAAGGTTGAGAGGGTTACCGGAAAAACTGGATGCACTTCGTGTACAAAACGGACAATCTCTTTCGAAGTATCACGGTTTCATACGGAAACTTGTGTGTTACAAAGGGATTTCAGTTTTTTGAACTTATTTGAACTCCATAGTTTTTCTGTGTTCAAAATGCACCATTCAAAGCCACATCAACAATTTACAACCCTTTCTGACATTATTTGTTATTTTTCATGCATTTACTGATTATTTTGAGCTATAAGACCATAAAATTGAAAAGCATTTGAAATGAACTCTGAAAAGGTTCCAAGTTGGCAGTGGTGACAATTTTAACACAACACATGATATCCATTACATCTAGGGCACAACACTACATTTGAGCAAGTTCACAACAGTGCACAAATGATAGAATTACATCTAGGGCACAACACACTAGCAGAAACATAACACACACTGCCACTTAATTGGTTTGCTTAGATCAGATAGAAACTAAACTAGCCACAATGATGATGCCAAGAACAAAGAGAAAACCCATTGTTTCCATGAGCTCATTCCTTTTCTGCAACTCCAATTGCATTTTCTTGTTTTCATTGTTCAGATCCATAACCTTCTTCTCCATCCTACTATAGCTTTGATCCAACTACGTTCAAGGCCACCATGGAGCTCCTCAAAAGCTTGCCCCACTAGCTCAATGGGAGGGGGGTCAATCCAAACAACCCAATCACACTCATGAGGAAGCTGTTAAATCAGAGTTCACATAATTAGGTGCAATTCATAACTTTGCAATAAATCGATGAAAATAGAGTACCAAATGATGTTTTGAGGAATTGCATCGAGTGGACAATCCAAAAACCTTCTTCCCGTGCTTGCTCCACCCCAAGAAACACGGCGAGCAGGAATTAGCCCATGCCCCGGGCAACGGTGATTCGAGAGGTCCTCAAGGGCGTAGAAACTTGGATTGGGAATGAAAAATTCGGATTGGAACTGCACAATCCCGTAGCCATCCACCTACGAGCTAGAAAGGCGCATATTATGGCCCATCCGGCGAAACCCTAGATGAGAGATCCCCAAATCCAATGTCAACCAAAAATCCAAATCGACTTACCTCACTGTCTGCGGAGGAGCTTGCACAAGACATTGCGGACGTACACATGGACGTGCCCCAGCGGTGAAAACGGGGACGGGGCGTGACAGACCGCTAAATCTAGACAAATCTCGGGAAAAATGGAGCTCCGAGGTCGAGCTTCGAGAGGAGAAAGCCTAACTAGTGTGGCTCGGGCATTTCATCGAACACCTCATGTGCATAGGAGGTAAGCTAGAGCACCCAAATGCCCTCCCCTCGCTGGCCAGAAAAAACAGAGTGCTCTGCCGCAGCGGTATATATAGGCAAATTATTTGTCCCGGTTCGTGACATAAACCGGGGCTAAAGCCCCCCCCTTCTAAACCGGTTCAAGGCATGAACCGGTACCAATGGATGTGGGCCAGGAGCGCGGTCCATTGGTCCCGGTTCATGCCTAGAACCGGAACAAATGGGTCCACACGAATCGGGACCAATGCCCACAAGGCCCCGGCCGGTCCCCTGTGCTCATGAACCGGGACTAATGCCCCCATTGGTCCCGGTTCGTGAAGAACCGGGACTAATGGGCTGGCCAGGCCCGAACCAAATCCCTATTTTCTACTAGTGGTATGGAAACTTAGACTGTGGAAGGTCTTCCGGGAAAAATCGTTATCACCTGCTTTGCTCAGCCAAATCATATTTCTGAATGCATGTCATCAAGATCCAGCCTTCACACAATATTTTGTTATTTCGAGACGAGTTTCCAGTTTGTTTTGCCATATGTACCAAAACAAGTAGGGGCCATCATTAATGAATGTAAATCGGTTTATGTGTATCCGGCTGGCCCGACCCGGTCAGCTCGCCTGCAACAAGCCAGTGTCACCGGTAATGAGTCGTAGACTAATCACGAGACGACCTGCTTTTGAGGTATTACTTCCCATGTCCCATTCTCACCCTTTTCTTGTGTGTTGTAAAATCTTGGTTGAAGCTTAGGTCCTCGTGAGGTGAGCGTGGGTTGCAACATAGGAGGAGAAAGATGTAGAAATTGATCCTGTTTTTTAAAGACTAATTGTGGGTGCTGGTGCTATAGTTTCGGCTGATCCAGGTTCTTAAAGACTAATTAGTGTTGCCCCTGCATTCCCTGCTCGCAAACATTCGGCTACACACCATATGATTTTTCCTGATAACGTGTTTACATATGCCACCCATTCATATTTCATAACGGATTGCACTGGTCCGACTAATGATTTATTGTAATCTCTCTCTCTCTCTCCCTCCCCTCTCCCTCCCTCGCTCCCTCCGCCCTCCCCCCTCTCTCGCTATCTATGTATCTTGATAAGATAGTTAGAGAGGCTACATGAGACTGCATAGAGCAATGCTTCCTTTATAAGACCTGAATGGTTGGTGGGCACATTAACTATTCATCTCTGCTAGGTCGTAAATCTTATCCCTAGCATCAATTAACTTCAAACCGCATACCTTGGTATCACACTACATTGCTACTGTCCCTGATAGCATACAAGAGACAGCAGAAGGGGCATTGCGTCATTTATAAGAGTTGGTCATGTTTAGATTGATGAAAGTTGGTGAGCACATTAGTCATCCATCAATTATTATTATAAACACACCTGAAATCTGCTTCGTACCACAGCCTTAATTTTTATTTCTCCAAAGAGGGTTTCGCTACATATGAGTGCTATACTCCATTTTCCTAGCTAACCCAAGTCACTACACTCAACACTCATATCCGGATTTGTGATATGCTATAATTCTTATCCCTACATCGATTAAAGCCAAACAGAAATCAACTTAACATCGAGCAAAATTGAAAATCTCAACATTATGGTGCTTCAATTCAATGACATATCTCTCCATGTGAGTGTGCAGCAGCATGGTGCTATGGCGTGTTTGACAGCAATTCCATGCTAGCTAGATCAAAGTTGTAGTGGACACTCCTTGTAGGATGCCCCCCATTCATAATGTACTGCAGCGTAACAACTAAGAACCCATCATTCTCTCTCCCTCCCTCCCTCCCTCCCTCCCTCTCTCTCCCTCTCTCTCTTCCTCCCTCCCTCCCCCCTCTCTCTCTATCCCCCTCCCCCTCCCCCTCCCGCTCTCCCGCTCTCCCTCTCTTTCTCTCTCTCCCTCCCTCCCTCCCTCAGTTTGGGTGCTAGTAATGTCCTCTTAAGATAATTAGTGGCTACAAAGGTTGGTGAGAGAATTAGCTATCCATCCATTAACCACAGAGTAAAAGCAACCATCATCTAGTACAATATAAATCTCAATATTAAGGTGCTACAGTTAATTGGTTATGCATCTAATCAAAATAGATAGGAAGTACTTTTTTGAGTGATATAACCAAGGTTCAAGATATTGTATATCAGTTCATATCTGTTTGGCTTGAACAAATGGGATGTCGGATATCGGGTGATAGATGGGACGCTATATAGATATATCGGAGAAAGAAAATATATTTTCTTAATATTCATGTTAAAAAATATCTACTTTAGAAAAATAAAATGTAAGGGCTCAACTCTCTAACATAAGAAATAAATTCCTAGCTTATGAACTTGTTAATTAAAAAACAATTTCAGATAGATTCACAAAGTCCCGACTCAAAGATTATGAACAATATGTTGGAATTATGCCCTAGAGGCAATGATAAATGAGTTATTATTATAATTCCCGTATCAAGATAATCGTTTATTATCCATGCTATAATTGTATTGAATGAAGTCTTAGATACATGTGTGGATACATAGACAAAACACTGTCCCTAGCAAGCCTCTGGTTGGCTAGCCAGTTGATCAAGGATAGTCAAGGTCTTCTGACTATGTGCAAGGTGTTGTTGCTTAATAACTGGAGCACATCATTGGGTTAATCATGTGATGGACTAGACCCAAACTAATAAATGTAGCATGTTGATCGTGTCATTTCGTTGCTACTGTTTTCTGCGTGTCAAGTATTTATTCCTATGACCATGAGATCATATAACGCACTGGCACCGGAGGAATGCCTTGTGTGTATCAAACGTCACAACGTAACTGGGTGACTATAAAGATGCTCTACAGGTATCTCCGAAGGTGCCTGTTGAGTTAGTATGGATCAAGACTGGGATTTGTCACTCCGTGTGACGAAGAGGTATCTCGGGGCCCACTCGGTAATACAACATCACACACAAGCCTTGCAAGCAATGTGACTTAGTGTAAGCCACGGGATCTTGAATTACGGAACGAGTAAAGAGACTTGCCGGTAAACGAGATTGAAATAGGTATGCGGATACTGACGATCGAATCTCGGGCAAGTAACATACCGAAGGACAAAGGGAATGACATACGGGATTATATGAATCCTTGGCACTGAGGTTCAAACGATAAGATCTTCGTAGAATATGTAGGATCCAATATGGGCATCCAGGTCCCGCTATTGGATATTGACCGAGGAGTCCCTCAGGTCATGTTTACATAGTTCTCGAACCCGCAGGGTCTGCACACTTAAGGTTCAGTGTTGTTTTATGCGTATTTGAGTTATATGGTTGGTTACCGAATGTTGTTCGGAGTCCCGAATGAGATCACGAACGTCATGAGGGTTTCCGGAATGGTCCGGAGACGAAGATTGATATATAGGATAACCTCATTTGATTACCGAAAAGTTTTCGGCATTACCGGGAATGTACCGGGAGTAACGAATGGGTTCCGGATGTTCACCGGGGGGACCAGCCCACCCCGGGGAAGCCCATAGGCCTTAGGGGTGCCGCACCAGCCTTTAGTGGGCTGGTGGGCAAGCCCAAGAAGGCCCCTACGCGGGAGAGAAAGAAAATCAAAGAGAAAAAAGGGAAAGTGGGAAAGTAGAGAAGGACTCCACCTTCCAATCCTAGTCCTAGTTGGACTAGGATTGGAGGAGGAATCCTCCTCCCCCCACTTCAGTCGACCCCTTGGGGCTCCTTGAGCCTCAAGGCAAGGTCCCTCCCCTCCCTCCTATATACTGAGGTATTAGGGCTGATTTGAGACAACTTTGCCACGGCAGCCCGACCACATACCTCCACGTTTTTTCCTCTAGATCGCATTTCTGCGGAGCTCGGGCCGAGCCCTGGTGAGATAAGATCACCACCAACCTCCGGAGCGCCGTCATGCTGCCGGAGAACTCATCTACCTCTTCGTCTCTCTTGCTGGATCAAGAAGGCCGATATCATCGTCGAGCTGTACGTGTGCTGAACGCGGAGGTGCCGTCCGTTCGGCACTAGATCAGAGCGCATCGTGGGACAGATCGTGGGACGGTTCGTGGGACGGTTCGCGGGGCGGATCGAGGGACGTGAGGACGTTCCACTACATCAACTGCGTTTCTTAACGCTTCCTGCTATGCGATCTACAAGGGTACGTAGATCGGAAATCCCCTCTCGTAGATGGACATCACCATGATAGGTCTTCGTGCGCGTAGGAAATTTTTTGTTTTCCATGCGACATTCCCCAAAAGTGGCATCATGAGCTAGGTTCATGCGTAGATGTTATCTCGAGTAGAACACAAAATTTTTTGTGGGCGGTGATGTGCGATTTGCTGCCCTCCTTAGTCTTTTCTTGATTCCGCGGTATTGTTGGATCGAAGCGGCTTGGACCGACATTACTCGTACGCTTACGAGAGACTGGTTTGATCGCTACGAGCAACCCCGTTGCTCAAAGATGACTGGCGAGTGTCGGTTTCTCCAACTTTAGTTGAATCGGATTTGACCGAGGAGGTCCTTGGATGAGGTTAAATAACAATTCATACATCTCCATTGTGGTGTTTGCGTAAGTAAGATGCGATCCTACTAGATACACATGGTCACCACGTAAAACATGCAACAGCAATTAGAGGACGTCTAACTTGTTTTTGCAGGGTATGCTTGTGATGTGATATGGCCGACGATGTGATGTGATATATTGGATGTATGAGATGATCATGTTGTAATAGTTAATATCGACTTGCACGTCGATGGTACGGCAACCGGCTGGAGCCATATGGTTGTCTTCAAACTAATGTTTGTGCTTGCAGATGCGTTTAATATATTGCTAGGATGTAGCTTTAGTACTAATAGCATGAGTAGCACGACAACCCCGATGGCGACACGTTGATGGAGATCATGGTGTGGCGCCGGTGACAAGAAGATCGTGTCGGTGCTTTGGTGATGGAGATCAAGAAGCACATGATGATGGCCATATCATGTCACTTATGAATTTCATGTGATGTTAATCCTTTTATGCACCTTATTTTTGCTTAGAACGATGGTAGCATTATGAGGTGATCTCTCACTAAAATTTCAATACGAAATTGTGTTCTCCCCGACTGTGCACCGTTGTCACAGTTCATCGTTTTGAGACACCACGTGATGATCGGGTGTGATAGACTCAATGTTCACATACAAGGGGTGCAAAACAGTTGCACACGCGGAACACTCGGGTTAAGCTTGACGAGCCTAGCATGTGCAGACATGGCCTCAGAACACATGAGGCCGAAAGGTCGATCATGAATCATATAGTTGATATGATTAGCATAGGGATGCTTACCACTGAAACTATCCTGAACTCACGTGATGATCGGACTTGAGCTAGTGGAATTGGATCACGAACCACTCAAATGACTAGAGAGATGTACTTTTTGAGTGGGAGTTTAGCAAGTAATTAGATTAAGTTAAACTCTAGTTATCTTGAACATAGTCTAAGTCCACTTTGGATATATTTGTGTTGTAGATCAATGGCTCACGCGACAGTCACCCTGAATTTTAATACGTTCCTAGAGAAAGCTAAGTTGAAAGATGATGGAAGCAACTTTGTAGACTGGGCTCGTAATCTTAAGTTGCTCCTGCAAGTTGGGAAGAAGGATTATGTCCTTAATGCTGCGCTAGGAGATGAACCACCCGCCACGGCTGACCAAGATGTTAAGAACGCTTGGTTAACACGTAAGGAGGACTACTCAGTAGTTCAATGTACGGTCTTGTATGGCTTAGAGACGGGACTTCAACGTCGCTTAGAGCGTCATGGAGCATATGAGATGTTCCAGGAGTTCAACTTTATCTTTCAGAAGAACGCCCGGATCGAGAGGTATAAGACCTCCGATAAATTCTATGCTTGGAAGATGGAGGAGAATTCGGCTGTCAGTGAACATGTGCTCAAAATGTTTGGGTACTCAAACCGTCTAGCTGAGCTGGGGATTGAACTCCCGCAAGAGGCTATCACTGACAGAATTCTTCAATCACTGCTGCCAAGCTATAAGGGCTTTGTGTCGAACTATAACATGCAAGGGATGAACAATTCAACCGGTGAGTTATTCGCGATGCTGAAAGTCGCAGAGTCAGAACTCCGTAAAGAGCATCAAGTGTTTATGGTGAATAAGACCACTAGTTTTAAGAGAAACGACAAAGGAAAGAAGGGTAATTCGAAGAAGAATGGCAAGCCTGTTGCCAATCCGACGAAGAAACCCAAAGCTGGACATAAGCCTGAAACGAAGTGCTATTATTGCAAGGGTATGAGTCATTGGAAGCGCAACTGCCCCAAGTATCTGGGTGATAAGAAGGCGGCCAAAGAAAAATCAGGTATATTTGATATACATTTTATTGATGTGTACTTAACCAGCTCTCGTAGTAGTGCCTGGATATTTGATACCGGTTCTGTTGCTCATATTTGCAACTCGAAACAGGAACTGCGGAATAAGCGAAGGCTGGCAAAGGATGAAGTGACGATGCGCGTGGGAAATGGTTCCAAGGTTGATGCAATCGCCGTCGGCACAGTTTCACTTCAGTTATGTGACAGCCCGATGCCGACGTTCCAGAAGATTCCCCTTTATTTCCGTTCCCGTCGTGTGTTATTTTATTTCGTTCGTGGCATCGTCATTTAGTTTGCATCATCGCATCATGCATGGCATCATGTCAACTGTGTTTTGTCGGTGTTGCTTGTTGCCGTGTTGTTGGGTGTTAGTGCTTTGTGAGTGACGTTGTTTTGGAGTGATGACACTGGGTGCGTGAGAGTCATTGCTAAACCCTGTTGCACCGCGGACCTAAAACCTTCACTCCCCTCCTCTCCTCTTTTATCTGTTTTTGCGGTTTGCTAAAGTTTCCCGTTTTAAACCCCTATTTCAAAAGGGTTCGTCTTCTTCTTTTCAATAAAAGATCCTTTTATTAAATGTGGGGGCAACCCTTGGGTTTTTCTCTTATTTCCTCTTTTGTTTCATTTCAAACTAGAGTTGCATTTTTATTTCTAAAAAGGGTTTGATTTTATTCTTTTGTAAAAAAAGGTTTTATTTTATTCTTCGAAAAGGTTTCATTTTTATTTGTTTAAAAATGCCCAATCTAACTTTATGGATTGGGGTATAATTTTCAAAGGAGCAAAAGCATTTTTTTTATTTAAATTAAAAGTTCTTCTTTGTTTAAGATTTTTTTTTCTGGTTTAAAAGAGGGGAAAAAACAAAGAGGGAGAGGCCCAGCCGGCCAAGGCCCAACTGGACCCCCTCCAACCCTAGCCGCCGAGCACTCGATCCCCTTCTCCCAGCGTCTCCTCCCTCCTCTGCCCGATTCCCGTCTCCTCCCGGCTCTATGGCCTCCCTCGGCCGAGCCACGCAGCTCTCCCCGCACGCCCATGCCCGGGCCCGAGCAGCCCCGCAGCCTGCGCCGTCTCCCCCGTGCGCCGCTGTCGCTTCCCGAGCTCGTCGCCCGAGGCCGCCTCATGCTCATCGCCGCGCCGCCTCGTGCGCCAGCCCCACGCGCCACCAGCCCCATGGCGCCCCGCTGTGCTTGTCGCCGCAGCGATGGCCGCCCGTCGGCGCAGCCTCCCCGCGCAGGAGCTCGCCAGCCCCTGCCGCCTGCTGTCGCCATGGCCGTTCCTCGCCCCGACCTCCTCCTCCTCGCCGCGTGCCTGCCGCCAGCAGCTCGCCGCGTTCCTCGCCGTGCCGCCGTGCCCGGCCTCCTCCTCCTGCGTTGCTGCTGCCGGATGTAGCTGCTGCTGCCGTGGCCTGCCAAGTTGCTTGTTGGTTGCCGATGCGTTTTTGCTGCTAGTTAGTTTGCGTAGCTTCCTTGCTAGCGTGCTTGCGGTAGTATGCTTGCTGGTTGCCTGCATGCCTGATGCTACGAGTTGTTGTTGTTGTCCCGTGGTAATTGCCTGCTGTTGCCTGTTGCGTTTGATGTTGCTCTTGCTGCGTGCCCGTGCTTGCTTGCCCTGCCAGCCGACGCATGTTCTTGCTGTAGGTTGCTGTAGGTTGTTGTGGATTGCTGGGTGTAGCCGGTTAAATAGATGTGAGTTGTTGCTACGGCTATAAATGTTGTCGCTTGCCGCTTTGGCTTGCTGTAGCTGCTGCCAAAATGTGCCCTGTTGCCATTGCTGTTGCTGTCTGTTTGCTTGCTTGCTGCTAGTTGGTAGCCGCTGTTGCCGGTTGCTGTGAGTTGCTGTTGTCAGATGCCGTTGCTAACTGTTAGTTGCTGCCGCTAGTAGCCGTGGCCTCCGCTCGCCTTTGCTCGTGCTGCCGTTTGTCGTCGCCACGTGCACCATCCCCGCCACCGTGGGTCGTCGACAAATTCTCCGAGTCCACGTCGTCCTCGACGACCCCCGGGAACGAGTTCGACTCCCGACGCCGAAGACCGTGAACCACGAAGTCGAGCGAACAACTACCGTCGACGAGACCCGAGTACCTCGACTTCCACGACGACCATGACTTCCATGACGACCATTGATCTCCTTCACCGAACCGAACCGCTCCGATTCGCACGCGTCGAAGGTATACCGATGAGACGTGGCCGAGAACCGTATGCAGATGTTGTATGAGTTGAATGTATGTATGCACCATACGTTGCCCGTTGCACGTTGTCCCTCTTATGTTGTGCCTCGACACATGGGAACCCGGTAAGTGGGATCACCCCATTCTTTATTTAGCGTTCCCGCACATGCTTCCTGTACGTTGGCACGATATCTCGACGAGTTATCGGGATAGGAACGTTGCCGTGTCATCGTTTCCGTTTTGCCGCCATGGTTCCCTCTCGCTCGCCGTGGTGACACTTGTTTCTTTCTCTTCTTTCCGTGGTGTTGATAAACTCGCATGCATGACGCATTCGTGGCATATACATCTTGTGTTGCATGTTTCTTGTGCCGTAGCTCCGATCTATGTTTCGCGTGTTACCCAACTAGAATGTCATGTAGGATCATCGCTCAACCCTTGCCATGTTAACTACATTTAATATTGTCGCGTAAATAATCGGGAGTGAACTAATAATTAAACGCGGAGTTTCGTCGATATGCAAATCGTTGCATATCGAGCTTCATTTAATGTGTAGTGTTTGCGTGAGGTGAATTGCCATGCCATCCCTTGCATTTTGATCCGATCATGCATCAGATTATGGTTTGCATCATGTCTTGCTTTTGCCGTGGTGAATATCTGTGTTGATGTTTGTTTCCGGTTTGCTCCGTCTCGATAGAGTTCCGCAAGCGTGCCGGAATGTGAGGACCCGTTCGACTACGTGGGTTCGCCGACTTCATGGAGCTGTACTTCTTCCAAGCGGGATCTCAGGCAAGATGGCCATTTCCCTATATACCATTACTATCATTGCCATGCTAGTTTATCGCTTCTATCGTTTATGTCTCATTGCCTACCACCTGTTAAATATCAGCCTCTCAACAATGCCATGATTACCTTCAACCTGTTCGACCTAGCAAATCACTGATTGGCTATGTTACTGCTTGCTTAACCCTGTTGATAGCGTTGCTAGTTGCAGGTGTAGTTGCTTCCATGTGATAACATGGGTTCCTTGTCATATCACCATATTAATGCTATTTAATTTAATGCACATATATTCTTGGTAAAAGGTGGAAGGCTCGGCCTTTCTAGCCTGGTGTTTGGTTCCACCTTTGCCCCCTTAGTTTCGGCTACCGGTGTTATGTTCCATAAACGAGCGCTCCTAACATGATCGTGGTTGTTATGGGGACCCCCTTGATAATTCGTTTTAGATTAAAGCTGGTCTGGCAAGGCCCAACTTTGGTACTACATTTGCCTAAGAACTAATGAACTGCATAGGGAGTAATTAACCCGAGGAAATTTAATCAACCCCCGGGCCAGTGCTCCTCATGAGTGTTGGTCCAAATTGGCAGACTACGGGGCCATCGCGGGGGCAACCCGTGGTTTGGTATCTCCTAGTGTGACCCATCCGTCGTGTCCTGAGAACGAGGTACGCGACTCCTATCGGGATCGTCGACACGTCGGGCGACCTTGCTGGATTAGTTTTACCTTTGACGAAATATCTCAGAGTTGAGGTTTTCCACTAGGGAATCCGACGAGATCGTGAGCTTCGTGATTGAGGATTTCTATGCGGCTTGTGGTAATTTGTGATGGACTAGTTGGAGCACCCCTGCAGGGTTAAATCTTTTCGGAAAGCCGTGCCCGCGGTTATGTGGCAACGTGGAAGCTTTGTTAAACACTGGTTCTAGATAACTTGAAGTTAATTAATTAAAATATGCCAACTGTGTGCGTAACCGTGACTGTCTCTTTCGTGAGTTCCTTCTCCGATCGAGGACACGGTGGGGTTATGTATGACGTAGGTAGGTGTTCAGGATCATTTATTTGATCATCACTAGTTCACGTCCGTTATTCGTAGATCAACCCCCTCTTATTTCTTGTACTCGTAAGTTTAGCCACCAAATATATGTTTAGCCGCTCCTGCAACCTCACCACTTAACCATACCTCACCCATTAAGCTTTGCTAGTCTTGATACCTTTGGAAATGAGATTGCTGAGTCCCCTGTGGCTCACAGATTACTACAACACCAGCTGCAGGTACAGGTAAAGGTTACTCGACGTGAGCGCGTTGATTGTTCATTTGGAGTTGCTTCTTCTTCTTCTTCATCGTCGATCTAGGATGGGTTCCAGGCCGGCAGCCTGGGATAGCAAGGACAGACGTCGTTCTTCTTTTCTCGTTTGTTTTCGTCCGTAGTCGGACCCTGCTCTTACTCCTGATGGTTATGTAATATACTGATGTGACTCTGATGTAGCTTGTGGCGAGTGTAAGATAATTCTGTTTATATATCTCTTCTTTTCAGTACATGTACTTGTAACGATATCCATTCTTGCGACACGACGAGATGCGCTTCTATCCCTGACGAGGTTTTCGTGCCAAATTGAGGATAGGGTCGCATCTTGGGTGACAAGTTTGTATCAGAGCAGTACCGACCTAGGAGACCCCTTGTTTGATCGAACTTGGCCGAGTCGAGTCTAGTGAAAAACTGCTTTGAGTCTAGTTATATATCGGAGAGTAGGATTTTTTTTCTCCTCTTCTATGCTCTGGTGAGGAATCTTGACGTAATAATTTAATTCTAGTCCTCTTCTCACTCAAATTTTTTTTAGGATCACACGGATATTTTTGGAATCTATATGATGCCGATGTGACGGAGTTCTGTCTTGGTGCCTCCTATCTGCTTTGAGTTTCAGGGGAGTTGAGCTCCAGGGGATTCTTGAGCACATCGTTATCATTCAGATTTCTTAGTATCTCAGAACGAAGGATTTTCGTAATTGCTTCAATACTAGTAGTGGCGAGATAACCCCGGTGTCCCCAGTACTGGTGCAGATTGTTCGGAAGTACTGCCATACTTTGTATCGTTGTGATCACGAGGGTCTGTTGTAGATGAAGGTCCGAAATTCTGGTTGTGTGTTGACGGATGTGATACAGGTGACAGGTTAGTATAGGAGTCGTGTGATTATTACTCCTTGTATCCGTGTACCAGATTGCATGACCAGATATTTCAGGAATTCTTAGGTGGGAATTCAAGTAGTTACTTATAGGACGATCTTCCAACAAATTTGTGTTGCTTCGATGTCAAGTGGTGATTTCATACGTTTGCAAGAGGTGTTCTCATATTTTTATGTGAATGCTAATCCTTTTGCTTAATCAGTTGTCTTGTCAATTCTTGTTAACCGGAGTCGTCATGTTAATTCCTTTTTAACCGGTGTGCTTCTCTTCAGTGAATTAATCGTCTTTAATTTTTGCAAGATCATTCTCTCATTTTATTCCGGAGTTCATCTCATCTAGCCCAAGTTGTCTTTGTTTTTCCCCACCCTCCCGCCTTTTTTCTCAGTGATTCAATTGTCATCCAAGAGTTTTCTTTTCGTTGTGCTTCCGCTGTATGTTCTTTTCTCTCTTATCCGGTGATTCGTTGTGAAGATTCTGCGGAGATTCGTGTTATATTTGTTCATTCTTGTCATCCTTACCGGTGAATTTAATTCAGTTGTTCGTGTTCATCTTATCCTTTTCGTCCTTGTAATTCTTTTTCATGTTGGATATTCTTTTCAGCCTATATTGTTCATTTTTTACTCTCTTTTCGATCCGGAGCATTGAAGTTATCTCAGTAATTTTTGTTTTTAATATTTTTAATTATTTTGAGCTGCTCAACCTCATCTAGTTTTCTTTTTACCGGTGCAATATCAATCTTTCTAGCAATCTTTTCTAACAGTGGTTTCTTTGAGTCGGCCCATAACCCACAGGTTCTTTCCCAGGATCTTACCTGGGTCTTTTAATCTTCTCCGGAGATGTTTAAATCTTTTCAACTATGACGTAAGTATGATTTCCATCAGTCTTATTACTTCTTCAAGATCTATTTGAATTAATTCTCTTATTTGGTTCAATCTTTCATTCTTCATTATTCCGGAGTGTCTCGGTATTCTTGGTGTTGTTTCTCGTCATCATTCTCAGCTTGCAATTGGAAGGAGTGTTTCTCTCAGTCTTGTTCCATTCTTGTGAAGACTATCATCTCAGCTTCGTGTATCCTCTCATTTGTTGTCAATCATGAGTAATTCCTTTCGTGCTATCCGATGCTTTTCTGAATTGTTTTCATTCTTGATCCCCCGAAGGCCATCATTTCAGAAGAATCTTCGTTCTCAGCTTTCAGCTTTCATCCTCAATTCTTCTCCATTGTTGTCTCTTCGTTCGTCTCTCGTTTATCTGGTGCCTTGTTCTAGTTTTCTCTCAGGTGGCTCATGAGCTCTTCATTCTCATGTTTCTCCATTAATTCGTGGTGTTCCCTTTCAACTGTGAATTCTTACCGGTGCTTCCTTCAATTATGCTTCAAATGGTGCTTTTCTCTCTGTCTCTTCAAGATTCTTTCAAGAGGAATAAGTTGTATGCTAGATCCGTTGCTTGTCATCAATTTAATTTGATGAAGGATAAGCATGACATAATTTTTACTCCTGTTTCATAATGATTTCAATTCTTCTTCCGGAGTGGCTCATGATATCAATTCCTTTTTCTCAACTGTTATTATCTTTTCTTGTCTGGAGTTCCAAGTTGTCTCAAGAATCTCTTTGTGAGGCTTCATATAAATCTTGGCAAGGTCATAATCTTATTGTTTTCTACCTTGATATCTTTGCATCATTCATTTGTATACGGAGGTCCTTCTTGGTGGTTCATCATCATATCAATTCATTCTCAAAGTGTTCTTGAAGATTCTTGTTGGAGAACCTCAAGTATCCTTTCTCTTGCATTTATATGTGCAATTGTTCTTCCTTTATCCTTGAGGTGGTTTTATAGCATTCTTGTTAGTGTAGGAGCCTCGAAGAGTTACCTTTCAAGAATGAGATAATTAAACCCACCAATTCTATGATCATGAGATATTTTCAATCCATGATTTCTTCATTGAGCTATCTTGGTTTGGATTTCACCTAAAGCTTTTCCTATGGATTATGCTATCATGGTACGGTGCTTGTCACTGATACAAGTTCTCAATGCACCCTCTTGGTGTAAGAAGTTTTGATATCTTTGCTTTTATCTATCCTTGTTTCTTTTAGTGGTTGGTTGTCACCTCATATATGTTGAGATGATTTTCATAAGCCCACTACTGTCTTGTTCTTTTCGTTGTTGTTTTTCCAACAACTCCTTCCAATTCTTCTTGCAAGGATGCTTGCCAAGTTCATTGGAGTTAGTAGTTGTCATTCTTTTCTTCATTCTCTTCTTCCACTTGAGCTAGTTCATATTCTCTTGTTCTGGAGGTTTTGTGATGTTGCCCTTTTGGGTCTATTATGTTGTTCTATCAAGTTCGTGGTGTTCCCTTGTTCTATTTAGTTCTTTGTTATGTATATTGTCTAATTCTCTCTTCTTATCGAATTTTTTGTCCCATTTTCCTACCGGAGTGCTGCCGAAATTTTTCGTGAATTCTTGCTTTTTATCATATCATTCCTCGTCTCCTTGCAACCTTCAAAGTTCGTTGGTTTCACTCGTTTGTCTAAGAAGCGACTAAGTTTTTACCTCTTGTTCTTTCTCATCCTCTCCCCCTTTCAGTCTTGGATCTCGGGGCGAGATCATCTTGTAGTGTAGGAGACTTGTGACAGCCCGATGCCGACGTTCCAGAAGATTCCCCTTTATTTCCGTTTCCGTCGTGTGGTTATTTTATTTCGTTCGTGGCATCATCATTTAGTTTGCATCATCGCATCATGCATGTCATCATGTCAACTGTGTTTTGTCGGTGTTGCTTGTTGCCGTGTTGTTGGATGTTAGTGCTTTGTGAGTGGCGTTGTTTTGGAGTGATGAGAGTGGGTGCGTGAGAGTCACCGCTAAACCCTGTTGCACCGCGGACCAAAAACCTTCACCCCCTCCTCTCCTCTTTTATCTGTTTTGCGGTTTGCTAAAGTTTCCCGTTTTAAACCCCTATTTAAAAAGGGTTCGTCTTCTTCTTTTCAATAAAAGATCCTTTTATTAAATATGGGGGCAACCCTTGGGTTTTTCTCTTATTTCCTCTTTTGTTTCATTTCAAACTAGAGTTGCATTTTTATTTCTAAAAGGGGTTTGATTTTATTCTTTTTTAAAAAAAGGTTTTATTTTATTCTTCGAAAAAGTTTCATTTTTATTTGTTTAAAAATGCCCAATCTAATTTTATGGATTGGGGTATAATTTTCAAAGGAGCAAAAACATTTTTTTATTATTTAAATTAAAAGTTCTTCTTTGTTTAAGGTTTTTTTTTCTGTTTTAAAAGAGGGAAAAAACAAAGAGGGAGAGGCCAAGCCGGCCAAGGCCCAGTTGGACCCCCCCTCCAACCCTAGCCGCCGAGCGCTCGATCCCCTTCTCCCAGCGTCTCCTCCCTCCTCTGCCTGATTCCCCTCTCCTCCCGGCTCCATGACCTCCCTCGCCTGACCCGGGCAGCTCTCCCCGCGCGCCCATGCCCAGGCCCGAGCAGCCCCGCAGCATGCGCCGTCTCCCCCGTGCGCCGCCGTCGCTTCCCGAGCTCGTTGCCCCTGGCCGCCTCATGCTCATCGCCGCGCCGCCTCGTCCGCCAGCCCCGCGCGCCACCAGCCCCATGGCGCCCCGCCGTGATTGTCGCCGCAGCCATGGCCGCCCATCGCCGCAGCCTCCCCGCGCAGGAGCTCGCCATCCCCTGCCGCCTGCTGTCGCCGTGGCCGTTCCTCGCCTCGGGCATGCCCCCCCGACCTCCTCCTCCTCGCCGCGAGCCTGCCACCAGTAGCTCGCCGTGTTCCTCGCCTGCGCCGCCGTTCCTCGCCGTGCCGCCATGCCCGGCCTCCTCCTCCTTAGTTGCTACTGTCGAATGCTACGAGTTGTTGTTGTTGTCCCGTGCTACTTGCCTGCTGTTGCCTGTTGCGTTTGATGTTGCTCTTGCTGCGTGCCCGTGCTTGCTTACCCTGCCAGCCGATGCATGTTCTTGCTGTAGGTTGTTGTGGATTGCTGGGTGTAGCCGGTTGCATATATGTGAGTTGCTGCTGCTGCTATAGATGCTGTCGCTTGCCGCTTTGCCTTGTTGTAGCTGCTGCCAAATGTGCCATGTTGCCATTGCTGTTGCTGTCCGTTTGCTTGCTTGCCGCTAGTTGGTAGCCGTTGTTGCCGGTTGCTTTGAGTTGCTGCTGTCAGATGTTGTTGCTAGCTGTTAGTTGCTGCCGCTAGTAGCCATGGCCTCCGCTCGCCTTTGCTCGTGCTGCCGCTTGCCGTTGCCGCGTGCACCATCCCCTCCACTGTGGGTCGTCGACAAATTCGCCGAGTCCACGTCGTCCTCGACGACCCCCGGGAACGAGTTCGACTCCCGACGCCGAAGACCATGAACCACGACGTTGAGCGAACGACTACCGTCGACGAGACCCGAGTACCTCGACTTCCACGACGACCACGACTTCCACGACGACCATTGATCTCCTACACCGAACCGAACCACTCCGATTCGCACGCATCGAAGGTATACCGATGAGACGTGGCCGAGAACCGTATGCATGTGTTGTATGAGTTGAATGTATGTATGCACCCTATGTTGCCCGTTGCACGTTGTCCCTCTTATGTTGTGCCTCGACACATGAGAACCCGGTAAGCGGGATCACCCCATTCTTTATTTAGCGTTCCCGCACACGCTTCCTGTACGTTGGCACGATATCTCGACGAGTTATTGGGATAGGATCGTTGCCATGGCATCGTTTCCGCTTTGCCGCCATGGTTCCCTCTCGCTCGTCGTGGCGACACTTGTTTCTTTCTCTTCTTGCCGTGGTGTTGATAAACTCGCATGCATGACGCATTCATGGCATATACATCTTGTGTTGCATGTTTCTTGTGCCATAGCTCCAATCTATGTTTCGCGTGTTACCCGACTAGGATGTCATGTAGGATCATCGCTCACCCCTTGCCAAGTTAACTACATTTAATATTATCGTTTAAATAATCAGGAGCGAACTAATAATTAAACGTGGAGTTTCGTCGATATGCAACTCGTTGCATATCAGGCTTCATTTAATGTGTGGTGTTTGCGTGAGGTGAATTGCCATGCCATCCCTTGCATTTTGATCTGATCATGCATCATATTAGGGTTTGCATCATGTCTTGCTTTTGCCGTGGTGAATATTTGTGTTGATGTTTGTTTTCGGTTTGCTCCGTCTCGATAGAGTTCCGCAAGCGTGCCGGAATGTGAGGACCCGTTCGACTACGTGGGTTCGCCGACTTCATGGAGTTGTACTTCTTCCAAGCGGGATCTCAGGCAAGATGGCCATTTCCCTAGATACCATTACTATCATTGCCATGCTAGTTTATCGCTTCTATCGTTTATGTCTCGTTGCCTACCATCTGTTAAATATCAGCCTCTCAACAATGCCATGATTACCTTCAACCTGTTCGACCTAGCAAACCACTGATTGGCTATGTTACTGCTTGCTTAACCCTGTTGATAGCGTTGCTAGTTGCAGGTGTAGTTGCTTCAATGTGATAACATGGGTTCCTTGTCATATCACCATATTAATGCTATTTAATTTAATGCACCTATATATTTGGTAAAAGGTGGAAGGCTCAACCTTTCTAGCCTGATGTTTTGTTCCACCTTTGCCCCCTTAGTTTCGGCTACCGGTGTTATGTTCCATAAACGAGCGCTCCTAACACGATCGGGGTTGTTATGGGGACCCCCTTGATAATTCGTTTTAGATTAAAGCTGGCCTGGCAAGGCCCAACTTTGGTACTACATTTGCCTAATAACTAATGAACTGCATAGGGAGTAATTAACCCGAGGAAATTTAATCAACCCCCGGCCAGTGCTCCTCATGAGTGTTGGTCCAAATTGGCAGACTACGGGGCCACCGCGGGGCAACCCGAGGTTTGGTATCTCCTAGTGTGACCCATCCGTCGTGTCCTGAGAACGAGGTACGCGACTCCTATCGGGATCGTCGACACGTCGGGCGGCCTTGCTGGATTAGTTTTACCTTTGACGAAATATCTTGTGCATCGGGATTCCGGTGATGCTTTGGGTAATCTCAGAGTTGACGTTTTCCACTAGGGAATCCGACGAGATCGCGAGCTTCGTGATTGAGGATTTCTATGCGGCTTGTGGTAATTTGTGATGGACTAGTTGGAGCACCCCTGCAGGGTTAAATCTTTTCGGAAAGCCTTGCCCGCGGTTATGTGGCTACGTGAAAGCTTTGTTTAACACTGGTTCTAGATAACTTGAAGTTAATTAATTAAAATATGCCAACTGTGTGCGTAACCATGACTGTCTCTTTCGTGAGTTCCTTCTCCGACCGAGGACACGGTGGGGTTATGTCTGACGTAGGTAGGTGTTCAGGATCATTCATTTGATCGTCAGTAGTTCACGTTCGTTATTCGTAGATCAACCCCCTCTTATTTCTTGTACTCGTAAGTTTAGCCACCAAATATATACTTAGCCGCTGCTACAACCTCACCACTTAACCATACCTCACACATTAAGCTTTGCTAGTCTTGATACCTTTGGAAATGAGATTGCTGAGTCCCCTGTGGCTCACAGATTACTACAACACCAGTTGCAGGTACAGGTAAAGGTTACTCGACGCGAGCGCGTTGATTGTTCATTTGGAGTTGCTTCTTCTTCTTCTTCTTCTTCGTCGATCTAGGATGGGTTCCATGCCGGCAGCCTGGGATAGCAAGGATGGACGTCATTCTTCTTTTCTGGTTTGTTTTCGTCCGTAGTCGGACCCTGCTCTTACTCCTGATGATTATGTAATGTACTGATGTGACTCTGATGTAGCTTGTGGCGAGTGTAAGCCAATTCTATTTATGTATCTCTTCTTTTCAGTACATGTACTTGTAACGATATCCATTCTTGCGACATGACGAGATGCGCTTCTATCCCTGACAAGGTTTTCATGCCAAATTGAGGATAGGGTCGCATCTTGGGCGTGACAAGTTACCATCAGGATTAGTTATGAACTGAAATAAATGTTATTTAGTGCCTGCGTTAAGCATGAACATTATATCTGGATCTTGTTTATTGTGAGACGGTTACTCGTTTAAGTCAGAGAATAATGGTTGTTCTATTTCTATGAGTAATATCTTTTATGGTCATGCACCCAATATGAGAGGATTGTTCATATTGACTTTTGATAGTGATAATACACATATACATAACATTGAGACCAAAAGAGTTAGAGTTAACAATGATAGCGCCATGTTTTTATGGCATTGCCGCTTAGGTCATATTGGTGTAAAGCGCATGAAGAAACTCCATACCGATGGACTTTTGGAGTCACTTGACTTTGATTCACTTGACACGTGCGAACCATGCCTCATGGGCAAGATGATTAAAACTCCATTCTTCAGAACAATGGAGTGTGCAAGTGACTTGTTGGAAATTATACATACCGATGTGTGTGGTCCGATGAGTGTGGAGGCACGCGGCGGATATCGTTATTTTCTCACCTTCACTGACGATTTGACTAGATATGGTTATGTCTACTTGATGAAGCACAAGTCTGGAACATTTGAAAAGTTCAAGCAATTTCAGAGTGAAGTTGAAAATCATCGTAATAAGAAGATCAAGTTCCTATGGTCTGATCGTGGGGGTGAATATCTGAGTTTCGAGTTTGGTGCTCACTTAAGACAATGTGGAATTGTTTCACAGTTGACACCGCCTGGAACACCACAGCGTAATGGTGTGTCCGAACGTCGTAATCGTACTTTATTAGAGATGGTGCGATCTATGATGTCTCTTACCGATTTGCCATTATCGTTTTGGGGTTATGCATTAGAAATAGCTACATTCACTTTAAATAGGGCACCATCAAAATCCATTGAGACGACACCATACGAACTGTGGTATGGCAAAAGTCCAAAGTTGTCGTTTCTTAAAGTTTGGGGATGTGATGCTTATGTCAAAAAGCTTCAGCCTGAAAGGCTGGAACTCAAAGCGAAAAGTGCGTCTTCATAGGTTACCCAAAAGAGACTGTTGGGTATACCTTCTATCTCAAATCCGAGGGCAAAGTGTTTGTTGCTAAGAACGGAGCTTTTCTCGAGAAGGAGTTTCTCTCGAGAGAATTGAGTGGGAGGAAGATAGAACTTGATGAGGTTGCCAAACCTCTCATCCCTCTGGATGGTGGCGCAGGGCAAGGGGAAACCCCTTTCGTTGCGACGCCGGTTGAGGAGGAAGTTAATGATGATGATCATGAAACTCCGGATCAAGTTCCTATCGGAGCTCGCAGGTCGACGAGATCGCGTACTGCTCCAGAGTGGTACAGTAATCCCGTCTTATCAATTATGTTGTTGGACAACAATGAACCTGCGAATTATGAAGAAGCAATGGTGGCCTGGATTCCAACAAATGGCTGGAGGCCATGAAGTCCGAGATAAGATCTATGTATGAGAACAAAGTGTGGACTTTGGAAGTACTACCTGAAGGCCGCAAGGCTATTCAGTACAAATGGATCTTTATGAAGAAGACGGACGCTGAAGGTAATGTGACCGTTTATAAAGCTCGACTTGTGGCAAAGGGTTTTTCACAAGTACAAGGAATTGACTACGATGAGACGTTCTCACCCGTAGCGATGCTTAAGTCCGTCAGAATCTTGTTAGCAATAGCTGCATTTTTCGATTATGAAATCTGGCAGATGGATGTCAAAACGGCGTTCCTTAACGGTTTACTTAAGGAAGAGTTGTATATGATGCAACCCGAAGGTTTTGTCGATCCTAAAAATGCTAACAAAGTGTGCAAGCTCCAGCGATCCATTTATGGACTGGTGCAAGCATCTCGGAGTTGGAATAAACGCTTTGATGAGGTGATCAAAGCATTTGGGTTTATATAGGTGGTTGGAGAATCCTGTATTTACAAAAAAGTGAGTGGGAGCTATGTGGCGTTTCTAATATTATATGTGGATGACATATTGCTGACTGGAAACAACGTGGAGCTTTTGGAGAGCATAAAAGGTTACTTGAATAAAAGTTTCTCTATGAAGGACCTAGGAGAAGTTGCTTACATTCTAGGCATTAAGATCTATAGGGATAGATCGAAACACTTGATAGGACTTTCACAAAGCACATACCTTGATAAAGTTTTGAAGAAGTTCAAAATGGATCAGTCCAAGAAAGGGTTCTTGCCAGTATTACAAGGTATAAAATTGAGTAAGACTCAGTGCCCAGCAACTGAGGAAGATAGAAAGACAATGAGTTCCGTCCCGTATGCTTCAGCCATAGGTTCTATCATGTATGCAATGTTGTGCACTAGACCGAACGTTAGCCTGGCGATAAGTATGGCAGGCAGGTTCTAGAGTAATCCAGGAGTGGATCACTGGACGGCGGTCAAGAATATCCTGAAGTACCTGAAAAGGACTAAGGAGATGTTTCTCGTATATGGAGGTGACGAAGAGCTCGCCGTGAAAGGTTATGTCGATGCAAGCTTTGACACAGATCCGGACGACTCTAAGTCGCAGACGGGATACGTATTTATTCTTAATGGGGGTGCGGTAAGCTGGTGCAGTTCCAAGCAAACCGTCGTAGCTGATTCTACATGTGTGGCGGAGTACATGGCTGCCTCGGAGGCAGCTAAGGAGGGTGTCTGGATGAAGCAGTTCATGACGGATCTTGGAGTGGTGCCGAGCGCACTGAATCCAATAACCCTGTTTTGTGACAACACGGGTGCCATTGCCTTAGCAAAGGAACCACGGTTTCACAAGAAGACCAGACACATCAAACGACGCTTCAACCTCATCCGCGACTACGTCGAGGAGGAGGACGTGAATATCTGCGAAGTGCACACGGATCTGAATGTGGCAGACCCGCTAACTAAACCTCTTCCACGGGCAAAGCATGATCAACACCAGAACTGTATGGGTGTTAGATTTATTACAATGTAATTCGCATGACGATGTGAGGGCTAGATTATTGACTCTAGTGCAAGTGGGAGACTGTTGGAATTATGCCCTAGAGGCAATGATAAATGAGTTATTATTATAATTCCTGTATCAATATAATAGTTTATTATCCATGCTATAATTGTATTGAATGAAGTCTTAGATACATTTGTGGATACATAGACAAAACACTGTCCCTAGCAAGCCTCTAGTTGCCTAGCCAGTTGATCAAGGATAGTCAAGGTCTTTTGACTATGTGCAAGGTGTTGTTGCTTGATAACTGGATCACATCATTGGGTGAATCATGTGACGGACTAGACCCAAACTAATAAACGTAGCATGTTGATCGTGTCATTTTGTTGCTACTGTTTTCTGCGTGTCAACTATTTATTCCTATGACCATGAGAACATATAACTCACTGGCACCAGAGGAATGCATTGAGTGTATCAAACGTCACAACGTAATTGGGTGACTATAAAGATACTCTACAGGTATCTCCAAAGGTGCCTGTTGAGTTAGTATGGATCAAGACTGGGATTTGTCACTCCGTGTGACGGAGAGGTATCTCGGGCCCACTCGGTAATACAACATCACACACAAGCCTTGCAAGCAATGCGACTTAGTGTAAGCCACGGGATCTTGAATTAGGGAACGAGTAAAGAGACTTGCCGGTAAACGAGATTCAAATAGGTATGCGGATACTGACAATCGAATCTCGGGCAAGTAACATACCGAAGGACAAAGGGAATGACATACGAGATTATATGAATCCTTGGCACTGAGGTTCAAACGATAAGGTCTTCGTAGAATATGTAGGATCCAATATGGGCATCCAGGTCCCGCTATTGGATATTGACCGAGGAGTCCTCGGGTGATGTCTACATAGTTCTCAAACCCGCAGGGTCTGCGCACTTAAGGTTCGTCCTTGTTTTATGCGTATTTGAGTTATATGGTTGGTTACCGAATGTTGTTCGGAGTCCCAGATGAGATCACGGATGTCACGAGGGTTTCCGGAATGGTCCGGAGACGAAGATTGATATATAGGATGACCTCATTTGATTACCGGAAAGTTTTCGGCATTACCGGGAATGTACCGGGAGTGACGAATGGGTTCCGGATGTTCACGGGAGGGGGGGGGGGGAGGAGGGGGGCAGCCCACCCCGGGGAAGACCATAGGACTTAGGGGTGCCGCACCAGCCCTTAGTGGGCTGGTGGGCAAGCCCAAGAAGGCCCCTACGCAGGAGAGAAAGAAAATCAAAGAGAAAAGAAAAAAAAAGGCGAAAGTGGGAAAATAGAGAAGGACTCCACATTCCAATCCTAGTTGGACTAGGATTGGAGGAGGAATCCTCCCCCCCCCCACTTCGGCCGACCCCTTGGGGCTCCTTGAGCCTCAAGGCAAGGTCCCTCCCCTCCCTCCTAGATATACTGAGGTATTAGGGCTGATTTGAGACAACTTTGTCACTGCAGCCCGACCACATACCTCCACGGTTTTTCCTCTAGATCCCGTTTCTGCGGAGCTCGGGCGGAGCCCTGCTAAGATAAGATCACCACCAACCTCCGAAGCGCCGTCACGCTGCTGGAGAACTCATCTACCTCTCCGTCTCTCTTGCTGGATCAAGAAGGCCGAGATCATCGTCGAGCTGTACGTGTGCTGAACATGAAGGTGACGTCCGTTCGGCACTAGATCGGAGCGGATCGTGGGACGGATCGCGGGACGGTTCGTGGGACGGTTCGCGGGGCGGGTCAAGGGACGTGAGGACATTTCACTACATCAACCGCGTTTCTTAACGCTTCCTGCTGTGCGATCTACAAGGGTACGTAGATCGGAAATCCCCTCTCGTAGATGGACATCACCATGATAGGTCTTCGTGCGTGTAGGGAAATTTTTGTTTCCCATGCGACGTTCCCCAAAACAATACATTTTATATGTGTTCTACTAAACATTATGCATGACTTCCATAATATGATGAAGTTGTAAATACATAATATTTTGTTCACGGCTTTCTGATAAATAATTGCATTCATTGACGTACTGGTCCATATCAGTTGGCATATTTTGGTCCATCTCAGATGATATGTGGGAAAAGTAATATTTACAAAAGGACACGTTATGTTTATATTGGTAGAGCCCCAATCCTGATATATCGACCAATATATTGGTCATATTGTGCCGGATGTGCTCATGCTTCCTGCATAAAGAGACTGCTGCGCCATTCTGTCTCTTGGCCAGTTCGCTTCTTGACCGGCCTAGCCCGCTCGCTTCTCTGTCTTTCTGCATATATAAGGGAGAGTGATTCTTTTATATTCCTTCAGCATCATTCAGTAATTGTTAATGTGTATGGCTTGCTCATTTAGTTGTCGTCATGTTCAACAGTTCATATGTGAAAGTTCACTTTTATCGTTATGAAAAAATGGAGCTCCGTGAAGATTCTGCTCTCTATATCATTATCAATAAGATACTTCTAAAATGCTGGGAGAAGAGTAATACCGCCTCATTTGTTTGGCTCACTCAGGCAATCCCAGGATTCCTAATTTATATATTTTTTGTAATTTGACGATCTCAAGTTCTCAACGCAATGGTGAGACACTCATGGGAGTGGCACAAACTCCTTGAAAAGTTTGGCATTGAAGTTACTTGGTAAGCCTTCACCTTCATCTTGTTGTGAAAGGAATTGGAGCACATATTCCTTCATCCACAGCTATGCTAAAAACAAGCTCTCTCCAAAACGTGCTAAGTATTTAGTGTTCTGACATAACAACCTGCGTTTACTTTCAAGACATATGCTTATCATGCTCGGCCAAGCCGGATGTGGGATGTGGGCCGAGAAGGGTTGGAGAGCTTCACCGGGTTTGACAAGCTTAAAGGTGCTCACCTTACAAGCGATGAACCCGAATTGGAGGCTGAGATTATGGATGATCTCACTTCACATGTTCTCATTTAGTTTATGTTGTTGCTATGATGTAATACAAAACTATGTACTATTTGACTACAGATCTATGTCTACCTGAGCCTTGTAATTTTTTATTTTTCATGTTAACCTAGTGAACTTTTGCATGGAATTTGGAAGTTTGAAATAAGGAAGAATATATACATTTGGTCTTACAAGCCAATTTGTTTATTGCTTTGCACTTTTCATGCTTGTCTATCTCAAATTATCAAGTCTAATAGCATGTGATGTATTTTCTATTATGAATACACATTTTTTAAGAGCAGAAAAGGAAAGAGGCATGGAGGCAATCAGGGAACAATTGGGGCGGTATTTTGATCTCATCTTACACATTTTTTATGTTTGTTTTTATGACATGTCATTACATTATTTATTTATACTTGTCGTATCTCTTGAGTGCTTTTTTAGAATTTCCATATCCTGTATCGACGTGCCGGTGATTCATAGCTTTCAAATCTGCTTGAAATGTGGTGCAGTAGTTTGGGATCTGCACTCCTATCTTGTATCATCGGTGAGACTTCTAGATTTTCCGCTGCCCCGTTCTCTCCGTGGAAATACTTTGCCTTATCCTAGTTGTACGTCATGTGCGACTCTTTGAGACGATGAGAAACCATATGCCTCCCATTTATATTTCATAATGGATTAAATCGATCCAACCAACCATTTATTGTCACTGTGTTCTCTCGCTCGGGATGACTCCACTTTGATTATATTTGTATAACTCATACTACTCTCCCGAAAACATTGTTAGAGCCTACAATAAGGAGAATTCAGAAACAAAGCCTCCCCTTTTGTAAGTAATGATCATGCTTAGGCCGAGGAAGGTTGGTGAGCACTTGTGTTGTCCTTCAATTAATTTTGTGTGAGTCGTGGAACCTACTCCATACCTAAGTCTAAGCCTCCTTTCCCCAAGGAGCCTCTATAGAAAACCAGAGCCATGCAAATGTTATAACCTCGTGCACCATCTGAAATTTGTGCAACAAGAAAATTCCTCTGATCTTTAGCGACTCTAAACCCCCGCCTTTCGTATGTGTCAGTGTTCTTCAATATTACAAATGATATGTCATTCCTGTTTACCTGGATAGAATGGCCTATTCCTATGTTTTTTCTTTGGACCCTATTTCTACTGTTTTGTTACTTGCTAGGTTGTAAAATTTTATCGGTGTGTCAAGTAACTAAAAAATGAAATCCACATGCCAACTAACAGAAGACAAAATCACAACATCATGGTGCTTCAATTCGATGGTTTCTGCATCCAAGGAAAACAGAGAAGCTAGTGCGATATCAATGTAGTGTGGTGGGTGTTGCGGCGGATCCATTCTCGCATGGCTATATTGGCATTAACTTTAGGATGGAGGGTGTGGATAGAATTGTTCCATCGTGTTATCTTGAATTAGATGTTTAATTAGTGTTTCATTCCAAACTATTGGGATAGAGGGCATAAATGTCGTATTGTGCGCTCTAGTGAAAATCTGTACCCGGAGTTCCAGAACCTTCAAAATTTTGTTTCTTTCTACATGCATCTCACATTGCCTCTCCATGAGTTTGAAAACTTCAGTCTAGAATTTCTGAATTTGATTCACAACAACAGGCTATTATACTTTCTCATGGCAACTTTTTGGTACCCATCTCCATTCGTAATGAGTCGTGTATTTTTTTTCCGAAAGGCTGGTAGAAGGTGGACATGTGTCCTGATAATAGGGGGCTGGATCGTAAAACAATCTTTTGGTCCTTTTGAATATTTTAGTTGAGGATTTGGCGACTTAGTGTCTCTTTGAAACTAGTATTGGCAGGTTGGTTTCGTAAGAGTTTTAACTTCTCAGGATCGTCAAACTGAATACTCTTATAGACAAATGAGGACTCTTCTGCTTTGGTACAATCTCCTAAACACACCAAGGGCTGAGATTATCCCATACCCTTTCATGATAAAGGACATGATGACCTTATTAAAAGTACGTCGCGAGTCCTCGTATACGAATTTCAAACGACTGACCCATTAAACCCCTCGTACCCATGATGTTCAATAAAGGCCACATAAAATAGAAAAGTGAGAGCAGGAAGATAGAACTAGAGAACTCAGAATTAAAGGCAAATGCTGCTAGCCACCTAAAATAAAATAAAACACGAGAGCATTCATACATATGAAATATTTTCTGATTTTTTGAGAGTTTTATTGAATAAACAGGACCAGTTTTGAAATGATGTATTTTTATTTTATTTTTAGTTTTTTGTTTTCTTTCTGATTTTTTCATTATATATTTTTAAATTCACGAACTATTTTTAAATGATGAACCTTTTCTTAAAATCTGTGAACTTTCAAATTCATGAATATTTTCTTGAATTTTCAAAATTTGTTATCAAACCTGTAAACTTTTTTTCCAAATATATGAACTCTTCTCAACTTTTACAAACTTTTCTCAAAGCCTTTGATTTGTTTTTCAAATTCATGAATTTAAAAAAAAAATTGATAAACCTTTTTCCAAATACGCGATGCTTGGACAGGCCTAACGATGTCATCGCCTAGTTGGGCCAAAGCATATACGTATTTTCTTCCTTTTCTATTTTTCGTTTTCTCTTTCCTTTTTCGTTAATTATTTTTCTCCTTTCTAAAATATTTTATTATTTTTTAGACTTGTTTAAAAATTTAAAATATGTTTTGAATACCAAACTAATTCTCGTTTTCAAATACTTTTTATAATTTTAACAAATTTACTAACAAAATTAAAAATCTATCTTTTTTGAATTTTGTATTTATATCTTGAAATTGTTATTTTTTGAAAATGTTGATAATAATTTTTAAAACACACTTGTTTGCAATTTTGTGTAAAACATCAATTGTTGGGAGTTTCTTCAGAATTTTGGAAATAGTATTCGATTTTGGTTCTTCCTATGTTTTTTCATTCAGTTTTCCTTATTTTTTGTGTTCTTTTCTAATCCTTTTGTTGATTTATACAAAGAGTTTATGCATGTATTAAAAAAATATTTATCTCACATTTAACAAAAATCACTGCATATTAAGAAAATGTATAATGTGTTTTTAAGTGTTCATGCGTAGTTAAAAATATTCAGCGTAGCACTTGTCACAAAAGTGTTCAATATGTATTTAAATATTGTTCAGCGCATACGAAAAAATGTTAAATGTGTATTTAACTATTGCTCCGCATATATCACATAAATGTTCAATGTGTATTTAAATACTGTTTAACGTATATTACTGAATTTTTATTGTATATTAAGAAATATTCATCGTATAAAAATAAGAATTGTTAAAAATTTCAAAACTTTGTATACATTTTTTATTTTTTTCACTTTACAAAAAATGTTCATGTTCTAAAAGGTTTTTTCAATTTCAAACTTTTTTCATGATTTTCAAAGATTATTCGCATTCTTTGAAGAAATGTGTTCAATTTTTTTGAGCAAATGTCAAAGCTTTTGGAAAATACGTATCTTCCGATGTACTTAGCATTTTGATTATATAGTTTTGACTTACCCATAAACTTTCCAAACCTTCATGAGGTTGGAGTTTGACTCTGCTTAACGACACTTTCTATTTCATGACATTCAGTTTGCTGAATGGGTCGGCCCGTTCAGCGACAAGGTATACGGGTGACCCACCATATATACCAAAGTGGATATATTTAGTTAGTGAAAGGTCTATATTCCTTTTTATACTATTCGTGAGTGGGGTTGTACCGAAGCGGGACTCGAATAAGAATCGATTGTGCAAAATTTTGTTTCCAAATGCATATCATGGTGCTTGAGACTATGCATGCCATTCTAGGTTGATTTCAATTTTGTATTCTCAACTATAAGAGTTGTGATAGGATTTTCAAGTTAGTTTTTTAAATGGAGCAAAACAAGCAAATGTTGAAAAGGAAATATGATTGGGCTCCTTCAGCTTCAGATGGAGCTTATGACCAAAGTGGACATTGCTTTTATTTTTTCTACATGCGAAAGGTTGGTTTTTTTCTTGGGGAGATTACATTATCTTTTGATCATTTTTGTGTCGGGAAGATTGCCAGTCATGTGGTACACGATGCGGCCAATATTATTTTATCAAGTCCTTCACTTTTCTCGCCAATGTTCATAATATGTTTCACTATCTAACTAAAGTTTAGTCGGAAGCACCATAAACAAAACACACCATTGGTCTCTTGTGCACATCTGGTCATCCCATGGTTCGTGCAAATCCGTGGAGATAACTTCATTTTTCCGTGTTAAGTTTGATGCATATGCATTGAAGAGTTGTGGCCAGTACTCCTAAGTTGTACTGCTGTACAAAACTCAAAAAGATGGCAGCTGTAGATTGTTACGGTTGTGGTCATGCTTCCTGCAGAAAGAGACCACACTTGCGTCTTTCTCTGCTTGGCTAGTTCGCTTCCTGCCAGGCCCGGCCCCTTCGTCTCCGTCCCTGTTCGTTCGTCTCGCCTCCAGCACCAGCCCCGGCGGCATATCACCCTACCCTTCCAATCTAAAAAAACTGCCTCCACCAGTTGCAGTCACTTTCTGTGTACGTCCCACCTCCACCCGCCATTGCCTAGGAGTTGCGCAGCGATAACCAAGTCCACATTCCCCCCTTTGCTTTGCTTGTGTACCCTAGGTAGGTGTTCACAACATGGTCTACAATTTAGGGGGAAGGAAGAGTGGGGGAAATCGAGGTGTTCCAATTCCAGTATCTTCGTGAAATGAGGTTGGCTAGTTTGGCTTTGGGCTGATCGGCACTGCTACCTTATCCCCTCTGCGAGTCTCCAGGAGTTTCCTCTGCTGCCTTCCCTCCTAAGTAATACTTTGACTTCGGGTAACCCTACTTCATATGTGCTTCGTCAATATGATGAGTTTCCATATGCCTCCCATTTGTATTTCATAATGCGTTGCCTCGATCCAGCCCATGATTTATTTCACCTCGCTCTGGATAACATTGTTAGGCAACTACAAGAAGTAGAATACATACACAAGGCTGCCCCTTTTGTAAGTGTTGGTGAGCACATTAGTTATTCTTCCATTAATTCTGTGGGAGTCCTGGAATCTGCTGCGTACCTATGCCTTAACCTGAACAAAGATTTTCAAACTCATCAAGAGGAAATGATTTTGAATTATACTATCAACTACAGTATAATATACTATCTTTTGACATGTTTTTAGTACCCTTCTCCTTTCAAAATCGGTCTCAATAATCTAGTACAGTTAATAGTATCATTTACATTGATCTTTCACTTATCAGGTATTAGTGTCTACTCGTTTCCTTGATACTTCCTGTGCTAATTATGACAGTATATCTACTTGGCTAAGTATGAGGATGGTAAAAGTTACATAGAAACCATCTGTACAAACCTTCCCTGTTTTGTTTTATCCTCTGCTGAAGTGCTGATGCTATTCACATTTGAAGCTTCAAAGATTATATGCGCATATGGTTAACTTTGTTCAAAGTTCTATATTCCCAGTTTATATGCATTATACTGTCGTGTCTCTGTGCGTGCACGCATTAATGTAAGGAGCGAATTTGCAGTGTACCAAACCAAGGGGGATCTGCAAACTGCATGCCTGCATCGGAAAATCTGAATTGGTTGTTCGAAATTCTGCTTCTAAAGGCATGCCACTGTGCGTTCGAGACGATTTGTTGACATAGCTAGCTTTGAATATTATTCCAAAATACACTCGTTTTACCTAACTTGAGACTATTTTCTAGTTTGTTTCTAGATTCTCATTATTTCATTCAATTGAACTTGAAAACTGAGTGGAACCCACAGGTTTAAAACGGCGAAAAGACTGATTTACTATAAGGCACCCCATGATAGAGCTGGAGGCCATTTCGAATTCTACCACAACGAGAGGAACAGACTGGTGATCTCTTGGACAATTGGTGCTGGTACCACGGTTTTTGGACAATATCATGTGCCTTCGGCCAACAGGCATGGTATCGTGCTACATCAGCTTTTTCCACTTCAGTTTTCCAATAGAACCATGGTATTCGCACCATATGTTTCTCTCGCGTCCAATGAGATTTCGCCCTGATGATAAGTGGGGTGAGCCGGCGACCATACACCCTCTCCCTCCATCCTCCAGCAAGGCTGCTAGTAAACAGACTGCAATTGTACTGGTCCTTGATATGTGTGTGCGTCTTATATGATATTTTGACCATGTGTTTCCATATGCCTCCCATTCGTATTTCTCAATGGATCCCATCGATGTAATCCATTATATTGTAATTGCCACTACCCTCTCGCTTGGGAGCCTCAACTATGTTCGTGTTTGTTTGGCTGCACAATACTGTATGGTTGACATGGTTAGAGGTTAGAGATACAGATGTAGTGTGTCCTTTATAAGTGCTGCATTGAAGAAAGTTGGTGAGTGTTGAACATATGCGATCACGGCAACATGACTTGTACGACAAGGAGTCCAAGGAGAGTCTATCTCGGTAGTTATAGGAGCTAGTTAAACCTCTCTTATCTTGCATTCGGTTGTAACTAGATCAGCTCTATATATCTCTACTTGCCTTGATCACCAAGATGTACTTTAAACCATGTATGCACTATCAGGGTTCGGTGACCCTGCCTATAAACATGCACACGTCCCCTCACATCATGATAAGACATTTTTGCGGAGGCGAGGGCGGAGGCGAGATGGGCGTTCGCTCGCCGGTGGCCATCCCGTCTACCGCGGGGGCCTGGCTACCGGCCGATGACTCCCAGGCTCTTGTCGTCGCTGACTGCGGAGGGGTGATCGGGGCGGCGATCAGGAGGGCAGGAGACGACGCTAGCCACTCCGACGGCCGGATCAGATCTACGTGTTGCGATGCCAAGGCGCATCTCGACGGGGCCTCAACGCATCGGAAGTGGGCAGCGGCGTTCGAGGATATCTCCTCTGCATCTCGTCGGCAGCGTTTTGGATCAATAGTGTTGCACTTTCCTTCGCGCTGGGTTACAATTCGCGATGAAGATGATGACATTTTAGCTGGCACTTAGTTGCAGGTTAATCAAGTCCCTAAGGTGGGAGACAACTTGGAGATCGATGGTGTACACGTGCTGGTTGGGAACTTGTGGGAGGCGCAGCGCGTGGACAATGGACCCCCCCAGGTATGCGATTTAACGTCTACTCCGGTGCGCTGTGGTGGCCGGTTCTGGGCTCTCGCTGACCAGGGGGATGACGATGAGGTCATCGAAGACGATGATAGCGCAATCCCTGTCCGACCAGATCGTCGTGCCGATAGGCGGGCGGTAGAAACAGCGGCGGATTGCTGTTCGCCTGGCCATAGACGCCACGTTCTTGATATGCGCCCATCGAGGAAAGCTTCCAAGCCGAAGGAGGGGATGCGTCCATGGATTGGTCCTGTTCCCAAGGTACATTCGCATCAGTTTAACCTAGCGGATTTCTTTGCTCCGGATTGGAAGCTGGTCAAAACGAAGATCATGAGGAAATTGCGGTCGATTACTGCTCGGGATAGGCAGGCGCCGACGTCAGTGCCGTCTTCCTCGGGACGGGATGCGCCTGGTTTGAACGTTAAACTGTCGGCCAGTGGGCCAACAGACTTTTCAAAAGACATGGGCCTGCAGATGTTCGGGTATGAGGCCCGAACGGGCAGACAACCCTGAGGTTTCTTTCGTAAAAGACCCTGTCGAGGAGACCCTGATACGTGGGTTCTGTCGAGCCGCCACCAAGCTATAAGGGAAGATCGCTGCCAGGGTTCCCGCGGTTAGGGTCAGGTCGGGCGGCGAGAATCCCGCCTCTTCCGGAGTCTTCCGACATCATGGCGGGTAGAGGACAACCGTCTAAACCTTTGCAGCAGACGGCCAACTCCTCGGGGCCAAACTCTCGATCGGTGCAGCCTAGCAGCGCCGCGCCGGTGCCTAGCACAGGGATGCAACTGCATGGCAAGCCGGAGGTGCACAAAGGCCAGGCTCGAGGGCGCTAGGGTGATGATGGTGTGGATGCAGATGGCAATCATAGGGGATCCTCTTCGGCGGGAGGCGGTCGTGGTCAGTTTTGGCCAGGCAATGGTGGTGCTGGGCGTGGTTACTCCGGCCCTCCTGGAAACTTTGTCCAGGGGGTGGCAGGACCTAATCCTAGGAGGGGAGCTTATCGCCCCAATTGGGCTGCGAGAGGGGGCGGGAGGCGGCCAAAACCTCCTCTACTTCCGGCTGTGGTGGCACCGGAAAGCACTTCTCTGGAAGCTTCTAAGGACCAGGGGCTGCTCCCGTCTTGACGGTTGATAAACCTATGGTGGACAAAGCTGAGATTGTCGGTAAGGTCGATGGGGGAGAGCGTCCGACAAAGTGGGCGCGAAAGAAGGAGAAGATGACCTGCTATAGATGTAGTGAGGCGGGGCATTTCGTTTCAGAGTGTAAGGTTGATCTATGTGATCTTTGTCTTAAGCCTAAACACGGGACAGCTGCTTGCCCACTCTCTGTTGGTCCTATGCCGGTGGTAAGGATTTATTGAGTGTGCTGTCCAGAACTTATGTTTTTCGAGTCTCCAACTGAGGCGTCTAAGGCGCACATGGCAGATACATCATATGTAGGGACTGTTACTGTTGTGAGAGGAACTATGACAAGTGATCAGATTGTACAGCAGCTTCGAGAGCTTGTGTCAGCAACTTTTAGGTGGGAACCTTTGTTGATTGCAGATAATGTATTCAAAGTGGTTTTTCCTACCAAGGAGGACCTTGCTCGTCTGCTCAAATTTGGTATGTGTCGAGTTCCAAGCACGAGCTGTGTACTGGAGTTTGACGCATGGAAGACCGAGGAGCCAAAAGGTATTCCTCTTCCTCAGATTTGGGTCCGTTTTGCGGGAGTTCCATCGAAGGCATTGAATGATTATCTCATTACTTGGAGCCTCGGTTCTCTTATTGGCAAGACAGAGAAGGTAGATATGATTTTTACTAGAGCTAAAGGAGTGCCGAGGATGCTAATCAACGTCATCGATATTCAGCTGGTGTCGGATGAGGTTATGTGGACCTTTGAGGGGGCGAGATATACTTTGTTTTTGAAGATAGAGAGTCCGGATCTTTTAAGGATTCGGTAGCTAATGGAGATGTTGATATGACGGATAAAGACGATGATACGGGAGCTAGGGAATCCGAGGAGAAGGATGACCTTTTCGATTCTTCTAAGCAGCACGCGTCTGACAGTAAGGCGAGCAAGGCTGTCGGGGGTACGCCATCGTCACTACCTCCGACGTCTCAACTGAAGTTTGGATCTTTTGAGCCCGCGTCGGCTCCGGCGAAGATGGGTGTGTCTAGGTCATCGCCGACCTGCAGGGCTGCGGTTCACGTCGCGTAGGACTTAGGGAAAGTACCCACGCCGGGTGCACTTCCTGGAGCAATAGTTATGTTACCAGCTGTCTCGCTTTCGGCATATCTTGATACTGCTAAGAGGCAGGATGGTAGACTGGGCCAGCTCGGGGTACAACATTGTGAAACGGAGATGAATGTTGCAGAGCAGCCGCAGGGGGTGGACTCTGGTGTCGTGCAACAATGTGCTGGGGATGATCTAACAGGCCTCAAGTTTGGGTCGGTTGGGATGGAGCTGGGCGATACTATGGGGGTAGATGCACCCCCGGCCGGGCTTGGACCTGACGGGCTTATGGTGCAGGAGAGTGCTGCTACTGAAGGCGTTAGCATCCAGGAGGTTTCCATGCTGCTCGTGGGAATGTAGGCGCATGATGAGCCAGCGCAGCACAACTCTTCTCCATCGGATCTCGGGTTGGAGGGACCTGTTCGGCATACTACAGAACAAGGCAGCATTGATTCATTTTCTGCGGAAAAGGTTATAGCATATGGAGGTATAGCTAATCCGATGACGTCGGGCACGAGGTCTAGTCAGAGGATTCAGGAGCAACCGGACGCGGATGACTTGCAGATGGGACGGGCTAAGCGTGTGGCAAAGATGAGAGAAGTCGAAGCTTCCACAGGTATGTCCATTAACAAGGCCCATTCTATTTTACATTTTACGCCTCAAGAGATTATCAATAATGCTACTTCAGTTGGGGTGTCGCTGGGGAGCACGGGTAAAGAGGTTGCCAAATCGATTAATGATCCACTTGACTTAGAAGTAGATAGGGCCTTGGACATAGTCAGGAATATAGCGGCGACAAAACCTTTGAATAATTCTGAAATTTCTGCGTTAGGGGAGTTGAATTCTCTATGTGAGGATCTCGCTCCAGCGGAGGGATCAGAGGAGGGAGACAATCATCTCGTCGATGACTATGCTCTCGATTGCATACCTAAACAAGATGAAGACTGCCAACCGGGTTATATGGACCTGGAGATTGGCAGTGAAAAGCCTAAACGCGCTCGGAAGCGGAAGGTGTATCCGGTTTCGGCCATGCGTAGGAGTGCACGTTTTAAGACTGTTAAAAAATTCTATGATGAAAGATGAGAGGGATCTTTTGGAATAGCAGAGGTCTTAAAGACTTGGCTAAAATTAGATTTCTTGCGGAGGCTACGGTAGAGTAAAAGTTAGATTTTATCGTGCTCATGGAAACTGGTCGCGATACTTTCACATCACAGTTCCTGAAAAACTTATCCGCTGGAGTGGATTTTGACTGGCACTGTCTCCCCCCAAGAGGAAGATCCGATGGGATCTTACTCGGGGTGCGATGTGAGTCTCTTCAGGTACGCGAAGTGGTGGTGGGGGAGTTTGCAGTTAAGTATAGGCTGCGCTCGAAAAATGACGGTTTCCTATGGGCTCTAGTAGAGGTGTATGGGGCGGCCCAGGCAGAGCTCAAACTAGATTTCGTAGCAGATTTGGTCCGGATGTGCGATGACACGTTACCTCTATTGGTGGGGGTGGCTTTAACATTATTCGACGGTCAGACAAAAAAAACAATGATAGGTTTGATGGCAGATGGCCATTTATGTTTAACACTATTATTGAAAGTGTGGATCTCGGGGAGATTGAACTTTCAGGAAGAAAGTATACCTGGGCTAACTCCCTACAAGAACAAACTTTCGAAAAGTTAGATAGAGTACTCACGAGTACGGAGTGGGAATAGAAGTTCCCATTAGTCTCTGTTTGTGCACTTAATCGGGCGCTCTCTGATCATACACCATTGCTTCTGGATTCTGGGGATGCAATCCATTCGGGTAACAAAAACAATTTTTCATTCGAGTCCAGTTGGTTCCTGAGAGAGGGATTCATGGACATGATTGCTAGGGAATGGAAGGTCGGATGCGGAGGGAGGTCTAATGTTGAAAGATGGCAAAACAAGATTAGGCATCTTCGACAGTTCTTACGGGGCTGGGCAAAGAATCAATTTGGGATATACAAAGAGGAGCAGGATAGACTCTTAAAGTATATTGATGATCTTGATCGCAAAGCGGATAATGGTGCGTTGGATGCAAATGAACGGGCATCCAAGGATGAAGCCGAACAGAGAGTTCGGCTACTCCTTCGAGAAGAGGAAATGAAATGGGCCCTTCGAGCTAAAGTACATACGCTTGTCCATGGGGATAACAATACGAAGTTTTTCCATTTGATTGCGAATGGCAAGCATAGGAAGAAGAGGATTGTGCAGCTAGAATAGGATGAGGGCACTATAGTGGGTCACGAGAACTTGAAATTGTACATTACAAATTATTATAGACAGCTCTTTGGAGAGTCCGCTAACTCTTCTATCACTATGGATGAAGGAATGGTGGCGGATATACCTCAAATCGGAGATGCTGACAACGAGGTATTATCTGCTCCTTTCAAGGAGAAAGAGGTGCTTGAGGCGATTACACAAATGAAAAATGGTAAAGCTCCTGGTCCGGATGGCTTTCCGGCAGAGTTTTAGAAGAAATGCTGGTTTATTATCAAGGACGACCTAATGCCAATGTTTCATGACCTATATAGTGGACGATTAAAACTCTTTCATCTCAATTTCGGTACCATTACGTTGTTACCGAAGAAAGAAGGGTGACACGTATTGAACAATTTCTCCCTATATGTCTACTCAATGTTAGCTTTAAGATATTCACAAAGGTGGGTACTAATCGGCTAGCTCAGGTCGCTCACTCGGTGGTGAAGGCCACGCAGACGGCGTTCATGCCTGGACGGAACATCCTGGAAGGGGTAGTTGTTCTGCATGAAACATTACATGAAATTCACTCGAAGAAACTAGATGGGGTTATCTTCAAGGTTGATTTCGAAAAGGCATATGATAAAGTAAAATGGTCTTTCTTGCAACAAACTCTACGTATGAAGGGGTTTGACCAGTTATGGCGGAAGCATGTCGACTGTTTCATTAAAAAAGGCAGTGTCGGGATCAAAGTGAATGATGACGTTTGTCATTTTTTTCAGACACTGAAGGGTCTACGACAAGGGGATCCTATGTCGCCGATTCTTTTCAACAGTGTCGGGATCCTTGATGATTAGGAGGGCTAGTGACAACGATCTAGTAGGAGGACTTGAACCGCATCTAGTTGATGGGGGTATCTCAATCTTACAATATGCCGATGATACCATTATCTTCATGGAGCATGATTTAGAGAAGGCCCGCAATATGAAACTCATCTTATGCTTGTTTGAACAGTTGTTTGGGTTAAAGATTAACTTTAGCAAAAGTGAAATATTTTGTTTTGGAAGGGCAAAGGCGGAACAACATACTTACAACCAACTGTTTGGGTGTGAGTGTGGGACATTTCTGTTTACTTATTTGGGGGTGCCTATCCATCACCGGAAACTTACAAACAAGGAGTGGAAATGTATCGAAGACCGATTCGAAAAGAAGCTAAGTTGCTCGAAAGGCAAGCTTCTATCTTATGGAGGACGTCTAGTACTTGTTAATTCAGTATTAACCAATATGCCGATGTTCCTCTTATCCTTCTTCGAGTTACCTGAAGGGGTAAGGAAGAGGTTAGATTTCTATCGGTCACGTTTCTTTTGGCAAAGTGATGAAGTGAAAACAAAGTATAGGCTTACTAAATGGGACATCATTTGCAGACCCAGAGATCAAGGAGGTTTAGGGGTGGAGAATTTAGAGGTTAAAAACATATGCTTGCTAAGTAAATGGCTGTTTAGAATTTCGGTAGAAACCGAAGGCATGTGGGTGCAAATTCTAAGGAATAAGTACTTGCAACATAAGACCTTAGCTCAGGTGACCGTTAAACCCAATGATTCTCCATTTTGGAAAGGATTGATGAGGTGTAAGAACGTGTTCTTTAACCAGACTAGGTTTGTCATTGCTAATGGTGAATCAACTAGGTTCTGGGAGGATACATGGTTAGGGGATGTGCCCCTAGCACTGGAATATCCGCAGCTATACAATATTGTCCAACGCAGACAAGCGTCGGTTGCGGCAGTCTTGAGCAACACGCCTCTAAATATCAGGTTTCGTCGATCTTTGATCGGTGAAAGATGGACCAGATGGTTACACTTAGTTAGAAGATTAATGCAAATCCAACTGTCGGATAGGCCCGACACTATTCGTTGGAAGCTAACTAAGGATGGACCCTTTTCGGTAAAATCTATGTACCTTCATCTTATCGATTCGGGGTACATTCCAAGATCCAAGCATGTCTGGGAGGTCAAAGTTCCGTTGAGGATAAAGATCTTTATGTGGTTCGTTCACAAAGGTGTTATCCTCATGAAAGACAACTTGGCAAAACGCAAATGGAAAGGTAACCAGCGATGCAACTTTTGTGACAACAAGGAAACTATCAAGCACCTCTTTTTCCAATGTCCGATGGCTAAAATCTTATGGCGTTCTATACACATTGCTTTTAATATCACCCCCCACTAGTGTCAACACGTTGTTTGGGACGTGGGTAGAGGGAGTTGGTGGTCATTTGGCAAAGAGTATCCGGGTTGGAGCATGCGCATTACTATGGGCAATTTGGAACTGCAGGAATGATTTAGTTTTTAAGAGATGCACATCTATACATTTTTTGCAGGTTATATACAGGGCTACCGCACTGACCCGCACGTGGTCATTACTCACTCCTGCGGATTCCAGGGAGCTTATGGTTATTGGGTGTATCCGCTGGGAGATGGTAGCACAGGTTATCTTCAACCGGTTTGGATGGCGACAAGCTAATAGGATAGGTGGCTAGGCATCTACTTATTATACTTTCGCTGCTTGGGCGCTTTGGGCGCTTTGTATCGATTCGTTCTTGTTCTTTAGTCTCAACATTGTTGTACTCGTTCCGGATTTGGTTTCTTTTTAATTAATAAAGGGATGCATGCATCTCTCGATGCAGAGGCCGGGGCGATGCCTCCTTTTCTAAAAAAACATGGTATACACAACCCTTCCTCCTCCTAGCATCTAGCTTCCCATCGCCATTAGTGCCACAGCCATGTCTTCCTCCGGATCTTCCCACCCAAACCTCAATGGCCAGATCACGGAGAAACTTACCCGCACCAACTACGTCCCATGGCGTGCATAGATCGTGCCGCACATGAGTGGCGCCGGCGTATTCGGATACGTCTACCGATCCTCGCCGGAGCCGGCCAAAACCATCATCTCCACAGATAAAGACGGGAAGGCCACCACTACGCCCAATCCGCTCCCACCCAACCTGGGTCAGGGAGGACCAGCAGGTTCTCGGGTACGCGCTCAACAACCTCTCCAATGAGGTGCTTGTGTAGGTGACCGCGATCACCACCGCGGGCGTGCTCTGGGCGGCTCTGGCGGGCATGTTCTCGTCCCAGTCGCTCAGCCGTGTGAACAACATTCGGACGGCCCTCATCAGCGCGCAGAAGGGGATACAATCTGTCGCCACCGTCTTTGCCCACATGCGTGGGCTCGCGGATGAACTCGCCCATGGCGGCAAGCTGCTCCCAGACGATGAACTCGTCTCCTACATCCTTCATGGCTGGAGATGGACTACCAGCAACTGGTCTCCGCCCTCGACGCCCGTGTCATGCCGGTCACGCTTGATGAGCTCTTCTCCATGATGAGCAATTTCGACCAGCGCATGGCACTCTTCCACAGCTCGGGCGGGTTTAAATCTTCCACGAACGCTGCGTACCATGGCCGCGATGGCTCCTCCTCTCGTTAGCACGGACCCCCTCGCAACAAGGGCAAGTCTTCGAGCGGCTGCTCCAATAGTAACTCCAACTCCGCACTGGCCGGTCCCCCTCCACCAACAATCGGGGCCAGCGCGGTGCTTCCAACCGATCTCGTCCGGATGCCCCTCGTTTCCAGATCTGTGGTAAACCGGGGCAGACGGCCAAAGATTGTTGGTACCGCTATGACGAGGATGACGACTCCTCCCAAGACGAGGACAAAGTTGTTGCTGCTGCGGACGGCTCCTATCAGATCGACAACCAATTGGTATGTTGACAGTGGTGCTACCAACCACATCACCCATGAACTTGAAAAGGTGACCATGAAGGAAAAGTATCATGGCAAGGACCAAATCCACACTGACAGCGGTGAAGGTATAAGGATCAATCACATAGGTCATTCAATTTTTAATACCCCTCATGGCAAAATTCATCTTAGACAAATCATGCATGTTCCCCGTGCCAATAAAAATCTTCTTTTCTTTCATAGAATTGCCCTTGATAACCATGTCTTCCTCGAGTTTCATCCTTCTTTCTTTTTGATCAAGGATCCGGCAACGAAGAAAATACTTAATCAAGGTAGATGTGTTTGAGGGCTCTATCCGTTGATTTCGGGGCGACGAAGATTCAATAAACAAGCTTGTGCTGTTGTCAAACTCTCTACAACATGATGGCACAGTCGATTAGGACATGCTTCTTTTTCTTTGATCAATACTTTGCTTAGGAAAAATAAGCTCCCGAATGTTGGTGAGCGCAATATTGAAACTATTTGTGATTCTTGTCAGCGAGCAAAAAAGTCATCAATTACCTTATCTCATCTCTACTAGTGTTTCCACCAAACCTTTGCAATTAATATTTTCTGATGTTTGGGGCCCTGCTCCTAGTTCCGTTGGTAGACACACTTACTATGTAAGTTTTATTGATGACTATAGCAAGTTCACATGGATCTATCTTCTCAAAAGAAGATCCGATGTTTTTCAAGTCTTTAAAAATTTCCAACCACTTGTTGATAGGAAATTCGTTAGCAAGATCATTGTTCAATCCGATTGGGAAGGGGAATGTGAAAAATTAAATTCCTTCTTCCAAAATTTGGATATCTCCCATCATGTGTCATGTCCTCATGCTCACCAATAAAATGGTTCATCTGAACGTAAACATAGGCACATTGTCGACGTTGGTCTATCACTCCTCTCGCTCATGCATCCATGCCACTAAAATTTTGGGATGAAGCGTTCCTTACTACCTTTCATATCATTAATATGCTCCCCAGTCGTGTCATCAGTAATGAAAATCCGGTAGAACGTCTTCTCCACACCAAACCAGACTATACAACACTTCGTGTCTTTGGTTGTGCTTGTTGGCCCAACCTTCATCCCTACAACAATCGCAAACCCATGTTTTGCTCAAAACAATCTGCTTTTTTAGGGTATAGTGCTCAACAAAAGGGAGTAAAATGTCTTGATATATCCACTGGTCGTGTCTACATCTCTAGGGATGTTGTCTTCGATGAGACCAAGTTTCCCTTCTCTGAACTTCACCCCAATGTTGTTGCCCTCCTCCAAAAAGAAATTCTTCTTTTTCCATCCATCTTCTCCGGGTATGATCAAGAGGGCATTAACAATTGTGATGATCATATGTTGGCTAACCCTCTCACCAGTGCGGATGAGTTTTATGACGATGTTGTAGGAAGTATCAATGAAAATGGTGTTCCAATCCATGAAGAAATCAGCTCGAACGAGCTACATCGCATGTGCCGCAGCATGGGGAGCATATCACCCTCGGGATCCGGCCTGCAGCCATGCAGGGAATCAGCCTCGGGGCCGGTTCCAGGAAACAACAGGGGGCCTGCGATAGCAGCGTCAAATGCACCCGCATCACTGCCAGACCCGTGCCAGCCTCCAACCGGGAATGCCGCGTCAACCGGCCTGCACAAATCGCCTGCCGCCAAGTGGCAACCTACAACTGGTGTGGATCGGGTGCGCCTCTCAGCCCAACCGCTATGCTACACACGACGCCCCTCCAACCGTCCAGCGCATGTGCGCACATATGCGGGGTCGGGTAGACTAGCGTCATCATTGGATCATGATGAGCCACTCAGCCTCCCCAGATCTTTTGCAGCTCCAGCTTCATCAACACCCCAGCCAGCTGCCATGGAGGATCCCGGTCATGATCAGCCGCCGGCTACACATGGATTTGCCTGGGGATCAGCTGTTGTTTCAGCACCAGCAAGGGTTGGAGGATCTTCTGTGGTCACACATGATCCTGATGCTATCCCTCGCCGTACAAGATTGCAACAAGGGGTAATTCAGCCTGTTAATTATAAAACCATGACCAAATATGTCCTACTTTGTTCTACACGTGAACCAGGGGAGCCTAATACACTTGAAGAAGCTCTTGGTGATGAAAAATGGAAAAAGGCAATGTGTGAAGAATACCAGGCTTTACAAAGAAATAAAACATGGCATCTAGTTCCTCCACACCAAGGTAAAAATCTCATTGATTGTAAATGGGTCTTCAGAATAAAAGAAAATCTGATGGAACAATTGATGGTTATAAAGCACAACTTGTGGCAAATGGCTTCAAAAAACGGTATGGTATAGACTATGAGGACACCTTTGGTCAAGTTGTTAAAGCTGCCACTATTCGTTTGGTCTTGTCAATTGCTGTTCCATGGGATGGAGCCTTCGACAGCTAGATGTGTCGAATGCGTTCCTCCATGGTGTTCTAGAAGAGGAAGTATATATGAAACAACCTCCTGGGTTTGAAAGTAAAAAATGCACCTCATCTGGTATGCAAGCTTGATAAAGCATTGTATGGATCACAAGGTTGTAAACCTACACCCACTCCATTGTCTAGCACAGAAAAATTGTCACTTTTGGAAGGAGAACTCCTTAGTGCAGATGACAGCACAAAATAAAGAAGTCTAGTAGGTGCTCTTCAATATTTGACACTTACGAGACCTGATATTTCAATAAAGAAGTTTGTCAATTTCTACACGCATCCACCACATTCCACTTAACTGCTGCAAAGCGTATAGTCAGATATGTGAAACATACCTTGAGCATTGGTTTAAATTTCAGCAAGTCACCTTCTACTCTAATCAGTGCCTTCTCTGATTTAGATTGGGTAGGTTGTCTGGATGACAGGCGGTCAGCAGGTGGCTTTGCAGTATTATTTGTACCTAACCTTATATCTTGGTGTGCCACAAAACAAGCCACTGTCTCGAGATCTAGCACTGAGGCAGAATATAAGGCTTTGGCCAATGCAATATCACAAGTCATTGTTGGAAATATGCCCTAGAGGCAATAATAAATTAGTTATTATTATATTTCTTTGTTCGTGATAATCGTTTATTATCCATGCTATAAATGTATTGAATGAAAACATAGATACATGTGTGGATACATAGACAAAACAATGTCCCTAGCATGCCTCTAGTTGGCTAGCCAATTGATCAAAGATAGTCAAGGTTTTCTGGCTATATGCAAGTGTTGTCACTTGATAACCGGATCATATCATTAGGCGAATCATGTGATGGACTAGACCCAAACTATGAACGTAGCATATTGATCGTGTCGTTTTATTACTATTGTTTTCTGCGTGTCAAGTATTTATTCCTATGACCCTGAGATCATATAACTCACTGGCACCGGAGGAATGCTTTGTATGCATCAAACGTCGCAACGTAACTGAGTGACTATAAAGGTGCTCTACAGGTAACTCCAAAGGTGTCCGTTGAGTTAGTATGGATCAAGATTGGGATTTGTCACTCCGTGTGACGGAGAGGTATCTCGGGGCCTACTCGGTAATACAACATCACACACAAGCCTTGCAAGCAATGTGACTAAGTGTAAGTCACGGGATCTTGTATTACGGAACGAGTAAAGAGACTTGCCGGTAACGAGATTGAAATAGGTATGCGGATACCGACGATCAAATCTCGGGCAAGTAACATACCGACGGACAAAGGGAATGACATACATGATTATATGAATCCTTGACACTGAGGTTCAACCGATAAGATCTTCGGAGAATATGTACGATCCAATATGGGCATCCAGGTCCCGCTATTGGATATTGACCGAGGAGTACCTCGGGTCATGTCTACATAGTTCTCGAACCCGCAGGGTCTGCACACTTAAGGTTCGATGATGTTTTAGTATAGTTGAGTTATATGTGTGGTTACCGAATGTTGTTTGGGTCCCGGATGAGATCACGGACGTCACGAGGGTTTTCGGAATGGTCCGGAAACGAAGATTGATATATAGGATGGTTTCATTTGGTCATCGGAAAGTTTCGGGCAATTCCGGCAGTGTACCGGAAGTGACGAATGGGTTCCGGGAGTTCACCAGGAGGGGCCCACCAACCCGGGAGTGAGCCCAAGGCACTAGGTTGGCGCCACAAGTCCTTAGTGGGCTGGTGGAGTCAGCCCAAGGAGCCCATGGCGCCACATAAGAAAATACCAAAGGAAAATAAAAGAAAAAGGGAAAAGAGGGAGGTGGGAAGGAAAAGGAGGACTCCTCCTTCCCGAACCGAATTGGAGGAGGAGTCCTCCTCCTCCCTTGGCCGGCGCACCCTTGAGGCCTTGTGCCTCAAGGCTAGCCCTCCCCCTCCCTCCTATATATATTGGTGGTTTAGGGCTGATTTGAGACACAACTTTGCCACGTGCAACTCAGACCTATACCACGTACTTTTACCTCTACATCGTATTTCTGCGGAGCTCGGGCGGAGCCCTGCAGGAGTAGATCATTACCACCACCGGAGCGCCGTCACGCTGCCGGAGAACTCATCTACTTCTCCGTCTTGCTTGCTGGATCAAGAAGACCGAAATGATCGTCAAGTTGTACGTGTGCTGAACGCGGAGGTGCCGTCCGTTCGGCACTAGATCGGAACGGATCCTGGGACGGATCGCGGGACGGTTCGTGGGACGGTTCGAGAGATGTGAAGACGTTCCACTACATCAACCGCGTTTCTTAACGCTTCCTGCTATGCGATATATAAGGGTACGTAGATCCAAATCTCCTCTCGTAGATGGACATCACCATGATAGGTCTTCCTGTGCGTAGGAATTTTTTTGTTTCCCATGCAACGTTCCCCAACAGTCATATGGGTGCAATCTATGTTAAATGAGTTGGGTGTAAAGAGCTCTATAGCTCCCTGCCTATGGCGTGACAATCTTGGTGCAACATACTTGTCTGCAAATTCAGTTTTTCATGCCAGAACAAAACATATTGAGATAGATTTTCAGTTTGCCAGAGAAAGAGTGGCTAATAAAATGCTAGACATCCGGTTTATCCATTCTCGTGATCATGTTGCAGATGGATTTACAAAAGCTTTGCCCATAAGAAGCTTTGAAGAGTTCAAACATAATCTTAACTTGATGAAGTTGTGATTAAGGGAGGGTGTTGAACATAAGTGATCACGGCTACATGACTTGTACAACAAGGAGTCCAAGGAAAGTCTATGTCGGTACTTATAGGATCTAGTTAAACCTCTTTTCACTCGTATTTGGTTGTAACTAGATTAGATCTATCTCTACTTGCCTTGATCTCCAAGATGTACTTTGAACCATGTAGCACTATCAGGGTTCGGTGCCCCTGCCAATAAACATGCACACGTCAGTTCACATCGAGGTAAGACGTTTCTGGCGCCAATCGCACAGCTAGCACATTAGCTATACATCTATTAATTTTGTATCCAAGTCCTGGAATTTGCACCATACGAGCCTTAACCGCCCTTTCGTCAAGGAGGGCTGACCACGTATGTATGCTCTGCTCTCAATACTGAATTGTCAAGCCGGTAGTTTCATGCCTATAATGAAGACCTAGACTTGAGCGATGATTAGCATTATAATTGCCCCTGCTTCAATCTGCTTCCACCATATGAGAACCAACTTCTGCCTGCTATCCAAATTGATAGGTATGTAATCTCAAATCAGAACACATGATCGGAAAATTGCTTTTCCCCTGTGCAATTGATATTTGGTCATGAAGATTTTATTTGTTACCATGAACTATTTAGTATAATATCTACAAATTGTACATGTCTACGGAGCACCAAATTCTTGTAAGCTAAGTCGAATCCAGTAAGAAGTTAATATCATTTACTTTCATCTTTTAATTCCTAGGTATTTCTCCTCTATCCCAAAATAAGTGTCTCGAGCTTAGTACACCTTTGTACTAGAGTTAGTACAAAGTTGAGAGACTTTCTTTTTAAACGGAGAGAGTACTACATAATTGTATCCTTGACACTTCCCGTGATAATGTCTATCTACAGTGGGTAAGTATGAACATGCCCGCAAGATGATAATTGTACCACACATCATATTTATGCAAGATGCCTGCAGTTCTATGTTTCCAAGGCTGTGTGAAATTTTCTTGCAAATGCATGCTACTCTATTTTAGGCAGTCTGAAACTGAGTGCCAACTACAAGTTGAAGACTCAAGAAATTCTCCCAAAGATGTGGTATGCCTGACGATGGAGCTGGTTCCCGATGTAGCTGTGTCACAAGCTGTGCCGACGACCATCAGCTGCCTTCACCGAGATAAACACTTTTGAGGAGTCTGTGACTCTTGGTGCTCATCTGTCAATCCCAGCGAAAGATGGCTCCTGAGGCGAAAGGAGGGGCGAACTCGGAGGCGGTCAACGACGCTCTCTCCTCGGCCGTCAGAGAGCCGATCAGAGGGGGCTCTCCAGCCGCCCATCGGGCGGACTCGGAGGCGGCCAACGGCGCTCTCCCCTCGGCCGTCAGGGAGCAGATCAGAGGGGGCTCTCCGGCCGTCCATTCCCCTGAGGCGACAGGAGGGGCGAACTCGGATGCTCTCTCTTCGGTCGTCAGTGAGCCGATCAGAGGGATCTCTCCGGCCGCCCATGAATCGCCGGGAGTGAAATCCATTCCGCTGAGCGACGCGGCGGCAATCAATGACGATGGGATCTGCAGGGCTACGCATCGGACCTGGACGGTGGAGTTCGTGGAGACCTCTACCGAGGAGGAAGCGCAGAGATCGGGATCCATCAAACTCCATCAGGTATCTCGCTGGATCACTCTTAGGGATGATGACTATGATATTCTTGCAAGTCGTTACTTGACAGATGGGGAAGAACGGATGATCGGACAAACTATGGAGCTGGATGGTTACCAGCTCACAGTTAGACACCGTCATGAGGCTCATCAGGTGAGTACTGAACTTATTTCTAATCCATCTCTTGGAGGGCGATTTTGGGTCCTGGCGGATCCGGAATCGGAGGACGAGATTGAAGAAATCGATGCCGAGGTATTTGAGCGTTCTACTGCAGCAGCTATTGCTGTTTGTTTCGAGGATGCCATCAGACAACGGGTTAAAATTACATCCAGGGGACCGAAGAAGACTGTGTCGAAGCACACCGTTCGTCCATGGATCGGCCCCTTGGCAGCGGTGCAGCTTGCACCGATTACACTTTCTGACTTCCTACCGGCGGCGAGATGGTGTGTAGCCAAGGGAAGAAAGAAGAAATTTATGGAAAGTCCGAAAATTGTGCCCACAGCGATGATTGAGCCGTGTTCTGTGCGAGATCACAGGAAAGCTTTTTTCCAAGCGGTAACGGAGGATGCGGGGGTCGGTTCCGATCTGGCCAAAGTTACCTCCACTGGGTATATGGCCCAGGTGGAAAGCCCGGAATCCACGTCCAAGTCGGACAGCATCGGTTCTGGGTATAAGGCCCAGGCGTTGGCTACGATCACGGCAGATAACCCAGAGCGATTTGCTTCAGGCGAGAATCACGGGCACAACGCCTGTACGACGACACCTGAACCTAGGGTTCCTCGAATACTACACCGTGGCTTCCCATCGCTGGGTTCTGGAAGAGCTACGCGGGTGCCTCCTCCTTCCATTGCTGTGAGCATGGCAGGTAGGGGCAATGCCAGACCGCCTCCGGTTGTGCCGCCTAGACCTGCTGGGCAGGGGGATCGCCCCAACGCGAAGCAGCTTGCCGCGGCTCATATAGCTCGGCCTCCTGGGCCAGTGCAGACAGGACGGCAGCTCGGTCCTCACGGTCAGGTTGGGGAACATGTAGATCAGCGGCCACATCAGAGAGGTCGATGGGGCAGTGATGGCGGCAATGCTTATGGGGAGGGCCAGTTCGAGGGCCAGCATATGGGGGTGGTCGTGGGCATGCACCTCCCAACAACGGACCTAACCATTCGTTCACTGCACCGGCTGGGAATTTTGTTCCAGGGACGTCGGGACCCACTAATCACAAGAGAGGGGGATTTCGACATAATTGGGCAGGTAGAGGCGGAGGTAGGAAGCCAAGGCCTCATCTGCCAGTTCAGGAACCGCCGGCGGATGATACTGCTAGGGAGGAAGTTCCAGAGAAGGTGGTGGCTGACCCGATTATACCTGAACAAGCTGATGTGCTTGCAAAAGGAGAGGGTGGTGATAGGCCTTCCAAGTGGGCACGCAAGAAAGAGAAGATGGTGTGCTACCATTGCGGTGAGGCGGGGCACTTTGTGTCTGAATGCAAGGCGGAGCTCTGTGTGATCTGCCTTAGGCCAACGCATGGTGGGGCTAAGTGTCCTCTTACAGTTGGGAATATGCCCGTTGTGACTATCTATGGCGTCTCCAGCCAAGAACTTATGTTCTTTGAGTCACCGGATGCTGGGTTCACGGGCACGGTGACGGTGACTCGGGGAATCTTGACTGTCGAGCAGGTGGTGCAACAGCTTAAGGAACTTGTTTCCGCAACTTTTCGGTGGGAACCGGTTTTGATTTCAGACAATGTCTTCAACGTAGTTTTTCCTACCAAGGAGGATTTAGCTCGTTTGCTGAAATTCGGTATGTGCAGAGTGGCTAGCACAAGCTGTGTTCTTGAGTTTGAGGCTTGGAAGAGTGAGGAGCCGAAGGGCGTTCCTCTACCTCAGATTTGGGTCCACTTTGCAGCAGCTCCGACCAGGACCATGAATGACTTTCGCGTTGTTTGGAGTTTGGGCTCGCTTATTGGTAAGACTGAGGAGGTGGACATGGTGTTCACTAGAGCCAAGGGTATCGCGAGGATGCTTGTCAGCGTGCTAGATATTCAGATTATTCCAGATGAGGTCATTTGGACTTTTGAAGGGATGCGATACACGCTCCAGTTGGAAATAGAGAGTCCTACTCTTTTTGATTCACCTGGAACTGATAAGGATACCAATATGAGCAATGGAGATGATGCAGATGGTGCTAAGGAGGATGGTAAGTCCTTTGAGCCAGGGCATACTTTTTATGCTCAGAAGAAATCACAACCCACTAATGATATGCAACATTCAGACACTGTCACAAATCATGGGGTTTCTGCGACTGCTCTGGATCTGCGGTTTGGATCTTTTAAACCGGCATCGGCGCCGGCAAAAGTCGGCCGGTCCTTATACTCCCCTTCGGATAGACATACAAGACTTCCAAGGTTCACAGGAAAGAATCCTCGGAACAACATAGGTATTCTGCAGTCTACTACTATGTTGCAACCTGTCTCTTTGGAGGCATATCTAGCAGATGCTAAGTTTGCTTCTAACCAAACTGAGAATATGTTGGAATCGGAGACTCATCCAGAGAGGTGTCTTAACACGGTTGGAGATACTTCAGAGAGGGAGTTAGGTGCTGGGGATGGTATCGCTACCATGGATGACGTTGGTGATCAGGAGGAGCTCACTACCGTGCATGGTATTGCTCCTCCACTTGGGGCCGCTAGTGCCGACAGTACACCAGCACCACTGCACTTCCAGCCGGCTGAGAATGAGATGATGGATGCTGGGGCTTTCAGGGGTGGGGCTTTACGTGTGTTACACCCTGCAGCCGACGGTCGGGTAGATGATGTGGCTCGCACCACTACGGAGGCTGACAGCCAGGTGCACATTGGTGCACACGTTCCTGAGCCAGCAGGAGGCGAGATGGGAGCAACGCTGGGGGAGGCCAATGAAGTGGCAAGTTTGAACACAAATGGGCTTACTGGGATTACTCGACATGCAATGGAAGAGGGGGCTGATGTTTCTGCGCCACGGCCTGTCGAGATCTCAGTTGACGACGTCATAGCGTTTGGCGGTGTTCCAGATCCGATGGGTCCAGACAGACGGTCTAGTAATCGGGCACAATCCCAGCCGGACGTGGATGATCTACAGATTGGTCGTGCTATGAGGGCGGCTAGAATGAAGGATGTTCAGAATTCGACAGGTATGTCCATTAATACTGAGCATTCTATTCTTCATTTTTCACCGCAAGAAATCATAGATAATGCTACCTCTGTGGGGGTCACCATGGGTAGTAATAGTAAAGAAATTTCCAAATCTATTAACGACTTATTGGATTTAGAAGTTGATAGGGCTTTGGATATTATTCGAACCATAGCGGCCATTAAACCAATGAATGATGAGGCAATATCTAGCATGGGAGGTGTGAATTTACTATGTGATAATCTAGTCTCACCTGAGGAAAGAGAGGAGTCTCAGGAGGGCTTACAGATAGATCAACATCCAATGCTACACTACATGAGGGTGCCGAAAATACGCCTGGTTATATGGACCAGGAGTATGTTTCTGAAAAACCAAAACGCACTTATAAAAGGAGAAAGGAGGGTCTATACTGTCTCTGCAAGTCGTAGGAGTGCTCGATTCAACACTGCTAAAAAATTCCATGATGAAATATGAAAGGAATGTTTTGGAACAGCAGAGGTCTGAGAGACTTGGCTAAAATACGATTCCTTGCATAAACAACTTTACATCATAATCTTGATTTTATCGCGCTGATGGAGACAGGTAGGGATAATTTTACATCGCAATTTCTAAAGTCTCTTTCGGGAGGTGTTGAATTCGATTGGCATTGTCTCCCACCAAGAGGAAGATCCGGAGGGATCTTACTTGGTGTTCGGTGTCATACACTCCAAGTTCGAGAAGTAGTGCTTGGGGAGTTCTCCGTAAAATTTCGAATTAGAACCAAGGAGGATGGGTTCCAATGGGCTCTGGTTGCGGTTTGTGGGGCTGCACAAGCAGAGCAAAAGCCAGCTTTTCTGGCTGATTTGGTTCGAATTTGCGATGACACTTTACCACTAGTGGTTGGTGGTGATTTTAATATCATCAGGAGAGCTGATGAGAAGAACAATGATAACTTTGATGGCAAATGGCCTTTTATGTTCAACACAATTATAGAGAGTCTCAATCTACGAGAGATTGATCTCTCAGGTAGGAAATTTACTTGGGCCAATTCTCTACCTAATCAAACTTTCGAAAAGTTGGACAGGGTACTTACGAGTGTTGACTGGGAACAAAAGTTCCCGTTAGTCACTGTATGTGCACTTCAAAGGGCGATATCTGACCATACACCTCTCCTACTAGATTCTGGCCAGGCCACTCACAAAGGGAAAAGTGATGCTTTCTCTTTTGAATCAAGCTAGTTCACACGTGAGGGGTTTGTCGACATAATCTCTAGGGAATGGAACAAGTATGCGGGTGGGAACTCTAGTGTTGATGTCTGGCAAAATAAGATACGACATCTTAGACAATTTCTGAGAGGTTGGGCTAAGAATATATCTGGGGTCTATCGAGAGGAGCAAGAGAGATTGCTCAAATTAATAGATACTCTAGATCGTCAGGCAGAAACTCGCATGCTGGATGACCAAGAGAGGGCTTTAAAGCACGAGTCTGAACATAGAGTCCGGATCCTTCTTCACGAAGAGGAAATGAAATGGGCTGTCCGAGCGAAAGTTAGGGCAATTGTACAGGGGGATAATAATACTAAATTTTTCCATTTGATTGCAAACGGCAAACATCGGAAAAAGAGGATTATTCAACTTGAGCAAGATGAGGGTACAATAGTAGGTCATGAGAATCTAAAGTTGTACATCACAAACTACTATAAAAGGTTGTTTGGTGCTACGTCTCATAGTTTTGTGTCTATGGACGAGCATTAGACCGCGGATATTCCTCAGATCGGACAAGCCAATAATGAGTCTTTGTCTGCTCCATTCCTAGAGAAAGAGGTGCTACAGGCGATTCAGGGTATGAAAAACGGTAAAGCGCCGGGGCCAGATGGGTTCCCGGCTGAGTTTTATAAGAGATGTTGGCATATTATTAAGAAAGATCTTATGGCAATGTTTCACGATTTGTTCTCTGGACACTTACAACTCTTTCATCTTAATTTTGGTACCATCACACTGCTACCAAAAAGAGAGGGTGCCTCGCGTATTGAACAATTTCGCCCCATATGTCTGCTTCATGTTAGCTTCAAAATTTTCACAAAGGTGGGGACAGATAGGTTAACTAAGATGGCACATTCTGTGGTGCAATCTTCGCAGACGGCCTTCATGCCTGGCCGAAATATTCTCGAAGGGGTGGTTGTTCTCCACGAAACCCTTCACGAATTACATTCCAAGAAGCTTAACGGAGTCTTATTTAAGGTAGACTTCGAAAAGGCATACGACAAGGTCAAATGGTCTTTCTTGCAACAAACTCTACGCATGAAGGGGTTTTGCGAGATTTGGCAAAAGCACATCGATCATTTTATACGAAAGGGTAGTGTCGGTATTAAAGTGAATGATGATGTTGGTCATTTCTTTCAGACACTAAAGGGTCTTAGGCAGGGAGATCCTATGTCACCGATTCTATTTAACATCGTAGCAGATATGTTAGCGCTCATGATCAGAAGGGCTAATGAAAAAGGGTTAGTAGGGGGACTAGTACCACATCTAGTAGATGGGGGTGTTTCCATCCTACAATATGCGGATGACACAATCCTTTTTATGGAACATGATCTCAACAAAGCCAGAAACATGAAGTTAATATTATGCTTATTCGAACAGCTATCTGGGCTGAAAATAAACTTCTTTAAAAGTGAGCTCTTCTGCTTTGGAGAAGCAAAAGAAGAACAACTTACTTATAATCAACTTTTTGGTTGTGAGAGTGGTTCACTACCATTTACGTACTTAGGGATCCCTATTCATCACCGAAAATTATCCATAAAGGAATGGAAGTGCATCGAGGATCGGTTTGAGAAAAAGTTGAGCTGCTGGAAGGGCAAGCTACTATCCTACGGAGGACGGTTGGTTTTAGTTAACTCAGTGTTGACAAGTATGCCAATGTTCCTTCTATCCTTTTTCGAAGTACCAGTTGGGGTGCGCAAAAGGTTGGATTTTTACAGATCAAGATTTTTCTGGCAGAGTGATGAGGTCAAGACCAAATATAGGCTAGCTCGATGGGATATTATTTGTAGACCCAAAGATCAGGGAGGGTTGGGGCTTGAAAATTTAGAGGTTAAGAACAGGTGTCTGCTCAGCAAGTGGCTGTTCAGGCTATCTGTGGAATCAGAAGGTATGTGGGTACAAATTCTGAAGAACAAGTATCTACAGCAAACAACCTTGGCCCAGGTCACTGTGAGACCTGGAGATTCACCTTTTTGGAAGGGTATCATGAAGACAAAAATAGCCTTTTTTAACAGGACTAGATTCATTATCGGAAATGGTGAAACTACTAGATTCTGGGAGGATACCTGGCTAGGTGACGAACCTCTGGCTCTTCAATATCCGCAGCTGTATCACATTGCCCAACGCAGACAGACGACTGTTGAGGCAGTGTTACGTGGGATGCCTCTCAACATACAGTTTCGCAGATCCTTGATAGGAAATAGATGGGTCAGATGGCTACATCTAGTCAGAAGGCTAATGGATGTTAATCTTTCTGATGACCCGGATAGGATTGTGTGGAAACTCACTTCCAATGGGAAGTTTACCGTGAAATCGATGTATGACCATGTTATTGAGAGTTCAGTCATTCCAAAATCTTCACATATTTGGAACGTCAAGGTTCCCCTTAAGTTAAAAATCTTTTTGTGGTTTGTCCACAAAGGAGTTGTTCTAACTAAGGATAACTTGGCTAAGCGTAATTGGAAAGGAAATCGGAGATGTACCTTTTGTCAGACGTTTGAAACTATCAAGCACCTCTTTCTGGACTGCCCTATGGCTAAAGTATTATGGCGCTCAATCCATATAGCCTTTAACATAACCCCGCCGACTAGTATTAACATGTTATTTGGGACATGGCTTGACGGGGTTAATATCCGGTTTGCTAAATTAATCCGAGTAGGAACTTCGGCACTTTTATGGGCTATATGGAATTGCAGGAATGACCTAGTTTTTAACAGACAACAATCCATTAACTTTTTGCAGGTCAGCTTCAGGGCTACCGCATTGATCCGCATGTGGTCCTTACTCACTCCTGTGGAAACCAGGGAGCCTTTGGTTACTGGGTCTGCCCGATGGGAGATGGTAGCTCAGGCTATCTTCAGCCGATATGGATGGCGATATGCTGATAGAGTAGGGAATTAGTCAACTACTCCTATCCACATATTTGGCTTGGGCGTTCATCGCCTTGTAATTTATTTTAATTTCACTTTTCGACTTTGTACTCACTTCGGATCTTTTCAGTTTTTTAATATAATGGTTGTATGCATCACTCGATGCAGAGGCCGGGGCGTGGCCTCCTTTTCGAAAAAAAATCTGTCAATCCCATCGTTCTTGAAGATACCTTGTTTTCCGGACCAGCTTTGCATTTTGATGCATATGTTGTAGTAGATGCTAGCAGTAGGTTGTTGTTGCCAGCTCATGTGATGTGTATTGCAAAGGTTGGCTACTTGCAAACGAAGGCTTCTCTATGTCTTGGCTAGTTGGCTTCTGTCTCGGACCACACCCTCTCTGTAAATTTGTCCCCCCCCCCCCCCCTCGCTGTCCAAGTGGCAGAGCCAGGATTTGGATATGGTCGTTGATACATATGTACTAGGTCATATCAGTCAAATATACACTATATACTTCAGGTTTCGTCGATCGTTAGGGGGGGTCAGGCCCCTGCTCGTCCCCCCTGTCTCCACCCCTGTCCAACAGACTCAATCGCCATTGCCTCCTCCACGCAGGCCCACTCACCACGTTTCCTCTCTCTACCTGACTCATTCCTACCTGCTGTTGCTTAGGATGAGTAGGTATGGATTAGTGACGCGCTCGAACCTGTTCAGCCCGCATAGAGAGATTCCAGCAATCAATGCGGCAGCATGCGGGATGCTCGTATACTGTAAAATGTAGGTTATTGCGAAATTGCAGCAACCCTGGCATCCATGAGGTAAGCCTGGCCGGAAGTTGAGGCGGTTGAAGAAAGAGACGTGAAAATTCATATATTTCGTACATTGTCTCCGTTTAGCTTGCCTTTTTAGTTCATCTAAATTTCGTTTAAAAGCAAAAGGCGAAAGGCAGCAGGATAAAAGGCAAACGCAACTGAAAAGATCACAAAAGAAGCAAAACATGTATTACATTGTTCCTTTTATCCCGTTGCCGTTTCAGTTTTCTCTGTGTCCGTCGTTTTGCTGGGGGGCGAGCCAGTACAACATTGTCTTTGGTGAAGGGCGTACTCTACACATTTGCTCATTTGTACTGCAATGTGCTTAATGTGCACAACGACCTCCCTCGTCGAAAATACATAGCCGCAACTTTGCTCTACGTCCCATATGATTCTTTCAAACGATGGGCTTCCTTATGCTTCACATTCATATTTCTTGAATGATTGCATCTATACAACAATTTTAATTGTCATCACTCTCTCATACGGGAGCCTCTCAAGCGGGAGCCTTGTCTATGTGTGTGTTTGTTTTGCTGTACAGTAATTTTTGGATAACATAGATAGAGGTTACAAGATACAGATGTAGCAAGTCCTTTATAACTGTTTGGACCGAGGAAGGTTGGTGAGCACATTAGATATTCATATGTTGACTTTGTTTTTAAGTCCTAGAATTTGCAGCGTACAATCAGCCTCAATTACCGTTTCTTCAAAGAGGTTTGACCACATATGTATGCTCTGCTCCACCTTGCCCTCTACAATGAAAAATATGGTGCTAAGCAGATGGGTTAACACCTATAGTAAAGACGACCTAGGCTAGAGCCATGGCCACTGTCATAGCCTCACATACGATATGCAACGTGCGGAAGAAACAAAACCAACATTTTCGATGGGCTTCCTTATGCTTTGGAATCACTTCATGTTATAAGAAACAAAACCGAGACTGAATTGAAGCTATCGCATACTTATATCATTTAGAAAATAAGACTCGTCTCTTTTAGTTAGATGCAGATTCATTGATTTGAGGATTTATCATGTTGGGATTTTTTTTCTATACGTGAGAGTATGTTTGTTTTATTTTGGAGTCAATTACAAGCCTGCAGGAGACAAAAACGAAAACAAAGGCTACAAAGAAGAAAAGATGAGTATGTCACTCTCTCAATGCAGACAAGGGAAACACGTCATCTACAATCTTGAAGGCCACCTATGACCATTAGGTTCATAAGGTGGTTTTTTTTTTGAAGGCAAATTGTTGGGCTTTCAAACGATGGGCTTCCAAAACATTCTTTCAAACGATGGGCTTCCTTATGCTTTGGAATCACTTCATGCTATTTCTCGTTGCAACATTTTCTTAACATAACCAACAATTTGCTTTTTTCTGTTTGTCATCTTCAGACCAACAGTTTTAATGAACCCACACTCGCACACCTAAATCATATTTGGGGAGACCAAGATCAAGAGTAACTGAGCACTCAATTGCTAACAGAAAGTCATGGGGTTGTTCGTAGTGCTAAGCCCGATCAGTGTCATCATCAAATGTGAGCCATCCACCGCAACAACTCAGCATGACGAGGAGTCGGGGAAGATTCATAAGACGAGCTTTGACAAGACGGATGTCAGCCTCACGGTGATGCAAGTGTCAGTGATGTTCTAAGCCCTTAAATTCTCTGCATGCTTCACATTACCACATTGTCAGTGTCATTATAATCTTTGTGACCTAGTCCATTCGGAAAAAACGAACACGATGGTTCTCAACAATGTCTTCATAACGCTAGACCGGCTTATGGACTAATGTCGAGACTTGGTCCCATCTTAGTTGGCACAGCACGAGGCCCAAGGCTTAGGCATGGCCCATGGCACAAGACACGGTCCGATGGCTGGTGTGCCAGGGCAAGCCTGGCCCGAGGTCACATGTCGTGTTGTGCAATGTAATTGGGCGGATGGGCAGACCGGCGCAACATAACATGTGCACGGCCGGGGAAAAATGGCCCACAAGCATGCAAAGGCCTCATGGAATCAAAACTAACAAAGGGAGGCCCTCAAAAAACAAAATAAAAATGAATAGAGTAGCTGAGTTACTTTATAGATTCCACTACGGACTACATACGGATGCATATAGAAATACTTTAGAATGTGGATTCACTTATTTTTTCCGTATATAGACCCCTGTAGAACTCCAAAAAGATTTATATTTAGGAACATAGAGAGTATATGTGTATGAGCCTTTCCATCGAAGCTAACCCTCACTCTCGGGCAGCTACAACATACGCGCTTAGCATGTACCCTATGGTCAAATCCCCAACTATTATGGCTAATATCCCAGCAGTTTATTTTGGAACTAGCAAATGACCCCATGCCTTGCAACTGGAGAAACAGCCTATGGTCAAATCCCCAACTATTATGGCTAATATCCCAGCAGTTTATTTTGGAACTAGCAAATGACCCCATGCCTTGCAACTGGAGAAACAGATTCTTGCACGCTCCTAATGGAGTAATGGTACATCCATGTTGTCACATCAAATCTTCGCTACTATCTTGAATAGTGGTCCTGATAGTCACCTATTCAACTTGAAGCATGCATCGTTCGGAGCAATCAACGATTATCTGAAGTAGATGACAAGGAACAAATAGTCGATGTGTTCGACAGATGTGGAACCGGGGTACAACCATCTCCCTTTGATGATGACAAGTGGTTCAATTCCGCGCCTTAATTGAGTACTCGAACTGAAGGCATGGTGAGTCAAAGTATTTTTTTTCATATAGGTAGTGTTAGGTATATATTTATACTAAATGTTATTGTATTAAATTATATTTAGATCATTTATATGGATCTTTGATCATCTATGTGAAGTAATTATAAATAAGAAAATGTGTACTATTTGCTTTATAAGATATGCAATTTCTCGGTCGAAACACATGAGCTATCAACGTACAGAATGTTCCATGTCGCGGTGTAAGACAATATAGTACTATACCAAACGCTATTTCTCGGTCGAAACACATGAGCTATCAACGTACAGGAAGCATGTAAGAGAGAACGGTGATGGATATCAAGTCGGCGGACTTGGATGGGACAGCTTCTGTTATGACTACGATGTGATAACAGGAGATTCCATACATTTTCGTTACAATAGTCGGCATCTCGTCATGTACCTTTCAGCAATACATCCGCGAACCCAAGCGTGCACTCCATAAGTACTTTTTTTTGTTAAATGCTTATTTATTATATAATGTTATATAAATGACATTATGACAATGTTTACCATCATACTTAAACATAGCTGACTTTTACGACGAAGGAGAAAGACTGGTCGCCTATAGCAACCACTATAACCTACTCCCTCCGTTCCTAAATATAAGTCTTTTTAAGAGATTTCACTAGGGGTCTATATACGGAGCAAAATGAGTGAATCTACACTCTATAGTATGTCTATATGCCCATTAGTGGAACCTTTAGAAAGACTTATATTTAGGAACGGAGGGAGTAAATAACATGCATGCAAGTCGAAGCATGCACCAGATTCTACACAGGTGGAAGCTTACCCGGCATAGATCCATATATAGTCTTGCTGGTGCAAACATACGCGATCATCATATGATTAGCAGTTATATTTACTTATCTTAAATATATTTACTGCAGATGACCGTAATAAAAAAAATCATTGGATTTAACAAATTTCAGGTTCTACAGAGGCCAACAGTTGGGAGGCTTGGGTTCCAACACTACGGTACTATCTGGTTGGAAATGAGTAGGCGAACATTCCAACCAGGTCATAGTGAGTACCATATTAGAAGTGATGGGCGCCTATAAATCGACGGGGTTGCATGGAGATTTTGAAGTGTGGGTTCTAATCCTTGTTGCACGTGATGGTAGACCATGAGATTTAGAATTCTATCACAAAATAGAGAGGAATTAAGTTCTGATGAATCGGATGACGACTCGGACGATCAAGAGGACAACAAATAAGAGGAATAGGAACATTTATTTGTTTCACTTAATATGCATATTTTTATTCTTCCATTCTATATAATAATTTTATTTTTAATAAATATAGTTTGAACAATTTGAAGTTGGTACTACTTTAGCTGTTTTGATGTTTGATTTCATGTTTGCATCGACATTTGCAAAAATAACTGTGCAACTATTAACTACAAGTTCACGCATCAAATTAACAGTTGTACTACTACCCTGGCGGTAATTATTTTGGATGAACGTTCAACAGTCTCAACTAAACCATGGATTACACTAAGTAAACCAATGCCTTTTAATCCAGACTGGAAATAAGAACATTGCAACGAAGATAAAAAGGGAGGAAGGGTCGTCATATCAACGGGCATGCACGCACGACTCCTTTGATGTGTTGTTCGCCGCCGCAGCCAACCAGTGGCGGCGCGAGAGGATGGTCCAGTGGCAGCGTCGATGCCGGCACTATAATAGGGTCCAGCGGCGGTTCGGCAGAGGCTGCGGTGTGAACTACGTTGAAGATGGAGGTGCATTATAAGGAGTAGCGGCGGCGACGACGTGGCAGGAAGGGTGGCGGTGGCGTGGGAGGAAGGGCGGAGGCAGGGCCGGAGGAAGGGCGATGACGGTGCGCAGGCGAAGTGGAGGACGAGGCGGGATTGAGGATAAGTGGAGGACCAGACAATTTTTTGCAGATGTATAATGTTTTGCAGACAAGTTAACAGCGTGTCGAGATGCTCGGAGGCTGCTAGTGAAATGGTCGTCACTAACAGAGTGTGACTACATAGGCACCCTCCAAGAGGGTCTTGTACAATTTTTCTGTTTTCAATTAAATTATGTTGTAGTAAATCAAAAGAATTAAATTTGACCATCATTTGATCTGCTCCCGTTCGGAACCACGAATTATTTGATCGAGATGGTGCGGTTTGTAAGTACTTTACGTAATAACTTTTGTTTAACCTTTAAAAAAATTACCTAAGCCTTTAGGCGTCATATCATGAGAGTGTACCAGGTTTCATATTTTTTACACTTCATTTGTATTTTTAAAAATTAAAATAACAATAAGCATCTACAGTTAGTAGCAGAGTGTGTATGCGTTGGAACGCTGCTAGTTATGTTGTCACTAGGAGTGTTCACGTGGTCAACACGGCGCAACGTTAAAGACCAACACGACCGGACATACACATCGTATCAGATACTTCTTCTGTTCTTAAATATTTATTGTTAAAAAAAACTAGACTAGTTTTCTCTAATAATAAATATTATGGTATAGAGGAAGTACGAGAGTAGCCGCGTGCGAGTCCTCCTTGCACGCTGCGACGGGAGGTAAAATGGGCAGCGTGCGACGAGCGCACACGCTGCCAGATATTTATGGCGTACCCTCTGCCTACAAGTGACAAGCTTCCAGCGTGTCATTTTCCTGAACGCCGCTAATCATCAATCTATTGCAGCACACTGATAGTAGTAATACCCTATAAGGGGTTTCCCTACTAGTGTTCCCTCACTGAAAATACTTTCACTTGGCCTTATTCTACGTCATCTGCAATTCCCCGAGAACATGTGTTCCCATATGCCTCCCAATCGTATTTCATATCAGGTTGCATTCATGCAACCCATATTTTATTCTCACTACATTTTTCTTGCTCGGTAGCCTTGGCTCCGTCCATGTTTTTTTCGGCTGCTATTGCTAGAGGCTACAAGAAGTAGAATACAGATAGCAGGGCCTCCTTTTATAAGTGCTGGTCATGCTGAGACAAAGGAAGATTGGTGAGGACATTACTTACTCGGCCATTATATTTGTGACTCCTGGAATCAGCCTCACACGGTCGTACCTTTGTCTTAACTGCCTTTCCCCAAAGAGGTGTGTGATCGATCTGCTCATTGTCTCTAGTTAACAATGGCCTCTACAGTCAATACTGATTTGCTAGACTTGTGGGAGAACTAACATTTCTTCTGAGCCTCTACTTAAAACCAAAACCATGCTCAATGTTATAACCTCGTACACCTTCTGAAATTTGTGCAATGAGCGAACAACGACACCACCCCCGTCCCTACCATTTCCAGGTGGTCTAAATGATACGTCATTTCTGTTTGCATTGATAGAATAGCCTTCTGCTATCTTTCTTCTTCGGAGCCTCTCTTTTTTTTTTTGTTCCCTTCTAAGTTGTAAATCTTATTGATATGTCAATTAACTCCAAAATGAAATCAATATACCATCCAACACAGGAAAAAGTCTCAACAGAGAAGTTCATGCGGCACCAAGGCGTGGTGGGTCTGGCAGAAGTTCCATTCTACTTGGGTCAAACTTATGGTTCATTCCTTGTAGTATAGAGGGCTTGGATATGAATCTTCCGCCATGTTTTTGAAGCTGCTACGGTAGGCAAAAGCCAACCTGAACCACTTTCACTTTCAAAAACCTGAACAAGATACAACACAATGGCTACAGGACGTGGTACCTTGCAAAGCAAGGAGAACCTGAAACATCTTCGAAGGACTTCGAACACCCTGACCTTTCTGCCACCACGAACTTCCATCAGAGGAGGCCAACTAGAGATGGAGAGGGAACCAAAACTTAGCCACCCGTATCAGCAAAGTAGTTCCACTTCCACCACCTACAGAACACATGCCCTTGCTGGCCACCCACGTACCGAACCTCCAACTTCAGCTTGCCGCATCGCGATAGCCATACACAAGATCTCCAAAAATGGCATCTCCAAGGATAAACAGATGTAAGCCACCACCGTCATCTGATCCGACAACTCCCAAGGTTTTCACCCGGAGTCTCAAAACATGAATTGTGGGGTTGCAACAGGCTCCTCCATGGCAACCAAAGGAGGGAAGAGGCGTCCACAGACGCTGTTGCCGCCGGCATTGACAAGGTCTTTGCAAAGTTTTCACCCAGATTTCTGCAACCCACCTTATCAAGTTCCCTGGACTTTTTTAGTCCCAACTAAAAAGTCCCTAGTTCCCTGTTCATTTATTTTCATGGACTAAACAGGGACTAGAAGTCATTAAACGACATGCAAAAAAATCATGTTACCCCCAGTAATGTAGTAGTAGTTATTAAATGACATGCTAAAAGTAGGGACACTATTGGAAAAAGTGCCAAAAAAGTAATGTAGTAGTTATTAAATTCGCTGAGGGAAGGACACCACCCACCCTCACCTACATTCACTACGAGAGCCGGTGATGAGGAGTACATTTCTGCCGCCACACTTCGCAATCACACGAGACACTGCATCGAGCTTTGTTAACGAGGTTCACCGATATGGCTACATCTTTGATGTCTAACTACGTGCGCTCCTCTACATGACACCACTACAATACCGCACTCCGGCTGCCCGGTAACCGGCACATGCCGCCGGCTTTCACAGCGAAAGTGTGATGTTATTTTGGCATAGATTACATTGTGTGTGTACCCCCTTTTTATATACGAGGCATAAGGATACATGTATCCTTATAGGACACGACTCCTGTCATGTCTACACACAGTCCAAAATCAAGTCCAAATGAAACCTAATTTATACATATGTTCGACACAATTCTAACAAACTCTACCTAGGCGAATATTCTTCGTCAACTTGGATTCGTTCATGCTTCAAACCTCTATCTATATTGGACTTGAGATACGCCATGAGTATCGCTGCTACTCCTAGACTCCATGTGACGCCACCTGCAAGTGTAATCCCTTCTCGTCTTCTTCACTGTCAATACTTGAGCAAAATTAAGTTCCTCATTATTCTACGTTGTGCTTTCAAATTTCACAGAATCCGCTCAAGGCCATAACACACTGATCACTGACCTGCGTGAAAGTAAACAACACACATATTGGATGCCACATATGCGAGTTACCTGAACTAAACATCCACGCTCTTTCCTGACTGTCTCTCTGACATTTGAAGGAATTTTTCCATCGCGATGTGTCACCCTATGTGAAATTCATAGTTGTCTCACACTTTTCTCGGATAGTCTTTTACACTTTTCACCTGCACTTTTCCATGTACACTAAACACCACAGAATATACGGCCATGTCTCCGCTTTTGACAATTTCAGACTTTCCGTCACTTTCTCAGATTCTCCATGGTCAATCCCCGTCCATCAACTAACACTGATAGAGCCAGTCACCAACTTGAATCTCGCACTCGTCAACACTGCTTCATCACTCCTGCACACTTTGTCTGAGCACATGTATCACCATTACTGCGTCGGTCTGTCGTTGTGTCCCTTGCTTACCACACTCGTGGTCGCTATCACCGCGTCAAGCCTCTTGTTTCCTGGTCAAGTCTCCCAGGTAGCTAGCCCACATGTATGACCACTAGATTCCTGGCTCGTCTTCACACAGTCCAAAACCAAGTCCAATTGTAACATAACTTGTACTAATATTCGACACAATTCTAATAAGATCCAACACGGCCAGGCATCGGGACAACACCCTGCTACCACCCAATCCCCATTCCAACACCTCGTAGCCTGCACCACAGGGGACACAACGACACTCACACAATCCACATCCTGACTACTAGCACTGGAAGGGATAGCTCCCCACCTCATAGCTCCCACCCCATCGCCATCGTTCGTTCCAAGGGGCTTTGCCCGCTTTACATGCTATCGGGTGGCAGCTAGGGTTTCAACACCCAAGTTGACTTGGGAGAGACACATGTGTCGTGCCGTGGGGAGCATTAGAGCATATATAACCCCACACAACAAACCCAAACGCCCGAGAGAGCGTCTGGGCACGTCCATAGATAGTGACCGGGCACCACCCTAAACTTATTACCTCAAATGCATACTAGCCATGCAAATATAAACATATGCACTATGTACATAGCTAAAACTACACATCATCGGAGTTGTCGACAATCCCAGTTAAAGACATATGGTAGGCGGGCAAGTGTGGCAGCTCCAATGCCTGCTGGAGGCTCCTGGACGTATCAACCATGTCCTGGATGCACTGGAGGATGGTGGTCTTCACCGCCATATCCATCACTTTCACTGCCTCGTACTCAGAGATGTGCAAGGACGAGGATACGTGCAAGTTTATGGACAGACTACAACCAGCCATGGCAATTTTACGGACATAACATGCGCGGTCCAGGAGTTGTACATGGTTGATACGTCAAGCTTCATGGCCATTGATGATGATAGTAGTGAAGTGGTACAAAGGGATGCGGAGATAGACATGGCTAAGTTCATACGACCAAAAATATTACATATATGTATATTTTTTATTTGATTCTTAATAAAAATGATGCAATAATTTATTTATGTTATTCAAGGCAAAATATCCTTCACCTATTTTATTTCTTGTTTATTTGCACAATTATTGTACACTTGTATAAGTCACGTGTCCTAATAAAGCAAAGGGATATGATAAGGTTTTGCACAAGAATTTTCATAGTGTCACTTTGACCCCAAGAGAAATTACAGTTATAGTTTCACAAGTTATGGACTCAGATTATTTTGGTTCAGTTCATGTTGAGAGAGCTTTGTCTGAAAGACACTCAAGGCCCATGTCTATGGTGTGATAACCTACCTTGGTATCACGTACCTATCTGCTAACGCAATTTTTTCATGCAAGGATAAAACACATCAAAATCGATTTCCATTTTTTCAGAGAAAGAGTTGCGTTAATTGACAGTTGGAAATTCAATTTTGGCATTCACGCAATCAGGATGCGAATGATTTCACAAAAGCATTGACCACAAGAAGTTTTGAAAAACTTAAACGTGATCTCAGCTTAACAAAGTTATGATTAAGGGAGTGTGTTAGACATCATCATGCGTATGTGGCAAGAGGACGCTGCTATTGATTCCAAGTCTCCTACAGAAACTAAACTAGGCTGTTAGAGTTTGTTCTTATCTCTGTAACAAAATATACCCCCCTAGTCTATCCTTGTTCCTCAAGTTATTAATCCTAACGGTACACATGTGCAGGGAGTTCCACCCTCGCCTGGGTATGACGTTTCCTCACAATGATAACTTTATCTATCAGCATTCAATAAGCATGAATTTGTTCAAGCATGCTTGAAGAATCACAAACCAATTTTGCGGTAGAAGCTGACAATACCGATCATACAGACAATTTAGTTGCTATATTTCTAAACAAAATGATAGTCGGGAGAAATCTTGTGCAATCCGCAAATTCTATAGCGTATGGATGAACTTTCAATAGTTTTTGAGCATATTAGTTTCCGACTGACCAAATTTCTTACCGTATATACAGGGACATAAAATTATGCCTTGACAGTAGTGGGTGAATACGAGTCTTTGCTCATATATATCATCATGGATACGAAACAAGAGTTTCTAGTTCACTTTTCAAACTGATGGAATGTATGTTCCTATGCACTTTAGAGCTCGAGAATCAGCAATGCCAGGGGAAAGTTTGAATCAATTGTACCAAATTTTGTTTTACAAATTTTGTTGAAACATTCAATTCCGGGGCTCCTTCTAAACGATGATGAAGTTCATGATCAGTCATCTCTGGATGCTTGCTTTGCTTTGATCATTTGGTGCTTACTTAGTACTTGATTAAGTGCCTAATTAGCTTGTTCTTCAAGCACTGGATGCCTCGTCGCAGGAAAATAAACTAACCACCCGCGTCAATAAACTACTGACCAGGGGTCCCAATTGTTGCTAACTAATCGAGCCTGCATGTCTTGGCAAAAAGCATGGTCCCGCGTAGCTGCTCTGCGAGAACTGACCGCCTTCCCCATCCCTCCTGAAGGCCACAATGGCAGGGTGCTTGGAGTAGAAGCTGGTTAAAGGGTGCATCGGCTATTAGCCTTCTACTAGACACTCACACACCAATAGCTGACACCGGTGTGCGAGGAGGTAGTTTGCCCGCTCCAATTGGGCCGTCGGTGCTATGCCAACAACTCAGAGCGAATAACTCTTCACCACCTCCCTTCTCGCGATTACTTTGTGTGTGTATCCTGTTACATCCCATACATTTTTTCAAAATGATGTGTTTCCATATGCCTCCCATTCATATTTCATTACAAATTGCATCAATCAAACTTATTGATTATCCTCATTGATTTCTCGCTTAGGAGCCTCGACCCCGATCTTGTTTGTTTGCCTGCTAGTACTTTCTATCCTTATAACATAGCTATAGGATACAATGATATTACAGAAAGCAATGCATCCTTTATAAAGTCAGATCATGCTTATACAAATGAAAGTTGGTGAGCGTTACCTACCTATACATTAATTTCTGGACCAACTCTTGGGGCCTGCTTTGTACTCAAGCTATATTTTTCCTTTTGGCTAGACATTGGTGCACTGCAATATTGCCCCGGCTTTCTCTAGCCTCCACACTAATCTCATATATGCCAAATCTTTGGGAGATCAGGAGATGTGTGATCACAGCTTGTACATACTAAAAGCCTAAACCATGGTCAACATTATAGCATCGTACATCATCAGATATCTGTGAAAGGAGCAACCTACTCGAATCTTCAGCGACACCACCTCCCACCCCTTGCAGTCACATGTGTACTTTAAGATTGCAATGTAATCGTCATCCATGTTGCAGTGGCATAATAGCCTAATGCTATATTCCTTCATTGTAACCTCAGTTTTCCCTTTTGATATCTCCTAGGATGGTTTAAATTTTATCCGTACCTAAATTAACTTAAATATAAAATCAGGATACCATCTAGCACAATAGAAAGCCTTGACATCATGGCGCTCCAGTTTTAATGTTTGACTTTGAGAACTAGTGAGAAGTCGGAGAAGATTGATAAGACTAGCGTTTACAAGACGGATGTCAGTCTCACGACGATGCAAGTCTCGGAGCCGTTCTAGGCCCTGGAAGGCTCTGCGGGATTCACATTACCACATTGTCAGTGTCATCATAATCTTTGTGACCTAGTCCCTTTGGAAAAAAACAACCACGATGGTTTTCAACAATGTCTTCACAACGCTAGATCGGCTTATGGACTAATGCTGAGACTTGGTCCAAGCTTAGGCATGGCCCATAGCATGATACGGCCTGATGGCTGGTGTGCCGGGTCAAGCCCGTCCCGAGGTCACACGTGGTATTGGGCAATGTAATTGGACAGATGGGTAGAGCGGCCTGACACAACAAGTGCACCTATGGGGAAAAAGGCCTGTAAACATGCAAATGCCTCATGGAATTAAAACTAACAAAGGGAGGCCCCGAAGAAACAAAATAAAAATGAACGGAGTAGCTGAGTTGTTTTAAAGATTCTACTATGGACTACACATGGATGAATAGTGTCATACTTTAGAATAAGGATTCAATCATTTTTTCCGTATATAGCCCACAATGGAACTCTAAAAAGACTTATATTTAGTAAAGGAGGAAGTATATGTGTACCAGACTTTCAATCAAAGCTAACCCTCTCACTCGGCAGCTACAACGTGCGCGCTTACACATACGTTAGGGTCAAATCCCCAACTATTACGCCTAATATATCAACAAGTTTTTTTTTCAAACTAGCAAGCATCCTCATGCGTTGCAACCGGAGAAACAAATGTTTGCATGCTCCTAATGGAGTAATGGTACATCCATGTTGTCACCTATAACCTCCGCTACTATTGTGAATGGTGGTCATGATAGTCACCTATTCAACTTGATGCATGCATCGTCCGGAACAAATAACGATTATTTGAAGTAGATGACAATGTAGTTAAATAGCTCAATAGATAATTAAGTTATATGTATAAGGTCAATGCAATTTTTAATTAGTGAAGGAAGTCAAGGGACTAAGGCAAGGAGATTGGATGATAAACCTTGTTCCGCAATTTGTTTGTCAATCGTTTTAGTCTTTAGGTATTATATCCATGATCTTTTTTGCGGTAATTTCATGTGTTTTACCGATAATATGAAGAAAGAACACCTGCAAATCATATGAAAAGTTCATAATCAGTGTGTATACATTTGATGGAAAAGTCGTCTGGGAATTAACATATGTTGGAGAAGTACCGGTCAGTGACAGGTCCTTCATCGCTGGATCGAATCCTTCAAAAATCTCCTTTTCCCATTGGTTAATTCACTCGTTTAATCAATGGGTCAATCAAGGATGTTCCGGAAATCCCTCTACATCTCCATTAATTAATTTATCTGGCCACTAATTCCCCCACTAATTGGGGCATCAGCTTATGCAGTCGGATGATTTTCACCCACTAATGACAACCTATTTAATCAGATCATTTTCTGTCCCTAAGGGGGTGTTTGTTTCCAGGGACTTTTTGGTGTAGGGACTAAAAAAAAGTTCCATGTGAAACAAACATGAGGGACTTTTAGGACTAAAAGGGAGGTATTTGGGACTATTTGAAGAAGTCCCTATGGGAGGGTCTTTTTGGGACTTTTTTGGCACTTTTTTCAACAATGCTCCTACTTTTAGCATGCCATTTAATAACTACTACTACATTACTAAAGGTAACATGGTCTTTTTGCATGTCATTTAATGACATCTAGTCCCTATTTAGTCCGTGGAAGCAAACGAATAGGGACTAGGGACTTTTAAGTTGGGACTAAAAAAAGTCTCGGGACTTTTGAAACAAATGGGGCCTAATTCCTCAATGAATATGTCATGAATTCCCGGATCTTTCTCCGTTAATTTCCGATGCACTCTCCTTATTAATGCTCGAGTCAGCAATTGGTTTTAACTTGCATATATATATACTAGTACAAATGCCCGTGCGTTGCACCGGGTAAAAAAATATCCGTGTGTTGCAACAAGTAACAAAATTATGTATTCCTCACTTATCAAATGGAAGAGAATATTTTTCATTATGAACTAATTAATGTATATTTTTTAGTAAAAAGATCGAGGAGGTGTTCTTGCCCATTGACATTCCAGCGATCATGTCTATTCCGCTGTGCAACAGGAACATCAACGACTACTGGGCATGGAATTTTGAGAGGAACGGCATCTTCTCCGTCCAATCCGTTGTGTACATGGAGTCCTGATTTGTCTGATTCTAATGTTGCATTGAGCAGAATATCCATATCTAACAATTGGAGACCATAATCGCTAGGAGCATTCTCATAAGGCTGCCCATATAAATTAAACACTTATCAACTTCCTTGCTGAACAAAGTCAGGGAGGGGGGAGGCAGTATTACAGGAAAGATGACATGTTAAGATAGGGGACTTAAGTTGTCGTGTGTATACACTGAAATTGCCATGTTGAGTGAGTAGACCAAAATCTAAAATTACCCATGTTTTAGATCACTTAATATCCGTGTTGAGCTCAAACTCAAGCCACTACTGATGACAATCTATTTAAAAAAAGCTTCAGAAAAACATCACTCACTGAACATAGGAGAAGGTGAAGCACCAACGGAGGCGGGGACGAGTAGGTCCAGGAGGAAAGGTTCCACCACGACACTCGTGCCTATTTTCCCACGTCTCACGCAAGCCGCGTCACCACCAAATGTATACGGCAGAAGCGGAACAGATCAAAATGGAGTTTTCAGCAACCGTTTGAGTTGAGGGTTTTGTGTATGTAGTATTGTTACACAAGACTTTGAACTGCTATAAGACAAACACTGCGATCCAGTTGCTTACACAAGAGAGTAAGAAAGAATAAACCTCTATGATTGGCACGTCTGGAATCAAATAATTATACCAGCAAAAGTCGAGTGAGTAGGAACTGCATTACAATAATATAGTATTCTTGACCAAAATTCCTCCTGAGCTCTGTGCTCGCCTTTCCAGGGCAGCTCAGTTCTTGGCTACCGTCCTACTGGCTGGCTGGCTACAAGCTGCTCCACTTGGAATTACCCTACCCGAGCTTTTCGATCTCCATCTTCTTCTTGATTGCACGATGACCATGGTACACAAATGAATCTATGATGCCAGCCACGGTGAATATTCCTGCCACCAGAGTGGAAGATCAACCATGGGTTAGAAAATTTATCACCTCTGCCACGCACACACTCCGTATTTTGGAAGGAAAAGCACCAACACATGGTTGCAAGTGTACCTCCAAGAATCGCACATATGTTTGTCAAGAAGTGAAGAAGCGATGTGTTTTCTTCAGTAAAATCAACCTGTCAAACAATAATAATCACACAAGGTTTCAGTTTTCAGGATGACCACAAAAATACTCTTACAAGATCTACAAGGGCTCAACATGATACCGAGTAAGAAACAAACTAAAAGTACCACCTCAAGGATTAATATCCAAGGTACATGAACTGCAAAGTGCAGCTTAAGCTTCAAGAGTAACAACATTAAATAAAAGAGATCCTCCCCTAACCTGAATTGGCGAAAATTCGTAGAAGAAATATACACCGGGCGGGGGCCTTGGAAGGCCAATTGCTTCTCTAAAGTGCTCCGTCACAGAAACTGCAGATGGAAGTCAAGTATTGGCCAGAAACTTTGGCTTGGTAATAAGAGGTAAACATTAAAATCCATGATGTTTACCTGATTTGAGTGAATCTTTCGCCCCCTGATATCTGTATAGATAGTAGGGACAACCTGTACAAAAAAGAGATGATCAGTGAACTGAAGCACAAAGGTCGGCATCTCTCCATATACATAAACACTGTAATGGTGAACAGAAAAATTAGACGAATCGAGACCTGTGAAGACGACGCCCTTCTTGAGGTCCACGACGAAGATCTCCTCGTCAACGCCCATCTTCTGTAATCAGATCGAAGCCCCGAGGGCCGAAGCCCCCGCACCCAGCCGTCTCCCGCCGAGATCCGCAAGCCGCCGCCCTCCCCATGGCATAGCTCGGCCAGAGCTGCAACCTATGCAGCCGTTCCCCGCCGAGATCCGTGCGCCGCCGCCCGCCGCCCTCCCTATCGCCTAGCTCGGCCAGAGCTACAACCTCTGCAGCCGTTCCCCGCCGAGATCCGCGTCACGACCCGAAACATTTTTTCCACTTATTATAGGACTGCGGGTTGATTTCGAAAGAACAGAAGGACTTTTCTGCAAAAACGCCAGCGACGGAATATGCCCGTGCGTTGCACCGGGAAGAATAAATTGTCGTATGATAATTTCTCTCCGTTGCGTTCTCTTTCCGAAAGGTAACAACTTCAAACAGTACTTAACACATGTTTTCACATACTAAATGCATTTAGAGCCACTAACACCGTAGCTCACATTCAGCACCCATAAATTATCAAATTCAGTCAAACATTTACCAAATTATTTATACACTTCTATCCAGCCTAAGATCAATCCACGTCATGCACGCACAGGATATCAGACGCATGTACCTGAATATTTGGTCAATCAGACGCATGTACCTGAATATTTGGTCAAGGCTGTTGCCACTCCTCTAGAAAATTTTCATGAAGACTTAGCCAAATCTTTACCTGTACTAATAGTTTGCAAGGAGCATATACATACTATTTTTACAAATAGGGTATATACACCTGATACTACTTTAACTGAAAATAAACCCATCGTTGCATGCTCTCTGATTTTGGTTTAATTCATTCATGACCTCTGCATTTTATTCAGAAACCAGCATGCACCTAGATACTCACTTAGAAAGCAGAATCATCACTTTCACATGGCTATTGTGTCATCTAGCTTTAACGTATCCTCTCTTTCTCCCTTTTAATAAGTAGTATATTCGATGACATACAGACTTAAGAAGTAAATAGTTGATGACAAATGCAAATTAATGACATTGTAGTGTATGTACCTCAGGTCAGACCAAGTTTCGACAGACAGTGGAGTATGTGCACACAAATTTCTGGTGAAGTCGCAAGTGTACAGCCATGTCCCTGTCGGAAACTTGGCTTGAGGATGAGCCAGATAACTGCAGATTTTCCAGGAGAGTTAGAACACAAAAAACTATTTGACCTTGTAATAGAATTGAAAGGGTTCAATGATGTCCGTATCTCTCCCTCTCTTGTGTCTATCTCTCTGCTCTCTCTCTCTTCCTCACATATCTCAAAGACATACCAAATCGTGCAAGATCTGTTCAATGAAATCAGCTATTTGTTTTCTGTAAAAATCTGATTATAGTTGAGGAACTGAGCACCAATATTTATCATCTACTACAGACTGGCAACCAAGAAAAATGAAGAGCTTGAAATTCAAATCATTTGAGTACCTCGCTGGCAATCTTGATAAGCTTGTCATTTGTGTGAATTGCATCATTATACCTGTAATATCAAGTGGATTATCTTGGGCCTCGCACCGTCTCTCCAATCCATGAATGATATATGTGGTTACGTGAATTAGATCGAGACAGTACACGGTGTGGTTGTCCCCATAAGTAGCTAGCGCCATGGCCTTTGAGATCCTTTGCCATAGCCTCATCTTGCCATTCACTCCTAGAGTGCACGAACGTGGTGGCTCCATTCGCCGCCCGTGCTCCGGATCCAGACAGCAGCCTCGCCTTCGAATTGATTCGGACGCCCACAGGCTCCGCCGCATGCGGCGTGGCCTAGAGGTCTGGCCGCACCGGCCATCCACGCTGCTTCCTCTACTCGCTCCTCGTCTTAACCAACATTTACTGCCAAACAGAATTAGATGCATGAGAAGATAGATGAAAAGATAGATGTTTAATTGAAATGGACCAAGTTAGCTAGCTAGCTAAATGAAAAGATAGATGTATGAGAAGCTAGCTCCATTGCCAAACAGAATTAAATAATGAGAGTGGAGGATTTTATTGCTTATTGTTTAACAAATTAAACTATGATCGGTGGCTTAAATAATGAGACACTATAAACAGAATTTCACCAAGCAAGCTATGTAAATATGACACCAAGCAGGCTGTCTTGAAAATCACAATCCACTAAGCTCGACTCATGACTGAGAGTGTAAGATTGAAAATAACAAGAGAAACATCATCATACACTACAGAGCAACAGTTGAGTGAGATGATTTTCAGAGCCACCAGTCCCCTAGCAAGGCAAGCTCAAAGACGAAGCCCCATCCCGGGAATGCGACGTTGCAGGCCACCATCGCTTGATCCGGAAGACCCGGGAGCCAAAGTTTCCTCCGGACCAAACAGGAAGGAAGACGAAGCCGCAGCACGACGTTTCAACCTGTAGCCATGGTGAGGCATCGCAGTCCTTGGCATTGACCGAAACCGAAGCCCCACATGACACCGGCAACGTCGCTCCCCCAACCCTGTAGCCTGCTATAACAATAGCAATAACGTTGATACACCAGATAAGAACCACAAGCCCTTGAGAGCAGTCTGCTTGCCCGAACAACTAATTAATGAACCTCTAGAAGCAGAACAAGCACGCTGACACACAAGGTAAGAAGCACAAACCTTGAGAGCGGTCTCCTTGCGCAAGATATCATTGGACTTCAACATGACTACAGAAATCCAAATCATCACAAAGAAACCTACACAATATAAACTCTATTGGAATGAGGAACTCGCCATCATCTTCTGACCAACAACTCTCCGCAGTATTTGGGCAGAGCACAACAAAATGGATCAAATCAAACTCGCATCACAAATTCACTGGTATAGCCTGATGAGGGATACCCTCACGCTACATAGAGAAGAAAGAGGTAGGTGTTCCACGCGGATTCGCGTACCTTACAGGTGCTGGTGGTTGAAGACGCCGAGCAGGAGCAGGGAGAAGGGCAACGCGTGCTCCACCCACCTCGCCAGGTGCTGCACGTCGCAGCCCAGATACAACGAGTTCCCCCCGCTCTTGCCGCCCGCACCGGCCTCGTCCGCGCGCTGCTGCTCTCCGTGTCCCCCCCCCCCGCGCCAGTCGCGTAGTCGGGCCTGGCAATCTGAATCGACACCTCCCCGTCGGCCCCGCAGCAGGCTCCCCGCGCAGGGGCCCGCGGGGGCGCCCGAGGAGTACATTGGAGGCGAGCTCCACGCGCGGACACAGACAGCTGGAGCACGGGACGCGTCATCCCTCGCTGCGAGAACCACCGCCCTCCCCACGCCCAAGAGCACGAACGACACCGCGCCGCTGCTGCCGCCGCACGAGCCCTCGCTCGCAATTGAGTGGCTCCAGCACTTCACAGGCCCCACCACCGTCGGATCTGCGCGGGGGGGGGGGGGGGGGGGGGGGCTTTGCCTGGTGGACGCAAACCGGCGGCGTTGAGGGGAGAAACCGACGGCGTTGAGGGGAGGATAAGGGGGCGGCCGCTACCCAGGGTTTCTTTATAAAAAAACAAAACTAAATGAGGGACTGCGGGTTGATTTTGATAAAACCAAAGGGTATTTTTGCAAAACAGCCACGACGTACGGGAGAAGCAGTAACTGCTTTATTATTAGGGAGAGATATTGTTGGGATTGTGCGCACAGAAGTTAGATGGTACCATACATACGAAACATTATTTCCTTTTTACTCTAGGTCAGTTGCATCTGCATAAGAAAACACAACAATAGGTTGTGAGTTCAATACTTTGCTGCCGCTACTATCTTTTGCCAGATTCTTTGTTGGGCTACAACGCGGGCTGTTGACGGACGGCCTGAGACCCAAGCGTGCCCATGTGTGCCACACGTACGTAGAAAAAAAGTCTGAATGGGTTTTTATTGACTTACCGATGGAGTGCATGTTTGTATAAAAAATATCATGGATTTTTCTGTAAAATAAACATAACTGATTAAAAATACCTATTTCCGTTATTAATAGGTAGTACAGATCTTGGCTAAGCCAAGGATTCATGCTTGCATCAGCTCAACGTTCGGGCCAGGCGCTGGCCCTTTTTTTTCCTTCCTCGCTAGGACTTGGGCAGTCCTGTATAAGGGCATCTCCAGTGCCAGGGTGCTTGCATGAAATAGAAAAGGGTTTAATTCATTTTTTTACCCCTTAATATATGCTTGTGCCACGGAACATCATAAATTGGAAACCTGTCAAATTTTGACCCCTAATTTAAAAAATCCTTCCACATTTTGTCTCTTTTCAAATATTTCCTTAAACGAGTGCTGACTGGTTTGTCACGTAATCAGTTTTTTTGTGTGTGTTCGTGCGTTTTTTTTTTGTTGGATTGGAGGGAGAAGAAAGGAGCTGAGGGAGGAGACGTAGTAGGTGAGAGACACAGAAGGGAGATGTGCAATTCATAATTCCCATTCGCGACAACAGTAGACTGTGCCTCGGAGTAACTTATAATTGATCAACAAGTGGTAATGGGCCCCACGGGCATACATGCATACACTTTTTTTCAAGAAGGGAAAGATATTCAGGATGCACACAACCCGGAAGAAAGCAAAAAATGAAGGGAAAAAAAGGCCTTATCACAGTGATTAACTTCTCCAACAGTACACAAACCATCACCAAAGACAAACCCTGGAAACATATTAGGTCTCGAGTGACGGCTTCAAAAAGTAAACAGTGCACAATCGTCATGTCGTCCGATCCAAGATCTTAAGTACGTTTTTAATCCTGAAGAAAGTCCGAGCTCTTAAGACAATACCTTCATGGGGGCAATTGCTAGACACAACCAATGAAGGTCAAAACTTAGGTTTTTACCATGAAAGTCACCACTCGGCACCTAAGAAGCAACACCAATAATGAAATCCTCTAGTGGTACCACCCCACTTCTCACTCTCGCTTATGAAAATAATCAAACACCTTGCGATCTCCATCGCCTACAAGGCCCCCTGCCTTACTGATCCATGGTCTATTATTATGTCATGGAAATCGAGATACCGACATGTCCCATGGTGTGAACAAACAATAGAGCTTCGTGTCGCGCCCTCACGAAGCCGCATAGGCTGATATGGATACGCACGATCGAATTCTAAACAATCCAAATATCCTTGGGCAAGATATCTGGTAGTAATTCCGAAACACTTCGACGGCCGTATCGAGGATGACCGATCATGCAGATCATTTTCGTGTTGCAATAAGGTCACTAGGACGTCACGATGTCACGTACTAGCCGTGCCGCTCCGTGAGAGAGTCGAAAGACACATATGGTGACTACATCTTTTCTACTGGTTGTGGGTTCTCCGCAACTTCTTCTTCCTCATGCCTTTGCCCTTGCTGCTCCCAACCTCCCTGTTTGCCCCCAACAAGCTTGGGATGGAGGGAATGGAAGGCATGGAAAAACTGAAAATATATCTTGCCCCCGTTTCGTTTTCCACATGTCAATTAGTTGTGGAATACTTTTGCCTAATATGCACTGTTCATATCTTGTTGACTTATGCAGGCATACAAATACTTAGGTTTTGCCTTCTGCTAAGTCCTAAATGAATATTGTAGATGATGTGTTACCTATGCCTATCATTCATATGTCTTAACAGATCCCATCCATCCAACTCAATGTTTAGTGTCATCGATGTCTCTCGTTTGGGAACATCGAACCCGATAACATACGTGAAAGTTATAGTAAGTAGGCTACAATGCACTGCATCGTCATTTATAAGTGTCGGTCATGCTCAGACCAAGTAAGGTTGGTGAGCACATTAGCTATGCATCCATTAATTTTGTGATCAAGTCATAGAGTATGTGGGATACCCAATCCTTAAATTTCCTTTCTCCAGAGTGTATTTGATACATATGTGTGCTCCACTTTGTGTCACCAACTCAGCCTAGTCTTTACACTCCACACTAATTTGCCAAGCTTGTGGGAGGCAGGTGTTTAGAGCGTGTGCTGAAAACATGAAGAAAGCACAACTTTATAACTACATAAACAATTGAAATTTGTGCAAGGTGCAAAATACTTAAATCTTCAATGATACCACCTCCTTCAAGATTGCAAATGAGTGTTTTCCCTGTTTGGATTCAGAGATTCGCGTACTATTATCTTTATGCTCTAAAAACTATGTATTCCTTTTTTAGCCTTGCTAGGTTGTCCTTTTTTAGCCTTGCTAGGTTGTTAAACCTATCATACTATAATAAATGACCGATCACCTGCTTGTTTCATCAATTGTCTCCGAAACCTGCATAACATGGTACAAAGGAAAACCTCAACATCATGATAATGCATGCCTTCCTGTCAAGATAGAAGTCAGTGAAGGCTCTCTAGGTTATGGATAGTGACATTGTGAGGGCCGTCATGGAGTTGAATAACAAGATGCTGGAAAATACGGGTGACCCACCATATATACCAAAGAAGATACAGTTCGTGAAAGGTCTATATCCCCTTTTATACGATTTGTGAGTGGGGTTGTAGTGAATCGGGACTCGAATGATAATCGATTGTGCCAAATTTTGTTTCCAAATGCATATCATTGTGCTTGAGACTATGCATTCCATGCTAGCTTGATTTCAAATTTTGTATTCTCAACTATAAGAGTTGTGAGAGGATTTTTAAGTTACTTTTTCAAATGGAGCGAACAAGCAAATGTTGAAAAGGAAATATGATCAGGCTCCTTTTGTTGTATCACAGTATCCATCTCAAGTATGCTAGAAGAGGAAGACATGCTCTTTTGAAAGATAAACTAGATCAAAAGAATTCAAATAGGCAAGAAACTTTCATTGCATGTTAATAATATGGTCCTGTACCGAACCTTTTTCCTGCAATATTCGTATTTTTTCTGCTTGAAAGATTGTATTTTATCAGGGAGATGCGACCATATGGAAAAAAGCTATGCTGGGAAGGGAAACAATATTACTTTGCACATTGCTTAATTTCCATTAAAAATCCATTCAAGGATTCCATATGTGATCTCTCCTATGCATCTTACGTGGCAGGATGTCACTGTATTTTAACACAGGAGCAATCTTTTATGTAAATATACATTTCATCAATGTTCAATATTGTCATTAAAATTCCAGTCAACGCACGGGCAGCTACGATTATGCCATATCGACCATGTTAATTAGTTGTGCGATTTCCTGGTCTAGCAAGTGATCTACCGCACATCTAACGATAAATCATAAACTTCATGGAAAAAATCATCCAGCTCGGACTGTAAGTTTGGCGACAATACTTTGGCAACCAGCACAGACACGACCCAGATCACCGAACAGAACCAAAACCAACATCCATACGAAGCATGGCAAGGGGACTTTGCCTAGGAGGTGCCAGTGACGACACCAACACAGCAGGACGACGAGCATGGGAGCCATACCAGAAGCCAATCGAAGAGGTTCAGGTAGAGCTCACATGGCAAATACATCAACAGGGTCGACTGGCGTGCGACGTGCTGCTCATGTGATGCCAAGCCGGAGGCTGATTCAAAATCCGGCCAAGCTTTGCGCTCATCCATGACGGCACATTCTAGACCAATATGATTGTGGTGTTGTGATTTGGGTTAAAAGACATCTGATATCTTTTTTTCTATTGCAACACACGGGCATGTTACTATATATCTTTATTTTTACCTACTTATTTACTAATAAAGGACCAATCACTTTTGCTGGTCCGTCATGCCTTTTCGCAAGAAAAGAACCTACGCTTTATTCAAATTAACCCGTCGTCCAAGTAAAATATCTACATGAAAAAAACTACATTTCCCATTCTATGCTGGGAAAGAAAGAGGGAGAGACACATCTTAGAATTGATTACATTCAAACATGTTGTGATTATGTGAGGATCGAGGCCACCGTTGAAGAGGGTGTGAAGGAGGATAAGAGGCAACAAATTGGGATGCATGTCGTGCACGCATTAGAGTCCATCCAACAAATCCGTAATGAAATCAACATATTATTGACTATAAAAGAAAATCTGAACGTTCTGGTTGTTCAATTCTGTTGTCTCCATATCTAGTAAAAAGAGAGAAGAGGTATTTTCTAAATTATATTTTTTTTTGCAAGGCATGCGTGTAACTGGCGGGTGTGATAAACGGCTGCTGCAGCAGAGAAACAAACGACGATGGCCGGCCTTACAGCGGACTCGCGGTGGCTTTCTGCCATCTATGGGTGGCTCACCCCTCCTAGAAGCAGCTAGGCAGTGCCTCCCTATTACTCGCTCGTGAATTTATTTTTCTGGGAGAGAAATACCTTTTTTGTGAAAAGAACATATGATTTATATTGCAACAGAACAGTCGTACAAAGCACCGCCAACGAGATAAGAAAACACAAACATGTCCCTAGGGAACCATCCACTCCTCCAACCATTGCGGGATGACGGTGCGTCGATGCTACCGTGCGACCACTCCAATACCGAGCTGGCGTGACCTTGGAATGTGCATACTGATTGAATACAGACGGGAAGTGTTCAACTTCGGTTCTACAGGACCAGCACGGTGGAGAGAGAAGAAGACCAGCTATCAGTAGACCACACCCTCAAAAATCCTTGGAGCACCCCCACAAGCGCAAGACCCTGCCTCCGCACCAATGAAGGGGAAGATGCTGGCACCATGACAGAAGGTGAGGGGAGAGAAAATCTCACAAGGCCAGGACGGATGCCGCTTCGCTGCTCAACCCGAGGAACGAAGAACATTAGCAGTCCAAAGTCCCACAAGGAAGAAAATTGTCCCATAGATTGATGCTGCCTCCAACAAACCTGAGGTCCAAACCACCACTCGCCATAGATCGCCAGGAGAGCGACGCCATCCACATGCCAGGGCGATAAGCGTCGGCAAGGAGAACTAATATGTACAAATTTCGACCAATGATGTTGCAAACAATTTCTTAGAGATATGTTGTGCACAAACATGCGTGCATGCATGTTGCAGATCTGTTAACTATATAATTTGTGACTCACCACTGTTGCTAATTTTCTCTCAAGATAAACACTGAAGATTGTTGCTTTTGCTCAGCATCATGTTACTTGATCACTACTTAGCTCTAATGCAGAACCATTATATATGGTGTTGAACTTGCATATACACACTAATTGTTTCATGCACATCCATGTAATTCCTACATCATCGTGTATTTTGGAAAATCCGAGAGGAGGCGCGTTTGCTCGAACTGGGACAAATGTTGCTGCTCTGGTAGCACCTTGGGCTGCCGCTCACAATGGTACAATGTTGTTCTGCCTGAGAACATCTAGTTCTGATATAAATTTATGAATGAACAAATGAGTGCATGTGGACTCTCAAAAATTACATCGTGGATGGCTTTCCCTCTAGCTTACCATGCATGTTACCCATAATGTAATTGCTAACTGGAGAAATGCATCACGTGATAACAGGTTCATTATGGAGAGCCGCCATTGTTTCACGCTTGGCTCGGTTGTGGCAATCATATGATCTGCAAGTTCGTTATCCACTAGGGCCGATATGCATCTGGACATCGTTCACTCTAACAAGGAATGCCACCACGAGTCCCTTTCTCCACATAGACCACATAAACTAGTTGTCGACATGTTTCTATGTTCATGGACGTCCTCTGTTGGTAACGAATGCTTCGATAACCTCTAGAGGAACATCTGGATCTTTCTTGGTACCTCTGTTTTCCACAGTCTTTTCCATGAGCATGCTTCTCTATCAACACTTGAAGACCCAGCAGTACCCTCTATCCAAGCTTCTTGATGATGCGGTGCTGGAAACTACCATTTTGTATGCGGACCGAACTAAAAAAAACTCTGTTCTTCTCAAAGTTCCAAGCCCATTACACAAAGTGATTCCAACATTGAAAGGGACACCAATCAAGAAAAAGTTATGTTGGTCCTGTTGAGTGATCCATGTGGCTGAGGTGGGATCAATTTGACCAGAAACAAGAGCTGGCAGATTTGGGTTCGGACAGCCATAGGATCGCATCATCTCGTCTATTTGAATCCAATTATTGTTCCATATGTTAGTTGATTCTCCAATGCAAATTATTTTGATCAACCCTTGAACTAGAACGTCTCCCCCTTCGATTATAGCCCTCCAAATTTGAGTACTGTGGCTGCCCAGGTCTCCATGGAGAATAGATGTATCAGGGGAATAAATGCTCTTCAGCATGCGAGCGCTGACCGACTTTGGTTATTGTAGATTGTGCCAAGCTTGTTTCGCAAACATTGCTACGTTAAAAAATTGAATTGTTCAAAACCAAGACCTGTAGACCTGTAGGCGACAAGCTTGGCGCAACAAAAACTAGTCTGCAGGTCGCGCCGTATGGGAGACCTGTAGACGACAAAGATTTGAGGACTCATTGTTTGAATTTAGGAGGCACAAAATGCCCTTTGTAGCTAACAAGGAGTACGGGGTCCCTGCTGATAAAACTTCCTCAAGTTTCTTTCCGTTAAACATGACTGAGAATTTTACAGAGCTAACCATGTCCATGATGATATTCACCCGCCTCTCTGCAAAGCACAGTCTTAACACGATAGCCCGAAGGTAAGATCATTCCACTCTATCATATACATTCATCATATCGAGCTTCAAAGGACAATCCTGATTCTTCTTAGGTTTATTCAACTTCATAAAGTGGAAGCATTCACAGGAAGCAATAATGTTATCAGTCATGAGCCTGCCTGGGACAAAGGAAGACTGCTCCTCAGAGATCATCTCTGGCAACACTAGTTTCAAGCAATTAGAGCTAACCTTGGATGCAATTTTATAAAGCACATTACACACGTTGACTGTCAGGGAATAAGCCGCGGCGGCGGGCTGTCCGTCCTTAGCGCGTGTATGGGCACGGGCTAGGGGTAGACGGCGTGTCGGGACCGTGGGTGTAGGCGTGCGTGCGTGCGTGCGTGTGTTGTCTGGAATTGCCAGCCGGGGCGAGCGCAGATCGCGGTGTCCACGTACTGGGTTGTTGAGGGCTCGCGGCGGGAGCGTGCAGAGCGCGTCATGCGCGCGCGCGGAGCGGCCGAACCAAGCGGCGTGATGGTTAGACGCGAGCGGGTCGTGGGCTGGGGTGGTCCGGAGTATAAGGATCACCGCGGGCTCGTTGTAACGAGTGTGATGTGTGCTGTGAGTTCGTGCTCAGGAAAGCAGGCGTTCGTGCGCCGGGAAACCACTGCTCGCCGTGTCCACGATCGTCTTCCTCCTCCTTCGTTCTTCGTTGGTTTGGGGTACTGCATCCACGGGGGAGAGAGAGGACACGAGGAGAGCCTGAGAGCTGCAAGTGGTGGGCACGCCAGCAAGGTGTTTGATCACCACGGGAGCTCGGCTACGGCGTGTCCAGTGCCCACTCCGCGTCTCCGGTGATCGCTGGAGTGGCGGGGTTCCATTTTTTACCTAACATTAACTACTGAGCGGAACTGTGTTAAGAGGTGTCAGATTTTTTATCTACGGGATCAACACTAAAATCGTTTGTTACTACATTCTGCCGACTCATTTCCTTCCACAATCCTCAACACTGCTTTTGTTACCTCGTCGCCACAAACTCCACAATGGCATCGGAAGAAGTGCGCGGGGTAGCCATCTGGGCCTGTTGCTTTTATTGGGAACATCTCGAAAAGCGCTTTCTTAACCTCACTCTATGTTGCATTTAAACTCTCGTTCATAGCAGATATAACTTTGGCAGGGATTGTGTTAATGACCTGATGACCGGAAGAAGTGCGCGGGGTAGCCATCTGGGCCTGTTGCATTAATGACCTGATGCATGCTCTCCTCCCCTTCAAATGTATATAAATCTTTGTAAAATGTTTCTGCAACGTTCTCCATCTCCCCCTTATTTTCTGTGAATCGTTCATATGGTAGCAACAATGCCTTCATTAGATTTTTCCTTCGGCATCTACTGGCCGTTAGATGAAAAAAAAATTTATCGCCATGAACAAGCCATTCTATCCTCGCTCTCTGGTGTAAAAGGATTTCCTTGTGGTGGTAATGTTCCACCACCCTATCTGCAACTTTAATTGTGTTAGGCCAACATGACTTGGGGTCATCCGTAGCGTTGCCAGTTGCTGATTGAGTAATTTAATCTCACGGTGTATACTGCCAAAATGAGTGCGATCCCAAGCCGATAGGTCACCTGCCTGATTATTCATTTTTTCATGCACTTGAGCCACTGATTTATAACACTAGTCGTCAACCCGTGCGATGCACGGTCTAGTTAATTAGTATTGCAATTAAACCATATTATGAACATATAGCGATGCATTCTGTACAATTACATGTGGACGTGCCATCTAATATCTAATGAAATTTAAATATGGGGATTCATAGGAGAGTGTATTTCCTCAGATGTAGCCACAGTAACTAATAAGATGACACCCAAAAATAGTTTCTTCTGAGATAACTCGTTATAAATTGTTTATATGGTTTTGGTGTCCTATATATATATATATGAAGACCGAAGTTTGGAACTATTTTTTTTTCCTATTTCTAAAGTTTGTAATGTTGCCTAACTATTGGTCACTTCATTAGATTTGTCGATGAAAACGCGGAAATCGTGGATGCCTGTAATAAGGCCTTTTTTTGCACCAAAACGTCCACCTCCGGAGGAAACAATAGATCTGGTAAAAGTGAAGCGCACTCTGGATGCCCTTAAGCGACCACCACCACCTCCGCCGGAATCCAACTATGACCGCTGTATTAAAAGGACACATGCTGAAGCGCGGTGGTCGGGAAGTGCTACCAGTGATGCACGATTAGCAGAATGAAGAAGTGCGAAAAAAAATCCCTAGCTCGGCGAAGAGGAGAAGCAATCGTGCTCCCCGCTCAAGGTATCTAGCGATATCGCTAATCATCCGGCACTACTGCACGGTACCAATCATGGTGATTACGTGGGCAATGAAGTACAGTTTGAAACGACTGAGGTAGTAGAGAACTTTAGATACGAGCACGGGGATCCTCTCATCAAACCTGATCAGCTCCCTCGTCTAACAACGATGATGCGAAGATCGCATCACTGGTACTTGGAAAGCTGCATGAAGTCTGGGAAAGATAGTTTGATGGTGAGAATTACAGAGGAGCACGACTTCATTGGAGTCGACCTAATGCCTGTTCAATATGTGAAATTATTTCAGTTATTCAATCAAAAAGCCCTCAACAAACAACTCATGACTTGCTACTGTTTGTAAGTATTACTTCTGTAATTAAGTTTCTAGCTCATCTCGTTCATGACTCACTATATTATGCAGATTGAAGATCGTCGAATGCAAAGAAGGACAAATCTATGACATTGGGTTCATTAGCCCAAATACCGTAAATGAACAGACGGTACAAAACAGAGTTAAAGATACCGAGGAAAACTTGCTAAAAGCGTTCCTTCGACATCAAAACAAAAGGGAAATACTCTTTCCTTACAACTTCAAGTGAGTGTTACTGCCTTGTGCATACTCTGTTTCGCTTACTCAAGGTTAAGTACTGTAATTGATGAGTTGTGCGTGCGCAACTTCCATTTTATTCTGCTATGCATTAAGCTTGATGGGGGAGTAGTAACTGTCTTAGACTCGAGACTTAAAGATCCCAATGACTATGCGGACATGATTGCAATGCTCCGGAAGTAAGTTCAATCAATACCGGGACCACATCGGCAACTTTCATTCATTTCTAGATATCAAGTAATCATTTTCTTTCCCTCACGGGGTTTGGAAAAAGTTCATCGAAATGGTTCCGAGTCTGAAGAACGAGCTTCAATTTACACACCCCAAAATAAGTAGTACTAGATAGTTCCACGCATCTCTCATTGATTCTAGTTTCAATACCATTATAATGCTTGATTATCAATTTGATTGAACTCTATTCTCATAAAGTGCTTGTGGCAGGCTGACAGGAATAATTTATGTGGATACTACGTTTGCGAGTTCATTCACAACTCGACAAATGAGTGGGGCATAACTTCAAAACAATTAGAAGTACCTAAACAATATTCATAATTTTATTTTATTACCATCAATTGTGTTGAGTTTCATTCATATATACATATTGAACCCCTTCTTTAAATTATATCTCGGAGATGCGGGGTGAACTCCTACCTCATGATCGCATACGAGCAATTCAAGAGAAATTGGCGGGATTCTTTCTTGACCCGGTCATAAATGAAAAGGGAGAATACCATACAGAAATTCAATGGGAGTTTGGTGCTTGATGATGTCAGGGATGTTATAATGTATATGTGTAGTAGCGTCGGATAGATATACGAAAATTCGTTGTTCGATCAAGCATGGAGAAAAAGAGGTCACTTCTTTCTATATATGTTCATGATCACGATGTTGTGTAATTAATGGTTCCTTCATTCACTAGTAGAAAAATGGCCTCTTGTCCCGCTTCGTAAGGGCCTTCTGTCCCGGTTTCGGAACCGGGACTAAAAGGTCGTTACTAATGCCCTTGGCCTTTAGTCTCGGTTCTTACACGAACCGAGACAGATGGACCTCCACGTGGCCGGTGCGGCGAGCCCGGGCAGGGGGGCCTTTAGTCCCGGTTGGTGTCACCAACCGGGACCAAAAGGCATCCACGCGTCAGCATTTCAGGTGATGGGTTTTTTTTGAAAGGGGGGGGGGGGTTGGGGGGTTAATTTAGGTGTTTCATATATTGTGTTAGCTAGCTAATGAATAGAGAGAAGTGTCCTCTCTTATCTCCGTGCTTGGTCGATGCTGCATACTATACGTATAGACAGGACTAGACACGCTAGCTAGTAAGCAAATGAAGGAAACAGAAGATCGTCATGAACATATACATACAAAGAGAAGTGATATCGACCACCTCTCCTTCTCTGAGAGATTGGTCGAACAACAAGTTCTCGTATATCTATCCGACGCTACTCGCTACATATATACAATATAATTATCTCTTACAATATAATCTCCTAATTAAAATTCAAATCATTAGGGTTCACATGATATTCTCCGTCTTTAGCGATCACGTGGTCAAGAAAGAATGCCACCAATTCCTCTTGAATTCCTCGCATACGATCTGCTGGTAGGAGTTCATTCCGCATCCGATATATCTAATTTGAAGAAGGGGGTCAATACATATATATGAATAAATGAAACTGAACACAAATGATGGTAATAAAATAAAATTATGAATATTATTATTTACGCACGTCATATTGTTTGTCAGAGTAGCCCCGCTCACAGGTCACGTGGCGGATGGACTCGCAAATGTAGTATCCACAGTAATCATTCCCTGGTTCCTGCCACAACCACTTTACAAGAAATAGAGGTCAATCAAACTGATAGTTAGCAAGCATGCTAAATGGTATTGATGAAACTAGCGCTTGAATCACTAGGAGATGCGTGGAACATGCTACTAATGTACTACCTCCTTTTCGTTTTATAAGGCTTGCGCGTATTCCTAGATCTATAATTTGACCAACATAAGTTGAGTTGTATAGTCTAAAAATTATACCATTAGAAAGTAGACGATTCGAAGTTTTCAATGATATATCTTTTGTGGTATCTAACTTGTATTATGTTGGTCTATTTGTCAACCTAGAGATACGTGCAAGCCTTATAAACCGAAAAGGAGGTAGTACTTAGTTTCGGGTGTCTAAATTGCAGCTTCTTCGACAGTCCCGGAGTTTTTGCAGTGAATTTTTTCCAAACCCTGTCAGACAAAGAAAACAATTACTTGATATCAGGAAATGAACAAAGTTGCCGATATGGTGCGATAATGATCGATTTAACTTACTTCTCTAGAATTTCAGTCATGTCCGCATACTCGTTGGGATCTTTTCATCTCGAGTCTAAGACGGTTACTAGTCCCTGCTCAAGCTTAATCTCTAGGAGAATATAGTGGAAGCTGCGCACGCAAACATAACTCATCAATTACATTACTATAACCTTGACTAATAAGGGAAACCGAACATGTACAAGACAGTAACACTCACTGGATTTCGTAAGGGAAGAGTATTATAGCTTTGTTTGATTCAATACAAACGATTGTAGCAGGTTGGCCTCGGTATCTTTGGCCTGAGATTTAATCATAAATGCATCTACGAGATTTGTGTTAATGAACACAATATCACCGATTTATCTTTTCTTCAATTCGACGATCTTCAATCTGCATATAATATAGTGAGGATAATTAAAAATACATGCAATGAAAGAGCTGACCTATATATAGAGAGACTTAATGACAGAAGTAGTACTACTTACAGGCAGTAGCAAGTGCACATTAATTTATCGAGGGCCTTTAGATTGAAAAACGGAAAGAACTCCTCAAATGGAACCATCAATAGTTCAAGTCCAACGAGGTCATGCTCCTTTCTAACTCCGAGCGTCAAAATATTACTCCCCCCACACTATTTGCAAGTTTTCATGTACCAATCATGGAATCTTCGCATCATCGTTGTTAGAGATCTTTCATCTTTGACGAGAGGCTTCCCGTACACATATTTGTGTTCGTCCACCTCCAATAAATCAAAATGTGCATCATCGGGCAGGTAATCTGCAGGATTGGTACCGGGCAACAAGATCCTCGGATGACTAGCGACGATATTGCTAGACACCTTGAGTGGGGGAAACGATTGGTTCGCTTGTTCGCCGAGCTGGGCAACTTTTTTCCCAGCTCGTCGTTATGCTAACCTTTGATCACTGACAGTACTTTCCGACCGCTGCGCTTCGATAAATGACTTTGTAATAATGCACTCATAGTTGCCTTTCGTCGGAGACTTTGGTGGTTTCTTTAGGGCAGCCAGAGTATGCTTTGCTTTTACCGGAGCTATCTTCTCCTCCGGAGGTGGATTTCTTTTGCTTTCACCCCTTCAAAGAAGTTCTTCACTTCGGCTTCCACGATCTTATCGTTTTCCTCCGGGCTCCTCCCGTATGGTAACTTCTCTAGAGGCTTCAGAGAAGGACCGTATTTGTATTGCCTGCCTCTGGCTATACTGCTACACGTCGGAGTAGACGGAGCGGCTGCGACTGTCTTTCCTTTCTTACCAGGCGGAGGAGAAGGACTACGCGCCGGAGGAGCCGGAGGGGCGGCGGGTCTCTTCAGCCCTTGTTGACGAGGCGGAGAAGGTGGAGGCAGCTGGCTGCTCGGGCGCGTCGGCGCTGGCGGAGAAGGCGACGGAGTGCCGTCACACGCCGGAGAAGGAGGCTGAGTGCCCTGATCACTCGCCGGAGGAGGCGGAGGAGGAGGCGGGCCCTGACTCGCTGGAGGAGGAGGAGGAGGCGGAGGCATCCAGTTCGGAAGGTGGATGAGCTCCTCCCGCCATAGGCATGGAGTCTTCCGAGAAGAACCCAGCCGAATCTGCCCTTCACCCGTAGGGTGGTCAAGCTCAAGGTCCTCAAATCCTTCTGTTATTTGATCCACCATCACCCTAGCATATCCTTTTGGAATCGGCTGGCCGTGGTAGGTCGAGCCAGGTTCATTAGGTATAACAAAGCCAACAGCCGCCTTGACTTTGAATGTCATACATTGCGTCATAAGGTAGCAATGTTGAGACTCTGTGATAGCATCCACGGGGTAGCACGTGACTACAGGCTCCAGCTGCTGAGTCTGCTCGGTGGAAGCCAAGCTGCTTCTCCGCTGAGATGGCGGGGTAGCTTCAGGGGAAGCTTCGGCAGGTCGTTTGCTGCGATCTGCTTCTCGTTCCCCTTGGCCTGTTACCCTTTCATGCAGCGCCTACAGTTGGCTATGCTCCGCTTTCTTCCTCCTCTCCCTGGGTTTTGTAACCCCCTGTGTCCGAAAACCCAGCCTTCCACGAAAGGGAGCCTGGCGTGCCTCGTGTCCGTCCAAGGTGCTCAGGATTCCCGAGGGCCATTGCGAGCTCGTCATTCTCTCTGTCCGGAATGAATGACCCTTCCTGTGCTGCGGCGATATAGTGCTGAAGCTTCCTGACGGGTATTCGCAGTTGCTCTTCCGTCCAAATGCACTCCCCTGATAGAGGGTCCAAGGTTCCGCCAACCCCGAAGAACCAAGTCCGGCAACGGTTTGGTCATCTCAATGTCTCTGGTTCGACCCCTTTAGCAACCAGGTCATTCTCAGCCTTGTCCCACAAAGGTCGGGCTTTGAGGTAACCACCTGACCCCGTGCGATGGTGATGCTTCTTCTTCATAGCATTTTTCTTGTTTGTCGCTGACATCTTCTTACTCTTTTCCGATGTCTTGTGGGCCACAAATGCGGGCCATTGATCTCTGATCTTCTCAAACCGGCCAGTGAATTCTGGTGTCTCTTCTTTGTCGACAAACGTTTTCAGCTCATTCTTCCACCTCCTGAATAGTTCTGCCATCTTCTTAAGAGCATGAGACTTGATCAATTCCTCTTTCACTGGCTTCTCTGGATCCTCCTCTGGCGGTAGGGTGAAATTTTCCTTAAGCGTTGTCCAAAGATCTTCTTTCTGTTTATCGGATACATAAGACGTCGGCACCTCACGGTCTTCCTTCTTTGGCTTTAACCATTGCTGGATATTGATCGGGATCTTGTCCCTAACAAGAACCCCGCATTGAGCACGAAATGCATCCCTTGTCCGGATGGGTTCAATCGGCTTGCCATCGCGCGCGATTGCTGTGATCTCAAACCTTTCATTCGAGCGCAACTTTTTCTTCGGGCCTCGTTTCTTTACCGAAGTTGAGGTCGATCCGGAGGGCTAGAGAAAAAAAGAAGAAAGAAGAGAGTTAATTAATATGTGTACATATGAAAACAATGAATGCAACAATTAACTAGTCAGCACGGGCTTAACTAATATATATATACCTGACCGGACTCGGTTCGGTCAACGGAGCCGTCATGAACGCCCTCTTCTTCACCCGGTCCTTCCAAATCATCATGAACGCCCTCTTCTTCACCCGGCCCTTCCAGATCATCATGAACATAGCCCTCTTCTTCACCTGGTCCTTCCAGACCATCGGTGTCTTTGAGAAACGACGCAATGACATCACTTCCTTGTGCGATTATCTCCCCCAACATCGCTTCTTCCTCTTCGTCTCGGGAGTGATCCATAGTTTCTGCAAATATTTACAACATGTCAATTATTATTCAAACATGGTACAGATGGATATATATATATTAGTGGCAAACGTAGAACTAGCTAGCTAATCACAATAAGGAATCATGTTAGTGGCCTCGACGCTGCTTCTATAGGGTTTGGGGTGGCCTAGACAACGCTTCAAGGGTTTGGGGTGGCCTCGACACAACGCTTCAAGGGTTTGGGGTGGCCTCGACACAACGCTTCAAGGGTTTGGGGTGGCCTCGACAACAACGCTCTTTTAACTTGGTAAATTTGGGTGGCCTCGGGAGAGTTTGTAGGGTAGGGGCACGGCGGGAGGGGTTAGGAGACCAACATCGTTTTTTCTCTAGGGTTTGGGTGTCCTCGAGAGTTTTGGTCGAGCGAGAGGGCCGGGGGGGGTGCTCCCATGGTATAAGTTATCACGGTCGAGAGTGGGTATATATATCGACCGCCCCTCATGTCGAAGTTATCCGGGAGGGGGTTATATCGACAACGACGCGACATACATATACATGGGAAAATAATGTTATTGGGGAGGGGGTATATCGGTACCCCCCCCCCCTCGTGTTAAAGTTCGATCGGGAGGGGGTATATGAAAAAAGAAGAAATAAAAAGAGGAGAAGAAGAAAGGAATAGAAGAGAAGCAATTGAAGAAAAAAAAAAGAAGAAAAAAAAGGAGAAGAAGAAAGGAATAGAGGAGAAAGAAGAAAAAAAATAGAAAATCGGAATAGAGGAGAAAGAAGAAAAAAAATAGAAAATCGAAATTTTCTATTTTTTTTCTTCTTTCTCCTCTATTCCTTTCTTCTTCTCCTCTTCTTTTTCTTCTTTCTATTTTTTTTGTTCTTTCTCCTCTATTCCTTTCTTCTTCTCCTCTTCTTTTTCTTCTTTTTTCCTCTTCTTATTTATTTCTCCTCTTCTTCCTCTCCTCTTCTTCTCCTTTCTTCCTCTTCTTATTTTCCTTTTTCTCCTCTCATTCTTTTTCTTCTTCTTCGTTATCTTCCTAGCTATATATAATACTTTTATAAAAATGTAACTTTTGCATATATAAAACTTTTTCTTCTTCTTCCTTCTTCCTTCTTCCTTCTCTTCCTTCTTTTCCTAAATATATAAAACTTTTCTAAAAATGAAACTAACGTAAAATGTACTAAATCAGAGAACATATATAGATAAAACTAACCTAAAATGTACCAAAATGTACTAAAAATCTAACTTTTATATGCACAGAGAACATACATACATATATACACTTTTATAAAAATGCAAGAAACAAATCATCATTTATATGAACAAAGGAGAGGACAGGGTGGGCGGCGCCGGCCTGACTAAGGAGAGGCACGGCGCCGGCGTTAGTGTAGAGGGTGGGGACGGCGGCGTGGTCGGGGCAGGGACGACAGCGGCGTGGACGGGGCAAGGGCGATGGCGATCGACGGGGCAAAGGGCGGCGACGACGTCGACGGGGCAGGTAGGGGCGCGATAGAGGCACGGCGAGGGCGCGCGGCGTGGTCGGGGGGCAGGGGCGACGACGGCGTGGTTGGGCTGGGCAACGGCGGCGTGGTCGGGGGCAGGGGCGATGACGGCGAGCTCGGGCAGCCTGGCGGCATCGTCGGAGGAATCAAAGAAACTGACAAATTTTTCACAACTGCTAGCTTATATAGCAAAGCCATTGGTACCGGTTCGTGGCACCAACCGGTACCAATGCCCACGGTTGGTGGCACCAACCGGGATTAAAGGGTGGGCATTGGTACCGGTTGGTGCCACGAACCGGTACCAAAGGCCCCTGTGCTGCCCGCGTCACGGCCAAAGTTTAGTCCCACCTCGCTAGTTGAGAGGGGCGCGCAGTGGTTTATAAGCCCCACTGCCGCACCCCTCTCGAGCTCCTCTCCACTGCAGGCTTACGGGCCTACTTGCTAATGCTTTGCCTGATGGGCCTTCTCCGCCAAATGCGGGCCTGAATCCTGGCCCATGGATGGGTTTCTAGTCGTATTCAGGCCATGGTGGCCCAGTTGGAGGCAAATTTTTTATTTTTCTCAGTTTTTTTTTTGCTTTCTTTTTTCCTTTATTTATTTTATTTCTTTTTTGCATTGGTACGGTTGCCTGTCACAGCCGTGGTGCGGTTGAATGTTTAGTCCCACCTCACCAAGCGAAGGGCTTCCGAGCCTGTTTATGAGCTCCGCCGCGGCTGCAACGTGGAGAGGAACATCTATTTTTTATTTTTTTTCCATTATTTTTGTTTTGTTTTTTTCTTTATTTTTGTTTTTTTTTATTTTTCTAGTTAGCTTATTTTGTTTTGTTTCTCCTTACAAAAAAATAATTTTTATTTTTTTGTTTATAATTACTTATTTAGCACAAGGAGAAGAAGGAAGAGCGACCCTCATAAAAAAAGCCGGCATTCTTCTTCTCTCATATGCATGAGCTAGAGTGGCAAGAGCATGGCATGCATGCTCACACCTCAACGCCCAAAAACACACAAGAGGGTCGGAGGGGGGAGGGTTTATACAGGCAATCCTTTAGTCCCAGTTCGTATCTAAAACCGGGACTAATAACATATGCGGCATGCCACGTGTTTGCGCGGCACGCCACGTGGTTTCGCTGGATCTTTAGTCCCGGTTTTTGTCCTGAGCCGGGACTAATCACATATGCGGCACGCCACATATTTACGCGTCACGCCACGTGTTTGCGCGTCACGCCACGTGGTTTCGCTGGATCTTTAGTCCCGAAAACTCGTCTGTTACAAAGGAATTTCATTTTTTTGAACTTATTTGAACTCCACAGTTTTTCTGTGTTCAAAATGCACCATTCAAAGCCACATCATCAATTTACAACCCTTTCTGACTTGATTTGATATTTTTCATGCATTTAATGATTATTTTGAGCTATAAGACCATGAAAATGAAAAGCATTTGAAATGAACTCTGAAAAGGTTCCAAGTTGGCATGGTATCATCATTTCACCCACATAGCATGCACGAGAAAGCTGAGAGGGTTACGGCAAAAACTAGATGCACTTCGTGTACAAAACGGACAATCTCTTTCGAAGTATCAGGGTTTCATACGGAAACTCGTCTGTTACAAAGGGATTTCATTTTTTTGAACTTATTTGAACTCCATAGTTTTTCTGTGTTCAAAATGCACCATTCAAAGCCACATCATCAATTTACAACCCTTTCTGACTTCATTTGTTATTTTTCATGCATTTACTGATTATATTGAGCTATAAGACCATGAAATTGAAAAGCAATTGAAATGAACTCTGAAAAGGTTCCAAGTTGGCATGATGTCATCATTTCACCCACATAGCATGTGCGAGAAAGTTGAGAGGGTTACGGTAAAAACTGGATGCACTTCGTGTACAAAACGGACAATCTCTTTCGAAGTATCAGGGTTTCATACGGAAACTCGTCTGTTGAAAGGGGATTTCATTTTTTTGAACTTATTTGAACTCCATAGTTTTTCTGTGTTCAAAATGCACCATTCAAAGCCACATCATCAATTTACAACCCTTTCCGACTTCATTTGTTATTTTTCATGCATTTACTGATTCTTATGAGCTATAAGACCACAAAATTGAAAAACATTTCAAATGAACTCTGAAAAGGTTCCAAGTTGGCATGGTATCATCGTTTCACCCACATAGCATGTGCGAGAAAGTTGAGAGGGTTACGGCCAAAACTGGATGCACTTCATGTACAAAACGGACAATCTCTTTCGAAGTATGAGGGTTTCATACGGAAACTCGTCTGTTACAAAGAGATTTCATTTTTTTGAACTTCTTTGAACTCCATAGTTTTTATGTGTTCAAAATGCACCATTCAAAGCCACATCATCAATTTACAACCCTTGCTGACTTCATTTGTTATTTTTCATGCATTTATTGATTATTTTGAGCTATAAGACCATGAAATTGAAAAGCATTTGAAATGAACTATGAAAAGGTTCCAAGTTGGCATGGGGTATCATCATTTCACCCACATAGCATGTGCGAGAAAGTTGAGAGGGTTACAGCAAAAACCGGATGCACTTCGTGTACAAAACGGACAATCTCTTTCGAAGTATCAGGGTTTCATACGGAAACTCGTTTGTTGCAAAGGGATTTCATTTTTTTGAACTTATTTGAACTCCATAGTTTTTCTGTGTTCAAAATGCACCATTCAAAGCCACATCATCAATTTACAACCCTTTCTCACTTCATTTGTTATTTTTAATGCATTTACTGATTCTTATGAGCTATAAGACCATGAAATTGAAAAGCATTTGAAATGAACTCTAAAAAGGTTCCAAGTTGGCATGATATCATCATTTCACCCACATAGCATGTGCGAGAAAGTTGAGAGGGTTACGGCCAAAACTGAATGCACTTCGTGTACAAAACAGACAATCTCTTTCGAAATATCAGGGTTTCATACGGAAACTCGTCTGTTACAAAGGGATTTCATTTTTTTGAACTTATTTGAACTCCATAGTTTTTCTGTGTTCAAAATGCACCATTTAAAGCCACATCATCAATTTACAACCCTTTCTGACTTCATTTGTTATTTTTCATGCATTTACTGATTATTTTGAGCTATAAGACCATGAAATTGAAAAGCATTTGAAATAAACTCTGAAAAGGTTCCAAGTTGGCATGGTATCATCATTTCACCCACATAGCATGTGCGAGAAAGTTGAGAGGGTTACGGCAAAAACTGGATGCCCTTCGTGTACAAAACGGACATTCTCTTTCGAAGTATTATGGTTTCATACGGAAACTCGTCTGTTACAAAGGGATTTCATTTTTTTGAACTTATTTGAACTCCATAGTTTTTCTGTGTTCAAAATGCACCATTCAAAGCCACATCATCAATTTACAACCCTTTCTGACTTCATTTGTTATATTTCATGATTTACTGATTATTTTGAGCTATAAGACCATGAAATTGAAAAGCATTTGAAATGAACTCTGAAAAGGTTCCAAGTTCGCATGGTATCATCATTTCACCCACATAGCATGTGCGAGAAAGTTGAGAGGGTTACGACAAAAACTGGATGCACTTCGTGTACAAAACGGACAATCTCTTTCGAAGTATCAAGGTTTCATACGGAAACTCGTCTGTTACAAAGAGATTTCATTTTTTTGAACTTATTTGAACTCCATAGTTTTTCTGTGTTCAAAATGCACCATTCAAAGCCACATCATAATTTACAACCCTTTCTGACTTCATTTGTTATTTTTCATGCATTTACTGATTATTTTGAGCTATAAGACCATGAAATTGAAAAGCATTTGAAATGAACTGTGAAAAGGTTCCAAGTTCGCATGGTATCATCATTTCACCCACATAGCATGTGCGAGAAAGTTGAGAGGGTTACGGCAAAAAGTGGATGCACTTCGTGTACAAAACAAACAATCTCTTTCGAAGTATCACGGTTTCATACGGAAACTCGTCTGTTACAAAGGGATTTCATTTTTTTGAACTTATTTGAACTCCATAGTTTTTCTGGGTTCAAAATGCACCATTCAAAGCCACATCATCAATTTACATCCCTTTCTAACTTCATTTGTTATTTTTCATGCATTTACTGATTATTATGAGCTATAAGACCATGAAATTGAAAAGCATTTGAAATAAACTCTGAAAAGGTTCCAAGTTGGCATGGTATCATCATTTCAACCACATAGCATGTGCGAGAAATTTGAGAGGGTTACGGCAAAAACTGGATGCCCTTCGTATACAAAACGGACATTCTCTTTCGAAGTATTAGGGTTTCATACGGAAACTCGTCTGTTACAAAGGGATTTCATTTTTTTGAACTTATTTGAACTCCATAGTTTTTCTGTGTTCAAAATGCACCATTCAAAGCCACATCATCAATTTACAACCCTTTCTCACTTCATTTGTTATTTTTCATGATTTACTGATTATTTTGAGCTATAAGACCATGAAATTGAAAAGCATTTGAAATGAACTCTGAAAAGGTTCCAAGTTGGCATGGTATCATCATTTCACCCACATAGCATGTGCGAGAAAGTTGAGAGGGTTACGACAAAAATTGGATGCACTTCGTGTACAAAACGGACAATCTCTTTCGAAGTATGCGGGTTTCATACGGAAACTCGTCTGTTACAAAGAGATTTCATTTTTTTGAACTTATTTGAACTCCATAGTTTTTCTGTGTTCAAAATGCACCATTCAAAGCCACATCATCAATTTACAACCCTTTCTGACTTCATTTGTTATATTTCATGATTTACTGATTATTTTGAGCTATAAGACCATGAAATTGAAAAGCATTTGAAATGAACTCTGAAAAGGTTCCAAGTTGGCATGGTATCATCATTTCACCCACATAGCATGTGCGAGAAAGTTGAGAGGGTTACGGCAAAAACTGGATGCACTTCGTGTACAAAACAAACAATCTCTTTCGAAGTATCACGGTTTCATACGGAAACTCGTCTGTTACAAAGGGATTTCATTTTTTTGAACTTATTTGAACTCCATAGTTTTTCTGGGTTCAAAATGCACCATTCAACGTCACATCATCAATTTACAACCCTTTCTGACTTCATTTGTTATTTTTCATGCATTTACTGATTATTATGAGCTATAAGACCATGAAATTGAAAAGCATTTGAAATGAACTCTGAAAAGGTTCCAAGTTGGCATGGTATCATCATTTCACCCACATAGCATGTGCGAGAAAGTTGAGAGGGTTACGGCAAAAATTGGATGCCCTTCGTGTACAAAACGGACAATCTATTTCGAATTATCACGGTTTCATATAGAAACTCATTTGTTACAAAGGGATTTCCTTTTTTTGAACTTATTTGAACTCCATAGTTTTTCTGTGTTCAAAATGCACCATTCAAAGCCACATCATCAATTTACAACCCTTTCTCACTTCATTTGTTATTTTTCATGCATTTACTGATTATTTTGAGCTATAAGACCATGAAATTGAAAAGCATTTGAAATGAACTCTCAAAAGGTTCCAAGTTGGCATGGTATCATCATTTCACCCACATAGCATGTGCGAGAAAGTTGAGAGGGTTACGACAAAAACTGGATGCACTTCGTGTACAAAACGGACAATCTCTTTCGAAGTATCAGGGTTTCATACGGAAACTCGTCTGTTACAAAGAGATTTCATTTTTTTGAACTTATTTGAACTCCATAGTTTTTCTGTGTTCAAAATGCACCATTCAAAGCCACATCATCAATTTACAACCCTTTCTGACTTCATTTGTTATATTTCATGATTTACTGATTATTTTGAGCTATAAGACCATGAAATTGAAAAGCATTTGAAATGAACTCTGAAAAGGTTCCAAGTTCGCATGGTATCATCATTTCACCCACATAGCATGTGCGAGAAAGTTGAGAGGGTTACGGCAAAAACAGGATGCACTTCGTGTACAAAACAAACAATCTCTTTCGAAGTATCACGGTTTCATACGGAAACTCGTCTGTTACAAAGGGATTTCATTTTTTTGAACTTATTTGAACTCCATAGTTTTTCTGGGTTCAAAATGCACCATTCAAAGCCACATCATCAATTTACAACCCTTTCATTATTATGAGCTATAAGACCATGAAATTGAAAAACATTTCAAATGAACTCTGAAAAGGTTCCAAGTTGGCATGGTATCATCATTTCACCCACATAGCATGTGCGAGAAAGTTGAGAGGGTTACGGCAAAAATTGGATGCCCTTCGTGTACAAAACGGACAATCTATTTCGAAGTATCAGGGTTTCATATAGAAACTCATTTGTTACAAAGGGATTTCATTTTTTTGAACTTATTTGAACTCCATAGTTTTTCTGTGTTCAAAATGCACCATTCAAAGCCACATCATCAATTTACAACCCTTTCTCACTTCATTTGTTATTTTTCATGCATTTACTGATTATTTTGAGCTATAAGACCATGAAATTGAAAAGCATTTGAAATGAACTCTCAAAAGGTTCCAAGTTGGCATGGTATCATCATTTCACCCACATAGCATGTGCGATAAAGTTGAGAGGGTTACGGCAAAAACTGGATGCACGTCGTGTACAAAACGGACATTCTCTTTCGAAGTATCAGGGTTTCATACGGAAACTCGTTTGTTACAAAGGGATTTCATTTTTTGAACTTATTTGAACTCCATATTTTTTCTGTGTTCAAAATGCACCATTCAAATGCCATATCATTAATTTACAACCCTTTTCGACTCGGGCATTAGTCCCGGTTCGTAATGTACTCCAAAGTGTGTCGGTCACCGTACATCCATTGGCGGTTCATCTCTATTATAAAATTAAGTATATATCAAAAAACCATTGAAGAACAAAATAAATAGAGAAATGACCAAATTAATACAAGTTCATCATCACATTAAAACCAAAGCACAATAGTGATCAAATGTTATTATTGAAAAATAAATACATAAAGTTCTCTCGTAAAACAACATACAACTATGTAAAACATTTAAATGCAACAACAAACGCGATCAAAATCGCAAGTAAGGTAACAATTGACCCAACAACATAATGATACCAAGCCTATTTATCAATGACATATTTTCTAATATTGTTAATCTTCAAGCGCATTTCATCCATCTTCAAGCGCATTGCATCCATCTTCAACCGCATCGCATCGATCTTTATCTTGCGATCGTCAATGACCTCGGCAACATGCAACTCCATTTCCATATTCTTATCCTCAATTATTTTCAATTTTTCCTTCAAGTATTTGTTTTCTTTTTCATCCAAAGTTAACTTCTCGAGAAGCATTTCTAGGTGGGTTGGAATTTCCGGTTCACATACCTCCTAGATTAAAAATATATGTCACGTTGGTCATCATAATTGTCATAAACAATAAATGAACCAAATAGTTATGAAAAGATAATATATACCACATCTGAATCATAGACAGGACGAGGGCCGACGGGGGCGGATACCAAAACCATCGCACTATATAATAACAAGGAATAATAAAAGTAAGAAAATTAGACAAGTATCTATCTGAAGTCAGAATTTTTTCTTTCAGAAAGAAAATAAGAACAAGAGGCTCACCACGGTGGTGCCGGCGACGATATCGGCGCGGGCGATCGGCGGCGGTGAAAACGGGGCGGAGACGGGGCGTGACGGACCGCTAAATCTAGACAAGTCTCGTTGAAAATGGAGCTCGGAGGTCGAGTTTCGAGAGGAGAAAGCTTAACTAGTCTGGCTCGGGCATTTCATCGAACACCTCATGTGCATAGGAGGTGAACTAGAGCACCCAAATGCCCTCCCCTCGCCGGCTCGACAAAAACAGAGCACTGTGGAGTGCTCTGCCGCGGCGGTGGGTATATATGTAGGCAAGTTATTTGTCCCGGTTCGTGGTATGAATCGGGACTAAAGGTTGTGGGCCAGCAGCGAGGACCATTGGTCCCGGTTCGTGGCTCGAACCGGGACAAATGGTTCCACATGAACCGGGACCAATGCCCATGAGGCCCCGGCCGCCCCCTGGGCTCACAAACCGGGTCTAATACCCCCCATTAGTCCTGGTTCTTGAAGAACCGGGACTAATGGGCTGGCCAGGGACGAACGGTAGCCCTGTTTTCTACTAGTGATTTGCTTTCGAGTTCTCTCTATATGTAGTAGCTACCGTCGACCAAGCACGGAGAAAAGAGGCCACTTCTCTCTATATGTAGTAGCTAGCTAAGACAATATGAAACCCCTGAAACCCTCCAAAACCCCTAACCCCCTTCCCCCTAAAAACAAAATACCCCAGCACCTGCGAGCTGCTGACGCGTGGCCGTCTTTTGGTCCCGGTCGGTGTTGGCAACCGGGACTAAAGGTCCTCCTACATGGGCGCCCCGCAGTGCCCACGTGGAGCTCCTTTGGTCCCGCGTCGTAAGCCAATCGGGACTAAAAGTGATTGGCATTAGTCCCGATCGTTTTGTCCTGGTTGCCGAACCGGGACTAAAGGCCCCCTGGAACCGGGACAGATGCCCTGTTTTCTACTAGCGAGACTTGTTCATATGCGTATAGGCTTAAAGTTGTATATATGTAACTATCGCAATATAATAAGTTGCATGGTTACCAATAATATTCCTCTATGAGAACATTAAATTTTATTACCTATGGTGTTCTTAACAAATCTTATATTTCCTTAATGGTGAAACTCTGTTACTATTGTAAGATATCTCAATCTTGGAAAAATAAACCGAAGAACATTATCAGATATATGCTTGAAACCTCATATATCCTTCAAATTAGTTTAGTGAGGGAAAACAATTGGCAAACAAAGAACATATCATGCTTAAGTGAGCTAAAAAAAATCAAAAAATTATATAACTAATAATTTCGAACTAAAGAGATTAAACAAAATAATTTAATTGATTTAGAATTTCAAGAACCTTGTAACTTCACACTTTTGTTGTACTAAGTTTGTGTCATTTAATATGTACCAGAGTGAGCATATGCACTTAAATCACGTCTACGAATATGTATAAAATTTAATTTTGGTTCATAAATAGCATCTCTAATGGCAATGCCAAAGCTGGAAAAGGGTTATGCTCGGGACTAATATTCTTGAGCGATAAACTCTTGTGATTTTTTTTCATTTTGTAAGAAGGAATTGCCAGCAATGTTCTTCTAAGGCCAAGGGAAATAGTAATATATGGCATAGACCTGTCTTTGCCTCCCTATGATGGCCATAGTGGGATTTTTTTCTTTACTTCTGTGTTTAATTACAGGCTACATGCATGTACTTTGCATTGTTATTTTTTAGTGTCCATATATTGTTCTTGGTTGCTTGGTTATAGAGGGTTGTTTAAGGGTGCTCGGTCGTTCACAGCATGAGTGTTAGAGCATTTCTTAATAAATATTGAATAATGGATCATCATTGGCCTTGTATAACTACAGATAGCCATAGGCATTATTTTTTCAAAGAACAATTAAAATAAGAGAAATTATTCAATTGTTTATCTAGTACAAAGACAATATATTTACTAGAACTTGCAATTCAATTTCCCAATCTTACATTACATATGAACGTGACCTCATTAAGCATCGATCCTCACAAGTTACCAAGATGTACTCCCTCCGTTCCTAAATATAAGTCTTTAAAGAGGTTTCATTAATGGACTATATACGAATGTATATAGACATACTTTAAAGAATAGATTCACTCATTTTACTCCGTATGTAGACTCCTAATAAAATATCTTAAAAGACTTATATTTAGGAACGGAGGGAATATATTTTTTCCTAGCCACAACCGAGTGCAAGTAACAGCTTAGAGTGTGGCGTAATACATATATGTGAACTTGTATTAGAAGGGGTGGAGAAAATTGAGAAATTGGAGAGACGTGAATTACAAGCAGGTAGGCGTTACATTTGCTCTCCCTCTATATGAAAATAAAAGACTTTTTTTATACTAAGGGAGTATCAAAAAATATCTTATATTTTGATACAAAGGGAGTAATTAATAGCCAAGCAGAGTAAATACGTACATGTGGGGCTTGAAAGATCTCAACACATACGGCCCCTCAGCAGTGAAGGATAATGGGTCTTTATATGATTAGCACTGACTAACATAAAACACTAATTACATGTCATTACGTACATACAGTTTAACACATGGGTCGTCAGTCTTGACCGATGTACATGGTCTGGAGCTGGAATTCATCAACGCTGGTGACTCCTGTTCATCCTTGGCCTAATCAAAACAAAATATTTTGCTCTTTCTAAATTTAGTCTTGAGTCCCGACAACTGTTCAAACAGACAAAGTACCAATTTCATATTTCTAGCTTTCGCGAGGTCATATTCCATAAAAGTAATTGTGTCATCCGCATATTATAGGATGGACAGCCCTGAATCCACAAGATGTCGAATCAGTCCCCCTATTAGTTCATTAGCGTGACCTAGGAGGACTATGAACATGTCACCTACATTGTTGAATAAGATTAGGGACAACGAATCTCCCTGTCTTAATCCTTTATGGGTTTAAAAATAATGACCTATATCATCATTCATTTAGATTCCAACACTCCCCTTTTGAATAAAGGTATCCACCTGGCTTCTCCAGGCTTCATTGAATCCCTTCATTCACAAAGCTTGTTGTAGGAAAGACCATTTTACTTTATCATATGCTATTTTGAAATCCACCTTGAAGACAACCCCATCTAGTTTCTTGGAGTGAATTTTGTGAAGCGTCTCGTGTAGGAAAACAACCCCTTTTATGATGTGTCTACCCGGCATGAAAGTCGTTTGATTGGGTTGCACTACAGAATGGGCTATCTGCTTCAACCTATTCGTTGCAACTTTAGTAAATATTTTGAAACTAACATTGAGCAGACATATCGGTATGGACTGCTCAATGCGAGAGGCCCCTTCTTTTTTGGCAACAATGTAATTGTTCCAAAGTTTAGATGAAATAATTGTAGCTTCCGGCAAAAAGATCATGGAACATGGACATGACATCACCCTGGATGATATGCCATCACCTCTTGTAAAACTCCGTTGGGAACCCATCTGGTCCAGGAGCCTTGTTTTGTTTCATTTGCATAATTGCTTCATACACCTCTTTTTCGGTAAACGGAGCGAAAGCACCTCATTCTCTCCATCATTGAGTTGTGGAATGTCCCCTATTGCTTGCTCATCAAGAGAAGTTTACGTATGGAGGGACTTGTTCTCTAGGTGGACCTGGTTTACATACGGAAGGACTTTTGTAAGGGGTTTACTCAGTTTTTTCTTGATGACATGTACACATGTAGAGACCTATATGAGCCTTATAATTTCAGTGTTCTTTTCTAATGAATCGGTAACTTTAAATGATCTACACCATAAAAACATGGTCCCACAAGATAAATGGTTCTTAATTACTGATTAATGTGGGAATTTTTAGGGAGTGCCAAATTGGTATAAGTATAGATAGAAATATAGATATTTTGGTATAGATGTTGCCATCCACTCATTCCCTATCAAATCATCGAGCCCATGATCCCGTTCCCACATAGTCTCGTATTTAAAAATCACTGGGGCCTGCATCCATGCACGTCACAGTAGCTGAGGAAGAGCGCTGCATGGTTGGACGTAGCTACTGGATTAAGCACTCGGCTTGCATTTGGGAAGGCGATGCTCCACCCAGGGCTCGCTACACATTTGTTCAACCTGGCGGCGGTAAAAGAGCAACCGGTAATCTTTTTTTCAAATGCGCAGAAACTGATCGATAACCAATATATCATGTAAACCGCTTGTGTCTAGGGCATCTCTGAATGCATCCATTCCCTCCCGACTGTGTTACCCACACCATCGTGTTCGTGAGCTTGCAAAACTTCATTGAAATCTCCAATGACATCCAAAGGAAGATTCCTAGTGATCGCAATGCCCCTTGGCATGTCCCATGCTTTGTACCGTTCTTGCTCCTGCGCTTCTCCATAGACAAACATTAACCTAGTCCTAGTGTTGCCAAATTCGTCAATTTGAACATCAAGGTGATACTTTGAGTAACCAATAATCTTGACTTCTATTGAATTATACCATAATGAGCTTGATAGATTCTCTATTCTCGATCTCTCTATTTGAGTCTCCAAAATACAAAACATAGAGGGGGCATGGTACTTAAGCCTGTAGTTCTGTCACAGGTTTGCCAATCACACGATAGTTCCAAGAGAGTAAACTCATTAGGCTTGACTGTGCTCCTCGTGGGAGTCCGCCAATTTTGCCAAAGGATTCTACCATCACCAGTACTATTCTTCTGAGCATGTCTCTTGTCAGCTAACGGTTCTGGACCTCTTGGGGTCTTGCTTCGGAGGGGGCTCAAAGGAATAGTTCATGCAGGAACAACGAGCAACTGGTTCTGTTCGTGCGTCCTAGAGAATAATGGCAAAGCTACTACTGCTTTGCTCGTTGAAGAGATGAAGACCAGACACATCGCACCAATAGGGCAATCGCTCATACTTAAGCCAAGTAGATCTGCCACTTTGAATCCTGGATCATCGAAACCGCGTTTTTGAGTGCCTTGAAAACATTGATCTTTGCCCAAATATGATAGAAATTTCATTCGAAGTCTTGCGACCGGGGCTCCGCAAATAGAAGATCGCCCACATTTCCTTCCAAGGCCAAACAAGATGAGCATACTTGTCTGGCACATAATGTATGTGAGCCCACATATTGAGCTTGTCCAACGCCATTGTTGACGGGTTTAGTCCCACATCGGTTGTGGGAGGAGACATAACACGACTTATAAGAGTGAGGGTGTCCCTTCCTAGCAGGCAAGTCTTTTGGGAGAAGAGGGCCCAAGGCCTGTCATAAGTCGGTGTTGCTCTCCGGTTGGACCTGTTGACGCATGTGGGTCGGAAACGCTGGTGTTAGCGGACCCGGGATTGCGTAACAAGTGGTATCGGAGCCCAGATGCCCGAAATAAATCTCGGTGAGGGGGAGATTGTTGGGTTTAGTCCCACATCGGTTGTGGGAGGAGACATAACACGACTTATAAGGGTGAGGGTGTCCCCTCCTAACAGGCTAGTCTTTTGGGGGAAGAGGGCCCAAGGCCTGTCATAAGTCGGTGTTGCTCTCCGGTTGGGCCTGTTGACGCATGTGGGTCGGAAACGCTGGTGTTAGCGGACCCGGGATTGTGTAACAACTGTTGACGGCTGTGTGATTCCATCATTGGGCATGAGGATAATCGTGATTCCTCTGAAATTCCAGGGGCCGTCCTACATCACGCGCTCCCAATCTCCCTGTCAAAAGAACTGAACGGTGTAGAGATCCAGAACTAACTATACCGAGACCACGACAATCCATTTGGCAGCCTTAGATGGTGCTTCTAACTCATCCTACACGACATCATCCAAGTCCTCCTTGCGAAGCCCTAGATCCGCCATCTTCTCTAGCTCAACCGTAGGTCCCGTGCCCGGCGCAGCCGAACCATCCATTGACATCTTGAGGAACCATCAAAAAGGTGTATTTTCTTTTCTTTTTTTAGAACTTCAAGGCATATAGGTATGCCTTAGGGATTGGGCGCCAATGTTCAAAGGTCCAAACACTGGGCCAACTGGGCCTCAGTTACAATGAGTGAACATCCACCCCTGGGCGAAAGGCTCTAACGCAAAGCCGTACCATCCTCCGCTCTCAGCGGTGAAGTACATCCCGAAAATAAGTGATAGTCAATGTGCATGGCAGTGCTGGCTCGTCAGCTACAGGGAGCAGCCAAGGTTATGTGTACTGGTGCATCTGTCCAGAGTAGCCAAACAGCGGCTAGATATGCAAGTGTCTCTACGTTTATGTTCATGATGTCGGGAAATGTATTTCCACATGCCTCCTATTCACAACATTGTGTGCCATTTTCAGCTCACTGTAATTGTCATTGCGCGCTCGCGCTTTTCTCTTCTTCTTCATGTTGTTATTTTTGGTGCTAGTAGTATTCTGAATTCCTGATAACATACAGTGTTCCTTTATAAGGCGAGTTCTTAGACAATGGACAGCTAGTGAATGCAATAGCTAATGCCTTCGTGCAATATAATGCACCAAAGGACAAGGTTGGTGCACGCATTAGAGTCCATCCAGCAAATATGGAATGAAACCAACATATTACTATAAAAGAATATCTGAACGTTCTGGTTCATCAATCCCGTAGTCTCTAGATGTAATAAAAAGAGAGAAGAGGGATTTCCTAGGCAGACCCCGCAGCTTTGCATGTGCATCGATCTCCTGCATGCAATCACCCAACGCTCGCCAGTTGCTTAGTTGGCCATGGCCACTGTGGTTTATTAACCGATTCATGCATCACCATGCCGTACTACAATGTTTTCTGAAATCCAGTGCGGTCTCCATGAATTTGAGGCGCCTTGCGAAATGTGACACAGGCTCAAAAGTTTGGAAAACAATTGTATGACCAATAGGACTAGAGATATTTTCACTTAACTATATAGCTTCGAATATGTGTTATCTCATAAAATGTTTAGAAATATATCATATGGTAATGCCAAAGAGTAAACGTAGTACTAAATAGTAAACTTTTTTTTCGAATTGTACTTCAACAGTAAACTAACCATGTGTTCTACTTAAAACCATCATCGTTCTAATATTTCATGGAACAATTTTTTAAAATCCATCGAGTCTATTCTCACAAAAGAAAATCGACTATGCCTGTCATGTAATGAAATATGTTTGTAGTATAGCAGAAGAGCACAAAACAAAGAATTAGTATTGCTAAAAACTAAATTACGTGTAATGTGTTAATCCTATTAATTTCTTTAAAAGTAAGTACATGCATAATCGAGTAACACCGTTGTACTAGTAGGGATTGCATTCGATACAACGTTAAAACGTAAAAAGAACCAGACTTTTTGTAGCAAAATAGAGATAACCCTATCTAATTTTTCATCCGTCTATTTTGATTTGGGGCTTATGGCTTACTTCGTAATATATTCAGGGATGACCAGATGAGGCTGCTGCAGCAGAGAAACAAATGGCGATGCCCCGCCATATGGCAGACTTGTGGTAGCCACCTGACATATCCCGACGGCTCGTCCTTCCTACAAGTAGTTAGGCAGCGCCTCCCTATTCCTCGTTCATGAAGTCATTTTTTAGAGAGAGAAAGATCTTTTTTACAAAAATAACCTCTGATTTGTATTGCAACCGAACAGTGGTACAAAGCATCCCAACAAGATAAGAAAACACAAACATGTCCTTGGCTGACGGCGTGCTGCTACCACCTCTCCCACATAGAGCCGGTGTGACCTTGTAATCTTTAGACGGGTCGACACAAATGGTAAGTCTTCAACCTCGGCCCTAGAGGACCAGCACGGCGGCGAGAGAGGAAGGTCGGCTATAAGTTCACCACACTGGCGACACGACATCTCGGAAATCCTTGGAGGACCCCCGCAAGCACAAGACCCTGCCTCCGCACCAACGATGCGGAAGACACTGGCAACCTGATGGAGTGGGAGGGGAGAGCGAGGCTCGCAAGGCTAGGACACCAAGACCGCTTCGTCGCCCAGCCCGAGAACGAAGAACTAGAGCAGTCCAAAAACCCAGAAGGAAGAAAATTATCCCACAAATTGCTTCTGCCTCCAACAAACCTGAGATCCAAATCACTTCTCGATCTGTAGATCAGCAGGAGAGGAAGCTCGTCCACATGCCAGCACCACCAACGTCAGAGCAATATGATCAGCAGGAGGGAACATCGACGAATTTCAACAAATGATGATGCAAATAGTTTCTTAGAGATATGTTATGCACAAAAATGCATGCTGCAGATATGTTAACTATATAATTCGTCAGAGCAAAATATAAACTCATCAGACAAAATTATTGAATCTGCGAGCACACAAAACTCTCTAGTTTCGCGGAACCGCCAAAAAAACAAGAGCAATTTACTCTCACATACCTACGATCACCACTAGATATTGGCAAAGAACATAGAACTCTTGAAGATCCAAGGGCCCCCACCTCTCAGCGCCAAGACGGCAGCCAGTCAAGAGGGGACCAAAAAGTTTCTCTAGCAGTTGCAGCTGGAGTAGTTTCGATGTAGTACAGGAAATATTGTAATGGTAGAGTAATTTGAGAGGGGATCCACTGAATCCCTACAGGGCTTAGTACATTTCTAACCGATCCCTCATATATAAAATTTTAGTCAAGTTTTTTTTTACTTCACTAACCGATCCCTAATATATTACGAAGTAAAAAAATCATTTGCATTTAATTTTGGCCAATGAAACACATTTTATTGCTACTTTATTTCATTCAATGACATTTTAATACATTGGAACACATAATTCTTCAATTCTTCGCTATGAGAACAAGATGAAAGAAAAAAAAACTATAATTAGATATTGTAAAAGATATCCAACTTCCATAACTGTTGCCACTAGTTGGATTAATATTTTCGCTATGTCTTCATTGCTGATATGCAGCTTCTCGAGCTTGCACACTTTTTTCTTCTTTGGTTCCGAACAAGTAGATGCTGCTTTGCATCGAGTCTCGTCTCTAACCTCTATTCAGGCAACCGTCGCTCTTTATGACCGGCAACAGTGAGCCGACGAGTCGTTGGGCCAGTGTCGAGACCGATCGGCGGCCGCGCATGTTTTTGCCGGAGAACCGCCGACAAGAGAGATCAGACAGGCCACAGGAGGAATCAATACATGCATGCGACGTGAAGCCGTCATCATCGGAGCTATACAGTTTGATACCCGACCAATCCATGGCAAGGCGCGGTCAACGACGGCCGGATGCGCCAAATCCGGCAGTTGATGTAGAAGCTGCAAATCTATCGGTTGTGCGTTGGCTATGAGGCAAGAGCTTACAGAGCGTCTGCGGTGGGGGGTGGTGGCCGGCGGGGAGTGGGAGGGGTGGTGTCGACATAGATGCAGCGCGGGATTAGTGCGGAGAGACAACGAAGGAAATTGGATTTTTTACACAACTGTCGAGCGGTGGAGTAAATATTATGAGGCCGGACGCGGCTGAGGATAATTTAACCTCGAGTAGCCCCAATTGAAAATCGGCTAGATGCCGGTTAGATGAGTAAAGCCAAACTTTTACTCCTCTAAATAATTAATAGGAATCGGTTAGAAATGCCCTTACTTCACTGTTGGGAATTAATCCCCAAAACCGAACTCGGCCAAAGCCAGGTGGGAGTACATAACCCATCCCATTCTCGAGAGCACAATTTTGCAGGCTTCGTCCTTGATATAAGCAGATTGAGCTGCGCTCCATCTCCTCGGTGGCATGCTGGCGTCATATACTCCAACCTTAATAGTGAGCTAGCACGTATTCGTCCAAACCATCCCTAGCTTCCATCAACCATGGCCGGTGGCGTCATGATGAACACGGCCGGTGGAAAGCCATATCCAGGCAAGCTCACCCTGTACGTCGTGTTCACCTGCGTCGTCGCCTCCACCGGCGGCCTAATCTTCGGATATGACATCGGCATCTCAGGAGGTGTCACGTCCATGGACCCGTTCCTCTTGAAGTTCTTCCCAGAGGTGTACTGGAAGAAGCAGGAGGCGAGCACGAGCAACCAGTACTGCCGGTACGACAACCAGCTCCTACAGGCCTTCACTTCCTCGCTCTACCTCGCCGCCCTCGTCGCCTCCTTCTTCGCCTCCACCGTCACCCGCGTCCTAGGCCGCAGGTGGTCCATGTTTGCCGGCGGCTTCGCCTTTCTCGTGGGAGCGGCCCTGAACGGCGCAGCACAGAACATTGCCATGCTCATCGTTGGACGCACATTGCTCGGCGTCGGCATCGGGTTCGCCAATCAGGTACGAGGTTCACTCCATTGACTCTTGTGCATAAGATGTGATGTGTGCGTGTGCAAGTATATCTATATATGTCACCATCAAAGTCACATCAGTTCCGTATGAAATTATATGTTGCCCTCAAGGTCACATCACGATTTTGTATGCAAGTATATGTCGCCAAAGTTGAAGCCAGAAATTTCAAAGATCTTGACTGCTTTGTTATTCTGCGTCACTCGTTTGTATCTTACTACCTCTGTAACTTAATATAAGAAGTTTTTTTAACAGTATGATGGTGTTCAAAAGCGTTTAATATTTTGATACCCAGTGAGTAGCTATTGATTAGTTACATTTACAATTGCATCAACAGGTAGGTACGCAGATATGGGAAGAGAATGAGACATATATGCGGCACAATTCATTTCTTTATTTCATTTGTTTAGGATATGCATGGACCTAAGGGGAAGATATATATATATATATATTGAAAATGAATCAACATCAAGTACTAAAAATAGTGTAAAAGAAAAACATGAACTGAAGTGGTGCTAGGTGATGTCTTCTAGTATGTCGTCCATGTCTACCCCACTGCGTTACTATGTGCGGAAATAAATCGATAATTGTGCAAGAAAGTATGAAACTATATATTCATGGTGAATGTAGCCAAAACCATCCAATATTATGTGCACGCCACATAATTTGGGGCATATAGTGAGTACATATGATGAACGAAGTGTGTACAAGTACAATTGAATGACAATTTGATACGCATGCATGCAGTCTGTGCCGTTGTACATGTCGGAGATGGCACCAGCACGTCTACGGGGCATGCTCGGCACCGGTTTCAACCTCATGATCACCACCGGCATCCTGACAGCAGAGCTCATCAACTACGGTACCAACAAGATCAAAGGAGGCCATGGTTGGCGCTTCAGCCTGGGGCTCGCGGCTGTGCCAGCGACGGTCATCACGCTCGGCTCACTCTTCCTCCCAGACACCCCCAACTCACTGATGGAGCGAGGCCACCCAGAGGCATCCCGTCGAATGCTACGCCGTATTCGTGGCACCGACGACATTGGCGATGAGTACGCTGACCTGGTGGCCGCAAGGGAGGTGTCAAAGCTAGTGCAACATCCTTGGCGCAACATTGTGTTGCGCAAGTACCGTGCGCAGCTCACCATGGCCGTGCTCATCCCCTTCTTCCAACAGCTCTCTGGCATTAACGTCATCAACTTCTACGCACCCGTGCTTTTTGAGACGCTCGGTTTTAAAGGGGACACGTCACTCGTGTCGTCAGTGATGACGGGCGGCGTCCTCGTGCTTGGCTCGCTGGTGACGATGCTCATCGTCGACAGGCTGGGGCGGCGGAAGTTGTTCCTGCAGGGTGGCGCGCAGATGCTAGTGTCTCAGGTCGTGGTGGGGACGCTAATCGCGGCAAGGTTTGGGATGAGCGGCGTTGGAGAGATGCCCAAAGGCTACGCGGCGGCGGTGGTGCTCTTCATCTGCTTGTATGTGGCCGGCTTCGTGTGGTCGTGGGGGGCGCTAGGGTGGCTGGTCCCAAGCGAGATCTTCCCACTTGAGATCCGGTCGGCGGCGCAGAGCATCAATGTGTCGGTGAACATGCTCTTCACCTTCGTCATCGCGCAAGCCTTCCTCACGATGCTCTGCCACATGAAATTTGGGCTCTTCTACTTCTTCGCAGGATGGGGGGTGGTCATGACCGCTTTTGTCGCACTCTTCCTGCCGGAGACAAAGAACGTCCCCATCGAGGAGATGGTGCTCGTCTGGAAGGGGCACTGGTTCTGGAGCAGGTTTGTTCGAGACGACGATATCCATGTTCAAAAGCCTTGAACGGAGATGAATATGACATATCATGAAAACCTCGTCATACATGACATCATCCACGTTCAATATCATATTAAAGCATCTTCAATAGTTCCCTCAAAAACCACTTCTTATTTCTTATAATAAGTACATTTAGGGTCTGTCAATGAAGTTATTGGATATGAATGTTGTGCGGCTGAAACAGTTTCCCTTTAAATTCGATCATATAATCTGTTTTTTCCTATTTGTCTTTACACTAATGCATACATATATAGACAAAACTATTTGACCATCAAAATAAAAAGAATTGTCTTCAACACACACTCCCTTCTTCCCAAAATCTTAGGCACCTAATCTTTCTCAAAAGTTCTGAATGTCTATGGCGTGTTCGCACCGAGTTCCTGAGATTCTCTCTTGTATGGTCAGAGTAAACTAACCATAGCTAATGGTGGATTAGCCAACCATGTTTGTAAATGATATCATGGAAGAAACAGTTTCTAACAATGGCCAATTATTTGCGGGAAGCCATGTGCTAATTTCCTTACCGAAAGCATAGACACCCTACATAATAGGAAGGAGGGAGTATGATTCATCCTTATTTGAAATCCAGAATTATGGAAATTTAAATTCACACATAATTAATGGTCGAAATGCATTCAAAGTAAACATGAGGAGATTCAACGCCTATGTAGGTCCCACACGTGCTTCACAAGGTCATCATATAAAGTTGTTCGTGCCCTGTGGAGTCTTCTATCTATCGATGCACTTGGAAAACAATCTCTGAAGAGAATGGTCAACCCTGCTTGGGTTCACAAGACTATATAAATTTTCTTTCCCTCATTCTCATACCAAAAGTCCTATGGCTGACCTCGTTCGGTCTTATATGGTCATATTGTGCATGATGACACAAGTCATCATGCGCCATAAAAGCTTTTTATCTCACTAGCAAAAGAGCCCATGCGTTGCAACGGGAGAAAGAAATATCACACACTCTTAATTTATAAAAAATGGTCTATAATTTAAGAATTTGTAGTTACGACACAAATAAAGATGGTCTTATCCTACAAAAATGCAGTTCAAAATTTCACAGGTCTTCTATTTTAACACGACTTGCACGTAGATTTAATACGTACAAAGAATCAGTCAAGTGACCTTCAGTTTCATCTCTAATCTTGATTTTGTTGACGTGTTCTTCCCCAACCCGGATGAGTACCGGTATGAAAGAAAGACGAATAATGACTTATTTATTAAGATTGCACCCTAGATAGTATTTTTATGAAACGTTTAATAGATAAAATAATATCATATTTAAATTCTACATATTTTTCTAATCAAATTCCATATATAATATGTTAAATTTGAAGTTACGGTTTAAAAGATATGAGTATTTTAAAAAATATTTAATATATACTACGAGTTTAATGTCATAAACAGTAAGGGTTTTTTTATAAAATCACTTCGCTGGGTTTTCCGACCGAATCGATAGCCTCTTTATTATTATGTAAAAATAAAGATAATCTTGTTGGGCCACAAACAATAGCGAATCAAGCTTCGACCAAATGCTAGTGTGACATCTTTCCTACAGCGGGTTGATTCTTCAAGGCATGGCATCGAGTCGTGGTCATGCCCAACAATTAATCAATTTTTGTGACACACCCACCACCCATCTGATCACCAACATCGAAGATCTCACCGACATCATGGAGGACGCAGCCGAGGAGCACGAGGGCAGGGATGAGGAGATGTGCAAGTTTGCGGACAGCCTACAACCAGTCATGGCACTGTTATGCACGTGGCATGCGACCTTTCTCTAGGAGTTCTACATGGTTGATACGCCGAGGTTGATGGCCAGTGATGAAAAGCATCTAATTTTTTTTGAAATAATGTATTTATGCTAGCAAGGGAAAAAATACAAGGTGATGTAGAATCTGATCATCATGCAGAATCAAATTCAAAGTACAAGTCAAAAGGTGATGTAGATGGGTCTTGTACGACCTATGATTGATTTTCACTGCCCTAGAAGTGCGCCCGGCCTGTTGGTAGCCATGTCTTCGTCATATATAAGTAGATCAGTCCCCTAGTGTTTTTCTGGGTTTTTTAGTTAAAATTATTCATTGTGAGGTGCTTCGATTGTGTCGAACGACTTAGCCAAGACTGCTATCGAAACCCCACTTTTATCAATATTTTGTCTATATCCACAATATTAAGATTGCTTTTATCATATTGTTTCTCTTTCTTCGGTGGGTTTTAGGAATAGATCTTCATGCTTATGATAATCTTGTTTCTGGTATCGCAATTGAACTCTAGGAAATTAGTTTAGTGATTTTTAAGTAGCGACTTGGTTGCATGCTGTAATTGTATCGTGAATCGATAGTGATCTTCTAAACAAAAGAACGTACCACAAGACATATTACAACGGAATTGATTAGAAAACTGCCCCCCGCGTCACTTCCTTCCCATGGCGACACGGGTAGCGGCGGCACATGTCTAGCCTTTCTCCCCTCCTCCTCGCACTCAACCTCGCCGCCGCCGGTACGTAGCTCACCTCCGAGAAAAGCCGGAAGGGACCCGACGGCATCGGGCCTTGTTCCTCCACTCGATAGAGGCTAGTTCACGATGGGCAACACGGGGAGGCATCTGCTGGTGAACGCTTGTGTGGTCCTTCTCTGGGCGTCGTGTAGGTTGCCTGGAAGATCACCAGGGAGGCGTCCGTGCACGACAATTATTGTGGCTGCACATGCAATGGCTCTTTGGCCCAGACCGAGGAAACCCGATTTGTTTGCTCCGACGTTGGCCTTCAAGGTCTTTTGTCATGCAGTTTTGCTCCCTCTCTTGCAGCATGGAGGCGTGCAGTTGGGTGTGACAGTGTGGTGCGCGCGGTGCGCACATTGCCGTGGTGGGTGCTTGATTTGGGTCACGAATGTCCTGCGCCTGGAGTAAGCTTTGCTAGAAAAGCATCTATCGGCTATCGCTCGTTTGTGGTTCGATCACGGGAGCTTGGTTGTGCTTTGTGTAGTGGCAGGAGCATGTGCCGTACGGCGTGGTTGGCCTCGGTGACACAGCGGCTGCATGTTGCTGTTGGCATGTATAGGTGGCGACGTGGCTTGTTGGAGTCCTCGTTGCGGTGGTGCTGGTGGTGGTGCCAGTGTCGAGGTATGCAATCCACCATGGTCAGGATCGCCACTGCTAAATGCGAACGAAGCCGCAACTTGGTTTCATAAGGTTCGCAGCAGCCTTACCCCTACCCAAGGTCAGAGGTGGCAAGGCATAAGGCTTTGGGCAAAATCTTTGTTCTTTGACAGGGGTCGTTGCCAGGGATGTTGGCGCCCGTGGGTGTCCTCCGTGGAGGCATTGTCGAAGAGTACTTCCTTACAAGGGCCATGACTGGTTGGAGTGGAATGGACATCGGAGGCTATTAGATTTGCCGAACCACTCGCAAGTTTTGCTGGGGCGATGGAGCGCACTCCTGTGCGAAAGCATTGTTGTGGACCGGGGTCGATGCCAATGATGGTGATGTCCTCAGCCGTCATTTGCCTTCTTGAACACATTTCTAAAGACCTTGCTCTCAATCTCTCTGACCTTGTTTTCTTTTCTTTTCTTTGTTAGTATTGTGGTCTTCCAGCCTAGTTTCACTTATAAAGCGGGTCATTGTGTATTTGTTTTTCCTCTCTTATTGAAACTTCCTTGCACGTCAAAGAAAAGATCATGCCACCTTTGCCTATCAATTTGTATCAAGCCTTACATCACACGATCAAACCCATCCTGATCTAGTCGGATTCCTCTAAGGCACTGTTTATTCTTGCTGGGAATATGTTGACACGTTCCGTGTATAGACATCCCGCAGTGAAAACCAAAGCACTCATGGAAGAGAGGGAGTTTGTTTCCCAAAAAACATAGGAAAGAACAAAACGGTAATCCTCTTCTGAGCACGGGCTTAGCTGCTCCCGGTCAGAAAAAAAATACTACAAAAATTCACAAAAATCTATTTTTTTTGTGTGGTAGATAATTTGATGCATGAGGTCCGCTTCAAATTTCATCTCATTTGGACATCTGAGCAACTCTCAGCAAAAAAGATAAATTTGGTCAAAAAATTTGTAAACAGTCAACCTTTTTCACAGACCAAATTTTGTCTTTTTTGCTGAGAGTTGCTCAGATGTTCAAATAAGCTAAAATTTAAAACGGACCTCACGCATCAAATTGTCTACCACAAAAATAAAATTAGGAATTTTTTTAATTTTTCAAGAATTTCTTTTTATTTTTTTCGTGAGCCCGGGTACAGATGCACCCTGGTGATGAAACGCCCTGCCCAACAAAATAAGATTGCAAATCGGCTAACTAATACATTCCTATAGAGTCTACTACGGTTGTATGGATGCATAAGGCTGGCCATAGTGGGAGTAACTTAATCTAGTATCATGTACTTGGACTAACAAACATGTTTATGTGACAGACAATTAAAGAAAAGGGTTAGAGTAACATAGATGGATAACATAACATGTTAAATGCTATGCTGCTATGTGTTATGCATGTCAATAAATAATGACATCTATGATACTAACTTATGATACTATGCATTATAGAGATAGTATCATACAATAGTATCATATGCATGATACTATTATATGATACTCCCCATTATGACCAGTCTAAAGGTCCTCGGTGTATCTAGGAACATGTGCCTGTCAACTGAAACCCTCTTATCATGGAAAATAAACTCCCATCTTTCCCTGAAAAATAAAAATCACCTACCGCACTGGTCACTTTGTTCTTTGAAAAAGGGTTTCCCCGCTTTGTATTACAAAGCAACCAACCAAACCATTCAGGGATAGGTGCTGGGGCAGAAGCAGCACAGTTACACCCAAAAGAAACGACAGAGAAAGAGCAAAAGAAATAAATATCGACAACGGCGGATCAACAAAAACGAAGAAGCCTCGCGACCGTTGCGCCCACCGAGGATCCTCCACTAGGCTCCAAGACTCCGAAGCGCCGGCACCAATCAACACCTCTAAGAAGGATCGTGACAATGACGACGCTGCTGCCAAGGGTTTTCCCCGATACACGACGAGGCGAGAGGAATGGTAGCCTTGACGCCCTCCGAAAGGTCGGGTGGCACCCACATGCACCACCGCCCTGGTGTCGGCCATGCCGACAGGGGTTTCCCCCGATCCCAACCCGCACCTTGGGCATTTCGGAGTCTGCCACCAAACCAACCACCACCCTGCATCAATGCGGTCTTGAGGCCCCCACCCCGTCTCACCAGGACACCGTGAAGTGAGGACAGAATCACCCAAACACTGGTCGCTAGCTTAATTAAAGTACCCATCACCGAACCGTAGGTCCTGACCACACCCTCTGGAGAGCAGGATGCCGGCCGAGAAGGAGCGCCAATCTTGACTTTTTCTTGACTTGGGTTGCGGCAATATATAAATAAAGCGCCGGCGCCGGAAAGGAAGGCTTCGTTTAGCTTATTCCTCCGTTCCGTTATTTGTTTGCTTCACGTGGTGAAATCAAATCAGTGGTGTATCTAGGTGGCAGCACTAAGTACATACTCCTGACAATTTGCTTGCCAACAATTGGAAAGAGAAACATCTGTATCCCTTCTGTTTCCGTAGCTCTAATTATGCGCAACCATACACGTAGTATCCTGTATAGTAGGAGTATAAAAGAAGACAAACATCCATTTTTTCTGACATCGTCTGTGGAAGAAGCAGACTGAGCTGAGCTCCGCTCCTCGGTGGCCCGAAGGAAGCCCGGCACTATATATTCTACTTTGGGAAGGGGGGAAGATTGCAGTCAGTAACTCTGATCAGACGGCTATGGCTGGCGGTGCCTTCGTGGACACGGCCGGCGGAAAGCAATACCCTGGCAAGCTCACCCTGTACGTCGTCTTCACCTGCGTCGTCGCCTCCACCGGCGGCCTCATCTTTGGGTACGACATCGGCATCTCAGGCGGCGTGACGTCCATGGACCCCTTCCTCTTGAAGTTCTTCCCGGAGGTGTACCGGCAGAAGCAGGCGGCGAGCAAGAGCAACCAGTATTGCCAGTATGACAACCAGCTGCTCCAGGCCTTCACATCCTCACTCTACCTCGCCGCCCTCGTCGCCTCCTTCTTCGCCTCCACGGTCACCCGCGTCCTCGGCCGCAAGTGGTCCATGTTAGCCGGCGGCTTCACCTTCCTGGTGGGAGCCGCCCTGAACGGCGCCGCCCAGAACGTCGCCATGCTCATCGTTGGACGCATGCTGCTTGGCGTCGGCATCGGGTTCGCCAATCAGGTAAGATCACTGTTCACTACGTTGATTCTTCTGCATGATGCCATGAGCCCATGACATGAGATGTGTGTGCATCCGGAAGATTCAAAACAGGCTGACTCATTTAGCTATTTCGGTTGTATATATGTCACCCTCAAAGTTAACATCGCAATCCCTTATGCAAATATATGTCGCCCTCAAGGTCACATCAAAATGCCGCCGTATGCAAATATATGTCGCTCAAGTCCAACCAACAAATTTCCAAGAAGTTTGACTGGTTTTTTTTTAATGGGAGGTTTGACTGCTATGTTGTTTACATCACTAGGTCGTGTTTTAGTTACATGATACCGGTTTACAGTTGCCGCTGAAGAAAAAACTTGATTATTTGCCCCCCCCCCCCCCCCCCCCCAAGATTGACAAATGGAAAATATATAGCTGTTTGAAATCAATTATTAAAGTTAACATGAAAAAAGTTACCCGATTATATTTTAATGGAATAACACTCCAAAGTATGTACTCTCAAAAAATTATTTGTTAAAAGAAAAAGTCGTTAAAACTTATTTTTCTTTGCTCCAAGTGTCCAAGTAGATCCAACCATGCAAAAAACTAATCTAAAATATTAACTTGTGAGTCACATCCATGACTTGATACCCCTTAAAACACATTAAGACTTGGTGAGGTGGCACGTCTTGCTCGCTCGTAGCATCCCCGATGATGGCTTCGGCGATGTTGGACATCTTGCTTGGTCGGTATGCCTCTCTTGTTCCGGGCTTGTGGGTCTCTTGTCCTTGTGCTCCGGGCATCGTGTTCATGCAACTTTGTTGCCGTGTCACGTCTTGTACCTTAATTTGTATCCATTCCAGTTCCTTCTATGACTTAAAATTACACAAACTTTGTGTATTCGCGTAAAAAAGAGTACATGCAAGACTTGATGAGGTCGACAATTAGGATTATGTGGAAATATGTATGCGGAGATAGAGCTAAGAGTGGGCGCTAGCTATTTAGATACAAAAAAATACTGTTGTATCAATTGGTATGTTGGCAGAAATGAAAACAGAAGGAGACATATATTGGCACATTCATTTCTTCATTTTATTTAGTTCGGTTATGTACCAATGGGGAGGAGTTATATTTGAAAAATATAAACAATCAGCTTCCATTTACAAATGAAAAAGTACAAAATTGCTACTCCTGGCGGTTCTAGCCCGCAGATCACCGTGGTTGTTGTCGGTTTGGCACCACCATGTTTCTTGCTAAAAAATCTCAGCAAAAAACAAAATACTCCATTATTCTATTGCCAAAGCAAAAAAATGTGCCGGTTCCACCAAAATATATCACCGATTCCAGCAATAGTAAGGTCATGTACAATAGTGCTATTTTAGAAGAGAACTTGAAAAAAAGGTTTTGCCTTCTCTTATTTAAGAGAAGACAAGAGATGATCTCTTAGCATAATATGTCTCACCATGTTTTTAGGAATAACTAATTATGGAAGATAAGGCTAAGAGAGACCCATTGTAGACTTTTTTTGTCAACTTTAAATTACATGCAAGATTTAAGATAAGACTATCTTATCAACCATTATACATGCCCTAAGCGTGAACGCCACAACTCGCCTACAAAAATATCGCCTATTCCCAGGAAAATATGTTGCCGCTTCCAGCAAAAAAGAAAGAAAGAAAATTGCATGCCCCAGAAAAACGGTGTCAACATTGTCCGGTGCCAGCTCCAATCGTAGGTGGTTACAGCTTTTTCGCAGGGCCGTTGCAGCAGCAAATCTCTTCGGTTGCAGCAAACCTGACTGCTGGTTCCTGCTTCGCCCGACTCCGCTTCCAGAAGTAAAAAAACTATGGTTGCAGCACCAGAGCCCGGCCGTTTCCACTGCAGGGTTGCCGGTTCCAGGAACACAACTTTCTAGTTTCAGCACTAAGTGATGCAGGACTGGCTGGTTGCAGCAAACATAGCCGTTGGTTCTAACATTGCCGGTTCCATAAAGAAATCTTTGGTTGCAGCATCGAAACGCACGGTCTCCATCTCAGGCGGTTCTCGTTGTAGTCACCATGGTTGTTGGTCGCAGCATCGCGGGACCTTGGGTCGCAGCTCAGAATTGATAGTCACCACTTGATGCATCTCTAGCAACCGTCAGTTGTAGCTGGCCTCCCTCCCTTATCTCCTGCGGTGGATGTTATTGCCACCGCATCAGGGCATGTACAACGGTACTGACTCAGCTGTCTATAAGAGCTACCAACTCAGATTTTTTAGGACGTGGAGGAGAGAAACTAAGGAGAGAGAAACAGTCCGTCGGTAGGATTAACGACGATCTGCAGTCCTTAAAAACCGCTCGCTACAGACGTCAATTTTAGCGTTGTACTATCAAATACGTCTGCAGAAACTACAATTGCCCCTTCTACAGACAGTAAAAATTGTGGGGATGTGGGGTCGGTCGGAGGTGGATGAGATTTAACTTGGTAGATTAATTAGCATATTTCCTTAATTTTAGGATGTTACAGATAGTAGAAAGGACCATCTGTTGTATGAGATGTTTGTAACGTTGTCTATAGATGACGTGGAGGATCGTTGCAGACAACAGCCGATCTGAACCGATATACATGCCCTCATGGAAGATTTGCCTTGGCGGACTTTGAGGCGAGCACTTGCAGGTGATTGTAGGTGGTAGATAGTCCATGGCTGCTTGGGAGAGAGGGGACAGCGAGTGCGAAGGAGAACGATCCAGTCAGCCGTAAAGAGACAAGGTAGAAATAGGCATACGATGGGTTGTTGGCCACATGGAACGGGTGGCGCATGAGTCGGTTGTAGGGCGCGCGGGGGATCCAGTGCCTCGCTCGCAACCAACCCGAATTGTATTGAATCGTTTACCATTTTTAAATATGATGTGTAGCATTGTCTTCTTTTTTTAGAAAGATGGCCAGTGTTGTTGCGTTGTTGGTTTTTCGGCATAATATTTTTGGGTCATGTCTCTTTTTTCCTTTTTCTAATTTAACTGTGTCTCCTTAATATATTGACTAACTGTAGATTATGTTGTTGGGTGTAACTACATATCTCTTGAAAAAACTGTCAGTATATGGAAACAATTATGACATATAATCTCTCCGTAATAATAAAGCATCGTTCGCTTCTATCGTCCGTCGTGTCACTTTTATAAAAAAACCTAACGTTTCCTTAAATCAACCCGCAGTCCGAATTTATGTTAGAAAACGAATCATTTTTTTTTTGCATTTTTCAGAAAACCCCCTGATGTTTCCGGTAATCAACCCGCAGTGAGGATTTAAGTCAGAAAAAGAATTATTTTTTTGTATTTTTCAGAAAGACCCTGATGTTTCAGGTAATCAACCCGCAGCCCGGATTTAAGTTAGCCGAAACCTTTTTTTTTGTTTTAACAAAAAAAAACCCTCACTTTTTAGTTAATCAATCCACATTTTATCTAAAACAAAATTATCCATATCTTTTAAACCGTAACTTCGATTTTAATATATGAAATTTGATTAAAAAATGTGTATAATCTAAATAGGATGTTATTTTTAGCTGTTGAATACTTCTTAAATATTATTTTTGATGCAAACTTAATCTGTAGTGTACGGTCCTTTTTTTCGCTATTTCCGACGATGATACGAATTGCAATAAACATCCATTAAATTAAAACCAAATTGAGAGAAAAGAAAATATCGTTAACGACACATGAACACCTTTGGAAAACCTCGTGGGGAGAAACAACATATTTCTCATCTTATTCCGAGTGACTGTACATTCAAACGCGTTTTCGTTGTTTGAGCACTAAGGCCATCGTCGACAACACAAATGTGATGCCATGTGAAAATATATTACGTTCAGAACGTGTGTTATTTTCTCTTCCGTTGCAATGCATGGGCTCTTTTGCTAGTACATATTTAGTTAGTCAAATCAATGATCTAAAACTATATGCATGCCCTGTAAACTGAGACGGTGGAAGTAGTCAACACATTGAACATATTGAATGATTTATTTTCATTAAAAAATCTATCTCGTATTGAAAATTATATAACCAAAAAATCAAGCACGCCACATGTTTCAACTGAATGATTATTTTCGTACGTATCCATGCAGTCTGTGCCGGTGTACCTATCGGAGATGGCACCTGCGCATCTCCGCGGCATGCTCAACATTGGTTTCCAGCTCATGATCACCATCGGCATCCTGGCAGCAGAGCTCATCAACTACGGCACTAACAAAATCAAAGGCGGCCACGGTTGGCGAGTCAGCCTGGCTCTCGCGGCTGTGCCTGCGGTGATCATCACGGTGGGCGCACTCTTCCTCCCAGACACCCCCAACTCACTGATGGAGCGAGGCCACCCGGAGGCGTCGCGTCGAATGCTTCGTCGTATCCGAGGCACCGACGACATCGGCGAGGAGTACGCGGACCTAGTGGCTGCGAGGGAAATATCAAAGCAAGTACAACATCCGTGGCGCAACATCCTGATGCGCAAGTACCGCGCGCAGCTCACCATGGCTGTGCTCATCCCCTTCTTCCAGCAGGTCTCCGGCATCAATGTCATCAACTTCTATGCGCCTGTGCTGTTCGAGACCCTGGGTTTCAGGGGAGACGCGTCGCTCCTCTCGTCGGTGATGACCGGCGGCGTCCTCGTGCTCGGGTCGGTGGTTTCGATGTTCACCGTCGACAGGCTGGGGCGGCGGAAGCTGTTCCTGCAGGGTGGTGCGCAGATGCTGGTGTCCCAGATCGCCGTGGGAACTCTTATTGCGGTGAGGTTTGGGACGAGTGGGGTGGGAGAGATGCCCAGGGGTTATGCGGCTGCGGTGGTGCTCTTCATCTGCGTGTACGTGGCTGGCTTCGTGTGGTCGTGGGGGGCGCTGGGATGGCTGGTGCCGAGCGAGATCTTCCCGCTGGAGATCCGGTCGGCGGGGCAGAGCATCACCGTGTCGGTGAACATGTTCTTCACCTTCGTCATTGCGCAGGCCTTCCTCACCATGCTCTGTCACATGAAGTTTGGGCTCTTCTACTTCTTCGCTGGGTGGGTGGTGGTTATGACCACCTTCGTCGCGTTCTTCCTTCCGGAGACCAAGAATGTGCCCATGGAGGAGATGGTGCTAGTCTGGAAGGGACATTGGTTTTGGAGCAGGTTCATCGGAGACGCCGACGACATCCATGCCGGTGTAAGTGTGATAGCATCGACCTAGATGATAAATTTGTAATGAGTCGTTCGTGGACACATTTGCTTTGCTTCGTTGATTAATTTCATCTAAACGTACGCCATTGAAAGGGAGTTATCTGCGAACCGGAACCATGAGTTGGTTTCGAGATCTTAGTGGTTTGGATATCTTGTCCAGTCAACTTGTTTGGCACTAAATACTTTGTTAGTATTGTTGTTGTATACGTACACACTATACGCCTCACCGGAGGGAAAATCAGGTGCCGCAGTTGATGTGATCACAATATGAGGTGGACACTACACGAGGTGGAGACTGCATCATAAGTTATGTGCTCATGGCCACCGTATTCTGACTTCTGACCGGTGTTTCCGTTGCTGGAAGTTCGTATCCAAAGCTAGCATATGATGATTTCTCGGATCAATCGAATCTCCTCGAGCGCTGAGTTGTCCTCTACTAGATCTCCTTGATTTTCTTTTGAGCACATAAACATGGTCGTGTTTTCTTAGAGCGCTACCGCATGCCGGATCTTAACATGAGACCCTTACGAGGTCAACAAATGGTAGATCCAAGGAAATGAAAACAAGTATGATACACCGGCCGATACAACACCAGCATAGCGACGCAGCAACAGATAAAACAAAGCAAAGCAAAGCAAATACAAAAATGCAAGACTCCATGCCTAGACATGACTTCACGCCGGTGACTCCCCCTAGTATGTGTTATCCTGCCATGAAGCCCCTCTTAGAGCAGCACACCTCGCCTCGATCTGGATGATTAGGCGATCCATCTGCTGCCAGTCCTTAGGCCTCGCCAGCAGCCGCCAAAAGCTGCAAAAGTACCATGATTGTGTATATGATATTATCAAGATGTTTAAACAACCCAGGCTTAAGAAATTACACGCATAACCTTCTCCCTTTCGTGACAAGGATAAAAAAGGCATAACAATAGACCAAGTCAGGTCCTTCTCACAAAGACAAATGTGGTTGCATTGTTAAGCTCGTTTCGGTAACACTATGACTCGATCAACAGATGAAGGAATTATGTCATCAAGTTTATTTTAGTTAAAGCAATTCCTCTGTATTACTTACTAGCATATGATCTCAGTCATAGTTATATCCAACTTACATTTTCAACAAATATTTTAACCATGTATCTCTACTATTTCCATAAGTAAAATAACAAGTATTTCACCTTGATTCATGACTACTTCAAATATGTGATCTACTGGTCATGTGAAATTTGCACATTAACATAGAAGTAGCCGATTCAATTATTTCTACAAAAAATAGCCATGATATAATCATTTTTGAGATAATTCAAATTAATTTAAAATTCATTACTAAACAATAGCCTGTAATTCCATCATGCAAAGTGTGGCGGCTTTCCTTGATCAACTCGGTGTCATAGTACTCCTGATTTTCACCACTAAAGTTATGTTCCTCTGCAAATATGTCTAAATGACCAAAAAATAAATAGCACATAAATAATTTAATTTTCCCAGAAATTCTAGAATAAATATAAAATTATAAAACTTTGCCAAGATACAAAGGAGCTCAGAAGAAAACAAGTGCAAAAACTTTCATCTCATTTGGACTTATAGATTGAGAGCAATGTATTGTCAAAGTTGCTGGTCAAACTGGATTTAAATGAATTTTAAAGAAAATCGGACAGAGGGCACATCGAAAACATAAACTGGAAACCGTGTCCACGTACGTACCAATTCGGCAGGCGTGCAGTCTATGACACTGGGCCCACCCATGATGTTGGAGTGAGAGAGTGGGAAACAGTGGGCTCATTGGCAGACGTTCGCCTGGGTAGCAGGCACGATGGTGTCTCTACATAGGTTGGGTGAAACGCATGTACCCGGATCACGACGATAGGTGGCTAGATTACGAGGCATGCTTCTTCTCTAGAGATGGTGGGCGGCGGTGGTCATCAAGAAATTGAGCACCACAGTGTGGCCAGGAGAGAGAGAGGGGGATCTCAGAAAGAGCAAGAGGTCGTGATAGGGAGGACTAGAAGCGGGTGGCGGTGGAGAGGCCCGTGCGGCGGAGCTTCGATGGGATTTGAGGATAGAGGCACTCCTGGCATTGGCTCTGGGTTCTCAAACTCGATTGGGGGTCGTTGAGTGGTGGTGTGGTGCTAGAACGAGAAGGGCAAACTCGAGCTTCTTTTCCAATACGCAAACCTTTTTCAACATTTCGATGACATTTGGCACTCATTTGTATTCCCCAAAAAAAAAATCAACAAAAGCATGCGATCAACGGAAAGTTGAATCGCCCAACACGTCCAGCATGCCACACACCAGCAATCAAGTATGCATGCATGCTCATACGTGCATACATGATGTTGAATTTAGAAAAGAATTATCACCCACAATGTGTCTCCTCGTCTATCTCTGATTAAACGCATGAAATCAAGAAGAGAGAGATGTGGTGGATGACCAATGGTGAGAGAAGTCAGACGAAGAGGAAGATAACGTCGTTGGAGAGGCAAAAAAAAATGGAGCGAGGGGATGAGGCCACTCGCCAAGCAGGAGGCATACATTACACACGATCTTATCAGTGACGGGCGGTGCGAAACACTTGCCCATAAGTGACGTTGATAGCACCCCGTGTGGGAAAAATATTTTGTGGCGAGCAAAAACTATGACCCGACATAGTTATTTAACTAACCTATGGTGGGCGCTTCGGAGGCCCCATCACAGCTATGTTCTGCTAAATTTGGACGTCCGGTAAAAATATATAGTGGTGGATAATTGTCACTGTTCGCCACTGCTAGGTCATCTACTTGTGGGGGGCCACGGTTGTTGCCCGTCACGGCTGAGTTATGCAAACAGGTTCCATCCGGGAGATTGTACCAGTGGTGGGTTCCATTCCTTGGCTTCTAGCTGTGGCGGGCGGTGTCGCGTACCCACAGCTGCTTGTTTTCGAAAGTAGTTGTGGTGGGTTACCCACTATGCCCGCCACTCATTCGGGTTAACCTATAAGCCCTTTCTTGGCAGTGGTGGGGATCATTTGGATTTTTAATTAAGTATTTTTTATTGTGATCATTAATAATCACAGATTGCTATTGTTTCGTATCTACACTCCTATATAGTATACCAGTTTTGAATTGAACTCAAAGTGTTCATCGGAACCGTTGATTTCCTAAATCTAGCGGCTGATATGTTCAGGTGGCGTCAGTTTACTCCACGGTACTCTAGAATGATCCCGCTCTCCTTTCCTGAAAAAAGGGCCGCATGAATCGTGTGCTCGTGACCTGGTAGGTACGAGCCTTTTGATATAGCCTGACAAGAAAACAGCAAGGAGACATGAAAATAGTATTTTAAAAACAAAATGGGTGGGGGGTACGTGGATACATCTTTTTATATTTATTTTTGGTTCCGTTCTTTGTCATCAATTCGTATGTATTTATTTTAAATAACTCAGATCTATCATCATGCAGGTCCATCGGAAATACAACAGACGGAAAAAAAATTACATGAGCCAGAATGAGCCGTTGACACATTGTTTATCATCGTTTTCGTATTACATCTAACTTAACCTTGTTGGTGATAACCGGGATGTCTTTATGCACGACCAACGCACGATGAAAAATTGTAACCTCGCTGTCCCAAGGAGTCGGTACAATTGTACGTCGGCGAGCTCTATCTAATCCATCTCTAGAAACGAACTTCAGGGCGACCAAAGCCCGAAAAATAAACACAAAGATGAAGTGACGCCCCCTTACAAAGGTTAAAACCCTAATCTATATACTAGCCGAAGCTTTGTGCCAATATCACTCAGTAATTTTAAATCGTGCATTGCACGTGTATTCATACTAGTAGATATAATGCTCAACTCTGACTTTTGCAAAAGCTCAAAAAGGCCAAGGTTAAAGGTGCTAATGGGCGAGGCGGTACGCTGCAGGGAGTGAGCATGAGGGCCTAAAGGTCTAAAGAGTGGGCCAACTGGGCCTCAGCTATCACTTGTTGACATACATTGCCGAGCAAAAGGCTCCAACGCCAAATCAAAGCGTTCTCAGCTGTGAGCGAGGAAGCATATTGCGACAGTAAGTGATAATCAGCCAACAACGTAGAACTTGCTTGTCAGTGACACGGAGCAACCAAGGTTCTCTCTAGTGGTGAAGCTGCCCAAAGTAGCCGGGCAACAGCTAGAACTGCAAGTGTTTCTGCATCTGCGTACACAATATCGGACGATCTATTTCCACATGCCTCCTATTCACAACAGTGTGTTTCATTTTCAGCTCACTGTGAGTGACATTGCGCCTTCGCGCTTTCTTCTTCTTCTTGTTGTTATTTGGGTGCTAGTAATATTACGAATTCCTGATAATTTACGGTACTTCTTTATAAGGCAGGTTATATTAGACAATGGACAGTTGGTGAATGCAATAGCTAATGCATTCGTCCGGTAACGCTAAATTTAAATCCACATAATGCACCAAAGAACAAGGTTGGTGCACGCATTAGAGTCCATCCAATAAATCGGAAATGAAACCAGTATATCATTGATTATAAAAGAAAATCTGAATGTTCTGGTTCTTCAATTCCATAGTCTCTATATGTAATAAAAAGAGAGAAGAGGTCTTTTGTAAATGATATAATTTTTTGCAAGCCATGCGTCTAACTGGAGGGTGTGACTGTGTGCGGGCAGGAGGCTATGGCAGACCCTGGAATTTGCTAGGCAGACCCCGGCCCTTTGCACGTGCATCTGCTACAAGCAATCACCCAACGCTCGCCAGTTGCTTAGTTGGCCATCTCCACTGTGGTTTATAAACTGATTCATGCATCCCCTGCCGTACTACAAGATTTTCTGAAATCCAGCGCCGTCTCAAGGAATTTGAGGCGCCGTGCGAAATGTGACACCGCACCTGAAAGTTTGGAAAACACTTGTATGGCCAATAGGACTAGAGATTTCAATTAATTATATAGCTTCGAATAAGTGTTATTTTGTAAAATATTTTGAAATATATCATACATTGATGGCAAAGAGTAAACGTAGTACTAAACCGTAAACTTGCCTTTTTAATTGTAGACAAACAGTACTGAAAACCATGTGTTCTACTGAAAACCATCTTCCTTCTAGTATTTCCTGCAACAATTTTTTTAAATCCATCAAGTGTATTATCAAAAAAGAAAATAGACTATGTCTGTCTTGTAACAATATATGCTTGTAGTATAGCGGAACAACATAAAACGAAGAATTAGTACTCTCTCCGTCTCATAGTGTAAGACGCTTTTTAACAATATAAAATAGTGTCAAAAAATATCTTACTGGGCGGAGGAAGTACTAACTAAAAATGAGATTACGGATAATGTGTTAATTCTATTAATTTCATTAAAAATAAATACATGCCTAATCGAGTAGCAATGTGGTACTAGTAGGGACGGGATTCGACAATATGAAAACATAAAAAAGAACCAGACTTTTTGTATCAAAAAAGAGATAACCCTAACCAGTTTGTCGTCCGTCTATTTTGATTCCAGGCTTATGGCTTATGGGTTACCTCGGAATATATTCAGGGACGACCAGATGAGGGTGCTGCAGCAGAGAAACAAACGGTGATGCCCATCCGTACAGTGGACTCGGGTGGCCGCCTGGGCCCTAGGGCCAATAGCTCCTGTGCGACATGCATCTTTGAGGCGAATTGGATTGAGTGCGACGTAGTTGAAGCAAAATAGCTCTCGTGCTACGTTTCACAAGCACAAATAGCCAATTTCCACTCGGGCGATTAAAACGGTCGTCCATAGGAGTGAGGTTATGTTTAAGACACGTGGATCCCACTTGGCAGTGCATCTAGTTACGGGCCCCACTTGGCAGTGCATCAGGTGAATACTGTTGCTCCCCCCCCCCCTCCTCTTCCTTCTCGGCGATGAGCCGGCGACGGCGCCGGAGCTTTTGTTCTCGGTGACAGCAGCGGCGGAGCTTTCGATATCGGCGACGACGGCGGCTGTGGTGAGTGAATCCGGAACCCTTGTCTGGTTTCCCTCCGCGTCGAGTTAGATCTCACTGCATCGCCTCTGTTTTCCTCTGTTTTTGGTCGATTTGATCCAGATTTGGGTGGGGGCGGGGGGCTGACCGCGATGGAGCCGTCAGAGACAACCACATCGACTAGGTAATCCCTTAATGTGCATCCTTTTTCCAACCTAGGCGATTTGTGCCCCGTCTGCTACCGCTAGCTCACACTGGTGGGTCCCGCGTAGCAACGAGTGGCTGGTGGGTCCCGCGTTCAAACAGCCCAGCTCACATAATCCAAAATTGTTAATAGTTTCTGAAAGGACGTGGATGTCGCCTAGAGGGGGGGGGGGTGAATATGCGCTTTAAAATATTTAAGGTTTAGGCTTGAACAAATGCGGAATAAAACTAACGTTTAATATGTCAAGCACAAAACCTCAAACAACTAGGCTCATCTATGTGCACCAACAACTTATGCTAAGCAAGATAAACAACCAAGTGATAGCAAGATATATGACACGAGACAATATGGCTATCACAAAGTAAAGTGCATAAGTAAAGGGTTCGGGTAAGAGATAACCGAGGCACGCGGAGACGATGATGTATCCCGAAGTTCACACCCTTGCGGATGCTAATCTCCGTTGGAGCGGTGTGGAGGCACAATGCTCCCCAAGATGCCACTAAGGCCACCGTAATCTCCTCACGCCCTCGCACAATGCAAGATGCCGTGATTCCACTAAGGGACCCTTGAGGGCGGTCACCGAACCCGTACAAATGGCAAACCTTGGGGGCGGTTACCGAACCCGTACACGTGGCAACCCTTGGGGGCGGTTACCGGTACCCGTACAAATTGCTCGGGGCAATCTCCACAACCTAATTGGAGACCCTGACGCTTTCCCGGAGCTTCACACCACAATGATTGAGCTCCGAGACACCACCAAGCTTCTAGGACGCCAAAGCATCCACGAAGAACAATATCTAGGGTACTAAGTACGAAAGGTAATAAGCTTCTCAACCTTCACTTCCACGTATCACCGTGAAGAACTCAAACCGATGCAACCAATGCAATGGCAAGAACACACGAAGTGTTCAAGTCCCTCACACTCAAATCCCTCCACAACAACGAAAGCTATGGAGAAATATGAGAGGAAGAACAAGGAGCTCACAAAGAACTCCAAGATCAAGATCCAAGGGGTTCCCCTCACATAGAGGAGAAAGTGATTGGTGGAGATGTGGATCTAGATCTCCTCTCTCTTTTCCCTCAAGAACAAGCAAGAATCATTGGAGGGATTGAGAGTAAGCAAGCTCTAAGAATGTCAACAATGGAGGTAGAACAAGAGCTCAACAGATGGATAAGGCCAAGGGGGAAGAAGACCCCCTTTATATAGTGGGGGAAGGAATCAGACCGTTACCCCCACTCTCTGCCCGAGCTGCAGCGGTACTACCGCTGGCTGCAGCGGTACTACCGCTGGCACTCCAGCGGTACTACCGCTGGCTCCTCGTAGTGCAAAGGCACTACTACCGCCAAGAAAGTCTTCGCAAAAAGGTCCGTCCACGAACAACCACTAGGCAGGCGGTACTAAGCTCCTGGAGCGGTACTACCGCTGACCAGGGGCGGTACTACCGCCAGCCAGCGGTACTACCGCTAGGGCCAGCGGTACTACCGCCAACTCTAGCGGTACTACCGCTAGGTCCAGCGGTACTACCGCTCGCCACTGAAACAACCATAACTTTCGCATACGAGCTCCGAATCGAGCAAACCCAAGCTTGTTGGATTCAGGACGACAAGAGCATGCAGATATGAAAATCTTAAGACCATGCAGATATGAAAATGCCAATGATATAGAGATGTGAGATCTCTATGAATGAAGAACCGGCAAAAACTCCAACATCGAAAACATCATAGTAGATGCATATGGACTCCGTTTTCGATGAACTCGAGCTTGTCACGAAGATGACCATAAGCTCTAAAACTCGTAAAGAGAAACACCAAACAAGAACCAAGAAGTATGATGCAAGGATGCAAATGGTTTGAGCTCTCAACGAACGATACGATCAAGCTACTCACTTGAGAGCCCCCCTTGATAGTACAACAATCTATCCTAACCAGAGAACCTATCAAGGGCAAACCTATACCTTGCACCTCTTCCTCTTGAGCTAGATGATGATGATCTTGGCTTCCTCAAGATGGACCACCTTTCTTGATTGCGTTGGCTTGATGAAGACTAGTTGATTGCTCCCCCATACTCACTATGGGTGAGCCACTCTTCAGCATATCTTCACAAGTCCATTGCCACCACCATGGACAACAAGCTTCAAGTATGATATCTTCGTGCTGATCCACTTGAACTTGCACATCGCAATCTTGATGACGATCACAACTTGACGTCATACTTCATGGGTTGTATGATATCTTCTCTTTGACGCAAGCCCATGGAAACACACCTAACCCCCACATAGAATTCTCACGAAGACCATGGGTTAGTACACAAACAGGTAATGGACAATGCTTACCATACCATGGGATCACTTGATCCCTCTCGGTACATCTTGTACGCTTTGTGTGTTGATCATCTTGATTTACTCTTTGTCTAAGATCTTGATCAACCATGTGTCTCTATGACCATTCTTTGGATAGTACCTTGAATACCACTTTGGTCATCATATAAACTCCTTGAACCCAACAGATGGACTTCAAGAAGTGCCTATGGACAAATCCTATAAATATAACTTATGGCAACCATTAGTCCATAGGAATTGTCATCAATTACCAAAACCACATATGGAGATATATGCTCTAACAGTTTCCTTCTGTTTGAATAAAGGTATCCACCTGGCTTCTCCAGGCTTCATTGAATCCCTTCATTCACAAAGCTTGTTGTAGGAAAGACCATTTTACTTTATCATATGCTATTTTGAAATCCACCTTGAAGACAACCCCATCTAGTTTCTTGGAGTGAATTTTGTGAAGCGTCTCGTGTAGGAAAACAACCCCTTTTATGATGTGTCTACCCGGCATGAAAGTCGTTTGATTGGGTTGCACTACAGAATGGGCTATCTGCTTCAACCTATTCGTTGCAACTTTAGTAAATATTTTGAAACTAACATTGAGCAGACATATCGGTATGGACTGCTCAATGCGAGAGGCCCCTTCTTTTTTGGCAACAATGTAATTGTTCCAAAGTTTAGATGAAATAATTGTAGCTTCCGGCAAAAAGATCATGGAACATGGACATGACATCACCCTGGATGATATGCCATCACCTCTTGTAAAACTCCGTTGGGAACCCATCTGGTCCAGGAGCCTTGTTTTGTTTCATTTGCATAATTGCTTCATACACCTCTTTTTCGGTAAACGGAGCGAAAGCACCTCATTCTCTCCATCATTGAGTTGTGGAATGTCCCCTATTGCTTGCTCATCAAGAGAAGTTTACGTATGGAGGGACTTGTTCTCTAGGTGGACCTGGTTTACATACGGAAGGACTTTTGCAAGGGGTTTACTCAGTTTTTTCTTGATGACATGTACACATGTAGAGACCTATATGAGCCTTATAATTTCAGTGTTCTTTTCTAATGAATCGGTAACTTTAAATGATCTACACCATAAAAACATGGTCCCACAAGATAAATGGTTCTTAATTACTGATTAATGTGGGAATTTTTAGGGAGTGCCAAATTGGTATAAGTATAGATAGAAATATAGATATTTTGGTATAGATGTTGCCATCCACTCATTCCCTATCAAATCATCGAGCCCATGATCCCGTTCCCACATAGTCTCGTATTTAAAAATCACTGGGGCCTGCATCCATGCACGTCACAGTAGCTGAGGAAGAGCGCTGCATGGTTGGACGTAGCTACTGGATTAAGCACTCGGCTTGCATTTGGGAAGGCGATGCTCCACCCAGGGCTTGCTACACATTTGTTCAACCTGGCGGCGGTAAAAGAGCAACCGGTAATCTTTTTTTCAAATGCGCAGAAACTGATCGATAACCAATATATCATGTAAACCGCTTGTGTCTAGGGCATCTCTGAATGCATCCATTCCCTCCCGACTGTGTTACCCACACCATCGTGTTCGTGAGCTTGCAAAACTTCATTGAAATCTCCAATGACATCCAAAGGAAGATTCCTAGTGATCGCAATGCCCCTTGGCATGTCCCATGCTTTGTACCGTTCTTGCTCCTGCGCTTCTCCATAGACAAACATTAACCTAGTCCTAGTGTTGCCAAATTCGTCAATTTGAACATCAAGGTGATACTTTGAGTAACCAATAATCTTGACTTCTATTGAATTATACCATAATGAGCTTGATAGATTCTCTATTCTCGATCTCTCTATTTGAGTCTCCAAAATACAAAACATAGAGGGGGCATGGTACTTAAGCCTGTAGTTCTGTCACAGGTTTGCCAATCACACGATAGTTCCAAGAGAGTAAACTCATTAGGCTTGACTGTGCTCCTCGTGGGAGTCCGCCAATTTTGCCAAAGGATTCTACCATCACCAGTACTATTCTTCTGAGCATGTCTCTTGTCAGCTAACGGTTCTGGACCTCTTGGGGTCTTGCTTCGGAGGGGGCTCAAAGGAATAGTTCATGCAGGAACAACGAGCAACTGGTTCTGTTCGTGCGTCCTAGAGAATAATGGCAAAGCTACTACTGCTTTGCTCGTTGAAGAGATGAAGACCAGACACATCGCACCAATAGGGCAATCGCTCATACTTAAGCCAAGTAGATCTGCCACTTTGAATCCTGGATCATCGAAACCGCGTTTTTGAGTGCCTTGAAAACATTGATCTTTGCCCAAATATGATAGAAATTTCATTCGAAGTCTTGCGACCGGGGCTCCGCAAATAGAAGATCGCCCACATTTCCTTCCAAGGCCAAACAAGATGAGCATACTTGTCTGGCACATAATGTATGTGAGCCCACATATTGAGCTTGTCCAACGCCATTGTTGACGGGTTTAGTCCCACATCGGTTGTGGGAGGAGACATAACACGACTTATAAGAGTGAGGGTGTCCCTTCCTAGCAGGCAAGTCTTTTGGGAGAAGAGGACCCAAGGCCTGTCATAAGTCGGTGTTGCTCTCCGGTTGGACCTGTTGACGCATGTGGGTCGGAAACGCTGGTGTTAGCGGACCCGGGATTGCGTAACAAGTGGTATCGGAGCCCAGATGCCCGAAATAAATCTCGGTGAGGGGGAGATTGTTGGGTTTAGTCCCACATCGGTTGTGGGAGGAGACATAACACGACTTATAAGGGTGAGGGTGTCCCCTCCTAACAGGCTAGTCTTTTGGGGGAAGAGGGCCCAAGGCCTGTCATAAGTCGGTGTTGCTCTCCGGTTGGGCCTGTTGACGCATGTGGGTCGGAAACGCTGGTGTTAGCGGACCCGGGATTGTGTAACAACTGTTGACGGCTGTGTGATTCCATCATTGGGCATGAGGATAATCGTGATTCCTCTGAAATTCCAGGGGCCGTCCTACATCACGCGCTCCCAATCTCCCTGTCAAAAGAACTGAACGGTGTAGAGATCCAGAACTAACTATACCGAGACCACGACAATCCATTTGGCAGCCTTAGATGGTGCTTCTAACTCATCCTACACGACATCATCCAAGTCCTCCTTGCGAAGCCCTAGATCCGCCATCTTCTCTAGCTCAACCGTAGGTCCCGTGCCCGGCGCAGCCGAACCATCCATTGACATCTTGAGGAACCATCAAAAAGGTGTATTTTCTTTTCTTTTTTTAGAACTTCAAGGCATATAGGTATGCCTTAGGGATTGGGCGCCAATGTTCAAAGGTCCAAACACTGGGCCAACTGGGCCTCAGTTACAATGAGTGAACATCCACCCCTGGGCGAAAGGCTCTAACGCAAAGCCGTACCATCCTCCGCTCTCAGCGGTGAAGTACATCCCGAAAATAAGTGATAGTCAATGTGCATGGCAGTGCTGGCTCGTCAGCTACAGGGAGCAGCCAAGGTTATGTGTACTGGTGCATCTGTCCAGAGTAGCCAAACAGCGGCTAGATATGCAAGTGTCTCTACGTTTATGTTCATGATGTCGGGAAATGTATTTCCACATGCCTCCTATTCACAACATTGTGTGCCATTTTCAGCTCACTGTAATTGTCATTGCGCGCTCGCGCTTTTCTCTTCTTCTTCATGTTGTTATTTTTGGTGCTAGTAGTATTCTGAATTCCTGATAACATACAGTGTTCCTTTATAAGGCGAGTTCTTAGACAATGGACAGCTAGTGAATGCAATAGCTAATGCCTTCGTGCAATATAATGCACCAAAGGACAAGGTTGGTGCACGCATTAGAGTCCATCCAGCAAATATGGAATGAAACCAACATATTACTATAAAAGAATATCTGAACGTTCTGGTTCATCAATCCCGTAGTCTCTAGATGTAATAAAAAGAGAGAAGAGGGATTTCCTAGGCAGACCCCGCAGCTTTGCATGTGCATCGATCTCCTGCATGCAATCACCCAACGCTCGCCAGTTGCTTAGTTGGCCATGGCCACTGTGGTTTATTAACCGATTCATGCATCACCATGCCGTACTACAATGTTTTCTGAAATCCAGTGCGGTCTCCATGAATTTGAGGCGCCTTGCGAAATGTGACACAGGCTCAAAAGTTTGGAAAACAATTGTATGACCAATAGGACTAGAGATATTTTCACTTAACTATATAGCTTCGAATATGTGTTATCTCATAAAATGTTTAGAAATATATCATATGGTAATGCCAAAGAGTAAACGTAGTACTAAATAGTAAACTTTTTTTTCGAATTGTACTTCAACAGTAAACTAACCATGTGTTCTACTTAAAACCATCATCGTTCTAATATTTCATGGAACAATTTTTTAAAATCCATCGAGTCTATTCTCACAAAAGAAAATCGACTATGCCTGTCATGTAATGAAATATGTTTGTAGTATAGCAGAAGAGCACAAAACAAAGAATTAGTATTGCTAAAAACTAAATTACGTGTAATGTGTTAATCCTATTAATTTCTTTAAAAGTAAGTACATGCATAATCGAGTAACACCGTTGTACTAGTAGGGATTGCATTCGATACAACGTTAAAACGTAAAAAGAACCAGACTTTTTGTAGCAAAATAGAGATAACCCTATCTAATTTTTCATCCGTCTATTTTGATTTGGGGCTTATGGCTTACTTCGTAATATATTCAGGGATGACCAGATGAGGCTGCTGCAGCAGAGAAACAAATGGCGATGCCCCGCCATATGGCAGACTTGTGGTAGCCACCTGACATATCCCGACGGCTCGTCCTTCCTACAAGTAGTTAGGCAGCGCCTCCCTATTCCTCGTTCATGAAGTCATTTTTTAGAGAGAGAAAGATCTTTTTTACAAAAATAACCTCTGATTTGTATTGCAACCGAACAGTGGTACAAAGCATCCCAACAAGATAAGAAAACACAAACATGTCCTTGGCTGACGGCGTGCTGCTACCACCTCTCCCACATAGAGCCGGTGTGACCTTGTAATCTTTAGACGGGTCGACACAAATGGTAAGTCTTCAACCTCGGCCCTAGAGGACCAGCACGGCGGCGAGAGAGGAAGGTCGGCTATAAGTTCACCACACTGGCGACACGACATCTCGGAAATCCTTGGAGGACCCCCGCAAGCACAAGACCCTGCCTCCGCACCAACGATGCGGAAGACACTGGCAACCTGATGGAGTGGGAGGGGAGAGCGAGGCTCGCAAGGCTAGGACACCAAGACCGCTTCGTCGCCCAGCCCGAGAACGAAGAACTAGAGCAGTCCAAAAACCCAGAAGGAAGAAAATTATCCCACAAATTGCTTCTGCCTCCAACAAACCTGAGATCCAAATCACTTCTCGATCTGTAGATCAGCAGGAGAGGAAGCTCGTCCACATGCCAGCACCACCAACGTCAGAGCAATATGATCAGCAGGAGGGAACATCGACGAATTTCAACAAATGATGATGCAAATAGTTTCTTAGAGATATGTTATGCACAAAAATGCATGCTGCAGATATGTTAACTATATAATTCGTCAGAGCAAAATATAAACTCATCAGACAAAATTATTGAATCTGCGAGCACACAAAACTCTCTAGTTTCGCGGAACCGCCAAAAAAAGAAGAGCAATTTACTCTCACATACCTACGATCACCACTAGATATTGGCAAAGAACATAGAACTCTTGAAGATCCAAGGGCCCCCACCTCTCAGCGCCAAGACGGCAGCCAGTCAAGAGGGGACCAAAAAGTTTCTCTAGCAGTTGCAGCTGGAGTAGTTTCGATGTAGTACAGGAAATATTGTAATGGTAGAGTAATTTGAGAGGGGATCCACTGAATCCCTACAGGGCTTAGTACATTTCTAACCGATCCCTCATATATAAAATTTTAGTCAAGTTTTTTTTTACTTCACTAACCGATCCCTAATATATTACGAAGTAAAAAAATCATTTGCATTTAATTTTGGCCAATGAAACACATTTTATTGCTACTTTATTTCATTCAATGACATTTTAATACATTGGAACACATAATTCTTCAATTCTTCGCTATGAGAACAAGATGAAAGAAAAAAAAACTATAATTAGATATTGTAAAAGATATCCAACTTCCATAACTGTTGCCACTAGTTGGATTAATATTTTCGCTATGTCTTCATTGCTGATATGCAGCTTCTCGAGCTTGCACACTTTTTTCTTCTTTGGTTCCGAACAAGTAGATGCTGCTTTGCATCGAGTCTCGTCTCTAACCTCTATTCAGGCAACCGTCGCTCTTTATGACCGGCAACAGTGAGCCGACGAGTCGTTGGGCCAGTGTCGAGACCGATCGGCGGCCGCGCATGTTTTTGCCGGAGAACCGCCGACAAGAGAGATCAGACAGGCCACAGGAGGAATCAATACATGCATGCGACGTGAAGCCGTCATCATCGGAGCTATACAGTTTGATACCCGACCAATCCATGGCAAGGCGCGGTCAACGACGGCCGGATGCGCCAAATCCGGCAGTTGATGTAGAAGCTGCAAATCTATCGGTTGTGCGTTGGCTATGAGGCAAGAGCTTACAGAGCGTCTGCGGTGGGGGGTGGTGGCCGGCGGGGAGTGGGAGGGGTGGTGTCGACATAGATGCAGCGCGGGATTAGTGCGGAGAGACAACGAAGGAAATTGGATTTTTTACACAACTGTCGAGCGGTGGAGTAAATATTATGAGGCCGGACGCGGCTGAGGATAATTTAACCTCGAGTAGCCCCAATTGAAAATCGGCTAGATGCCGGTTAGATGAGTAAAGCCAAACTTTTACTCCTCTAAATAATTAATAGGAATCGGTTAGAAATGCCCTTACTTCACTGTTGGGAATTAATCCCCAAAACCGAACTCGGCCAAAGCCAGGTGGGAGTACATAACCCATCCCATTCTCGAGAGCACAATTTTGCAGGCTTCGTCCTTGATATAAGCAGATTGAGCTGCGCTCCATCTCCTCGGTGGCATGCTGGCGTCATATACTCCAACCTTAATAGTGAGCTAGCACGTATTCGTCCAAACCATCCCTAGCTTCCATCAACCATGGCCGGTGGCGTCATGATGAACACGGCCGGTGGAAAGCCATATCCAGGCAAGCTCACCCTGTACGTCGTGTTCACCTGCGTCGTCGCCTCCACCGGCGGCCTAATCTTCGGATATGACATCGGCATCTCAGGAGGTGTCACGTCCATGGACCCGTTCCTCTTGAAGTTCTTCCCAGAGGTGTACTGGAAGAAGCAGGAGGCGAGCACGAGCAACCAGTACTGCCGGTACGACAACCAGCTCCTACAGGCCTTCACTTCCTCGCTCTACCTCGCCGCCCTCGTCGCCTCCTTCTTCGCCTCCACCGTCACCCGCGTCCTAGGCCGCAGGTGGTCCATGTTTGCCGGCGGCTTCGCCTTTCTCGTGGGAGCGGCCCTGAACGGCGCAGCACAGAACATTGCCATGCTCATCGTTGGACGCACATTGCTCGGCGTCGGCATCGGGTTCGCCAATCAGGTACGAGGTTCACTCCATTGACTCTTGTGCATAAGATGTGATGTGTGCGTGTGCAAGTATATCTATATATGTCACCATCAAAGTCACATCAGTTCCGTATGAAATTATATGTTGCCCTCAAGGTCACATCACGATTTTGTATGCAAGTATATGTCGCCAAAGTTGAAGCCAGAAATTTCAAAGATCTTGACTGCTTTGTTATTCTGCGTCACTCGTTTGTATCTTACTACCTCTGTAACTTAATATAAGAAGTTTTTTTAACAGTATGATGGTGTTCAAAAGCGTTTAATATTTTGATACCCAGTGAGTAGCTATTGATTAGTTACATTTACAATTGCATCAACAGGTAGGTACGCAGATATGGGAAGAGAATGAGACATATATGCGGCACAATTCATTTCTTTATTTCATTTGTTTAGGATATGCATGGACCTAAGGGGAAGATATATATATATATATATTGAAAATGAATCAACATCAAGTACTAAAAATAGTGTAAAAGAAAAACATGAACTGAAGTGGTGCTAGGTGATGTCTTCTAGTATGTCGTCCATGTCTACCCCACTGCGTTACTATGTGCGGAAATAAATCGATAATTGTGCAAGAAAGTATGAAACTATATATTCATGGTGAATGTAGCCAAAACCATCCAATATTATGTGCACGCCACATAATTTGGGGCATATAGTGAGTACATATGATGAACGAAGTGTGTACAAGTACAATTGAATGACAATTTGATACGCATGCATGCAGTCTGTGCCGTTGTACATGTCGGAGATGGCACCAGCACGTCTACGGGGCATGCTCGGCACCGGTTTCAACCTCATGATCACCACCGGCATCCTGACAGCAGAGCTCATCAACTACGGTACCAACAAGATCAAAGGAGGCCATGGTTGGCGCTTCAGCCTGGGGCTCGCGGCTGTGCCAGCGACGGTCATCACGCTCGGCTCACTCTTCCTCCCAGACACCCCCAACTCACTGATGGAGCGAGGCCACCCAGAGGCATCCCGTCGAATGCTACGCCGTATTCGTGGCACCGACGACATTGGCGATGAGTACGCTGACCTGGTGGCCGCAAGGGAGGTGTCAAAGCTAGTGCAACATCCTTGGCGCAACATTGTGTTGCGCAAGTACCGTGCGCAGCTCACCATGGCCGTGCTCATCCCCTTCTTCCAACAGCTCTCTGGCATTAACGTCATCAACTTCTACGCACCCGTGCTTTTTGAGACGCTCGGTTTTAAAGGGGACACGTCACTCGTGTCGTCAGTGATGACGGGCGGCGTCCTCGTGCTTGGCTCGCTGGTGACGATGCTCATCGTCGACAGGCTGGGGCGGCGGAAGTTGTTCCTGCAGGGTGGCGCGCAGATGCTAGTGTCTCAGGTCGTGGTGGGGACGCTAATCGCGGCAAGGTTTGGGATGAGCGGCGTTGGAGAGATGCCCAAAGGCTACGCGGCGGCGGTGGTGCTCTTCATCTGCTTGTATGTGGCCGGCTTCGTGTGGTCGTGGGGGGCGCTAGGGTGGCTGGTCCCAAGCGAGATCTTCCCACTTGAGATCCGGTCGGCGGCGCAGAGCATCAATGTGTCGGTGAACATGCTCTTCACCTTCGTCATCGCGCAAGCCTTCCTCACGATGCTCTGCCACATGAAATTTGGGCTCTTCTACTTCTTCGCAGGATGGGGGGTGGTCATGACCGCTTTTGTCGCACTCTTCCTGCCGGAGACAAAGAACGTCCCCATCGAGGAGATGGTGCTCGTCTGGAAGGGGCACTGGTTCTGGAGCAGGTTTGTTCGAGACGACGATATCCATGTTCAAAAGCCTTGAACGGAGATGAATATGACATATCATGAAAACCTCGTCATACATGACATCATCCACGTTCAATATCATATTAAAGCATCTTCAATAGTTCCCTCAAAAACCACTTCTTATTTCTTATAATAAGTACATTTAGGGTCTGTCAATGAAGTTATTGGATATGAATGTTGTGCGGCTGAAACAGTTTCCCTTTAAATTCGATCATATAATCTGTTTTTTCCTATTTGTCTTTACACTAATGCATACATATATAGACAAAACTATTTGACCATCAAAATAAAAAGAATTGTCTTCAACACACACTCCCTTCTTCCCAAAATCTTAGGCACCTAATCTTTCTCAAAAGTTCTGAATGTCTATGGCGTGTTCGCACCGAGTTCCTGAGATTCTCTCTTGTATGGTCAGAGTAAACTAACCATAGCTAATGGTGGATTAGCCAACCATGTTTGTAAATGATATCATGGAAGAAACAGTTTCTAACAATGGCCAATTATTTGCGGGAAGCCATGTGCTAATTTCCTTACCGAAAGCATAGACACCCTACATAATAGGAAGGAGGGAGTATGATTCATCCTTATTTGAAATCCAGAATTATGGAAATTTAAATTCACACATAATTAATGGTCGAAATGCATTCAAAGTAAACATGAGGAGATTCAACGCCTATGTAGGTCCCACACGTGCTTCACAAGGTCATCATATAAAGTTGTTCGTGCCCTGTGGAGTCTTCTATCTATCGATGCACTTGGAAAACAATCTCTGAAGAGAATGGTCAACCCTGCTTGGGTTCACAAGACTATATAAATTTTCTTTCCCTCATTCTCATACCAAAAGTCCTATGGCTGACCTCGTTCGGTCTTATATGGTCATATTGTGCATGATGACACAAGTCATCATGCGCCATAAAAGCTTTTTATCTCACTAGCAAAAGAGCCCATGCGTTGCAACGGGAGAAAGAAATATCACACACTCTTAATTTATAAAAAATGGTCTATAATTTAAGAATTTGTAGTTACGACACAAATAAAGATGGTCTTATCCTACAAAAATGCAGTTCAAAATTTCACAGGTCTTCTATTTTAACACGGCTTGCACGTAGATTTAATACGTACAAAGAATCAGTCAAGTGACCTTCAGTTTCATCTCTAATCTTGATTTTGTTGACGTGTTCTTCCCCAACCCGGATGAGTACCGGTATGAAAGAAAGACGAATAATGACTTATTTATTAAGATTGCACCCTAGATAGTATTTTTATGAAACGTTTAATAGATAAAATAATATCATATTTAAATTCTACATATTTTTCTAATCAAATTCCATATATAATATGTTAAATTTGAAGTTACGGTTTAAAAGATATGAGTATTTTAAAAAATATTTAATATATACTACGAGTTTAATGTCATAAACAGTAAGGGTTTTTTTATAAAATCACTTCGCTGGGTTTTCCGACCGAATCGATAGCCTCTTTATTATTATGTAAAAATAAAGATAATCTTGTTGGGCCACAAACAATAGCGAATCAAGCTTCGACCAAATGCTAGTGTGACATCTTTCCTACAGCGGGTTGATTCTTCAAGGCATGGCATCGAGTCGTGGTCATGCCCAACAATTAATCAATTTTTGTGACACACCCACCACCCATCTGATCACCAACATCGAAGATCTCACCGACATCATGGAGGACGCAGCCGAGGAGCACGAGGGCAGGGATGAGGAGATGTGCAAGTTTGCGGACAGCCTACAACCAGTCATGGCACTGTTATGCACGTGGCATGCGACCTTTCTCTAGGAGTTCTACATGGTTGATACGCCGAGGTTGATGGCCAGTGATGAAAAGCATCTAATTTTTTTTGAAATAATGTATTTATGCTAGCAAGGGAAAAAATACAAGGTGATGTAGAATCTGATCATCATGCAGAATCAAATTCAAAGTACAAGTCAAAAGGTGATGTAGATGGGTCTTGTACGACCTATGATTGATTTTCACTGCCCTAGAAGTGCGCCCGGCCTGTTGGTAGCCATGTCTTCGTCATATATAAGTAGATCAGTCCCCTAGTGTTTTTCTGGGTTTTTTAGTTAAAATTATTCATTGTGAGGTGCTTCGATTGTGTCGAACGACTTAGCCAAGACTGCTATCGAAACCCCACTTTTATCAATATTTTGTCTATATCCACAATATTAAGATTGCTTTTATCATATTGTTTCTCTTTCTTCGGTGGGTTTTAGGAATAGATCTTCATGCTTATGATAATCTTGTTTCTGGTATCGCAATTGAACTCTAGGAAATTAGTTTAGTGATTTTTAAGTAGCGACTTGGTTGCATGCTGTAATTGTATCGTGAATCGATAGTGATCTTCTAAACAAAAGAACGTACCACAAGACATATTACAACGGAATTGATTAGAAAACTGCCCCCCGCGTCACTTCCTTCCCATGGCGACACGGGTAGCGGCGGCACATGTCTAGCCTTTCTCCCCTCCTCCTCGCACTCAACCTCGCCGCCGCCGGTACGTAGCTCACCTCCGAGAAAAGCCGGAAGGGACCCGACGGCATCGGGCCTTGTTCCTCCACTCGATAGAGGCTAGTTCACGATGGGCAACACGGGGAGGCATCTGCTGGTGAACGCTTGTGTGGTCCTTCTCTGGGCGTCGTGTAGGTTGCCTGGAAGATCACCAGGGAGGCGTCCGTGCACGACAATTATTGTGGCTGCACATGCAATGGCTCTTTGGCCCAGACCGAGGAAACCCGATTTGTTTGCTCCGACGTTGGCCTTCAAGGTCTTTTGTCATGCAGTTTTGCTCCCTCTCTTGCAGCATGGAGGCGTGCAGTTGGGTGTGACAGTGTGGTGCGCGCGGTGCGCACATTGCCGTGGTGGGTGCTTGATTTGGGTCACGAATGTCCTGCGCCTGGAGTAAGCTTTGCTAGAAAAGCATCTATCGGCTATCGCTCGTTTGTGGTTCGATCACGGGAGCTTGGTTGTGCTTTGTGTAGTGGCAGGAGCATGTGCCGTACGGCGTGGTTGGCCTCGGTGACACAGCGGCTGCATGTTGCTGTTGGCATGTATAGGTGGCGACGTGGCTTGTTGGAGTCCTCGTTGCGGTGGTGCTGGTGGTGGTGCCAGTGTCGAGGTATGCAATCCACCATGGTCAGGATCGCCACTGCTAAATGCGAACGAAGCCGCAACTTGGTTTCATAAGGTTCGCAGCAGCCTTACCCCTACCCAAGGTCAGAGGTGGCAAGGCATAAGGCTTTGGGCAAAATCTTTGTTCTTTGACAGGGGTCGTTGCCAGGGATGTTGGCGCCCGTGGGTGTCCTCCGTGGAGGCATTGTCGAAGAGTACTTCCTTACAAGGGCCATGACTGGTTGGAGTGGAATGGACATCGGAGGCTATTAGATTTGCCGAACCACTCGCAAGTTTTGCTGGGGCGATGGAGCGCACTCCTGTGCGAAAGCATTGTTGTGGACCGGGGTCGATGCCAATGATGGTGATGTCCTCAGCCGTCATTTGCCTTCTTGAACACATTTCTAAAGACCTTGCTCTCAATCTCTCTGACCTTGTTTTCTTTTCTTTTCTTTGTTAGTATTGTGGTCTTCCAGCCTAGTTTCACTTATAAAGCGGGTCATTGTGTATTTGTTTTTCCTCTCTTATTGAAACTTCCTTGCACGTCAAAGAAAAGATCATGCCACCTTTGCCTATCAATTTGTATCAAGCCTTACATCACACGATCAAACCCATCCTGATCTAGTCGGATTCCTCTAAGGCACTGTTTATTCTTGCTGGGAATATGTTGACACGTTCCGTGTATAGACATCCCGCAGTGAAAACCAAAGCACTCATGGAAGAGAGGGAGTTTGTTTCCCAAAAAACATAGGAAAGAACAAAACGGTAATCCTCTTCTGAGCACGGGCTTAGCTGCTCCCGGTCAGAAAAAAAATACTACAAAAATTCACAAAAATCTATTTTTTTTGTGTGGTAGATAATTTGATGCATGAGGTCCGCTTCAAATTTCATCTCATTTGGACATCTGAGCAACTCTCAGCAAAAAAGATAAATTTGGTCAAAAAATTTGTAAACAGTCAACCTTTTTCACAGACCAAATTTTGTCTTTTTTGCTGAGAGTTGCTCAGATGTTCAAATAAGCTAAAATTTAAAACGGACCTCACGCATCAAATTGTCTACCACAAAAATAAAATTAGGAATTTTTTTAATTTTTCAAGAATTTCTTTTTATTTTTTTCGTGAGCCCGGGTACAGATGCACCCTGGTGATGAAACGCCCTGCCCAACAAAATAAGATTGCAAATCGGCTAACTAATACATTCCTATAGAGTCTACTACGGTTGTATGGATGCATAAGGCTGGCCATAGTGGGAGTAACTTAATCTAGTATCATGTACTTGGACTAACAAACATGTTTATGTGACAGACAATTAAAGAAAAGGGTTAGAGTAACATAGATGGATAACATAACATGTTAAATGCTATGCTGCTATGTGTTATGCATGTCAATAAATAATGACATCTATGATACTAACTTATGATACTATGCATTATAGAGATAGTATCATACAATAGTATCATATGCATGATACTATTATATGATACTCCCCATTATGACCAGTCTAAAGGTCCTCGGTGTATCTAGGAACATGTGCCTGTCAACTGAAACCCTCTTATCATGGAAAATAAACTCCCATCTTTCCCTGAAAAATAAAAATCACCTACCGCACTGGTCACTTTGTTCTTTGAAAAAGGGTTTCCCCGCTTTGTATTACAAAGCAACCAACCAAACCATTCAGGGATAGGTGCTGGGGCAGAAGCAGCACAGTTACACCCAAAAGAAACGACAGAGAAAGAGCAAAAGAAATAAATATCGACAACGGCGGATCAACAAAAACGAAGAAGCCTCGCGACCGTTGCGCCCACCGAGGATCCTCCACTAGGCTCCAAGACTCCGAAGCGCCGGCACCAATCAACACCTCTAAGAAGGATCGTGACAATGACGACGCTGCTGCCAAGGGTTTTCCCCGATACACGACGAGGCGAGAGGAATGGTAGCCTTGACGCCCTCCGAAAGGTCGGGTGGCACCCACATGCACCACCGCCCTGGTGTCGGCCATGCCGACAGGGGTTTCCCCCGATCCCAACCCGCACCTTGGGCATTTCGGAGTCTGCCACCAAACCAACCACCACCCTGCATCAATGCGGTCTTGAGGCCCCCACCCCGTCTCACCAGGACACCGTGAAGTGAGGACAGAATCACCCAAACACTGGTCGCTAGCTTAATTAAAGTACCCATCACCGAACCGTAGGTCCTGACCACACCCTCTGGAGAGCAGGATGCCGGCCGAGAAGGAGCGCCAATCTTGACTTTTTCTTGACTTGGGTTGCGGCAATATATAAATAAAGCGCCGGCGCCGGAAAGGAAGGCTTCGTTTAGCTTATTCCTCCGTTCCGTTATTTGTTTGCTTCACGTGGTGAAATCAAATCAGTGGTGTATCTAGGTGGCAGCACTAAGTACATACTCCTGACAATTTGCTTGCCAACAATTGGAAAGAGAAACATCTGTATCCCTTCTGTTTCCGTAGCTCTAATTATGCGCAACCATACACGTAGTATCCTGTATAGTAGGAGTATAAAAGAAGACAAACATCCATTTTTTCTGACATCGTCTGTGGAAGAAGCAGACTGAGCTGAGCTCCGCTCCTCGGTGGCCCGAAGGAAGCCCGGCACTATATATTCTACTTTGGGAAGGGGGGAAGATTGCAGTCAGTAACTCTGATCAGACGGCTATGGCTGGCGGTGCCTTCGTGGACACGGCCGGCGGAAAGCAATACCCTGGCAAGCTCACCCTGTACGTCGTCTTCACCTGCGTCGTCGCCTCCACCGGCGGCCTCATCTTTGGGTACGACATCGGCATCTCAGGCGGCGTGACGTCCATGGACCCCTTCCTCTTGAAGTTCTTCCCGGAGGTGTACCGGCAGAAGCAGGCGGCGAGCAAGAGCAACCAGTATTGCCAGTATGACAACCAGCTGCTCCAGGCCTTCACATCCTCACTCTACCTCGCCGCCCTCGTCGCCTCCTTCTTCGCCTCCACGGTCACCCGCGTCCTCGGCCGCAAGTGGTCCATGTTAGCCGGCGGCTTCACCTTCCTGGTGGGAGCCGCCCTGAACGGCGCCGCCCAGAACGTCGCCATGCTCATCGTTGGACGCATGCTGCTTGGCGTCGGCATCGGGTTCGCCAATCAGGTAAGATCACTGTTCACTACGTTGATTCTTCTGCATGATGCCATGAGCCCATGACATGAGATGTGTGTGCATCCGGAAGATTCAAAACAGGCTGACTCATTTAGCTATTTCGGTTGTATATATGTCACCCTCAAAGTTAACATCGCAATCCCTTATGCAAATATATGTCGCCCTCAAGGTCACATCAAAATGCCGCCGTATGCAAATATATGTCGCTCAAGTCCAACCAACAAATTTCCAAGAAGTTTGACTGGTTTTTTTTTAATGGGAGGTTTGACTGCTATGTTGTTTACATCACTAGGTCGTGTTTTAGTTACATGATACCGGTTTACAGTTGCCGCTGAAGAAAAAACTTGATTATTTGCCCCCCCCCCCCCCCCCCCCCCAAGATTGACAAATGGAAAATATATAGCTGTTTGAAATCAATTATTAAAGTTAACATGAAAAAAGTTACCCGATTATATTTTAATGGAATAACACTCCAAAGTATGTACTCTCAAAAAATTATTTGTTAAAAGAAAAAGTCGTTAAAACTTATTTTTCTTTGCTCCAAGTGTCCAAGTAGATCCAACCATGCAAAAAACTAATCTAAAATATTAACTTGTGAGTCACATCCATGACTTGATACCCCTTAAAACACATTAAGACTTGGTGAGGTGGCACGTCTTGCTCGCTCGTAGCATCCCCGATGATGGCTTCGGCGATGTTGGACATCTTGCTTGGTCGGTATGCCTCTCTTGTTCCGGGCTTGTGGGTCTCTTGTCCTTGTGCTCCGGGCATCGTGTTCATGCAACTTTGTTGCCGTGTCACGTCTTGTACCTTAATTTGTATCCATTCCAGTTCCTTCTATGACTTAAAATTACACAAACTTTGTGTATTCGCGTAAAAAAGAGTACATGCAAGACTTGATGAGGTCGACAATTAGGATTATGTGGAAATATGTATGCGGAGATAGAGCTAAGAGTGGGCGCTAGCTATTTAGATACAAAAAAATACTGTTGTATCAATTGGTATGTTGGCAGAAATGAAAACAGAAGGAGACATATATTGGCACATTCATTTCTTCATTTTATTTAGTTCGGTTATGTACCAATGGGGAGGAGTTATATTTGAAAAATATAAACAATCAGCTTCCATTTACAAATGAAAAAGTACAAAATTGCTACTCCTGGCGGTTCTAGCCCGCAGATCACCGTGGTTGTTGTCGGTTTGGCACCACCATGTTTCTTGCTAAAAAATCTCAGCAAAAAACAAAATACTCCATTATTCTATTGCCAAAGCAAAAAAATGTGCCGGTTCCACCAAAATATATCACCGATTCCAGCAATAGTAAGGTCATGTACAATAGTGCTATTTTAGAAGAGAACTTGAAAAAAAGGTTTTGCCTTCTCTTATTTAAGAGAAGACAAGAGATGATCTCTTAGCATAATATGTCTCACCATGTTTTTAGGAATAACTAATTATGGAAGATAAGGCTAAGAGAGACCCATTGTAGACTTTTTTTGTCAACTTTAAATTACATGCAAGATTTAAGATAAGACTATCTTATCAACCATTATACATGCCCTAAGCGTGAACGCCACAACTCGCCTACAAAAATATCGCCTATTCCCAGGAAAATATGTTGCCGCTTCCAGCAAAAAAGAAAGAAAGAAAATTGCATGCCCCAGAAAAACGGTGTCAACATTGTCCGGTGCCAGCTCCAATCGTAGGTGGTTACAGCTTTTTCGCAGGGCCGTTGCAGCAGCAAATCTCTTCGGTTGCAGCAAACCTGACTGCTGGTTCCTGCTTCGCCCGACTCCGCTTCCAGAAGTAAAAAAACTATGGTTGCAGCACCAGAGCCCGGCCGTTTCCACTGCAGGGTTGCCGGTTCCAGGAACACAACTTTCTAGTTTCAGCACTAAGTGATGCAGGACTGGCTGGTTGCAGCAAACATAGCCGTTGGTTCTAACATTGCCGGTTCCATAAAGAAATCTTTGGTTGCAGCATCGAAACGCACGGTCTCCATCTCAGGCGGTTCTCGTTGTAGTCACCATGGTTGTTGGTCGCAGCATCGCGGGACCTTGGGTCGCAGCTCAGAATTGATAGTCACCACTTGATGCATCTCTAGCAACCGTCAGTTGTAGCTGGCCTCCCTCCCTTATCTCCTGCGGTGGATGTTATTGCCACCGCATCAGGGCATGTACAACGGTACTGACTCAGCTGTCTATAAGAGCTACCAACTCAGATTTTTTAGGACGTGGAGGAGAGAAACTAAGGAGAGAGAAACAGTCCGTCGGTAGGATTAACGACGATCTGCAGTCCTTAAAAACCGCTCGCTACAGACGTCAATTTTAGCGTTGTACTATCAAATACGTCTGCAGAAACTACAATTGCCCCTTCTACAGACAGTAAAAATTGTGGGGATGTGGGGTCGGTCGGAGGTGGATGAGATTTAACTTGGTAGATTAATTAGCATATTTCCTTAATTTTAGGATGTTACAGATAGTAGAAAGGACCATCTGTTGTATGAGATGTTTGTAACGTTGTCTATAGATGACGTGGAGGATCGTTGCAGACAACAGCCGATCTGAACCGATATACATGCCCTCATGGAAGATTTGCCTTGGCGGACTTTGAGGCGAGCACTTGCAGGTGATTGTAGGTGGTAGATAGTCCATGGCTGCTTGGGAGAGAGGGGACAGCGAGTGCGAAGGAGAACGATCCAGTCAGCCGTAAAGAGACAAGGTAGAAATAGGCATACGATGGGTTGTTGGCCACATGGAACGGGTGGCGCATGAGTCGGTTGTAGGGCGCGCGGGGGATCCAGTGCCTCGCTCGCAACCAACCCGAATTGTATTGAATCGTTTACCATTTTTAAATATGATGTGTAGCATTGTCTTCTTTTTTTAGAAAGATGGCCAGTGTTGTTGCGTTGTTGGTTTTTCGGCATAATATTTTTGGGTCATGTCTCTTTTTTCCTTTTTCTAATTTAACTGTGTCTCCTTAATATATTGACTAACTGTAGATTATGTTGTTGGGTGTAACTACATATCTCTTGAAAAAACTGTCAGTATATGGAAACAATTATGACATATAATCTCTCCGTAATAATAAAGCATCGTTCGCTTCTATCGTCCGTCGTGTCACTTTTATAAAAAAACCTAACGTTTCCTTAAATCAACCCGCAGTCCGAATTTATGTTAGAAAACGAATCATTTTTTTTTTGCATTTTTCAGAAAACCCCCTGATGTTTCCGGTAATCAACCCGCAGTGAGGATTTAAGTCAGAAAAAGAATTATTTTTTTGTATTTTTCAGAAAGACCCTGATGTTTCAGGTAATCAACCCGCAGCCCGGATTTAAGTTAGCCGAAACCTTTTTTTTTGTTTTAACAAAAAAAAACCCTCACTTTTTAGTTAATCAATCCACATTTTATCTAAAACAAAATTATCCATATCTTTTAAACCGTAACTTCGATTTTAATATATGAAATTTGATTAAAAAATGTGTATAATCTAAATAGGATGTTATTTTTAGCTGTTGAATACTTCTTAAATATTATTTTTGATGCAAACTTAATCTGTAGTGTACGGTCCTTTTTTTCGCTATTTCCGACGATGATACGAATTGCAATAAACATCCATTAAATTAAAACCAAATTGAGAGAAAAGAAAATATCGTTAACGACACATGAACACCTTTGGAAAACCTCGTGGGGAGAAACAACATATTTCTCATCTTATTCCGAGTGACTGTACATTCAAACGCGTTTTCGTTGTTTGAGCACTAAGGCCATCGTCGACAACACAAATGTGATGCCATGTGAAAATATATTACGTTCAGAACGTGTGTTATTTTCTCTTCCGTTGCAATGCATGGGCTCTTTTGCTAGTACATATTTAGTTAGTCAAATCAATGATCTAAAACTATATGCATGCCCTGTAAACTGAGACGGTGGAAGTAGTCAACACATTGAACATATTGAATGATTTATTTTCATTAAAAAATCTATCTCGTATTGAAAATTATATAACCAAAAAATCAAGCACGCCACATGTTTCAACTGAATGATTATTTTCGTACGTATCCATGCAGTCTGTGCCGGTGTACCTATCGGAGATGGCACCTGCGCATCTCCGCGGCATGCTCAACATTGGTTTCCAGCTCATGATCACCATCGGCATCCTGGCAGCAGAGCTCATCAACTACGGCACTAACAAAATCAAAGGCGGCCACGGTTGGCGAGTCAGCCTGGCTCTCGCGGCTGTGCCTGCGGTGATCATCACGGTGGGCGCACTCTTCCTCCCAGACACCCCCAACTCACTGATGGAGCGAGGCCACCCGGAGGCGTCGCGTCGAATGCTTCGTCGTATCCGAGGCACCGACGACATCGGCGAGGAGTACGCGGACCTAGTGGCTGCGAGGGAAATATCAAAGCAAGTACAACATCCGTGGCGCAACATCCTGATGCGCAAGTACCGCGCGCAGCTCACCATGGCTGTGCTCATCCCCTTCTTCCAGCAGGTCTCCGGCATCAATGTCATCAACTTCTATGCGCCTGTGCTGTTCGAGACCCTGGGTTTCAGGGGAGACGCGTCGCTCCTCTCGTCGGTGATGACCGGCGGCGTCCTCGTGCTCGGGTCGGTGGTTTCGATGTTCACCGTCGACAGGCTGGGGCGGCGGAAGCTGTTCCTGCAGGGTGGTGCGCAGATGCTGGTGTCCCAGATCGCCGTGGGAACTCTTATTGCGGTGAGGTTTGGGACGAGTGGGGTGGGAGAGATGCCCAGGGGTTATGCGGCTGCGGTGGTGCTCTTCATCTGCGTGTACGTGGCTGGCTTCGTGTGGTCGTGGGGGGCGCTGGGATGGCTGGTGCCGAGCGAGATCTTCCCGCTGGAGATCCGGTCGGCGGGGCAGAGCATCACCGTGTCGGTGAACATGTTCTTCACCTTCGTCATTGCGCAGGCCTTCCTCACCATGCTCTGTCACATGAAGTTTGGGCTCTTCTACTTCTTCGCTGGGTGGGTGGTGGTTATGACCACCTTCGTCGCGTTCTTCCTTCCGGAGACCAAGAATGTGCCCATGGAGGAGATGGTGCTAGTCTGGAAGGGACATTGGTTTTGGAGCAGGTTCATCGGAGACGCCGACGACATCCATGCCGGTGTAAGTGTGATAGCATCGACCTAGATGATAAATTTGTAATGAGTCGTTCGTGGACACATTTGCTTTGCTTCGTTGATTAATTTCATCTAAACGTACGCCATTGAAAGGGAGTTATCTGCGAACCGGAACCATGAGTTGGTTTCGAGATCTTAGTGGTTTGGATATCTTGTCCAGTCAACTTGTTTGGCACTAAATACTTTGTTAGTATTGTTGTTGTATACGTACACACTATACGCCTCACCGGAGGGAAAATCAGGTGCCGCAGTTGATGTGATCACAATATGAGGTGGACACTACACGAGGTGGAGACTGCATCATAAGTTATGTGCTCATGGCCACCGTATTCTGACTTCTGACCGGTGTTTCCGTTGCTGGAAGTTCGTATCCAAAGCTAGCATATGATGATTTCTCGGATCAATCGAATCTCCTCGAGCGCTGAGTTGTCCTCTACTAGATCTCCTTGATTTTCTTTTGAGCACATAAACATGGTCGTGTTTTCTTAGAGCGCTACCGCATGCCGGATCTTAACATGAGACCCTTACGAGGTCAACAAATGGTAGATCCAAGGAAATGAAAACAAGTATGATACACCGGCCGATACAACACCAGCATAGCGACGCAGCAACAGATAAAACAAAGCAAAGCAAAGCAAATACAAAAATGCAAGACTCCATGCCTAGACATGACTTCACGCCGGTGACTCCCCCTAGTATGTGTTATCCTGCCATGAAGCCCCTCTTAGAGCAGCACACCTCGGCTCGATCTGGATGATTAGGCGATCCATCTGCTGCCAGTCCTTAGGCCTCGCCAGCAGCCGCCAAAAGCTGCAAAAGTACCATGATTGTGTATATGATATTATCAAGATGTTTAAACAACCCAGGCTTAAGAAATTACACGCATAACCTTCTCCCTTTCGTGACAAGGATAAAAAAGGCATAACAATAGACCAAGTCAGGTCCTTCTCACAAAGACAAATGTGGTTGCATTGTTAAGCTCGTTTCGGTAACACTATGACTCGATCAACAGATGAAGGAATTATGTCATCAAGTTTATTTTAGTTAAAGCAATTCCTCTGTATTACTTACTAGCATATGATCTCAGTCATAGTTATATCCAACTTACATTTTCAACAAATATTTTAACCATGTATCTCTACTATTTCCATAAGTAAAATAACAAGTATTTCACCTTGATTCATGACTACTTCAAATATGTGATCTACTGGTCATGTGAAATTTGCACATTAACATAGAAGTAGCCGATTCAATTATTTCTACAAAAAATAGCCATGATATAATCATTTTTGAGATAATTCAAATTAATTTAAAATTCATTACTAAACAATAGCCTGTAATTCCATCATGCAAAGTGTGGCGGCTTTCCTTGATCAACTCGGTGTCATAGTACTCCTGATTTTCACCACTAAAGTTATGTTCCTCTGCAAATATGTCTAAATGACCAAAAAATAAATAGCACATAAAGAATTTAATTTTCCCAGAAATTCTAGAATAAATATAAAATTATAAAACTTTGCCAAGATACAAAGGAGCTCAGAAGAAAACAAGTGCAAAAACTTTCATCTCATTTGGACTTATAGATTGAGAGCAATGTATTGTCAAAGTTGCTGGTCAAACTGGATTTAAATGAATTTTAAAGAAAATCGGACAGAGGGCACATCGAAAACATAAACTGGAAACCGTGTCCACGTACGTACCAATTCGGCAGGCGTGCAGTCTATGACACTGGGCCCACCCATGATGTTGGAGTGAGAGAGTGGGAAACAGTGGGCTCATTGGCAGACGTTCGCCTGGGTAGCAGGCACGATGGTGTCTCTACATAGGTTGGGTGAAACGCATGTACCCGGATCACGACGATAGGTGGCTAGATTACGAGGCATGCTTCTTCTCTAGAGATGGTGGGCGGCGGTGGTCATCAAGAAATTGAGCACCACAGTGTGGCCAGGAGAGAGAGAGGGGGATCTCAGAAAGAGCAAGAGGTCGTGATAGGGAGGACTAGAAGCGGGTGGCGGTGGAGAGGCCCGTGCGGCGGAGCTTCGATGGGATTTGAGGATAGAGGCACTCCTGGCATTGGCTCTGGGTTCTCGAACTCGATTGGGGGTCGTTGAGTGGTGGTGTGGTGCTAGAACGAGAAGGGCAAACTCGAGCTTCTTTTCCAATACGCAAACCTTTTTCAACATTTCGATGACATTTGGCACTCATTTGTATTCCCCAAAAAAAAATCAACAAAAGCATGCGATCAACGGAAAGTTGAATCGCCCAACACGTCCAGCATGCCACACACCAGCAATCAAGTATGCATGCATGCTCATACGTGCATACATGATGTTGAATTTAGAAAAGAATTATCACCCACAATGTGTCTCCTCGTCTATCTCTGATTAAACGCATGAAATCAAGAAGAGAGAGATGTGGTGGATGACCAATGGTGAGAGAAGTCAGACGAAGAGGAAGATAACGTCGTTGGAGAGGCAAAAAAAAATGGAGCGAGGGGATGAGGCCACTCGCCAAGCAGGAGGCATACATTACACACGATCTTATCAGTGACGGGCGGTGCGAAACACTTGCCCATAAGTGACGTTGATAGCACCCCGTGTGGGAAAAATATTTTGTGGCGAGCAAAAACTATGACCCGACATAGTTATTTAACTAACCTATGGTGGGCGCTTCGGAGGCCCCATCACAGCTATGTTCTGCTAAATTTGGACGTCCGGTAAAAATATATAGTGGTGGATAATTGTCACTGTTCGCCACTGCTAGGTCATCTACTTGTGGGGGGCCACGGTTGTTGCCCGTCACGGCTGAGTTATGCAAACAGGTTCCATCCGGGAGATTGTACCAGTGGTGGGTTCCATTCCTTGGCTTCTAGCTGTGGCGGGCGGTGTCGCGTACCCACAGCTGCTTGTTTTCGAAAGTAGTTGTGGTGGGTTACCCACTATGCCCGCCACTCATTCGGGTTAACCTATAAGCCCTTTCTTGGCAGTGGTGGGGATCATTTGGATTTTTAATTAAGTATTTTTTATTGTGATCATTAATAATCACAGATTGCTATTGTTTCGTATCTACACTCCTATATAGTATACCAGTTTTGAATTGAACTCAAAGTGTTCATCGGAACCGTTGATTTCCTAAATCTAGCGGCTGATATGTTCAGGTGGCGTCAGTTTACTCCACGGTACTCTAGAATGATCCCGCTCTCCTTTCCTGAAAAAAGGGCCGCATGAATCGTGTGCTCGTGACCTGGTAGGTACGAGCCTTTTGATATAGCCTGACAAGAAAACAGCAAGGAGACATGAAAATAGTATTTTAAAAACAAAATGGGTGGGGGGTACGTGGATACATCTTTTTATATTTATTTTTGGTTCCGTTCTTTGTCATCAATTCGTATGTATTTATTTTAAATAACTCAGATCTATCATCATGCAGGTCCATCGGAAATACAACAGACGGAAAAAAAATTACATGAGCCAGAATGAGCCGTTGACACATTGTTTATCATCGTTTTCGTATTACATCTAACTTAACCTTGTTGGTGATAACCGGGATGTCTTTATGCACGACCAACGCACGATGAAAAATTGTAACCTCGCTGTCCCAAGGAGTCGGTACAATTGTACGTCGGCGAGCTCTATCTAATCCATCTCTAGAAACGAACTTCAGGGCGACCAAAGCCCGAAAAATAAACACAAAGATGAAGTGACGCCCCCTTACAAAGGTTAAAACCCTAATCTATATACTAGCCGAAGCTTTGTGCCAATATCACTCAGTAATTTTAAATCGTGCATTGCACGTGTATTCATACTAGTAGATATAATGCTCAACTCTGACTTTTGCAAAAGCTCAAAAAGGCCAAGGTTAAAGGTGCTAATGGGCGAGGCGGTACGCTGCAGGGAGTGAGCATGAGGGCCTAAAGGTCTAAAGAGTGGGCCAACTGGGCCTCAGCTATCACTTGTTGACATACATTGCCGAGCAAAAGGCTCCAACGCCAAATCAAAGCGTTCTCAGCTGTGAGCGAGGAAGCATATTGCGACAGTAAGTGATAATCAGCCAACAACGTAGAACTTGCTTGTCAGTGACACGGAGCAACCAAGGTTCTCTCTAGTGGTGAAGCTGCCCAAAGTAGCCGGGCAACAGCTAGAACTGCAAGTGTTTCTGCATCTGCGTACACAATATCGGACGATCTATTTCCACATGCCTCCTATTCACAACAGTGTGTTTCATTTTCAGCTCACTGTGAGTGACATTGCGCCTTCGCGCTTTCTTCTTCTTCTTGTTGTTATTTGGGTGCTAGTAATATTACGAATTCCTGATAATTTACGGTACTTCTTTATAAGGCAGGTTATATTAGACAATGGACAGTTGGTGAATGCAATAGCTAATGCATTCGTCCGGTAACGCTAAATTTAAATCCACATAATGCACCAAAGAACAAGGTTGGTGCACGCATTAGAGTCCATCCAATAAATCGGAAATGAAACCAGTATATCATTGATTATAAAAGAAAATCTGAATGTTCTGGTTCTTCAATTCCATAGTCTCTATATGTAATAAAAAGAGAGAAGAGGTCTTTTGTAAATGATATAATTTTTTGCAAGCCATGCGTCTAACTGGAGGGTGTGACTGTGTGCGGGCAGGAGGCTATGGCAGACCCTGGAATTTGCTAGGCAGACCCCGGCCCTTTGCACGTGCATCTGCTACAAGCAATCACCCAACGCTCGCCAGTTGCTTAGTTGGCCATCTCCACTGTGGTTTATAAACTGATTCATGCATCCCCTGCCGTACTACAAGATTTTCTGAAATCCAGCGCCGTCTCAAGGAATTTGAGGCGCCGTGCGAAATGTGACACCGCACCTGAAAGTTTGGAAAACACTTGTATGGCCAATAGGACTAGAGATTTCAATTAATTATATAGCTTCGAATAAGTGTTATTTTGTAAAATATTTTGAAATATATCATACATTGATGGCAAAGAGTAAACGTAGTACTAAACCGTAAACTTGCCTTTTTAATTGTAGACAAACAGTACTGAAAACCATGTGTTCTACTGAAAACCATCTTCCTTCTAGTATTTCCTGCAACAATTTTTTTAAATCCATCAAGTGTATTATCAAAAAAGAAAATAGACTATGTCTGTCTTGTAACAATATATGCTTGTAGTATAGCGGAACAACATAAAACGAAGAATTAGTACTCTCTCCGTCTCATAGTGTAAGACGCTTTTTAACAATATAAAATAGTGTCAAAAAATATCTTACTGGGCGGAGGAAGTACTAACTAAAAATGAGATTACGGATAATGTGTTAATTCTATTAATTTCATTAAAAATAAATACATGCCTAATCGAGTAGCAATGTGGTACTAGTAGGGACGGGATTCGACAATATGAAAACATAAAAAAGAACCAGACTTTTTGTATCAAAAAAGAGATAACCCTAACCAGTTTGTCGTCCGTCTATTTTGATTCCAGGCTTATGGCTTATGGGTTACCTCGGAATATATTCAGGGACGACCAGATGAGGGTGCTGCAGCAGAGAAACAAACGGTGATGCCCATCCGTACAGTGGACTCGGGTGGCCGCCTGGGCCCTAGGGCCAATAGCTCCTGTGCGACATGCATCTTTGAGGCGAATTGGATTGAGTGCGACGTAGTTGAAGCAAAATAGCTCTCGTGCTACGTTTCACAAGCACAAATAGCCAATTTCCACTCGGGCGATTAAAACGGTCGTCCATAGGAGTGAGGTTATGTTTAAGACACGTGGATCCCACTTGGCAGTGCATCTAGTTACGGGCCCCACTTGGCAGTGCATCAGGTGAATACTGTTGCTCCCCCCCCCCCTCCTCTTCCTTCTCGGCGATGAGCCGGCGACGGCGCCGGAGCTTTTGTTCTCGGTGACAGCAGCGGCGGAGCTTTCGATATCGGCGACGACGGCGGCTGTGGTGAGTGAATCCGGAACCCTTGTCTGGTTTCCCTCCGCGTCGAGTTAGATCTCACTGCATCGCCTCTGTTTTCCTCTGTTTTTGGTCGATTTGATCCAGATTTGGGTGGGGGCGGGGGGCTGACCGCGATGGAGCCGTCAGAGACAACCACATCGACTAGGTAATCCCTTAATGTGCATCCTTTTTCCAACCTAGGCGATTTGTGCCCCGTCTGCTACCGCTAGCTCACACTGGTGGGTCCCGCGTAGCAACGAGTGGCTGGTGGGTCCCGCGTTCAAACAGCCCAGCTCACATAATCCAAAATTGTTAATAGTTTCTGAAAGGACGTGGATGTCGCCTAGAGGGGGGGGGGTGAATATGCGCTTTAAAATATTTAAGGTTTAGGCTTGAACAAATGCGGAATAAAACTAACGTTTAATATGTCAAGCACAAAACCTCAAACAACTAGGCTCATCTATGTGCACCAACAACTTATGCTAAGCAAGATAAACAACCAAGTGATAGCAAGATATATGACACGAGACAATATGGCTATCACAAAGTAAAGTGCATAAGTAAAGGGTTCGGGTAAGAGATAACCGAGGCACGCGGAGACGATGATGTATCCCGAAGTTCACACCCTTGCGGATGCTAATCTCCGTTGGAGCGGTGTGGAGGCACAATGCTCCCCAAGATGCCACTAAGGCCACCGTAATCTCCTCACGCCCTCGCACAATGCAAGATGCCGTGATTCCACTAAGGGACCCTTGAGGGCGGTCACCGAACCCGTACAAATGGCAAACCTTGGGGGCGGTTACCGAACCCGTACACGTGGCAACCCTTGGGGGCGGTTACCGGTACCCGTACAAATTGCTCGGGGCAATCTCCACAACCTAATTGGAGACCCTGACGCTTTCCCGGAGCTTCACACCACAATGATTGAGCTCCGAGACACCACCAAGCTTCTAGGACGCCAAAGCATCCACGAAGAACAATATCTAGGGTACTAAGTACGAAAGGTAATAAGCTTCTCAACCTTCACTTCCACGTATCACCGTGAAGAACTCAAACCGATGCAACCAATGCAATGGCAAGAACACACGAAGTGTTCAAGTCCCTCACACTCAAATCCCTCCACAACAACGAAAGCTATGGAGAAATATGAGAGGAAGAACAAGGAGCTCACAAAGAACTCCAAGATCAAGATCCAAGGGGTTCCCCTCACATAGAGGAGAAAGTGATTGGTGGAGATGTGGATCTAGATCTCCTCTCTCTTTTCCCTCAAGAACAAGCAAGAATCATTGGAGGGATTGAGAGTAAGCAAGCTCTAAGAATGTCAACAATGGAGGTAGAACAAGAGCTCAACAGATGGATAAGGCCAAGGGGGAAGAAGACCCCCTTTATATAGTGGGGGAAGGAATCAGACCGTTACCCCCACTCTCTGCCCGAGCTGCAGCGGTACTACCGCTGGCTGCAGCGGTACTACCGCTGGCACTCCAGCGGTACTACCGCTGGCTCCTCGTAGTGCAAAGGCACTACTACCGCCAAGAAAGTCTTCGCAAAAAGGTCCGTCCACGAACAACCACTAGGCAGGCGGTACTAAGCTCCTGGAGCGGTACTACCGCTGACCAGGGGCGGTACTACCGCCAGCCAGCGGTACTACCGCTAGGGCCAGCGGTACTACCGCCAACTCTAGCGGTACTACCGCTAGGTCCAGCGGTACTACCGCTCGCCACTGAAACAACCATAACTTTCGCATACGAGCTCCGAATCGAGCAAACCCAAGCTTGTTGGATTCAGGACGACAAGAGCATGCAGATATGAAAATCTTAAGACCATGCAGATATGAAAATGCCAATGATATAGAGATGTGAGATCTCTATGAATGAAGAACCGGCAAAAACTCCAACATCGAAAACATCATAGTAGATGCATATGGACTCCGTTTTCGATGAACTCGAGCTTGTCACGAAGATGACCATAAGCTCTAAAACTCGTAAAGAGAAACACCAAACAAGAACCAAGAAGTATGATGCAAGGATGCAAATGGTTTGAGCTCTCAACGAACGATACGATCAAGCTACTCACTTGAGAGCCCCCCTTGATAGTACAACAATCTATCCTAACCAGAGAACCTATCAAGGGCAAACCTATACCTTGCACCTCTTCCTCTTGAGCTAGATGATGATGATCTTGGCTTCCTCAAGATGGACCACCTTTCTTGATTGCGTTGGCTTGATGAAGACTAGTTGATTGCTCCCCCATACTCACTATGGGTGAGCCACTCTTCAGCATATCTTCACAAGTCCATTGCCACCACCATGGACAACAAGCTTCAAGTATGATATCTTCGTGCTGATCCACTTGAACTTGCACATCGCAATCTTGATGACGATCACAACTTGACGTCATACTTCATGGGTTGTATGATATCTTCTCTTTGACGCAAGCCCATGGAAACACACCTAACCCCCACATAGAATTCTCACGAAGACCATGGGTTAGTACACAAACAGGTAATGGACAATGCTTACCATACCATGGGATCACTTGATCCCTCTCGGTACATCTTGTACGCTTTGTGTGTTGATCATCTTGATTTACTCTTTGTCTAAGATCTTGATCAACCATGTGTCTCTATGACCATTCTTTGGATAATACCTTGAATACCACTTTGGTCATCATATAAACTCCTTGAACCCAACAGATGGACTTCAAGAAGTGCCTATGGACAAATCCTATAAATATAACTTATGGCAACCATTAGTCCATAGGAATTGTCATCAATTACCAAAACCACATATGGAGATATATGCTCTAACAGTTTCCTTCTGTTTGAATAAAGGTATCCACCTGGCTTCTCCAGGCTTCATTGAATCCCTTCATTCACAAAGCTTGTTGTAGGAAAGACCATTTTACTTTATCATATGCTATTTTGAAATCCACCTTGAAGACAACCCCATCTAGTTTCTTGGAGTGAATTTTGTGAAGCGTCTCGTGTAGGAAAACAACCCCTTTTATGATGTGTCTACCCGGCATGAAAGTCGTTTGATTGGGTTGCACTACAGAATGGGCTATCTGCTTCAACCTATTCGTTGCAACTTTAGTAAATATTTTGAAACTAACATTGAGCAGACATATCGGTATGGACTGCTCAATGCGAGAGGCCCCTTCTTTTTTGGCAACAATGTAATTGTTCCAAAGTTTAGATGAAATAATTGTAGCTTCCGGCAAAAAGATCATGGAACATGGACATGACATCACCCTGGATGATATGCCATCACCTCTTGTAAAACTCCGTTGGGAACCCATCTGGTCCAGGAGCCTTGTTTTGTTTCATTTGCATAATTGCTTCATACACCTCTTTTTCGGTAAACGGAGCGAAAGCACCTCATTCTCTCCATCATTGAGTTGTGGAATGTCCCCTATTGCTTGCTCATCAAGAGAAGTTTACGTATGGAGGGACTTGTTCTCTAGGTGGACCTGGTTTACATACGGAAGGACTTTTGCAAGGGGTTTACTCAGTTTTTTCTTGATGACATGTACACATGTAGAGACCTATATGAGCCTTATAATTTCAGTGTTCTTTTCTAATGAATCGGTAACTTTAAATGATCTACACCATAAAAACATGGTCCCACAAGATAAATGGTTCTTAATTACTGATTAATGTGGGAATTTTTAGGGAGTGCCAAATTGGTATAAGTATAGATAGAAATATAGATATTTTGGTATAGATGTTGCCATCCACTCATTCCCTATCAAATCATCGAGCCCATGATCCCGTTCCCACATAGTCTCGTATTTAAAAATCACTGGGGCCTGCATCCATGCACGTCACAGTAGCTGAGGAAGAGCGCTGCATGGTTGGACGTAGCTACTGGATTAAGCACTCGGCTTGCATTTGGGAAGGCGATGCTCCACCCAGGGCTCGCTACACATTTGTTCAACCTGGCGGCGGTAAAAGAGCAACCGGTAATCTTTTTTTCAAATGCGCAGAAACTGATCGATAACCAATATATCATGTAAACCGCTTGTGTCTAGGGCATCTCTGAATGCATCCATTCCCTCCCGACTGTGTTACCCACACCATCGTGTTCGTGAGCTTGCAAAACTTCATTGAAATCTCCAATGACATCCAAAGGAAGATTCCTAGTGATCGCAATGCCCCTTGGCATGTCCCATGCTTTGTACCGTTCTTGCTCCTGCGCTTCTCCATAGACAAACATTAACCTAGTCCTAGTGTTGCCAAATTCGTCAATTTGAACATCAAGGTGATACTTTGAGTAACCAATAATCTTGACTTCTATTGAATTATACCATAATGAGCTTGATAGATTCTCTATTCTCGATCTCTCTATTTGAGTCTCCAAAATACAAAACATAGAGGGGGCATGGTACTTAAGCCTGTAGTTCTGTCACAGGTTTGCCAATCACACGATAGTTCCAAGAGAGTAAACTCATTAGGCTTGACTGTGCTCCTCGTGGGAGTCCGCCAATTTTGCCAAAGGATTCTACCATCACCAGTACTATTCTTCTGAGCATGTCTCTTGTCAGCTAACGGTTCTGGACCTCTTGGGGTCTTGCTTCGGAGGGGGCTCAAAGGAATAGTTCATGCAGGAACAACGAGCAACTGGTTCTGTTCGTGCGTCCTAGAGAATAATGGCAAAGCTACTACTGCTTTGCTCGTTGAAGAGATGAAGACCAGACACATCGCACCAATAGGGCAATCGCTCATACTTAAGCCAAGTAGATCTGCCACTTTGAATCCTGGATCATCGAAACCGCGTTTTTGAGTGCCTTGAAAACATTGATCTTTGCCCAAATATGATAGAAATTTCATTCGAAGTCTTGCGACCGGGGCTCCGCAAATAGAAGATCGCCCACATTTCCTTCCAAGGCCAAACAAGATGAGCATACTTGTCTGGCACATAATGTATGTGAGCCCACATATTGAGCTTGTCCAACGCCATTGTTGACGGGTTTAGTCCCACATCGGTTGTGGGAGGAGACATAACACGACTTATAAGAGTGAGGGTGTCCCTTCCTAGCAGGCAAGTCTTTTGGGAGAAGAGGGCCCAAGGCCTGTCATAAGTCGGTGTTGCTCTCCGGTTGGACCTGTTGACGCATGTGGGTCGGAAACGCTGGTGTTAGCGGACCCGGGATTGCGTAACAAGTGGTATCGGAGCCCAGATGCCCGAAATAAATCTCGGTGAGGGGGAGATTGTTGGGTTTAGTCCCACATCGGTTGTGGGAGGAGACATAACACGACTTATAAGGGTGAGGGTGTCCCCTCCTAACAGGCTAGTCTTTTGGGGGAAGAGGGCCCAAGGCCTGTCATAAGTCGGTGTTGCTCTCCGGTTGGGCCTGTTGACGCATGTGGGTCGGAAACGCTGGTGTTAGCGGACCCGGGATTGTGTAACAACTGTTGACGGCTGTGTGATTCCATCATTGGGCATGAGGATAATCGTGATTCCTCTGAAATTCCAGGGGCCGTCCTACATCACGCGCTCCCAATCTCCCTGTCAAAAGAACTGAACGGTGTAGAGATCCAGAACTAACTATACCGAGACCACGACAATCCATTTGGCAGCCTTAGATGGTGCTTCTAACTCATCCTACACGACATCATCCAAGTCCTCCTTGCGAAGCCCTAGATCCGCCATCTTCTCTAGCTCAACCGTAGGTCCCGTGCCCGGCGCAGCCGAACCATCCATTGACATCTTGAGGAACCATCAAAAAGGTGTATTTTCTTTTCTTTTTTTAGAACTTCAAGGCATATAGGTATGCCTTAGGGATTGGGCGCCAATGTTCAAAGGTCCAAACACTGGGCCAACTGGGCCTCAGTTACAATGAGTGAACATCCACCCCTGGGCGAAAGGCTCTAACGCAAAGCCGTACCATCCTCCGCTCTCAGCGGTGAAGTACATCCCGAAAATAAGTGATAGTCAATGTGCATGGCAGTGCTGGCTCGTCAGCTACAGGGAGCAGCCAAGGTTATGTGTACTGGTGCATCTGTCCAGAGTAGCCAAACAGCGGCTAGATATGCAAGTGTCTCTACGTTTATGTTCATGATGTCGGGAAATGTATTTCCACATGCCTCCTATTCACAACATTGTGTGCCATTTTCAGCTCACTGTAATTGTCATTGCGCGCTCGCGCTTTTCTCTTCTTCTTCATGTTGTTATTTTTGGTGCTAGTAGTATTCTGAATTCCTGATAACATACAGTGTTCCTTTATAAGGCGAGTTCTTAGACAATGGACAGCTAGTGAATGCAATAGCTAATGCCTTCGTGCAATATAATGCACCAAAGGACAAGGTTGGTGCACGCATTAGAGTCCATCCAGCAAATATGGAATGAAACCAACATATTACTATAAAAGAATATCTGAACGTTCTGGTTCATCAATCCCGTAGTCTCTAGATGTAATAAAAAGAGAGAAGAGGGATTTCCTAGGCAGACCCCGCAGCTTTGCATGTGCATCGATCTCCTGCATGCAATCACCCAACGCTCGCCAGTTGCTTAGTTGGCCATGGCCACTGTGGTTTATTAACCGATTCATGCATCACCATGCCGTACTACAATGTTTTCTGAAATCCAGTGCGGTCTCCATGAATTTGAGGCGCCTTGCGAAATGTGACACAGGCTCAAAAGTTTGGAAAACAATTGTATGACCAATAGGACTAGAGATATTTTCACTTAACTATATAGCTTCGAATATGTGTTATCTCATAAAATGTTTAGAAATATATCATATGGTAATGCCAAAGAGTAAACGTAGTACTAAATAGTAAACTTTTTTTTCGAATTGTACTTCAACAGTAAACTAACCATGTGTTCTACTTAAAACCATCATCGTTCTAATATTTCATGGAACAATTTTTTAAAATCCATCGAGTCTATTCTCACAAAAGAAAATCGACTATGCCTGTCATGTAATGAAATATGTTTGTAGTATAGCAGAAGAGCACAAAACAAAGAATTAGTATTGCTAAAAACTAAATTACGTGTAATGTGTTAATCCTATTAATTTCTTTAAAAGTAAGTACATGCATAATCGAGTAACACCGTTGTACTAGTAGGGATTGCATTCGATACAACGTTAAAACGTAAAAAGAACCAGACTTTTTGTAGCAAAATAGAGATAACCCTATCTAATTTTTCATCCGTCTATTTTGATTTGGGGCTTATGGCTTACTTCGTAATATATTCAGGGATGACCAGATGAGGCTGCTGCAGCAGAGAAACAAATGGCGATGCCCCGCCATATGGCAGACTTGTGGTAGCCACCTGACATATCCCGACGGCTCGTCCTTCCTACAAGTAGTTAGGCAGCGCCTCCCTATTCCTCGTTCATGAAGTCATTTTTTAGAGAGAGAAAGATCTTTTTTACAAAAATAACCTCTGATTTGTATTGCAACCGAACAGTGGTACAAAGCATCCCAACAAGATAAGAAAACACAAACATGTCCTTGGCTGACGGCGTGCTGCTACCACCTCTCCCACATAGAGCCGGTGTGACCTTGTAATCTTTAGACGGGTCGACACAAATGGTAAGTCTTCAACCTCGGCCCTAGAGGACCAGCACGGCGGCGAGAGAGGAAGGTCGGCTATAAGTTCACCACACTGGCGACACGACATCTCGGAAATCCTTGGAGGACCCCCGCAAGCACAAGACCCTGCCTCCGCACCAACGATGCGGAAGACACTGGCAACCTGATGGAGTGGGAGGGGAGAGCGAGGCTCGCAAGGCTAGGACACCAAGACCGCTTCGTCGCCCAGCCCGAGAACGAAGAACTAGAGCAGTCCAAAAACCCAGAAGGAAGAAAATTATCCCACAAATTGCTTCTGCCTCCAACAAACCTGAGATCCAAATCACTTCTCGATCTGTAGATCAGCAGGAGAGGAAGCTCGTCCACATGCCAGCACCACCAACGTCAGAGCAATATGATCAGCAGGAGGGAACATCGACGAATTTCAACAAATGATGATGCAAATAGTTTCTTAGAGATATGTTATGCACAAAAATGCATGCTGCAGATATGTTAACTATATAATTCGTCAGAGCAAAATATAAACTCATCAGACAAAATTATTGAATCTGCGAGCACACAAAACTCTCTAGTTTCGCGGAACCGCCAAAAAAACAAGAGCAATTTACTCTCACATACCTACGATCACCACTAGATATTGGCAAAGAACATAGAACTCTTGAAGATCCAAGGGCCCCCACCTCTCAGCGCCAAGACGGCAGCCAGTCAAGAGGGGACCAAAAAGTTTCTCTAGCAGTTGCAGCTGGAGTAGTTTCGATGTAGTACAGGAAATATTGTAATGGTAGAGTAATTTGAGAGGGGATCCACTGAATCCCTACAGGGCTTAGTACATTTCTAACCGATCCCTCATATATAAAATTTTAGTCAAGTTTTTTTTTACTTCACTAACCGATCCCTAATATATTACGAAGTAAAAAAATCATTTGCATTTAATTTTGGCCAATGAAACACATTTTATTGCTACTTTATTTCATTCAATGACATTTTAATACATTGGAACACATAATTCTTCAATTCTTCGCTATGAGAACAAGATGAAAGAAAAAAAAACTATAATTAGATATTGTAAAAGATATCCAACTTCCATAACTGTTGCCACTAGTTGGATTAATATTTTCGCTATGTCTTCATTGCTGATATGCAGCTTCTCGAGCTTGCACACTTTTTTCTTCTTTGGTTCCGAACAAGTAGATGCTGCTTTGCATCGAGTCTCGTCTCTAACCTCTATTCAGGCAACCGTCGCTCTTTATGACCGGCAACAGTGAGCCGACGAGTCGTTGGGCCAGTGTCGAGACCGATCGGCGGCCGCGCATGTTTTTGCCGGAGAACCGCCGACAAGAGAGATCAGACAGGCCACAGGAGGAATCAATACATGCATGCGACGTGAAGCCGTCATCATCGGAGCTATACAGTTTGATACCCGACCAATCCATGGCAAGGCGCGGTCAACGACGGCCGGATGCGCCAAATCCGGCAGTTGATGTAGAAGCTGCAAATCTATCGGTTGTGCGTTGGCTATGAGGCAAGAGCTTACAGAGCGTCTGCGGTGGGGGGTGGTGGCCGGCGGGGAGTGGGAGGGGTGGTGTCGACATAGATGCAGCGCGGGATTAGTGCGGAGAGACAACGAAGGAAATTGGATTTTTTACACAACTGTCGAGCGGTGGAGTAAATATTATGAGGCCGGACGCGGCTGAGGATAATTTAACCTCGAGTAGCCCCAATTGAAAATCGGCTAGATGCCGGTTAGATGAGTAAAGCCAAACTTTTACTCCTCTAAATAATTAATAGGAATCGGTTAGAAATGCCCTTACTTCACTGTTGGGAATTAATCCCCAAAACCGAACTCGGCCAAAGCCAGGTGGGAGTACATAACCCATCCCATTCTCGAGAGCACAATTTTGCAGGCTTCGTCCTTGATATAAGCAGATTGAGCTGCGCTCCATCTCCTCGGTGGCATGCTGGCGTCATATACTCCAACCTTAATAGTGAGCTAGCACGTATTCGTCCAAACCATCCCTAGCTTCCATCAACCATGGCCGGTGGCGTCATGATGAACACGGCCGGTGGAAAGCCATATCCAGGCAAGCTCACCCTGTACGTCGTGTTCACCTGCGTCGTCGCCTCCACCGGCGGCCTAATCTTCGGATATGACATCGGCATCTCAGGAGGTGTCACGTCCATGGACCCGTTCCTCTTGAAGTTCTTCCCAGAGGTGTACTGGAAGAAGCAGGAGGCGAGCACGAGCAACCAGTACTGCCGGTACGACAACCAGCTCCTACAGGCCTTCACTTCCTCGCTCTACCTCGCCGCCCTCGTCGCCTCCTTCTTCGCCTCCACCGTCACCCGCGTCCTAGGCCGCAGGTGGTCCATGTTTGCCGGCGGCTTCGCCTTTCTCGTGGGAGCGGCCCTGAACGGCGCAGCACAGAACATTGCCATGCTCATCGTTGGACGCACATTGCTCGGCGTCGGCATCGGGTTCGCCAATCAGGTACGAGGTTCACTCCATTGACTCTTGTGCATAAGATGTGATGTGTGCGTGTGCAAGTATATCTATATATGTCACCATCAAAGTCACATCAGTTCCGTATGAAATTATATGTTGCCCTCAAGGTCACATCACGATTTTGTATGCAAGTATATGTCGCCAAAGTTGAAGCCAGAAATTTCAAAGATCTTGACTGCTTTGTTATTCTGCGTCACTCGTTTGTATCTTACTACCTCTGTAACTTAATATAAGAAGTTTTTTTAACAGTATGATGGTGTTCAAAAGCGTTTAATATTTTGATACCCAGTGAGTAGCTATTGATTAGTTACATTTACAATTGCATCAACAGGTAGGTACGCAGATATGGGAAGAGAATGAGACATATATGCGGCACAATTCATTTCTTTATTTCATTTGTTTAGGATATGCATGGACCTAAGGGGAAGATATATATATATATATATTGAAAATGAATCAACATCAAGTACTAAAAATAGTGTAAAAGAAAAACATGAACTGAAGTGGTGCTAGGTGATGTCTTCTAGTATGTCGTCCATGTCTACCCCACTGCGTTACTATGTGCGGAAATAAATCGATAATTGTGCAAGAAAGTATGAAACTATATATTCATGGTGAATGTAGCCAAAACCATCCAATATTATGTGCACGCCACATAATTTGGGGCATATAGTGAGTACATATGATGAACGAAGTGTGTACAAGTACAATTGAATGACAATTTGATACGCATGCATGCAGTCTGTGCCGTTGTACATGTCGGAGATGGCACCAGCACGTCTACGGGGCATGCTCGGCACCGGTTTCAACCTCATGATCACCACCGGCATCCTGACAGCAGAGCTCATCAACTACGGTACCAACAAGATCAAAGGAGGCCATGGTTGGCGCTTCAGCCTGGGGCTCGCGGCTGTGCCAGCGACGGTCATCACGCTCGGCTCACTCTTCCTCCCAGACACCCCCAACTCACTGATGGAGCGAGGCCACCCAGAGGCATCCCGTCGAATGCTACGCCGTATTCGTGGCACCGACGACATTGGCGATGAGTACGCTGACCTGGTGGCCGCAAGGGAGGTGTCAAAGCTAGTGCAACATCCTTGGCGCAACATTGTGTTGCGCAAGTACCGTGCGCAGCTCACCATGGCCGTGCTCATCCCCTTCTTCCAACAGCTCTCTGGCATTAACGTCATCAACTTCTACGCACCCGTGCTTTTTGAGACGCTCGGTTTTAAAGGGGACACGTCACTCGTGTCGTCAGTGATGACGGGCGGCGTCCTCGTGCTTGGCTCGCTGGTGACGATGCTCATCGTCGACAGGCTGGGGCGGCGGAAGTTGTTCCTGCAGGGTGGCGCGCAGATGCTAGTGTCTCAGGTCGTGGTGGGGACGCTAATCGCGGCAAGGTTTGGGATGAGCGGCGTTGGAGAGATGCCCAAAGGCTACGCGGCGGCGGTGGTGCTCTTCATCTGCTTGTATGTGGCCGGCTTCGTGTGGTCGTGGGGGGCGCTAGGGTGGCTGGTCCCAAGCGAGATCTTCCCACTTGAGATCCGGTCGGCGGCGCAGAGCATCAATGTGTCGGTGAACATGCTCTTCACCTTCGTCATCGCGCAAGCCTTCCTCACGATGCTCTGCCACATGAAATTTGGGCTCTTCTACTTCTTCGCAGGATGGGGGGTGGTCATGACCGCTTTTGTCGCACTCTTCCTGCCGGAGACAAAGAACGTCCCCATCGAGGAGATGGTGCTCGTCTGGAAGGGGCACTGGTTCTGGAGCAGGTTTGTTCGAGACGACGATATCCATGTTCAAAAGCCTTGAACGGAGATGAATATGACATATCATGAAAACCTCGTCATACATGACATCATCCACGTTCAATATCATATTAAAGCATCTTCAATAGTTCCCTCAAAAACCACTTCTTATTTCTTATAATAAGTACATTTAGGGTCTGTCAATGAAGTTATTGGATATGAATGTTGTGCGGCTGAAACAGTTTCCCTTTAAATTCGATCATATAATCTGTTTTTTCCTATTTGTCTTTACACTAATGCATACATATATAGACAAAACTATTTGACCATCAAAATAAAAAGAATTGTCTTCAACACACACTCCCTTCTTCCCAAAATCTTAGGCACCTAATCTTTCTCAAAAGTTCTGAATGTCTATGGCGTGTTCGCACCGAGTTCCTGAGATTCTCTCTTGTATGGTCAGAGTAAACTAACCATAGCTAATGGTGGATTAGCCAACCATGTTTGTAAATGATATCATGGAAGAAACAGTTTCTAACAATGGCCAATTATTTGCGGGAAGCCATGTGCTAATTTCCTTACCGAAAGCATAGACACCCTACATAATAGGAAGGAGGGAGTATGATTCATCCTTATTTGAAATCCAGAATTATGGAAATTTAAATTCACACATAATTAATGGTCGAAATGCATTCAAAGTAAACATGAGGAGATTCAACGCCTATGTAGGTCCCACACGTGCTTCACAAGGTCATCATATAAAGTTGTTCGTGCCCTGTGGAGTCTTCTATCTATCGATGCACTTGGAAAACAATCTCTGAAGAGAATGGTCAACCCTGCTTGGGTTCACAAGACTATATAAATTTTCTTTCCCTCATTCTCATACCAAAAGTCCTATGGCTGACCTCGTTCGGTCTTATATGGTCATATTGTGCATGATGACACAAGTCATCATGCGCCATAAAAGCTTTTTATCTCACTAGCAAAAGAGCCCATGCGTTGCAACGGGAGAAAGAAATATCACACACTCTTAATTTATAAAAAATGGTCTATAATTTAAGAATTTGTAGTTACGACACAAATAAAGATGGTCTTATCCTACAAAAATGCAGTTCAAAATTTCACAGGTCTTCTATTTTAACACGGCTTGCACGTAGATTTAATACGTACAAAGAATCAGTCAAGTGACCTTCAGTTTCATCTCTAATCTTGATTTTGTTGACGTGTTCTTCCCCAACCCGGATGAGTACCGGTATGAAAGAAAGACGAATAATGACTTATTTATTAAGATTGCATCCTAGATAGTATTTTTATGAAACGTTTAATAGATAAAATAATATCATATTTAAATTCTACATATTTTTCTAATCAAATTCCATATATAATATGTTAAATTTGAAGTTACGGTTTAAAAGATATGAGTATTTTAAAAAATATTTAATATATACTACGAGTTTAATGTCATAAACAGTAAGGGTTTTTTTATAAAATCACTTCGCTGGGTTTTCCGACCGAATCGATAGCCTCTTTATTATTATGTAAAAATAAAGATAATCTTGTTGGGCCACAAACAATAGCGAATCAAGCTTCGACCAAATGCTAGTGTGACATCTTTCCTACAGCGGGTTGATTCTTCAAGGCATGGCATCGAGTCGTGGTCATGCCCAACAATTAATCAATTTTTGTGACACACCCACCACCCATCTGATCACCAACATCGAAGATCTCACCGACATCATGGAGGACGCAGCCGAGGAGCACGAGGGCAGGGATGAGGAGATGTGCAAGTTTGCGGACAGCCTACAACCAGTCATGGCACTGTTATGCACGTGGCATGCGACCTTTCTCTAGGAGTTCTACATGGTTGATACGCCGAGGTTGATGGCCAGTGATGAAAAGCATCTAATTTTTTTTGAAATAATGTATTTATGCTAGCAAGGGAAAAAATACAAGGTGATGTAGAATCTGATCATCATGCAGAATCAAATTCAAAGTACAAGTCAAAAGGTGATGTAGATGGGTCTTGTACGACCTATGATTGATTTTCACTGCCCTAGAAGTGCGCCCGGCCTGTTGGTAGCCATGTCTTCGTCATATATAAGTAGATCAGTCCCCTAGTGTTTTTCTGGGTTTTTTAGTTAAAATTATTCATTGTGAGGTGCTTCGATTGTGTCGAACGACTTAGCCAAGACTGCTATCGAAACCCCACTTTTATCAATATTTTGTCTATATCCACAATATTAAGATTGCTTTTATCATATTGTTTCTCTTTCTTCGGTGGGTTTTAGGAATAGATCTTCATGCTTATGATAATCTTGTTTCTGGTATCGCAATTGAACTCTAGGAAATTAGTTTAGTGATTTTTAAGTAGCGACTTGGTTGCATGCTGTAATTGTATCGTGAATCGATAGTGATCTTCTAAACAAAAGAACGTACCACAAGACATATTACAACGGAATTGATTAGAAAACTGCCCCCCGCGTCACTTCCTTCCCATGGCGACACGGGTAGCGGCGGCACATGTCTAGCCTTTCTCCCCTCCTCCTCGCACTCAACCTCGCCGCCGCCGGTACGTAGCTCACCTCCGAGAAAAGCCGGAAGGGACCCGACGGCATCGGGCCTTGTTCCTCCACTCGATAGAGGCTAGTTCACGATGGGCAACACGGGGAGGCATCTGCTGGTGAACGCTTGTGTGGTCCTTCTCTGGGCGTCGTGTAGGTTGCCTGGAAGATCACCAGGGAGGCGTCCGTGCACGACAATTATTGTGGCTGCACATGCAATGGCTCTTTGGCCCAGACCGAGGAAACCCGATTTGTTTGCTCCGACGTTGGCCTTCAAGGTCTTTTGTCATGCAGTTTTGCTCCCTCTCTTGCAGCATGGAGGCGTGCAGTTGGGTGTGACAGTGTGGTGCGCGCGGTGCGCACATTGCCGTGGTGGGTGCTTGATTTGGGTCACGAATGTCCTGCGCCTGGAGTAAGCTTTGCTAGAAAAGCATCTATCGGCTATCGCTCGTTTGTGGTTCGATCACGGGAGCTTGGTTGTGCTTTGTGTAGTGGCAGGAGCATGTGCCGTACGGCATGGTTGGCCTCGGTGACACAGCGGCTGCATGTTGCTGTTGGCATGTATAGGTGGCGACGTGGCTTGTTGGAGTCCTCGTTGCGGTGGTGCTGGTGGTGGTGCCAGTGTCGAGGTATGCAATCCACCATGGTCAGGATCGCCACTGCTAAATGCGAACGAAGCCGCAACTTGGTTTCATAAGGTTCGCAGCAGCCTTACCCCTACCCAAGGTCAGAGGTGGCAAGGCATAAGGCTTTGGGCAAAATCTTTGTTCTTTGACAGGGGTCGTTGCCAGGGATGTTGGCGCCCGTGGGTGTCCTCCGTGGAGGCATTGTCGAAGAGTACTTCCTTACAAGGGCCATGACTGGTTGGAGTGGAATGGACATCGGAGGCTATTAGATTTGCCGAACCACTCGCAAGTTTTGCTGGGGCGATGGAGCGCACTCCTGTGCGAAAGCATTGTTGTGGACCGGGGTCGATGCCAATGATGGTGATGTCCTCAGCCGTCATTTGCCTTCTTGAACACATTTCTAAAGACCTTGCTCTCAATCTCTCTGACCTTGTTTTCTTTTCTTTTCTTTGTTAGTATTGTGGTCTTCCAGCCTAGTTTCACTTATAAAGCGGGTCATTGTGTATTTGTTTTTCCTCTCTTATTGAAACTTCCTTGCACGTCAAAGAAAAGATCATGCCACCTTTGCCTATCAATTTGTATCAAGCCTTACATCACACGATCAAACCCATCCTGATCTAGTCGGATTCCTCTAAGGCACTGTTTATTCTTGCTGGGAATATGTTGACACGTTCCGTGTATAGACATCCCGCAGTGAAAACCAAAGCACTCATGGAAGAGAGGGAGTTTGTTTCCCAAAAAACATAGGAAAGAACAAAACGGTAATCCTCTTCTGAGCACGGGCTTAGCTGCTCCCGGTCAGAAAAAAAATACTACAAAAATTCACAAAAATCTATTTTTTTTGTGTGGTAGATAATTTGATGCATGAGGTCCGCTTCAAATTTCATCTCATTTGGACATCTGAGCAACTCTCAGCAAAAAAGATAAATTTGGTCAAAAAATTTGTAAACAGTCAACCTTTTTCACAGACCAAATTTTGTCTTTTTTGCTGAGAGTTGCTCAGATGTTCAAATAAGCTAAAATTTAAAACGGACCTCACGCATCAAATTGTCTACCACAAAAATAAAATTAGGAATTTTTTTAATTTTTCAAGAATTTCTTTTTATTTTTTTCGTGAGCCCGGGTACAGATGCACCCTGGTGATGAAACGCCCTGCCCAACAAAATAAGATTGCAAATCGGCTAACTAATACATTCCTATAGAGTCTACTACGGTTGTATGGATGCATAAGGCTGGCCATAGTGGGAGTAACTTAATCTAGTATCATGTACTTGGACTAACAAACATGTTTATGTGACAGACAATTAAAGAAAAGGGTTAGAGTAACATAGATGGATAACATAACATGTTAAATGCTATGCTGCTATGTGTTATGCATGTCAATAAATAATGACATCTATGATACTAACTTATGATACTATGCATTATAGAGATAGTATCATACAATAGTATCATATGCATGATACTATTATATGATACTCCCCATTATGACCAGTCTAAAGGTCCTCGGTGTATCTAGGAACATGTGCCTGTCAACTGAAACCCTCTTATCATGGAAAATAAACTCCCATCTTTCCCTGAAAAATAAAAATCACCTACCGCACTGGTCACTTTGTTCTTTGAAAAAGGGTTTCCCCGCTTTGTATTACAAAGCAACCAACCAAACCATTCAGGGATAGGTGCTGGGGCAGAAGCAGCACAGTTACACCCAAAAGAAACGACAGAGAAAGAGCAAAAGAAATAAATATCGACAACGGCGGATCAACAAAAACGAAGAAGCCTCGCGACCGTTGCGCCCACCGAGGATCCTCCACTAGGCTCCAAGACTCCGAAGCGCCGGCACCAATCAACACCTCTAAGAAGGATCGTGACAATGACGACGCTGCTGCCAAGGGTTTTCCCCGATACACGACGAGGCGAGAGGAATGGTAGCCTTGACGCCCTCCGAAAGGTCGGGTGGCACCCACATGCACCACCGCCCTGGTGTCGGCCATGCCGACAGGGGTTTCCCCCGATCCCAACCCGCACCTTGGGCATTTCGGAGTCTGCCACCAAACCAACCACCACCCTGCATCAATGCGGTCTTGAGGCCCCCACCCCGTCTCACCAGGACACCGTGAAGTGAGGACAGAATCACCCAAACACTGGTCGCTAGCTTAATTAAAGTACCCATCACCGAACCGTAGGTCCTGACCACACCCTCTGGAGAGCAGGATGCCGGCCGAGAAGGAGCGCCAATCTTGACTTTTTCTTGACTTGGGTTGCGGCAATATATAAATAAAGCGCCGGCGCCGGAAAGGAAGGCTTCGTTTAGCTTATTCCTCCGTTCCGTTATTTGTTTGCTTCACGTGGTGAAATCAAATCAGTGGTGTATCTAGGTGGCAGCACTAAGTACATACTCCTGACAATTTGCTTGCCAACAATTGGAAAGAGAAACATCTGTATCCCTTCTGTTTCCGTAGCTCTAATTATGCGCAACCATACACGTAGTATCCTGTATAGTAGGAGTATAAAAGAAGACAAACATCCATTTTTTCTGACATCGTCTGTGGAAGAAGCAGACTGAGCTGAGCTCCGCTCCTCGGTGGCCCGAAGGAAGCCCGGCACTATATATTCTACTTTGGGAAGGGGGGAAGATTGCAGTCAGTAACTCTGATCAGACGGCTATGGCTGGCGGTGCCTTCGTGGACACGGCCGGCGGAAAGCAATACCCTGGCAAGCTCACCCTGTACGTCGTCTTCACCTGCGTCGTCGCCTCCACCGGCGGCCTCATCTTTGGGTACGACATCGGCATCTCAGGCGGCGTGACGTCCATGGACCCCTTCCTCTTGAAGTTCTTCCCGGAGGTGTACCGGCAGAAGCAGGCGGCGAGCAAGAGCAACCAGTATTGCCAGTATGACAACCAGCTGCTCCAGGCCTTCACATCCTCACTCTACCTCGCCGCCCTCGTCGCCTCCTTCTTCGCCTCCACGGTCACCCGCGTCCTCGGCCGCAAGTGGTCCATGTTAGCCGGCGGCTTCACCTTCCTGGTGGGAGCCGCCCTGAACGGCGCCGCCCAGAACGTCGCCATGCTCATCGTTGGACGCATGCTGCTTGGCGTCGGCATCGGGTTCGCCAATCAGGTAAGATCACTGTTCACTACGTTGATTCTTCTGCATGATGCCATGAGCCCATGACATGAGATGTGTGTGCATCCGGAAGATTCAAAACAGGCTGACTCATTTAGCTATTTCGGTTGTATATATGTCACCCTCAAAGTTAACATCGCAATCCCTTATGCAAATATATGTCGCCCTCAAGGTCACATCAAAATGCCGCCGTATGCAAATATATGTCGCTCAAGTCCAACCAACAAATTTCCAAGAAGTTTGACTGGTTTTTTTTTAATGGGAGGTTTGACTGCTATGTTGTTTACATCACTAGGTCGTGTTTTAGTTACATGATACCGGTTTACAGTTGCCGCTGAAGAAAAAACTTGATTATTTGCCCCCCCCCCCCCCCCCCCCCAAGATTGACAAATGGAAAATATATAGCTGTTTGAAATCAATTATTAAAGTTAACATGAAAAAAGTTACCCGATTATATTTTAATGGAATAACACTCCAAAGTATGTACTCTCAAAAAATTATTTGTTAAAAGAAAAAGTCGTTAAAACTTATTTTTCTTTGCTCCAAGTGTCCAAGTAGATCCAACCATGCAAAAAACTAATCTAAAATATTAACTTGTGAGTCACATCCATGACTTGATACCCCTTAAAACACATTAAGACTTGGTGAGGTGGCACGTCTTGCTCGCTCGTAGCATCCCCGATGATGGCTTCGGCGATGTTGGACATCTTGCTTGGTCGGTATGCCTCTCTTGTTCCGGGCTTGTGGGTCTCTTGTCCTTGTGCTCCGGGCATCGTGTTCATGCAACTTTGTTGCCGTGTCACGTCTTGTACCTTAATTTGTATCCATTCCAGTTCCTTCTATGACTTAAAATTACACAAACTTTGTGTATTCGCGTAAAAAAGAGTACATGCAAGACTTGATGAGGTCGACAATTAGGATTATGTGGAAATATGTATGCGGAGATAGAGCTAAGAGTGGGCGCTAGCTATTTAGATACAAAAAAATACTGTTGTATCAATTGGTATGTTGGCAGAAATGAAAACAGAAGGAGACATATATTGGCACATTCATTTCTTCATTTTATTTAGTTCGGTTATGTACCAATGGGGAGGAGTTATATTTGAAAAATATAAACAATCAGCTTCCATTTACAAATGAAAAAGTACAAAATTGCTACTCCTGGCGGTTCTAGCCCGCAGATCACCGTGGTTGTTGTCGGTTTGGCACCACCATGTTTCTTGCTAAAAAATCTCAGCAAAAAACAAAATACTCCATTATTCTATTGCCAAAGCAAAAAAATGTGCCGGTTCCACCAAAATATATCACCGATTCCAGCAATAGTAAGGTCATGTACAATAGTGCTATTTTAGAAGAGAACTTGAAAAAAAGGTTTTGCCTTCTCTTATTTAAGAGAAGACAAGAGATGATCTCTTAGCATAATATGTCTCACCATGTTTTTAGGAATAACTAATTATGGAAGATAAGGCTAAGAGAGACCCATTGTAGACTTTTTTTGTCAACTTTAAATTACATGCAAGATTTAAGATAAGACTATCTTATCAACCATTATACATGCCCTAAGCGTGAACGCCACAACTCGCCTACAAAAATATCGCCTATTCCCAGGAAAATATGTTGCCGCTTCCAGCAAAAAAGAAAGAAAGAAAATTGCATGCCCCAGAAAAACGGTGTCAACATTGTCCGGTGCCAGCTCCAATCGTAGGTGGTTACAGCTTTTTCGCAGGGCCGTTGCAGCAGCAAATCTCTTCGGTTGCAGCAAACCTGACTGCTGGTTCCTGCTTCGCCCGACTCCGCTTCCAGAAGTAAAAAAACTATGGTTGCAGCACCAGAGCCCGGCCGTTTCCACTGCAGGGTTGCCGGTTCCAGGAACACAACTTTCTAGTTTCAGCACTAAGTGATGCAGGACTGGCTGGTTGCAGCAAACATAGCCGTTGGTTCTAACATTGCCGGTTCCATAAAGAAATCTTTGGTTGCAGCATCGAAACGCACGGTCTCCATCTCAGGCGGTTCTCGTTGTAGTCACCATGGTTGTTGGTCGCAGCATCGCGGGACCTTGGGTCGCAGCTCAGAATTGATAGTCACCACTTGATGCATCTCTAGCAACCGTCAGTTGTAGCTGGCCTCCCTCCCTTATCTCCTGCGGTGGATGTTATTGCCACCGCATCAGGGCATGTACAACGGTACTGACTCAGCTGTCTATAAGAGCTACCAACTCAGATTTTTTAGGACGTGGAGGAGAGAAACTAAGGAGAGAGAAACAGTCCGTCGGTAGGATTAACGACGATCTGCAGTCCTTAAAAACCGCTCGCTACAGACGTCAATTTTAGCGTTGTACTATCAAATACGTCTGCAGAAACTACAATTGCCCCTTCTACAGACAGTAAAAATTGTGGGGATGTGGGGTCGGTCGGAGGTGGATGAGATTTAACTTGGTAGATTAATTAGCATATTTCCTTAATTTTAGGATGTTACAGATAGTAGAAAGGACCATCTGTTGTATGAGATGTTTGTAACGTTGTCTATAGATGACGTGGAGGATCGTTGCAGACAACAGCCGATCTGAACCGATATACATGCCCTCATGGAAGATTTGCCTTGGCGGACTTTGAGGCGAGCACTTGCAGGTGATTGTAGGTGGTAGATAGTCCATGGCTGCTTGGGAGAGAGGGGACAGCGAGTGCGAAGGAGAACGATCCAGTCAGCCGTAAAGAGACAAGGTAGAAATAGGCATACGATGGGTTGTTGGCCACATGGAACGGGTGGCGCATGAGTCGGTTGTAGGGCGCGCGGGGGATCCAGTGCCTCGCTCGCAACCAACCCGAATTGTATTGAATCGTTTACCATTTTTAAATATGATGTGTAGCATTGTCTTCTTTTTTTAGAAAGATGGCCAGTGTTGTTGCGTTGTTGGTTTTTCGGCATAATATTTTTGGGTCATGTCTCTTTTTTCCTTTTTCTAATTTAACTGTGTCTCCTTAATATATTGACTAACTGTAGATTATGTTGTTGGGTGTAACTACATATCTCTTGAAAAAAGTGTCAGTATATGGAAACAATTATGACATATAATCTCTCCGTAATAATAAAGCATCGTTCGCTTCTATCGTCCGTCGTGTCACTTTTATAAAAAAACCTAACGTTTCCTTAAATCAACCCGCAGTCCGAATTTATGTTAGAAAACGAATCATTTTTTTTTTTGCATTTTTCAGAAAACCCCCTGATGTTTCCGGTAATCAACCCGCAGTGAGGATTTAAGTCAGAAAAAGAATTATTTTTTTGTATTTTTCAGAAAGACCCTGATGTTTCAGGTAATCAACCCGCAGCCCGGATTTAAGTTAGCCGAAACCTTTTTTTTTGTTTTAACAAAAAAAAACCCTCACTTTTTAGTTAATCAATCCACATTTTATCTAAAACAAAATTATCCATATCTTTTAAACCGTAACTTCGATTTTAATATATGAAATTTGATTAAAAAATGTGTATAATCTAAATAGGATGTTATTTTTAGCTGTTGAATACTTCTTAAATATTATTTTTGATGCAAACTTAATCTGTAGTGTACGGTCCTTTTTTTCGCTATTTCCGACGATGATACGAATTGCAATAAACATCCATTAAATTAAAACCAAATTGAGAGAAAAGAAAATATCGTTAACGACACATGAACACCTTTGGAAAACCTCGTGGGGAGAAACAACATATTTCTCATCTTATTCCGAGTGACTGTACATTCAAACGCGTTTTCGTTGTTTGAGCACTAAGGCCATCGTCGACAACACAAATGTGATGCCATGTGAAAATATATTACGTTCAGAACGTGTGTTATTTTCTCTTCCGTTGCAATGCATGGGCTCTTTTGCTAGTACATATTTAGTTAGTCAAATCAATGATCTAAAACTATATGCATGCCCTGTAAACTGAGACGGTGGAAGTAGTCAACACATTGAACATATTGAATGATTTATTTTCATTAAAAAATCTATCTCGTATTGAAAATTATATAACCAAAAAATCAAGCACGCCACATGTTTCAACTGAATGATTATTTTCGTACGTATCCATGCAGTCTGTGCCGGTGTACCTATCGGAGATGGCACCTGCGCATCTCCGCGGCATGCTCAACATTGGTTTCCAGCTCATGATCACCATCGGCATCCTGGCAGCAGAGCTCATCAACTACGGCACTAACAAAATCAAAGGCGGCCACGGTTGGCGAGTCAGCCTGGCTCTCGCGGCTGTGCCTGCGGTGATCATCACGGTGGGCGCACTCTTCCTCCCAGACACCCCCAACTCACTGATGGAGCGAGGCCACCCGGAGGCGTCGCGTCGAATGCTTCGTCGTATCCGAGGCACCGACGACATCGGCGAGGAGTACGCGGACCTAGTGGCTGCGAGGGAAATATCAAAGCAAGTACAACATCCGTGGCGCAACATCCTGATGCGCAAGTACCGCGCGCAGCTCACCATGGCTGTGCTCATCCCCTTCTTCCAGCAGGTCTCCGGCATCAATGTCATCAACTTCTATGCGCCTGTGCTGTTCGAGACCCTGGGTTTCAGGGGAGACGCGTCGCTCCTCTCGTCGGTGATGACCGGCGGCGTCCTCGTGCTCGGGTCGGTGGTTTCGATGTTCACCGTCGACAGGCTGGGGCGGCGGAAGCTGTTCCTGCAGGGTGGTGCGCAGATGCTGGTGTCCCAGATCGCCGTGGGAACTCTTATTGCGGTGAGGTTTGGGACGAGTGGGGTGGGAGAGATGCCCAGGGGTTATGCGGCTGCGGTGGTGCTCTTCATCTGCGTGTACGTGGCTGGCTTCGTGTGGTCGTGGGGGGCGCTGGGATGGCTGGTGCCGAGCGAGATCTTCCCGCTGGAGATCCGGTCGGCGGGGCAGAGCATCACCGTGTCGGTGAACATGTTCTTCACCTTCGTCATTGCGCAGGCCTTCCTCACCATGCTCTGTCACATGAAGTTTGGGCTCTTCTACTTCTTCGCTGGGTGGGTGGTGGTTATGACCACCTTCGTCGCGTTCTTCCTTCCGGAGACCAAGAATGTGCCCATGGAGGAGATGGTGCTAGTCTGGAAGGGACATTGGTTTTGGAGCAGGTTCATCGGAGACGCCGACGACATCCATGCCGGTGTAAGTGTGATAGCATCGACCTAGATGATAAATTTGTAATGAGTCGTTCGTGGACACATTTGCTTTGCTTCGTTGATTAATTTCATCTAAACGTACGCCATTGAAAGGGAGTTATCTGCGAACCGGAACCATGAGTTGGTTTCGAGATCTTAGTGGTTTGGATATCTTGTCCAGTCAACTTGTTTGGCACTAAATACTTTGTTAGTATTGTTGTTGTATACGTACACACTATACGCCTCACCGGAGGGAAAATCAGGTGCCGCAGTTGATGTGATCACAATATGAGGTGGACACTACACGAGGTGGAGACTGCATCATAAGTTATGTGCTCATGGCCACCGTATTCTGACTTCTGACCGGTGTTTCCGTTGCTGGAAGTTCGTATCCAAAGCTAGCATATGATGATTTCTCGGATCAATCGAATCTCCTCGAGCGCTGAGTTGTCCTCTACTAGATCTCCTTGATTTTCTTTTGAGCACATAAACATGGTCGTGTTTTCTTAGAGCGCTACCGCATGCCGGATCTTAACATGAGACCCTTACGAGGTCAACAAATGGTAGATCCAAGGAAATGAAAACAAGTATGATACACCGGCCGATACAACACCAGCATAGCGACGCAGCAACAGATAAAACAAAGCAAAGCAAAGCAAATACAAAAATGCAAGACTCCATGCCTAGACATGACTTCACGCCGGTGACTCCCCCTAGTATGTGTTATCCTGCCATGAAGCCCCTCTTAGAGCAGCACACCTCGCCTCGATCTGGATGATTAGGCGATCCATCTGCTGCCAGTCCTTAGGCCTCGCCAGCAGCCGCCAAAAGCTGCAAAAGTACCATGATTGTGTATATGATATTATCAAGATGTTTAAACAACCCAGGCTTAAGAAATTACACGCATAACCTTCTCCCTTTCGTGACAAGGATAAAAAAGGCATAACAATAGACCAAGTCAGGTCCTTCTCACAAAGACAAATGTGGTTGCATTGTTAAGCTCGTTTCGGTAACACTATGACTCGATCAACAGATGAAGGAATTATGTCATCAAGTTTATTTTAGTTAAAGCAATTCCTCTGTATTACTTACTAGCATATGATCTCAGTCATAGTTATATCCAACTTACATTTTCAACAAATATTTTAACCATGTATCTCTACTATTTCCATAAGTAAAATAACAAGTATTTCACCTTGATTCATGACTACTTCAAATATGTGATCTACTGGTCATGTGAAATTTGCACATTAACATAGAAGTAGCCGATTCAATTATTTCTACAAAAAATAGCCATGATATAATCATTTTTGAGATAATTCAAATTAATTTAAAATTCATTACTAAACAATAGCCTGTAATTCCATCATGCAAAGTGTGGCGGCTTTCCTTGATCAACTCGGTGTCATAGTACTCCTGATTTTCACCACTAAAGTTATGTTCCTCTGCAAATATGTCTAAATGACCAAAAAATAAATAGCACATAAAGAATTTAATTTTCCCAGAAATTCTAGAATAAATATAAAATTATAAAACTTTGCCAAGATACAAAGGAGCTCAGAAGAAAACAAGTGCAAAAACTTTCATCTCATTTGGACTTATAGATTGAGAGCAATGTATTGTCAAAGTTGCTGGTCAAACTGGATTTAAATGAATTTTAAAGAAAATCGGACAGAGGGCACATCGAAAACATAAACTGGAAACCGTGTCCACGTACGTACCAATTCGGCAGGCGTGCAGTCTATGACACTGGGCCCACCCATGATGTTGGAGTGAGAGAGTGGGAAACAGTGGGCTCATTGGCAGACGTTCGCCTGGGTAGCAGGCACGATGGTGTCTCTACATAGGTTGGGTGAAACGCATGTACCCGGATCACGACGATAGGTGGCTAGATTACGAGGCATGCTTCTTCTCTAGAGATGGTGGGCGGCGGTGGTCATCAAGAAATTGAGCACCACAGTGTGGCCAGGAGAGAGAGAGGGGGATCTCAGAAAGAGCAAGAGGTCGTGATAGGGAGGACTAGAAGCGGGTGGCGGTGGAGAGGCCCGTGCGGCGGAGCTTCGATGGGATTTGAGGATAGAGGCACTCCTGGCATTGGCTCTGGGTTCTCGAACTCGATTGGGGGTCGTTGAGTGGTGGTGTGGTGCTAGAACGAGAAGGGCAAACTCGAGCTTCTTTTCCAATACGCAAACCTTTTTCAACATTTCGATGACATTTGGCACTCATTTGTATTCCCCAAAAAAAAAATCAACAAAAGCATGCGATCAACGGAAAGTTGAATCGCCCAACACGTCCAGCATGCCACACACCAGCAATCAAGTATGCATGCATGCTCATACGTGCATACATGATGTTGAATTTAGAAAAGAATTATCACCCACAATGTGTCTCCTCGTCTATCTCTGATTAAACGCATGAAATCAAGAAGAGAGAGATGTGGTGGATGACCAATGGTGAGAGAAGTCAGACGAAGAGGAAGATAACGTCGTTGGAGAGGCAAAAAAAAATGGAGCGAGGGGATGAGGCCACTCGCCAAGCAGGAGGCATACATTACACACGATCTTATCAGTGACGGGCGGTGCGAAACACTTGCCCATAAGTGACGTTGATAGCACCCCGTGTGGGAAAAATATTTTGTGGCGAGCAAAAACTATGACCCGACATAGTTATTTAACTAACCTATGGTGGGCGCTTCGGAGGCCCCATCACAGCTATGTTCTGCTAAATTTGGACGTCCGGTAAAAATATATAGTGGTGGATAATTGTCACTGTTCGCCACTGCTAGGTCATCTACTTGTGGGGGGCCACGGTTGTTGCCCGTCACGGCTGAGTTATGCAAACAGGTTCCATCCGGGAGATTGTACCAGTGGTGGGTTCCATTCCTTGGCTTCTAGCTGTGGCGGGCGGTGTCGCGTACCCACAGCTGCTTGTTTTCGAAAGTAGTTGTGGTGGGTTACCCACTATGCCCGCCACTCATTCGGGTTAACCTATAAGCCCTTTCTTGGCAGTGGTGGGGATCATTTGGATTTTTAATTAAGTATTTTTTATTGTGATCATTAATAATCACAGATTGCTATTGTTTCGTATCTACACTCCTATATAGTATACCAGTTTTGAATTGAACTCAAAGTGTTCATCGGAACCGTTGATTTCCTAAATCTAGCGGCTGATATGTTCAGGTGGCGTCAGTTTACTCCACGGTACTCTAGAATGATCCCGCTCTCCTTTCCTGAAAAAAGGGCCGCATGAATCGTGTGCTCGTGACCTGGTAGGTACGAGCCTTTTGATATAGCCTGACAAGAAAACAGCAAGGAGACATGAAAATAGTATTTTAAAAACAAAATGGGTGGGGGGTACGTGGATACATCTTTTTATATTTATTTTTGGTTCCGTTCTTTGTCATCAATTCGTATGTATTTATTTTAAATAACTCAGATCTATCATCATGCAGGTCCATCGGAAATACAACAGACGGAAAAAAAATTACATGAGCCAGAATGAGCCGTTGACACATTGTTTATCATCGTTTTCGTATTACATCTAACTTAACCTTGTTGGTGATAACCGGGATGTCTTTATGCACGACCAACGCACGATGAAAAATTGTAACCTCGCTGTCCCAAGGAGTCGGTACAATTGTACGTCGGCGAGCTCTATCTAATCCATCTCTAGAAACGAACTTCAGGGCGACCAAAGCCCGAAAAATAAACACAAAGATGAAGTGACGCCCCCTTACAAAGGTTAAAACCCTAATCTATATACTAGCCGAAGCTTTGTGCCAATATCACTCAGTAATTTTAAATCGTGCATTGCACGTGTATTCATACTAGTAGATATAATGCTCAACTCTGACTTTTGCAAAAGCTCAAAAAGGCCAAGGTTAAAGGTGCTAATGGGCGAGGCGGTACGCTGCAGGGAGTGAGCATGAGGGCCTAAAGGTCTAAAGAGTGGGCCAACTGGGCCTCAGCTATCACTTGTTGACATACATTGCCGAGCAAAAGGCTCCAACGCCAAATCAAAGCGTTCTCAGCTGTGAGCGAGGAAGCATATTGCGACAGTAAGTGATAATCAGCCAACAACGTAGAACTTGCTTGTCAGTGACACGGAGCAACCAAGGTTCTCTCTAGTGGTGAAGCTGCCCAAAGTAGCCGGGCAACAGCTAGAACTGCAAGTGTTTCTGCATCTGCGTACACAATATCGGACGATCTATTTCCACATGCCTCCTATTCACAACAGTGTGTTTCATTTTCAGCTCACTGTGAGTGACATTGCGCCTTCGCGCTTTCTTCTTCTTCTTGTTGTTATTTGGGTGCTAGTAATATTACGAATTCCTGATAATTTACGGTACTTCTTTATAAGGCAGGTTATATTAGACAATGGACAGTTGGTGAATGCAATAGCTAATGCATTCGTCCGGTAACGCTAAATTTAAATCCACATAATGCACCAAAGAACAAGGTTGGTGCACGCATTAGAGTCCATCCAATAAATCGGAAATGAAACCAGTATATCATTGATTATAAAAGAAAATCTGAATGTTCTGGTTCTTCAATTCCATAGTCTCTATATGTAATAAAAAGAGAGAAGAGGTCTTTTGTAAATGATATAATTTTTTGCAAGCCATGCGTCTAACTGGAGGGTGTGACTGTGTGCGGGCAGGAGGCTATGGCAGACCCTGGAATTTGCTAGGCAGACCCCGGCCCTTTGCACGTGCATCTGCTACAAGCAATCACCCAACGCTCGCCAGTTGCTTAGTTGGCCATCTCCACTGTGGTTTATAAACTGATTCATGCATCCCCTGCCGTACTACAAGATTTTCTGAAATCCAGCGCCGTCTCAAGGAATTTGAGGCGCCGTGCGAAATGTGACACCGCACCTGAAAGTTTGGAAAACACTTGTATGGCCAATAGGACTAGAGATTTCAATTAATTATATAGCTTCGAATAAGTGTTATTTTGTAAAATATTTTGAAATATATCATACATTGATGGCAAAGAGTAAACGTAGTACTAAACCGTAAACTTGCCTTTTTAATTGTAGACAAACAGTACTGAAAACCATGTGTTCTACTGAAAACCATCTTCCTTCTAGTATTTCCTGCAACAATTTTTTTAAATCCATCAAGTGTATTATCAAAAAAGAAAATAGACTATGTCTGTCTTGTAACAATATATGCTTGTAGTATAGCGGAACAACATAAAACGAAGAATTAGTACTCTCTCCGTCTCATAGTGTAAGACGCTTTTTAACAATATAAAATAGTGTCAAAAAATATCTTACTGGGCGGAGGAAGTACTAACTAAAAATGAGATTACGGATAATGTGTTAATTCTATTAATTTCATTAAAAATAAATACATGCCTAATCGAGTAGCAATGTGGTACTAGTAGGGACGGGATTCGACAATATGAAAACATAAAAAAGAACCAGACTTTTTGTATCAAAAAAGAGATAACCCTAACCAGTTTGTCGTCCGTCTATTTTGATTCCAGGCTTATGGCTTATGGGTTACCTCGGAATATATTCAGGGACGACCAGATGAGGGTGCTGCAGCAGAGAAACAAACGGTGATGCCCATCCGTACAGTGGACTCGGGTGGCCGCCTGGGCCCTAGGGCCAATAGCTCCTGTGCGACATGCATCTTTGAGGCGAATTGGATTGAGTGCGACGTAGTTGAAGCAAAATAGCTCTCGTGCTACGTTTCACAAGCACAAATAGCCAATTTCCACTCGGGCGATTAAAACGGTCGTCCATAGGAGTGAGGTTATGTTTAAGACACGTGGATCCCACTTGGCAGTGCATCTAGTTACGGGCCCCACTTGGCAGTGCATCAGGTGAATACTGTTGCTCCCCCCCCCCCTCCTCTTCCTTCTCGGCGATGAGCCGGCGACGGCGCCGGAGCTTTTGTTCTCGGTGACAGCAGCGGCGGAGCTTTCGATATCGGCGACGACGGCGGCTGTGGTGAGTGAATCCGGAACCCTTGTCTGGTTTCCCTCCGCGTCGAGTTAGATCTCACTGCATCGCCTCTGTTTTCCTCTGTTTTTGGTCGATTTGATCCAGATTTGGGTGGGGGCGGGGGGCTGACCGCGATGGAGCCGTCAGAGACAACCACATCGACTAGGTAATCCCTTAATGTGCATCCTTTTTCCAACCTAGGCGATTTGTGCCCCGTCTGCTACCGCTAGCTCACACTGGTGGGTCCCGCGTAGCAACGAGTGGCTGGTGGGTCCCGCGTTCAAACAGCCCAGCTCACATAATCCAAAATTGTTAATAGTTTCTGAAAGGACGTGGATGTCGCCTAGAGGGGGGGGGGTGAATATGCGCTTTAAAATATTTAAGGTTTAGGCTTGAACAAATGCGGAATAAAACTAACGTTTAATATGTCAAGCACAAAACCTCAAACAACTAGGCTCATCTATGTGCACCAACAACTTATGCTAAGCAAGATAAACAACCAAGTGATAGCAAGATATATGACACGAGACAATATGGCTATCACAAAGTAAAGTGCATAAGTAAAGGGTTCGGGTAAGAGATAACCGAGGCACGCGGAGACGATGATGTATCCCGAAGTTCACACCCTTGCGGATGCTAATCTCCGTTGGAGCGGTGTGGAGGCACAATGCTCCCCAAGATGCCACTAAGGCCACCGTAATCTCCTCACGCCCTCGCACAATGCAAGATGCCGTGATTCCACTAAGGGACCCTTGAGGGCGGTCACCGAACCCGTACAAATGGCAAACCTTGGGGGCGGTTACCGAACCCGTACACGTGGCAACCCTTGGGGGCGGTTACCGGTACCCGTACAAATTGCTCGGGGCAATCTCCACAACCTAATTGGAGACCCTGACGCTTTCCCGGAGCTTCACACCACAATGATTGAGCTCCGAGACACCACCAAGCTTCTAGGACGCCAAAGCATCCACGAAGAACAATATCTAGGGTACTAAGTACGAAAGGTAATAAGCTTCTCAACCTTCACTTCCACGTATCACCGTGAAGAACTCAAACCGATGCAACCAATGCAATGGCAAGAACACACGAAGTGTTCAAGTCCCTCACACTCAAATCCCTCCACAACAACGAAAGCTATGGAGAAATATGAGAGGAAGAACAAGGAGCTCACAAAGAACTCCAAGATCAAGATCCAAGGGGTTCCCCTCACATAGAGGAGAAAGTGATTGGTGGAGATGTGGATCTAGATCTCCTCTCTCTTTTCCCTCAAGAACAAGCAAGAATCATTGGAGGGATTGAGAGTAAGCAAGCTCTAAGAATGTCAACAATGGAGGTAGAACAAGAGCTCAACAGATGGATAAGGCCAAGGGGGAAGAAGACCCCCTTTATATAGTGGGGGAAGGAATCAGACCGTTACCCCCACTCTCTGCCCGAGCTGCAGCGGTACTACCGCTGGCTGCAGCGGTACTACCGCTGGCACTCCAGCGGTACTACCGCTGGCTCCTCGTAGTGCAAAGGCACTACTACCGCCAAGAAAGTCTTCGCAAAAAGGTCCGTCCACGAACAACCACTAGGCAGGCGGTACTAAGCTCCTGGAGCGGTACTACCGCTGACCAGGGGCGGTACTACCGCCAGCCAGCGGTACTACCGCTAGGGCCAGCGGTACTACCGCCAACTCTAGCGGTACTACCGCTAGGTCCAGCGGTACTACCGCTCGCCACTGAAACAACCATAACTTTCGCATACGAGCTCCGAATCGAGCAAACCCAAGCTTGTTGGATTCAGGACGACAAGAGCATGCAGATATGAAAATCTTAAGACCATGCAGATATGAAAATGCCAATGATATAGAGATGTGAGATCTCTATGAATGAAGAACCGGCAAAAACTCCAACATCGAAAACATCATAGTAGATGCATATGGACTCCGTTTTCGATGAACTCGAGCTTGTCACGAAGATGACCATAAGCTCTAAAACTCGTAAAGAGAAACACCAAACAAGAACCAAGAAGTATGATGCAAGGATGCAAATGGTTTGAGCTCTCAACGAACGATACGATCAAGCTACTCACTTGAGAGCCCCCCTTGATAGTACAACAATCTATCCTAACCAGAGAACCTATCAAGGGCAAACCTATACCTTGCACCTCTTCCTCTTGAGCTAGATGATGATGATCTTGGCTTCCTCAAGATGGACCACCTTTCTTGATTGCGTTGGCTTGATGAAGACTAGTTGATTGCTCCCCCATACTCACTATGGGTGAGCCACTCTTCAGCATATCTTCACAAGTCCATTGCCACCACCATGGACAACAAGCTTCAAGTATGATATCTTCGTGCTGATCCACTTGAACTTGCACATCGCAATCTTGATGACGATCACAACTTGACGTCATACTTCATGGGTTGTATGATATCTTCTCTTTGACGCAAGCCCATGGAAACACACCTAACCCCCACATAGAATTCTCACGAAGACCATGGGTTAGTACACAAACAGGTAATGGACAATGCTTACCATACCATGGGATCACTTGATCCCTCTCGGTACATCTTGTACGCTTTGTGTGTTGATCATCTTGATTTACTCTTTGTCTAAGATCTTGATCAACCATGTGTCTCTATGACCATTCTTTGGATAATACCTTGAATACCACTTTGGTCATCATATAAACTCCTTGAACCCAACAGATGGACTTCAAGAAGTGCCTATGGACAAATCCTATAAATATAACTTATGGCAACCATTAGTCCATAGGAATTGTCATCAATTACCAAAACCACATATGGAGATATATGCTCTAACAGTTTCCTTCTGTTTGATGGCTTAAAAGAGCCGTACCGGGACGTGACTATTTGGGTCGTTCCAATGGTCGTCTCTGAGCTATTTCATCAAACGACGTCGTTCTCCATCGAATAGTGGGGAAATATGTCGCACAGGAGCTATTATTCCTAGAAGGACCTTGGAGCAGCACGGCGGAGAGAGAAGAAGGTCGGCTATAAGTACACCACATTGGTGCCAATACATCTCAGAAATCCTCTCGGCCGTGCTTGCCATCTCTCGATGGCTCATCCTTCCTAGAAGCAGTTAGGCATCGCCTCCCTATTCCTCGTTCTTGAATTCACTTTTTTGAGAGAGAAAGACCTTTTTTAGAAAAGAACCTCTGATTCATATATTGCAACCAAAAAGTGGTACAAAGCACACCAACAAGATAAGAAAACACAAACATGTCCCTGAGGAACCATCCACTCCTCCAACCATCGCGAACTGACGCCGCACCGCTGTTGCCGCTGCCACCGCTCCCACAGAGAGCCGGCGTGACCTTGTAATCTCCAGACGGGTTTACACAAATGGGAAGTCCTCACCCTTAGCTCTAGAGGACCAGCACGGCGAAGAGAAAAGACGGACGGCTATAATTAAGTGCACTACATTGGCGACAATACATCTTGGAAATCCTTGGAGCACCTCCGCAAGCACAAGACCCTGCCTGCACACCAATGGTAGGGAAGACGCCGGCACCCCGACGGAGAGGGAGGGGAGACCGAATCTCACAAGGACAGGAATCCAACGCCGCTACATCGCCCAGCCCTAGGAATGAAGAACTAGAGCGGTCCAAAAACCGAGGAGGAAGAAAATTATACCACAGATCGCTTCTGCCTCCAACGAACCTGGGAGACAAACCACCTCTCGATCCGTAAATCAGCAGGAGAGGAACCCGGTCCACATGCCAGCACCACTAACATCAGAGGGAAGAACGGTGAATTTCAACTAATGATGATGCAAACAATTTCTTAGAGATATGATGTGCATAAACATGCATGTTGCGTATCTGTTAAGCATATAATTTCTGACTCACTATTGTTTCTAATTTTCTTTGGAGATAATCACCGAAGATTGTTGCATTTGCTCAACGTCATGCTACAAGATCAATACTTAACTCTAAAGCGGAACCATTGTAGCTGGTGTTGAACTCGGATATACGCACTAAATGTTCCGTTATGCCAAAATACATATTATAAAAAAAATTCTATTAAATTTCAAAGAGTATAGCTTTTTTTGACCTGTTGTGATTAGTTGGACACCGAGAACACAGTCGTTTTTTTTTTTGGCAAAAAGACATCGGTCGTTGAGGATGGGAAGGAGGACAAATGGGCGAAACGGGTGCGACACCATGTCAAGAACTTATTATTTTTTTAATATTGCATTTTTTATTTTTTATTTTTGAAAAATATTGTGTCTTTTGAAAAAAATTCAAAAATGTGATCCTGTCGGCCTAGCCAAGACCAATTAGTCCGTGTCGGCTATGGCTAAGCCGACAGGCCTGTCGGCTTCGCATGCGGGCTTCTATCGGCCTAGCCGTGACCAATCTATAGCTATAGCTATAATATAATATATATCTTTATCTAATAATAAAGAGGCTATCGTTTCGTCAGAAAACCGGTCGCGGACGTTTTGCAAAAAAGCCCCCCAGTTTTCTCTATTCTACCCGCAGTCCCTATGTGAGTGGATCTAAAAAAACGTTTCGATCCAACCCGTGATCATCCCCTTCCTCTTATCCATTCCAAGCTCTCCCCGATGCGCCGCCGACAGCTCTTCAGGGTCGCCGTCAGCAGCGAGTTGTACTTGGCCGGGGATACGTTCGAGAGAAAAACACATCCACCATCATTACCCTCACGGCGACTTGGGCGGCGGCGCATCTCGCCTACGTAGCACCCCCGCCCCCCTCCCTTATCCTCCTCCCCTTGCTGCCACCCGTTTGGGTCCGTCGGGCAAATCCCCGAGCGGATCCGGCAGCGATAGGGCCTCTGGCGCTCTCGAGCAGCTCGGCTGCGAGCGGGGCTCGTGCGGCAGCGGTGACACGACACACCTCCGCACACGCCGTTCGTGCTCTTGGGGATGGTGGAGGTTCTCGCGACGAGAAGTGGCGCATCCCGTGATCCGGCCGTCTGTGTCCGCGCGTGGAGGGTGCTCCAGTACCTGGCCTTGTTGGTCAAGGCCAAGGCGACGGCGAGGAGGGCCGGAATCCGGGCGACGAGGAAGAGAACGGCCACTTGGAAGAGCGTCCAATGGCAACTCGTGCGTGCCATCGTGAGCTGCGACGGCCTGCACAGATGGAGCCCCTGCGGAGGAGGAGGAGCTGCTTAGCAATAGTAAGATGTGCTCGTATTAAATCTGATCAATTCTCATGCTAATTAGGGAATGGGATTAGCACCCTAGCATTTTGTTTTCCTACTCGATTAGACGGTGCTCCTTGATCCGAATGATCCAAATGACAGGGGTGCCCAGCTCAATTTGGTTGGTCTTTCGTGATGTTATAAATTACGTGTAGAAATCCCTTCTTTATGCTCTAAAAAACTTACTACTCACACTCTAAAGACACAGTATACATTAGTGTTCTAAGGTTATATTGCACTTGAGCATTTGTGCTCTAAGTTGATTTACCAGATGACAGCATCAGTCTCGGCTGATTTTGCACCTTCATTCATGCCTTCCATTGGGCACTCATCTGTCTGCACTCTCCACTGCATTTCACTAGCAACAGTTTTGGCCTTGTGAGGTCTGAGCTATCAAATATTCAAATGCCTTAACTTTTCTTGCTAATCCAATAGCCTAGGATTATCACCCTGTTTACACATTTAGAAGTCTTTTGCAATTAGACGATTCCTGAGAGAGCAAAGAGTGAGTTGAGAGAGATGGAGAGAGAGCACGGGAGGAAAGGCGAAAGGACGAGGAAGGCTTGTCGGTGGTTGGTTCTCCGGCGGCATTGGATCGGGGCACACACGCAGACGTCCTGCTTGGGGACGCGAAGAAACAGGGGGCACTCTCCCGTTCAGTTATCCTTACTATCGGTTCCTAGGTGCAGCCCCAGCCACCATCGCATGAACAGTGCGGACGCATGCTTCTCCAGGGAGGGCCATGTCGCCGCAGGTGAAAGTGAATCCCCTTCCGGGCCAGCGGACATAACATGGTAAGAACGCTGACATAGATATTCAGTTTTGTTTGGTTAGGGTAGGGTGTGTTCGTTGTATGGACGGTTATTCTTATTCAGTCTCCTTGTTTTGCTCTTATGCCTTGGTCATTCAGGTTGGTTTTCATGGGATTGACTCGCATTCATGGCCGAAAGCATAAGTCTTTGTGTAGACAAAAGTTGACGTGGGTCACAAATTAAACAATTACTTGTGTAATAGGCTATGCTTACCGCGTGTGATAATTTTTCTTCTTCCGGTGCAACGCACGGGCATTTTTGCTAGTAATACTAAAGCGGCTATTGCTTCTGTATTAAACCTGCAGTCACCGCTGTCATGTCCGTGTCTCCCTCCTCCCGCACCAGCCCGCCTAGGGCCAGATCCGGCCCACCCTGGGCCTGATCCCGGCCAAGCAGGCGTCGCCCGCGCCCCGCGCTCGCTCTTGGAGAGGAGCTCCCGAGCTTGACCACACCCCGAGCTCCCACCGCCGCACCTCGACCGCGTCAACCCACGCACGAGGAAGAGGACGATCCCGAGTTGACCGTGCGGTCACTGTCCCAGCCATTTATATAAAAAAAGACCCTATACTAAATGGAAATCAATCTGCAGTACTCCCTCCGTCACGGTTTAGAAGGCGTGTTTAGAAATTCTATGAAATCTAGGTGGTTATTGATTGGCTATAAGTTGGGCTGAAAAATAGGATTTACACTATATGCATACATATAAAAGTAGTATAATGGAGTACTAATTAACTGTTAGAAATAAATACAATGCGTCTTAAACCTTGTCTATTATGAAAATGCACGTAAATTTAACTTTCCCTTCTGAACCGTGAACCGTGACGAAGGGAGTACCGATGAAGTCACCGAACAGTTACAAGCGATGGAAAAAAACACCGAACACACAACCCACGAGGCCACGACCCAAACTCCAAATCGCATCTCCAGCTCGTCGCCGGCCCCTGTCACACCGCCACACGCGCCCGCCCCCGCCCTGCCCTGCCCCGCCCTGCCCTGCCCCGGCCCGCTGTCGTGCGCCGCTGGTACCCACCACCATGGGCCATTGGCCTCCACCGTCGCCCCGCCATCGTGCACCGCCGCCCCTCGCCCCCGCACGTCGGCGGTCCTACCACTACTCCAAGTGCCCCCACGCCCGCGACCGTTGTCGACTACTACACCTGCGGGCCTCCGTATCCTCCGCCATCGCCGGTACCCCGCCCCCATGTTTTTGCCCCGCTCGTCCAGCAGGTGGGCCCCGTCCATGGGTTGCAGGGGCTACGCGCGCCTCCTTTTGCCCTTCCGTCGCGACGACGTTGCATCATGTAGCTCCACGGATACGTCCTCCACCATGACCGACTTCTCTGAGTGTCGTGGTAACGATTCCAACAATAGAAAGAGGATAGGATAACGGAGCATGATCTATCAAGATGCACATGGGTGACACGGTGGTTTTAGCGAGTTCAGGCCTCTCACGGTGGAGATAACAACCCTACGTCTCATGCTCCGGAGAGGCTTTGTTTTATCTGTCATGGACATGAGTTACATGGTGTAGAGAGAGAGAGAGAGCCAGAGCTCGAGGGAAAGAATGAGCCCGAAGGAGGAGAAGAAGAAGATGTCCCCAGCTATGTGGAGGGGGGTGGCTTATATAGAGTGCGCCACCTCCTCACCTCTTATGTTACAAGATGGGGCATTGATGCCATAATATCAGCCCACTACAGATGTCTTGCCGACTGTTGGTATTTGCATGACCGAGTGAGTCATACGGCCGAGAGGTTGACTGCCATCTGAGTGGATGGAATGTATTTGTCTGAGTGGATCCGTACCGAGTGGATTAGATGTTGTCACGATCCAGTAGGAATTTCCCTTGTAGTCCTTAAACTAATAATGAGGTGCCCTTGGGTAGGACGTATTGGTCAGACCTATGACCCTACCCTAGGGCTATATCCCCGTCATTGGCCCCAGAATGGATCAGGGTCCGAATGGTGAAGGTGTCGATGTAAATCTTGTAGCAGCAGACCGAACTTGAACGTGCTTCAGGGCCTTGCAAAATTATGCGTTGACTGAAGTCTTCATCATTTGCCCTGATCGATTCCGCTGAGTAGTACGTCTGAGTGAACTTAAGAATTGAAGTAGATCCGAGTGACCAACAGGATCTTGAGACTCTGACTGACTCCTGGTAGTCGGTTGGAATCTGTTCAATCTGTTGAACTTGGATGTTGTTGGTGGACCTGACCAAGCAGAATGTTTCTTTTTTGTATTTCTCTTCCTGTGGGGCACGCTCAGTGCACCCACTGGGTGTAGTCCCCGAGCCTATGTCGGACTAGATGAGTCTGGCAGAGGGTTTAAGACTTACAGTGCTTGTCATGTTGAATGTTTGTTGAATCTGCATTATATGATTTCTGGATCAAAGTCAAGTCTCCGAGTTTATTTTTTAACTTAGGCGATACGGGGTCGCAGCTAAGTTCCCGAGTGTGCAGCGTGTCTGCACTCGGAGTTGTTTTTAACTTAGGCGATACGGAGTCGCAGCTAAGTCCCCGAGTGCGGAACATGTCCGCACTCGGAGTTGTTTTTAACTTAGGCGATACGGAGTCGCAGCTAAGCCCCCGAGCGTGGAGCATGTCCGCACTCGGAGTTGTTTTTAACTTAGGCGATACGGAGTCGCGGCTAAGTCCCCGAGTGTGGAACATGTCCGCACTCGGAGTTGTTTTTAACTTAGGCGGTACGGAGTCGCCGCTAAGCCCCCGAGCGTGGAACATGTCCGCACTCAGAGTTGTTTTTAACTTAGGCGATACGGAGTCGCAGCTAAGCCCCCGAGCGTGGAGCATGTCCGCACTCGGAGTTGTTTTTAACTTAGGCGATACGGAGTCGCAGCTAAGTCCCCATGTGTCGAGCATGTCCGCACTTGGAGTTGTTTTTAACTTAGGCGATACGGAGTCGCGGCTAAGTCCCTGAGTGTGGAACATGTCCGCACTCGGAGTTGTTTTTAACTTAGGCGATACGGAGTCGCAGCTAAGCCCCCGAGCGTGGAACATGTCCGCACTCGGAGTTGTTTTTAACTTAGGCGATACGGAGTCGCAGCTAAGCCCCCGAGCGTGGAGCATGTCCGCACTCGGAGTTGTTTTTAACTTAGGCGACATGGAGTCGCAGCTAAGTCCCCAAGTGATGGGGTCATAGTCCTAGGATAGGGTCATAGGCCTGCCATACAGGTCCTACCCAAGGACTACCCCACACAAAGGACAGGACCCTAAGTCTGCCCCGACTGAATTAAGGAGTCCCCATCATCCAGTCGGAAACAGGTCCTGTGTCAGCGAGTCGGAGACTAGCATTCGGAGGATACCAAGCTAACCGACTGGATACACTCGGTACATCGTAACCTCTCTGGAGGGAAACGTTCGTACGTTTTCGGGTGCATTTATTAGCATTTAGGGCATACGTTACCTGTAACGTACGCATTCAACCCCCGTTACTCCGCCCCTGTACCGGAACCGTTGTGGAGGGCAGCGCACTCTATATAAGCCGCCCTCCCCCACTGGTAGAGGGGTTAGCAAATCATTGTATTCCATATTACACTCGGCAACAAGCTCCGAGAGCACTGAGACGTAGGGCTGTTACCTCCACCGCAGAGGGGCCTGAACTCATACAACCTCGCCGTAGCTAGGACTCTGTCCATCTCATTCGTACCCTACACATCTACTGTCAGGCTTATACCCACGACAGTTGGCGCCCACCGTGGGGCAGGCGTCTAAGCGACTTCCGGCGAGTTTGCGAATACTTCCTTTCGTCATGTCGTCCGGTGGAGATTCGAGCATGGGTCACCAGATCCTCTTCGGCGCTCTCTCCTTCTTCGTCGACGATTCGGCGTGGCTTCGGGATGCGCCTCTTGACGTCGAGGCGCTTCCCCGTCGCGGGGCTACTGTTGGAATTATGCCCTAGAGGCAATAATAAAATGTATAGTTATTATTATAATTCCTGTATCAAGATAATAGTTTATTATCCATGCTATAATTGTATTGAATGAAGATTCATTTACATGTGTGGATACATAGACAAAACACCGTCCCTAGCATGCCTCTAGTTGGCTAGCCAGTTGATCGATGATAGTCAGTGTCTTCTGATTATGAACAAGGTGTTGTTGCTTGATAACTGGATCACGTCATTGGGAGAATCACGTGATGGACTAGACCCAAACTAATAGACGTAGCATGTTGATCGTGTCATTTTGTTGCTACTGTTTTCTGCGTGTCAAGTATTTATTCCTATGACCATGAGATCATATAACTCACTGACACCGGAGGAATGCTTTGTGTGTATCAAACGTCGCAACGTAACTGGGTGACTATAAAGATGCTCTACAGGTATCTCCGAAGGTGTTAGTTGAGTTAGTATGGATCAAGACTGGGATTTGTCACTCCGTGTGACGGAGAGGTATCTCGGGGCCCACTCGGTAATACAACATCACACACAAGCCTTGCAAGCAATGTAACTTAGTGTAAGTTGCGGGATCTTGTATTACGGAACGAGTAAAGAGACTTGCCGGTAAACGAGATTGAAACAGGTATGCGGATACTGACGATCGAATCTCGGGCAAGTAACATACCGAAGAACAAAGGGAATGACATACGGGATTATATGAATCCTTGGCACTGAGGTTCAAACGATAAGATCTTCGTAGAATATGTAGGATCCAATATGGGCATCTAGGTCCCGCTGTTGGATATTGACCGAGGAGTCTCTCGGGTCATGTCTACATAGTTCTCGAACCCGCAGGGTCTGCACACTTAAGGTTCGACGTTGTTTTATGCGTATTTGAGTTATATGGTTGGTTACCGGATGTTGTTCGGAGTCCCGGATGAGATCACGGACGTCACGAGGGTTTCCGGAATGGTCCGGAAACGAAGATTGATATATAGGATGACCTCATTTGATTACCGGAAGGTTTTCGGAGTTACCGGGAATGTACCGGGAATGACGAATGGGTTCCGGGAGTTCACCGGAGGGGGGCAACCCACTCCGGGGAATCCCATAGGTATTTGGGGGGTCACACCAGCCCTTAGTGGGCTGGTGGGACAGCCCACCAATCCCCTATGCGCCAAGAAAGAAAAAATCAAAGGAAAGAACAAAAAAAGGAAGAAGTGGGAAGGGGGAAGGACTCCCTCCCACCAAACCAAGTAGGACTCGGTTTGGGGGGGAAGAGTCCTCCCCCCTGGCTCGGCCGACCCCTTGGGGATCCCTTGGACCCCAAGGCAAGGTCCCCCTCCCTCCTCCTATATATATGGGGATTTTAGGGCAGATTTGAGACGACTTTCTCACGGCTGCCCGACCACATACCTCCATAGTTTTTCCTCTAGATCGCGTTTCTGCGGAGCTCGGGCGGAGCCCTGCTGAGACGAGATCATCACCAACCTCCGGAGCGCCGTCACGCTGCCGGAGAACTCTTCTACCTCTCCGTCTCTCTTGCTGGATCAAGAAGGCCGAGATCATCGTCGAGCTGTACGTGTGCTGAACGCGGAGGTGCCGTCCGTTCGGTACTAGATCGTGGGACTGATCGCGGGATTGTTCGCGGGGCGGATCGAGGGACGTGAGGACGTTCCACTACATCAACCGCGATCTCTAATCGCTTCTGCTGTACGATCTACAAGGGTACGTAGATCACTCATCCCCTCTCGTAGATGGACATCACCAAGATAGGTCTTCGTGCGCGTAGGAAAATTTTTGTTTCCCTTGCGACGTTCCCCAACAGTGGCATCATGAGCTAGGTTCATGCGTAGATGTCTTCTCGAGTAGAACACAAAAGGTTTTGTGGGCGGTGATGTGCGTTTTGCTGCCCTCCTTAGTCTTTTCTTGATTCCGCGGTATTGTTGGATTGAAGCGGCTTGGACCGACATTACTCGTACGCTTACGAGAGACTGGTTTCATCGTTACGAGTAACCCCCTTTTCTCAAAGATGACTGGCAAGTGACGGTTTCTCCAACTTTAGTTGAATCGGATTTGACCGAGGAGGTCCTTGGATGAGGTTAAATAGCAACTCATATATCTCCGTTGTGGTGTTTGCGTAAGTAAGATGCGATCCTACTAGATACCCTTGGTCACCACGTAAAACATGCAACAACAAAATTAGAGGACGTCTAACTTGTTTTTGCAGGGTATGATTGTGATGTGATATGGACAATGATGTGATGTGATATATTGGATGTATGAGAAGATCATGTTGTAATAGAAATATCGACTTGCACGTCGATGGTACGGCAACCGGCAGGAGCCATAGGGTTGTCTTTATACTAACATATGTGCTTGCAGATGCGTTTACTATTTTGCTAGGATGTAGCTTTAGTAGTGATAGCATAAGTAGCACGACAACCCCGATGGCGACACGTTGATGGAGATCATGATGATGGAGATCATGGTGTGGCGCCGGTGACAAGAAGATCGTGCCGGTGCTTTGGTGATGGAGATCAAGAAGCACGTAATGATGGCCATATCATGTCACTTATGAATTGCATGTGATGTTAATCCTTTTCTTGCACCTTGTTTTGCTTAGAACGACGGTAGCATTATGAGGTGATCTCTCACTAAAATTTCAAGACGAAATTGTGTTCTCCCCGACTGTGCACCGTTGCTACAGTTCGTCGTTTCGAGACACCACGTGATGATCGGGTGTGATAGACTCAACGTTCACATACAACGGGTGCAAAACAGTTGCGCACGCGGAACACTCGGGTTAAGCTTGACGAGCCTAGCATGTGCAGACATGGCCTCGGAACACATGAGACCGAAAGGTCGATCATGAATCATATAGTTGATATGATTAGCATAGGGATGCTTACCACTGAAACTATTCTCAGCTCACGTGATGATCGGACTTGGCATAGTGTAAGTGGATCATGAACCACTCAAATGACTAGAGAGATGTACTTTTTGAGTGGGAGTTTGGCACATAATTTGATTAAGTTGAAGTCTAATTATCTTGAACATAGTCTAAGTCCACTTTGAATATATTTGTGTTGTAGATCATGGCTCACGCAAGTGTCATCCTCAATTTTAATACGTTCCTAGAGAAAGCTAAGTTGAAAGATGATGGAAGCAACTTTGTAGACTGGGCTCGTAATCTTAAGCTAATCTTACAAGCTGGAAAGAAGGATTATGTCCTTAATGCTGCGCTAGGAGATGAACCACCCGCTACGGCTGATCAGGATGTTAAGAACGCTTGGTTAGCGCGTAAGGAGGACTACTCAATAGTTCAATGTGCAGTCTTGTATGGCTTAGAACCGGGACTTCAACGTCGCTTTGAGCGTCATGGAGCATTTGAGATGTTCCAAGAGTTGAAGTTTATCTTTCAGAAGAACGCCCGGATCGAGAGGTATGAGACCTCCGATAAATTCTATGCTTGCAAGATGGAGGAAAACTCGTCTGTCAGTGAACATGTGCTCAAAATGTCTGGGTACTCAAACCGTCTGGCTGAACTGGGGATTGAACTCCCGCAAGAAGCTATCACTGACAGAATCCTTCAATCACTGTCGCCAAGCTACAAAGGCTTTGTGTTGAACTACAACATGCAAGGGATGAACAAGTCTCCCGGCGAGTTGTTTGCGATGCTGAAAGTCGCAGAGTCTGAACTCCGTAAAGAGCATCAAGTGTTGATGGTGAGCAAGACCACTAGTTTCAAGAGAAACGGCAAAGGCAAGAAGGGCAATTCGAAGAAGAGCGGAAAGCCTGTTGCCAATCCGCCAAAGAAACCCAAGGCTGGACCTAAGCCTGAAACAGAGTGCTTCTATTGCAAGGGTATGGGTCACTGGAAGCGCAATTGCCCCAAGTATCTGGCAGATAAGAAGGCGGGCAAAGAAAAATCAGGTATATTTGATATACATGTTATTGATGTGTACTTAACCGGCTCTCGTAGTAGTGCCTGGGTATTCGATACCGGTTCTATTGCTCACATTTGCAACTCGAAGCAGGAACTACGGAATAGACGAAGGCTGGCGAAAGACGAAGTGACGATGCGCGTAGGAAACGGTTCCAAGGTTGATGCAATCGCCGTCGGCACAGTGTCACTTCAACTACCATCGGGATTAGTGATGAACTTAAATCATTGTTATTTAGTGCCTGCGTTGAGCATGAACATTATATCTGGATCTTGTTTATTGCGAGACGGTTACTCTTTTAAGTCTGAGAATAATGGTTGTTCTATTTCTATGAGTAACATCTTTTATGGTCATGCACCGAATGTGAGAGGATTGTTCATATTGAATCTTGATAGAGATACGCATATACATAACATTGAGACCAAAAGAGTTAGAGTAAACATGATAGCGCCATATTTTTGTGGCACTGCCGCTTGGGTCATATTGGTGTAAAGCGCATGAAGAAACTCCATGCTGATGGACTTTTGGAGTCACTTGACTTTGATTCACTTGACACGTGCGAACCATGCCTCATGGGCAAGATGACTAAGACTCCGTTCTCCGGAACAATGGAGCGTGCAAGTGACTTGTTGGAAATCATACATACTGATGTGTGTGGTCCAATGAGCGTAGAGGCACGCGGCGGATATCGTTATTTTCTTACCTTCACTGACGATTTAAGTAGATATGGTTATGTCTACTTGATGAAGCACAAGTCTGAAACATTTGAAAAGTTCAAGCAATTTCAGAGTGAAGTGGAAAATCATCGTAACAAGAAGATCAAGTTCCTACGGTCTGATCGTGGGGGTGAATATCGGAGTTTCGAGTTTGGTACTCACTTAAGACAATGTGGAATTGTTTCGCAGTTAACACCGCCTGGAACACCACAGCGTAATGGTGTGTCCGAACGTCGTAATCGTACTTTGTTAGAAATGGTGCGATCTATGATGTCTCTTACCGATTTGCCGTTATCGTTTTGGGGTTATGCATTAGAAACAGCTGCATTCACTTTAAATAGGGCACCATCAAAATCCGTTGAGACGACACCATACGAACTGTGGTATGGCAAAAGGCCAAAGTTGTCGTTTCTTAAAGTTTGGGGATGTGATGCTTATGTCAAAAAGCTTCAGCCTGAAAAGCTGGAACCCAAAGCGGAAAGGTGCGTCTTCATAGGTTACCCAAAAGAGACAGTTGGGTACACCTTCTATCTCAAATCCGAGGGCAAAGTGTTTGTTGCTAAGAACGGAACTTTTCTCGAGAAGGAGTTTCTCTCGAGAGACTTGAGTGGGAGGAAGATAGAACTTGACGAGGTTGTCGAACCTCTCATCCCTCTGGATGGTGGCGCAGGGCAGGGGGGAACCTCTGTCATTGCGACGCCGGTTGAGGAGGAAGTTAATGATGATGATCATGAAACTCCAGTTCAAGTTTCTGTTGAACCACGCAGGTTGACGAGATCACGCGCTGCTCCAGAGTGGTACGGTAATCCCGTCTTATCAATCATGTTGTTAGACAACAATGAACCTGCAAATTATGAAGAAGCAATGGTGGGCCCAGATTCCAACAAATGGCTAGAAGCCATGAAATCCGAGATAGGATCCATGTATGAGAACAAAGTGTGGACTTTGGAGATACTGCCTGAGGGCCGCAAGGCTATTCAGAACAAATGGATCTTTAAGAAGAAGACGGACGCTGACGGTAATGTGACCGTTTATAAAGCTCGACTTGTGGCAAAGGGTTTTTCACAAGTTCCAGGAATTGACTACGATGAGACTTTCTCTCCCGTAGCGATGCTTAAGTCCGTCAGAATCATGTTAGCAATAGCTGCATTTTTCGATTATGAAATCTGGCAGATGGATGTCAAAACGGCGTTCCTTAACGGTTTCCTTAAGGAAGAGTTGTATATGATGCAACCCGAAGGTTTTGTCGATCCTAAAAATGCTGACAAGGTGTGCAAGCTCCAGCGATCCATTTATGGACTGGTGCAAGCATCTCGGAGTTGGAACAAACGCTTTGATGAGGTGATCAAAGCATTTGGGTTTATACAAGTGGTTGGAGAATCTTGTATTTACAAGAAAGTGAGTGGGAGCTCTGTGGCGTTTCTAATATTATATGTGGATGACATATTACTGATTGGAAACAACGTAGAGCTTTTGGAGAGCATAAAAGGTTACTTGAATAAAAGTTTCTCTATGAAGGACCTAGGAGAAGCTGCTTACATACTAGGCATTAAGATCTATAGGGATAGATCAAAACGCCTGATAGGGCTTTCACAAAGCACGTACCTTGATAAAGTTTTGAAGAGGTTCAAAATGGAACAGTCCAAGAAAGGGTTCTTGCCAGTGTTACAAGGTACGAGATTGAGTAAGACTCAGTGCCCAGCAACTGATGAAGATAGAGAGCATATGCGCTCCGTCCCTTATGCTTCAGCCATAGGCTCTATCATGTATGCAATGTTGTGCACTAGACCGGATGTTAGCCTGGCCATAAGTATGGCAGGTAGGTTCCAGAGTAATCCAGGAGTGGATCACTGGACGGCGGTCAAGAATATCCTGAAGTACCTGAAAAGGACTAAGGAGATGTTTCTCGTGTATGGAGGTGACGAAGAGCTCGCCGTAAAAGGTTACGTCGATGCAAGCTTTGACACAGATCCGGACGACTCTAAGTCGCAAACCGGATACGTATTTATTCTTAAGGAGGGTGCAGTAAGCTGGTGCAGTTCCAAGCAAAGCGTCGTAGCAGATTCTACATGTGAAGCAGAGTACATGGCTGCCTCGGAGGCGGCTAAGGAGGGTGTCTGGATGAAGCAGTTCATGACGGATCTTGGAGTGGTGCCAAGTGCACTGGATCCAATAACCTTGTTCTGTGACAACACTGGTGCCATTGCCTTAGCAAAGGAACCAAGGTTTCACAAGAAGACCAGACACATCAAACGACGCTTCAACCTCATCCGCGACTACGTCGAGGAGGAGGACGTAAATATATGCAAAGTGCACACGGATCTGAATGTAGCAGACCCGCTGACTAAACCTCTTCCACGGCCAAAACATGATCGACACCAGAATTGTATGGGTGTTAGATTTATTACAATGTAATTCACATGGTGATGTGAGGGCTGGATTATTGACTCTAGTGCAAGTGGGAAACTGTTGGAATTATGCCCTAGAGGCAATAATAAAATGTATAGTTATTATTATAATTCCTGTATCAAGATAATAGTTTATTATCCATGCTATAATTGTATTGAATGAAGACTCATTTACATGTGTGGATACATAGACAAAACACCGTCCCTAGCATGCCTCTAGTTGGCTAGCCAGTTGATCGATGATAGTCAGTGTCTTCTGATTATGAACAAGGTGTTGTTGCTTGATAACTGGATCACGTCATTAGGAGAATCACGTGATGGACTAGACCCAAACTAATAGACGTAGCATGTTGATCGTGTCATTTTGTTGCTACTGTTTTCTGCGTGTCAAGTATTTATTCCTATGACCATGAGATCATATAACTCACTGACACCGGAGGAATGCTTTGTGTGTATCAAACGTCGCAACGTAACTGGGTGACTATAAAGATGCTCTACAGGTATCTCCGAAGGTGTTAGTTGAGTTAGTATGGATCAAGACTGGGATTTGTCACTCCGTGTGACGGAGAGGTATCTCGGGGCCCACTCGGTAATACAACATCACACACAAGCCTTGCAAGCAATGTAACTTAGTGTAAGTTGCGGGATCTTGTATTACGGAACGAGTAAAGAGACTTGCCGGTAAACGAGATTGAAACAGGTATGCGGATACTGACGATCGAATCTCGGGCAAGTAACATACCGAAGAACAAAGGGAATGACATACGGGATTATATGAATCCTTGGCACTGAGGTTCAAACGATAAGATCTTCGTAGAATATGTAGGATCCAATATGGGCATCCAGGTCCCGCTGTTGGATATTGACCGAGGAGTCTCTCGGGTCATGTCTACATAGTTCTCGAACCCGCAGGGTCTGCACACTTAAGGTTCGACGTTGTTTTATGCGTATTTGAGTTATATGGTTGGTTACCGGATGTTGTTCGGAGTCCCGGATGAGATCACGGACGTCACGAGGGTTTCCGGAATGGTCCGGAAACGAAGATTGATATATAGGATGACCTCATTTGATTACCGGAAGGTTTTCGGAGTTACCGGGAATGTACCGGGAATGACGAATGGGTTCCGGGAGTTCACCGGAGGGGGGCAACCCACTCCGGGGAAGCCCATAGGTATTTGGGGGGTCACACCAGCCCTTAGTGGGCTGGTGGGACAGCCCACCAATCCCCTATGCGCCAAGAAAGAAAAAATCAAAGGAAAGAAAAAAAAAAGGAAGAAGTGGGAAGGGGGAAGGACTCCCTCCCACCAAACCAAGTAGGACTCGGTTTGAGGGGGAGAGTCCTCCCCCCTGGCTCGGCCGACCCCTTGGGGATCCCTTGGACCCCAAGGCAAGGTCCCCCTCCCTCCTCCTATATATATGGGGCTTTTAGGGCAGATTTGAGACGACTTTCTCACGGCTGCCCGACCACATACCTCCATAGTTTTTCCTCTAGATCGCGTTTCTGCGGAGCTCGGGCGGAGCCCTGCTGAGACGAGATCATCACCAACCTCCGGAGCGCCGTCACGCTGCCGGAGAACTCTTCTACCTCTCCGTCTCTCTTGCTGGATCAAGAAGGCCGAGATCATCGTCGAGCTGTACGTGTGCTGAACGCGGAGGTGCCGTCCGTTCGGTACTAGATCGTGGGACTGATCGCGGGATTGTTCGCGGGGCGGATCGAGGGACGTGAGGATGTTCCACTACATCAACCGCGATCTCTAATCGCTTCTGCTGTACGATCTACAAGGGTACGTAGATCACTCATCCCCTCTCGTAGATGGACATCACCATGATAGGTCTTCGTGCGCGTAGGAAAATTTTTGTTTCCCTTGCGACGTTCCCCAACAGCTACGCACTTCCGTGCCGGCGCTCGCGGCGTTCTTCTTCTTCAACAGTCAACTCCGGTGTCGACCTGCACCGCTGCCACACGCCGCAGCAAGCGGTCTCGCCGTCCGCGGCTCCAGCGTTGGCTGCAACACGCCCAGGCGCGCCAGAACGCATCTTCGCAAGTGGCAGTTCTTGAGTCCGTTGTGGTTGCCCCGTCGGCCCAGCACTCGGACTCGGTTCCGACTGAGTTTCCTTCCGAGTATGCGGGTCACGGGCCCGCAGCAGAATTACACATGGCCAACTCCCATGAAGATCCCCGTCAGGCTGGCCGGAACGAGCACGAGATCGGCGAAGCGTCCGGCGCACGTCGTCTACCTCGCCGTTCCGCTAGTCGACACACTCGGCGGAGCAACGTGGAGCTGTTCCGCACACCCCTCCTCAACTTGGCTGCAGCTGCCAAGATAGCCGATTCCCTTCAGCCGACTGATTCGGAGGCTGGAAGGGGGATTGAGCAGATCCGAGCCCTGTTGCACACGGCGCAGCAGCAGAATTCGGCAGTCTCCCAGTCGCACAACCGGATCTACAATAGTTCCGTCCACGCAAACACGCATCGGTCGGTTCACAGCCCTGGATCCCATCAGCGCCACAGGGGAGGCAGCCGTTCCGTGATTCATGAAGATCGCCGCCGCTCACGCATCCCTCCGCGGGGTGGGCCCTATGGGTCCCGACATCATGATGATCGGCGTTCAGTCGGCGACACTCACGACCCAAGACCCGACGCAAGAGGACGTATCGCCCAGCGAAGAGTCGACAGGGGTCGAGCCCACCGTGATGGTCACGATATGGACCGTCCGAGTGGAAGCAGGGCCATCGTGTCCGGTCCCGAATGTTTTAGTCGAGCCATCCGCTCGGCTGACATCCCGCCCAACTTCCGATTGGCAGCGGGAATCAGTAAGTTTACAGGAGAGTCCAAGCCGGAAACATGGTTGGATGACTACCGAGTGGCAGTCCAGATCGGAGGAAGGGACGACCATGTCGCTATGAAGCACCTCCCTCTGATGCTCGACGACTCGGCGCGAGCGTGGCTAAACCAGTTGGCCCCCTCGAGCATTTACAGTTGGGCAGATCTGGCCCGAGTATTCATCAGGACCTTCGAAGGGACGTGCAAACGCCCTGCAGGCCTTGTGGAGCTCCAGCACTGTGTCCAGAAGCCGAATGAGCCCCTGCGCGACTTCATCCAGCGTTGGACAACTCTCTACCACACGGTGGAGAACGCCACCGAGCATCAAGCAGTCTGTGCCTTCAAGGCAAGCGTGCGGTACAGAGAGCTGTACCTAAAGTTCGATCGAACAGGCGACATCCCCATGAGCAAGATGATGGAGATAGCGGCTCGCTATGCAAATGGCGAAGAAGAGGGCCGCATCCGGAGTGGCAAGCACAAGACAGTCGGCGATGTTGACGGAGGTAACACTCGGAAGCAGAAACAGAAAGCTCCGCCCGCACCGCAAGCAGAGGCTGCAGCCGTGACCAATGCCAAGTTCAAGGGCAAAGGGAAGGCGCAGTTTACCCCTAAGAAGAAGCCATTCAACAATCCAATCCTGGACCAGCCTTGTCCGGTGCACACGAAGATGGACGAAGAAGGCAACCCCATATACACAAAGCATACCACTCGACAGTGTCGTCTCCTGATCCAGGGGTTCAGCGAGGGACAACCGAGTGAGAAGGATCCTGAACAGGATGAGGAGGATAAAGAGGATCCGTTCCCCCAAGTCCATGCAACCCTGATGATCTTTGCTGACGTCGAGAGCAAGAGTCGACTGAAGCTGGTAAACAGAGAGGTGAACATGGCCACCCCTTCCAACCCCAAATTCCTCAAATGGTCCCAGACTGCGATCACCTTCGACCAGTCGGATCACCCGGCACATGTACCCACCCCGGGGAGACAGGCCCTGGTCGTCGACCCGGTGGTAGAAGGAGTCCGACTGCGCAAAGTCCTCATGGATGGCGGCAGCGGCTTGAACATCATGTACGCCGACACCCTAAAGGGTATGGGCATCCCGATGTCCAGACTCAGCGAGAGCAGCATGCAGTTCCACGGAGTCGTCCCAGGACGGAAGGCCAAGTCACTCGGCCAGATCGCGTTGGACGTTGTTTTCGGCTCCGACAAGAACTTCCGCAAGGAAAAGCTGACGTTCGAAGTGGTTGACTTCCAGAGCGCTGATCACGCAATTCTGGGTCGCCCAGCGTATGAGCACTTCATGGCCCGTCCATGTTACGTGTACCTGAAGCTGAAGATGCCAGGCCCGAAAGGCGTGATCACCATCACAGGCAATCGACAGCGGGCTGAAGAGTGTCTGCAGCAGGGATCAAGAATCGCCGACCAGCAGATGGCCGTCCTCGAGCTCGACGAGTACAAGAAAACAGTCGACCCCGCCGACCTGATGCGCTCGAAGAAGCTAGCTTTAGAGTCTGCATTTCAGTCGGCAGGAGAGACGAAGAAGGTCAGCATCCACCCGACGGACGCCACTGCTGCCCCGACGAACATCTCCACCACCCTCGATCCTAAATAGGAAGCCGAGCTCACCCAATTCCTCCGTGAGAACTGGGACATCTTCGCATGGAAACCCGCTGACATGCCAGGTGTATCCAGGGAGTTGGCTGAGCACCGACTGCACGTGGATTCCACGGCTCGGCCTGTCCGAGAACGCATGCGCCGGTCCGCCGCTCACAAGAGGAAGGCAATCGGGGAAGAGGTGGCCAAGCTGCTGGCAGCCAACTTCATTCGCGAGGTTCACCACTCCGAGTGGCTCGCCAATGTCGTCATGGTGCCCAAGAAGGACAAGTCGCTCCGAATGTGCATCGACTTCAAGCATCTCAATAAGGTCTGCCCGAAAGACCATTTTCCGCTCCCCCGCATAGATCAAATTGTCGATTCGACTACGGGTTGCGAGCGTCTGTCATTTCTCGATGCCTACTCGGGCTATCATCAGATCCGTCTGTATGGTCCCGATGAGTTAAAGACAGCCTTCATCACCCCATTCGGGTGCTTCTGCTACATCACTATGCCTTTCGGTCTGAAGAATGCATTAGCTACCTTTATGCGCATGATCCAAAAATGTCTTCTCGACCAGATCGGTCGCAATGTGGAGGCATATATGGATGATATCGTAGTCAAGTCACGCAAAGGTTCCGACCTGCTGACTGACTTGGCAGAAACATCTGCCAACCTTCGTAGGTACGATATCAAGCTCAACCCAACCAAATGTTCATTCGGTGTTCCCAGCGGGAAGTTACTCGGTTTCTTCGTTTCCGAACGAGGGATCGACGTCAACCCCAAAAAGATCGGGACCATCGTCCGAATGGAGAGGCCGGTCAGAATACACGATGTTCAACGGCTCACAGGTTGCCTAGAGGCTTTGAGCAGGTTCATCAGTCGACTCGGCGAAAAAGCACTTCCTCTGTACCGACTCATGAAGAAATCAGATACCTTCGAGTGGACAGATGAAGCCCAAGTCGCATTCGACGACCTCAAAGTCCTACTTTCCACCCAGCCGGTTCTTACTGCTCCGCTCAGTAAAGAGCCCCTTCTTCTATATATCGCGGCTACAAATCAAGTCGTCAGTACTGTTCTTACAGTCGAGCGAGAAGAAGAAGGCAAAGCATACAAAGTTCAGCGGCCAGTGTACCACGTCTCCGAAGTCATGACTCCTTCCAAGCAGAGGTATCCCCATTATCAAAAACTTATCTATGGGATCTATATGACTGCGAAGAAGGTGGCTCATTATTTCCAAGACCACTCGGTATCTGTCGTTTCTGATGCTCCATTATCGAAAATTCTCCACAATCGAGACGCATCAGGCCGAGTGGCGAAGTGGGCAATGGAGATGTTGTACTGTGACATCAAGTTCGAGGCCAAGAAAGCTATTAAGTCTCAAGCCCTGGCTGACTTTATAGCAGAATGGGTAGAACAACAGCAACCGACCCACATCTACTCGGCTCATTGGACAATGTTCTTCGATGGGTCTAAGATGTTGAATGGCTCCGGCGCTGGTGTTGTGATCATATCTCCAAAGGGCGACAAGCTCAAATACGTGTTGCAGATACACTTTGATTCCTCCAACAACGAGGCAGAATATGAAGCTCTCCTCTATGGATTGCGCATGGCCATCTCACTCGCCGTCCGTCGCTTGATGGTCTACGGCGATTCGGATTTGGTGGTCAATCAAGTGATGAAAGAGTGGGACGTCAGGAACCCCACTATGACCACATACTGCAATGCAGTAAGGAAGCTGGAGAAGAAGTTTGAAGGTCTAGAGCTCCACCATGTTCCAAGACTGAAGAACCAAGCAGCTGACGAGTTAGCAAAACTCGGATCCACTCGGAGACCAGTCCCGAGTGACGTCTGCCTCGAGCACCTCCACCTCCCCTCAGTCAAAGAAGATCCTTTCACAGAGGAACCGGTACAACCCAAGAGCGCAACGGATCCGACTGAAGTCGATGTACCTGCTGTGGTTGACCTGGTCATGGAGATTCTGGCTGTCATTCCCGATTGGACTGTACCGATCATGGGATATATCTTGAGGCAAGAACTTCCAGAAGACGAAGTCCAAGCCAGGCAGATAGTCCGCAGATCGAAGTCATTCACTGTCATTGAAGGCCAATTGTACAAGGAAAGTATCTCGGGCGTTCTTCAACGATGCATCTCCCCATAGGAGGGGCAGCTGATTCTGGAGGATATTCACTCGGGAACCTGCGGTCATCACGCTTCTTCGAGAGCAATCGTAGCCAAGGCGTTCAGGGCTGGCTTCTTTTGGCTGCAGGCTAATGAGATGGCTAAGGATATGGTTGATCGATGTGAGGGCTGCCAGTTCTACTCCAACAAGTCCCACAAGCCAACGTCTGCGTTGAAGACGATCCCTCTTGTGTGGCCGTTTGCAGTGTGGGGATTAGATACAGTCGGTCCATTCAAGACAGGCCAAGGTGGATACACACATCTGTTGGTGGCAATCGACAAGTTCAGGAAATGGATCGAAGCGAAGCCCATCAAGAAGCTCGACGCTTCGATAGCCGTCAAGTTTGTCAGAGACATCATCTTCAGATTCGGTGTACCTCACGGCATAATTACGGACAACGGGACAAACTTCGACTCGGACAGATTCAAGGGTTTCTGTGCGAGTGAGGGTATCCGAGTGGATTTTGCTTCCGTAGCACATCCTCAATCCAACGGGCAAGCTGAGCGGGCGAATGGGCTTATTCTTCAAGGTTTGAAGCCCCGACTCCTGCGAGAGGTGGGACACGCTGCTGGCGCATGGGTCACCGAGTTACCTTCAGTGCTTTGGGGCCTCCGCACCACTCCGAACAGATCAACGGGGCCATCACCGTTCTTCCTCGTTTATGGAGCAGAAGCGGTCCTTCCGAGTGACCTGCTTCATAATGCCCCACGAGTCGAACTCTTCTCCGAAGCTGAGGCAGAACAAGCAAGGAAAGATGGAGTAGATCTTCTAGAGGAGGAACGCGAGATGGCATTAAATCGGTCGACCATTTATCAACAAAATCTGCGGCGTTTTCATGCACGCCACGTCAGAAGTCGGACGTTCCAAGCAGGCGACCTGGTGCTCCGAGTGGATCAACAAAGACCTCACAAGTTGGCTCCGGCCTGGGAAGGACCCTCCATCATCTCCAAGGTGCTAAACAACGGAGCATACAGACTCTACAACATCGAAAGAGAGATTGACGAGCCGAGCGCATGGAACGGAGATCTCCTGAAGCGCTTCTACACGTGACCGTCGACTGAAGCGATGTAAAGAACAAGTATTGGCGAAATAATATAAAGCAGATTGATTTTTTTGCAGGTTCAAAGTTCTTCCGCGGTCGCAGACACCGGTCTCAAAAAGAAAAAAGAAAAAAAAACTTAGCTGCAATCCAGAATCGCCTAAGTATTAACTTTCTCCGAGAGTGTACTTAACGTCACACTCGGGGGCTTAGCCGCGATCCAGCATCGCCTAAGTATTAACTTTCTCCGAGTGTGCACTTAACATCACACTCGGGGGCTTAGCTGCGATCCAGCATCGCCTAAGTATTAACTTTCTCCGAGTGTGCACTTAACGTCACACTCGGGGGCTTAGCTGCGATCCACCATCGCCTAAGTATTAACTTTCTCCGAGTGTGCACTTAACGTCACACTCGGAGGCTTAGCTGCGATCCAGCATCGCCTAAGTATTAACTCTCTCCGAGTGTGCACTTAACGTCACACTCGGGGGCTTAGCTGCGATCCAGCATCGCCTAAGTATTAACTCTCTTCGAGTGTGCACTTCACGTCACACTCGGGGGCTTAGCTGCGATCCAACATCGCCTAAGTATTAACTTTCTCCGAGTGTGCACTTAACGTCACACTCGGGGGCTTAGCTGCGATCCAGCATCGCCTAAGTATTAACTCTCTCCGAGTGTGCACTTAACGTCACACTCAGAGGCTTAGCTGCGATCCAGCATCGCCTAAGTATTAACTCTCTCCGAGTGTGCACTTAACGTCACACTCGGGGGCTTAGCTGCGATCCAGCATCGCCTAAGTATTAACTCTCTCCGAGTGTGCACTTAACGTCACACTCGGGGGCTTAGCTGCGATCCAGCATCGCCTAAGTATTAACTTTCTATGAGTGTGCACTTAACGTCACACTCGGGGGCTTAGCTGTGATCCAGCATCGCCTAAGTATTAACTTTCTCCGAGTGTGCACTTAACGTCACACTCGGGGGCTTAGCTGCGATCCAACATCGCCTAAGTATTAACTTTCTCCGAGTGTGCACTTAACGTCACACTTGGGGCTTAGCTGTGATCCAGCATCGCCTAAGTATTAACTTTCTCCGAGTGTGCACTTAACGTCACACTCGGGGGCTTAGCTGCGATCCAGCATCGCCTAAGTATTAACTTTCTCCGAGTGTGCACTTAACGTCACACTCGGGGGCTTAGCTGCGATCCAGCATCGCCTAAGTATTAACTTTCTCCGAGTGTGCACTTAACGTCACACTCGGGGGCTTAGCTGCGATCCAGCATCGTCTAAGTATTAACTTTCTCCGAGTGTGCACTTAACGTTACACTCGGGGGCTTAGCTGCGATCCAGCATCGCCTAAGTATTAACTTTCTCCGAGTGTACACTTAACGTCACACTCGGGGGCTTAGCTGCGATTCAGCATCGCCTAAGTACTAAACTTCTCCGAGTGTGCACTTAATGTCACACTCGGGGGCTTAGCTGCGATCCAGCATTGCCTAAGTATTAACCTTCTCCGAGTGTGCACTTCACGTCACACTCGGGGGGCTTAGAAGCGATCCAGCATCGACTGCTTGCCTTTGGCTTCACGAAGAACCGCCAAGCAAAAACTCGAATCAACATTGCAACAGCAGAGCAAAAATCGGATTCTAAAATTCTCGCAAGGATAGTTAACTCGGTGCGGATCAAGCTTACCCGCACCGATTTAAAAGTGTGACGGCCAACAGAAGTGGCCAAAGTACCTTACAGATAACACACTCGGCATACCGAGGATAAAGTTTTCTTACGCGTCAGCAGGGTCAGCGCCAGGACTGGAGGGCTCAACAAAGGTGTCCAAGTCAATTCCATCGGCGATGCGGGTAGCACTCTCAAGGAATGTCTCCATGAAGTCTTCAAATCGAAGCTTCTTCGTGTTGGCGAACTTCAGTGTCTTCAGCTTTTCCTCACGCACCTCCTTGCAATGGACTCGGACCAATGACAGAGCAACATCTGCACCGCAACGAGCTGTAGATTTCTTCCACGACTGCACTCTGTTGAGAATCTCCTCCAGTCGGGTCATCAGGCTCTCCATCTCCTGCCGCGACTCATCTTCTGGCCAAAGCTCCTTGTCGATTCGGCCGACGACTTCTCTCAGTCGACCGATGAAAGGACCAACTTTGCCCATGCGGATGTGCGCACGGAGCATATCTCGATTGGCGCCGTCGCCGAGTGGAACGTTCTCAAGAATCGAACACTCCGAGTGTCACGCAAAAATAAGCGCCGATTGGAGAAACAGACAATAAGCGCCGAGTGTCACGCACAGCACAACCACTCGGAAAAAGCAGGACTTACCAGCCAGACGCGTCATCATCTGCCGAGCCCAGTCGCTGACATATTTCTCTTGCGCCCTGCATCGTTTGTTCAGCACGTCCATCTGACTCATCAGCACAGTCCTCTGCTTCCCCATCTTTTCCACTTCACCAGTCAACAACTTGTTCATTTCACGCGCCTGGTCCAATGACTTCTCCCGTTCTGCCAAAGCATCCTTCATACCGGCCATTGCGAGCATTGCCGCATCAAGCTCACCAGCGAACTGGTTCCTCTCCGCTCTCAGAGCCTCATAGGCCGTCCACATTTCACAAGTTTTCTGCCAACAAGAAACAAGGGACAATCAGAAAGTTCAACAGTTAACAGTCTAAGTTCTTCAGACCCCTGCCGACGCAAGCAGTCGACAGCGATCTCGGGGACTACACCCAGTGGGTTCACTGAGAGTGACCCCACTGGCATGCACCTCAAGCAGGCCTGCCCTATTGAGATGCATGTTATCAACTATGCCTCCGAGGCCAATACTACCCGACCTGAGTACAACTTACTCTCGGGGACTCCTACCGTAAGTGCAATCCGACTGCAACAACTACTCGCACTCGGTACTCCTATCTACAGACACAACCAAACTCAAAGCAAAATGTATAAAGACAACTGTCGGTGCAAGCACTCGACAGAAGTCTCGGGGACTACACCCACTGGGTTCACTCAGAGTGAACTCATTGCAAATAGCAGCTACTATTCAAGAACACCAAGTGGGTTACAGGGGAAAAGTAAATACTTACTAGACCACTTACTCGGATATCATCGCGCAGCTCCAAGCTCCGCTGGTACAAGGCCGCAATGGAGTCATAGGCCCTCTTGGCTTCTCCAACCATCAGCTCCGCCTGCACCATAGCCCCCTTGGCCGCTCCCACCTGCTCCTCCGGAAGACGCTGGATGCTGAATTCAGCATTCGACGAACCTGGAATAGTCGGAGGTTCCCGAGGCATCTCAAGGTCCGCCCAAGTCGGCTCCTCCTCCACCGGCACTGGTTCAGTCGGTGGCGGCGCCTCTGTCGGCAGCATGTCGGTGGCGAGAGCGGCAGCGGGAGGAGCAGCCTCAAGAACAGGCTCCACAGCTGGGTCGGCTCTCCCCTGGTCGCCCTCATCCAGGCAGATCGCCCCTGACAGGCCGAATGACACGAGGTCTCAGAAAAAGAAAGAAGCACCTGACTAGGACGCGATGGTATAAAACACTCGACGTTCCTACAACGCACCTGGCTGGGACGAGACGACATGGTCCGTGTCCATGGGGTCGTCTTCCTGACGCGCCGGAGAGGTGGCAGAAGTAGCGACCCTGTCGAGTGAGATTCATTCGGCCAGTAAGCAGAAGTTCACTCGGATATCAGAAAAAAAAACTAAAAGCTGAGTACACTTACGTGGAGGTGACGGGGACAGCAACCCTCATTCGCAGCAGAGCCTTCCGAGGTTTAGGCCCACTCGGCTTGGGCGCCTTAGAAGATTGGCCCGCAGGCTCAGCGGCGGCATCCCTGGTCCTCTTAGCGCTTCGGACACTCGGGACCACTGGAGCAGTAGGCGAAGCACTCGAAGACGCGGGGGGAGCTGAGGGGACAGCGGGCTCGTGTCGGCGCTTAGTCCGATGCTCCGGTTGTGGAGGTGGCGAGTCCTGCTCCTCGTCTTCTTCCTCTTCCTCGCTGGACTCTTCCTCCGACTCCCCACTATCGGAGACATATTCAGCGCTCTCCACGCTGCCCTCCTGGCTTCCCTCCTCCTCCTCGGCCGAGTTCCCGTTCGAGACGGGAGAAAACCAGTTGGTCCACTCCTGCATAAAATTCAGTCGGCGACATCAAACATCACACAGAGATTCAAGCAAACGACAAGATCAAGACAATTAGGAGCACTCGACAAGAGTCTCTCACCTGATTCGGCGGAGGATTATCCGCGCAGAAGGGTTTCACTCGTCGTGATCCTTTGGGATTCTCGCAGGGGCCCGTGATCTGGAGCACCCACGAGGTCACCCTCTCCTCAGTCACGCCCACAACATTGGTCCGAGTGGAATCCTTGGGCCCCGTATAATGCCACATGGCATGGTCGCGAGCCTGCAGAGGCTGGATCCGCCGACCAAGGAAGACTTCCAGCAGGTCTATACCGGTGACCCCCCTCCTGACGACGTCCACGAGTGCCTCAACCAAGGGCTGGACGTTGTTCTTCTCCGCCTTCGAGAGCGCGAGCTGCTTAGGCGGGGCGGGCCGGTCTAGACTAAAAGGAGGCAGACCAGTCGAAGCATTCGGACAGGCGATATCCTGGCAGTAGAACCACGTCGACTGCCAGTTCCTAACCGACTCACTTAACTGGAGAGCAGGATAGCTACTCCGACTCTTCTTCTGGAATCCTAAACCCCAGCAGAGCTGGAGGAGGTGCGTTTTATCATCCGACTGGCTAAGTCGTTTGATGGTTTGGGATCGGGCGGAGAAGATGTGTTTGAACAAACCCCAATGGGGAGGGCAGCCGATGAAACATTCACATAAGACTATGAAGGCAGAAAGGTGCACGATGGCATTCGGAGGGAAATGGTGAAGTTGGGCACCGAAGTGATTCATGGTGCCCTTGAAGAAAGGATGCGGGGGCAAAGAAAAACCTCGATTGACGTGGCTGAGGAGCAAGACACGCTTCCCCTCCCGAGGCGCTGGCTCGACCTCGTCCTCCGCTGGCAGCCTCCAGGACTTGTGCACGATCACCCCGTGCTCCACCAGCTGCAATAGGTCCCCCTCCGTCATCGTGGAGGGGAGGAAGTCGCCCTGGATCCATCCCGCCGGCAGCGGCCGCTGCCGCCGCTGAGCAGGCGCCGCCGTCTTCCCCTTCTTCTTCCTCGCCTCCATCTTGCTGGTTTGGCCCTTGGTCATGGCGGCGGCTGCGAGCCCTCGGGAGGAAGGAGAAGGGAGGAGGATAGGAGCGCTGGAGGTGGCGAGAAGGACGGGGCAGGCGAGAGCGAAAGATTCGGCGAGCGTAACGAAGAAGCCTCGCCGCCCAGATTTAAATAGGGTTCCGACTGGGTCACTGGCGGGTGGCCCCGAAACCTTATCCGCCCGACCGGCCGCGGCGATATCAGTGAAGGAGTTGAAGGCGCGAGAATCGAGGCGTCAGGCGCTACTCGAGTGTGCTCGCGTCATCCCCGCTGAGCGCGCGGAACCCGAAATTTGAGATCCCGGAAAATCCGCCGTTGTCAGTTGACCGGTCGCGTCAAAAGATGTCGCAAAGGCACTCGGCTCCCGACAGTTTGTTTCGCAAGCGCTTCCACTCGGATCGTTGGTCAGAAAAGGTAAAATGGATAGAGGCAAGCAACGCCCAAGCCAAATCTATTCCAGTCGTATCCGAACTTCAAGCACCGCTTCGTCGTTTCAACCCTAATCCATTCGGGGACTAATGATGGGGTCATAGTCCTAGGGTAGGGTCATAGGCCTGCCATACAAGTCCTACCCAAGGACTACCCCACACAAAGGACAGGACCCTAAGTCTGCCCCGACTGAATTAAGGAGTCCCCATCATCCAGTCGGCAACAGGTCCTGTATCATCCAGTCGGAGACTAGCATTCGGAGGATACCAAGCTAACCGACTGGATACACTCGGTACATCGTAACCTCTCTGGAGGGAAACGATCGTACGTTTCTGGGTGCATTTATTAGCATTTAGGGCATACGTTACCTGTAACGTACGCATTCAACCCCCGTTACTCCGCCCCTGTACCGGAACCGTTGTGGAGGGCAGCGCACTCTATATAAGCCGCCCTCCCCACTGGTAGAGGGGTTAGCAAATCATTGTATTCCATATTACACTCGGCAACAAGCTCCGAGAGCACTGAGACGTAGGGCTGTTACCTCCACCGCAGAGGGGCCTGAACTCATACAACCTCGCTGTAGCTAGGACTCTGCCCATCTCATTCGTACCCTACACATCTACTGTCATGCTTATACCCACGACACCAAGTGTGGAGCATGTCCGCACTCGGAGTTGTTTTTAACTTAGGCGATACGAAGTCGCAGCTAAGTCCCCGAGTGTGGAACATGTCCGCACTCGGAGTTGTTTTTAACTTAGGCAATACGGAGTCGCAGCTAAGCCCCCGAGTATGAAGCATGTCCGCACTCAGAGTTGTTTTTAACTTAGGCGATACAGAGTCGCAGCTAAGTTCCCGAGTTGGGAGCGTGTCCGTACTCGGAGTAGTTTTAACTTAGGCGATACGGAGTCGTAGCTAAGCTGAGCGGTGGCGCGCGGGGCAGCCGAATGATGAAGACGTGCCACACGGAGTGGCGATGCGCATGGCATCCGAGCGCTGACGGCGCGTCCGGCTGAGTGGCAACATGCGGGGCGACCAAGTGATGTATGTCGAGGAGGCGTCCGACCCACTGACGGCACGCGGGGCGGCCGTGTCCACTACGTCATTGCGGGGGCTTCCGAACACGTGAAAACGCATGAATGATCGTTGCGGCGACTGAGCCTGAGCAGCGACGAGGATGGCGCACGGATGCGTCGAGTAACCTATGTATGAAAAATAGCACAAGCCAGCATAAAAAATTATCAAAGTAATATGATCTTTTCTGAAATAGTTCGTGTAAATTGCACCCAAAGACACCCACTGGGTGTGCCACGTGATTGCTAGTTCGGAACCAGCAAGAGTCTAAAAGAGTGAAGGATCCGGCTGAACTCATTTGAGTACTGGACCCAAACGAAGCGGAAGTGAAGTGTTTCCACATAAAAATAAACAACTGAGTACAGAGGTACACTCAGTGGCGTGGCCTCCGAGTGAACGTCATGTGCGACTTCCTCGACACTCGGTAATGTAGAAACGATTACTTAATAGAATGGAGTATGTGAAAAAATGACTTAGCTGCCTGACGACGTGCGGGGCGGTCGAGCGAAGTAGACACGTCCGGCTGAGTGGCGTCGTGTTGGGTGGTCAAGCGATGAAGACGCGTCTAGCTGAGTGGCGACACGCGGGGCAGCCGAGTGACGACGCGCAGAGCAACCAGGTGACCAAGGAGCCTCCAGCCGAGTGACGACACGCGAAGCTGCCGAGTGACGAAGGAGTCTCCAGCCGAGTGACAGCGCGCGGGGCGGTCGAGTGACAAAGGCGCGTCTCGCCGAGTGGCGACGCGCTAGGCGGCCGACTGATGAAGGCACCTACAACCGAGTGACGAAGATGTGTCTCGCCAAGTGGCGGCTCACGGGGCGGTCGACTGATGAAGGCGCGTACAACCGAGTGACGAAGATGTGTCTCGCCGAGTGGCGGCGCGCAGGAGGACCGACTGATTATGATGCGTCCGACTGAGCGACGGCACGCATGTCGGCCGAGTCACTGCATGTTGGTCATCTGTATGCAAAATTCATCTGAAATAATTTCTGTGTGTCATCGTGTTAGTAGCTCGAATGAATGGTCCGTCCGTATAAACTGTTGTTCGGAGACGATGACGGACGAGTGACCCTGCAAGTTAGTAGCAAGCGTAGATACAAATATTTTTGGGTGAACTAAGTGTCCTGTATAGTTGCTAATTTGCAATGAATAAAAACCACGTTTGGTGTTGCCCCCATGCATGCAAAATTTACTGGTGTGGGAAATACTTACGAGGAGCTTAACGAGGCAATTACCTCAGCCGAAACGGTTAGTCCACGTTTAATGCATGGAATTGATCCTCCACCCAATTAACCCGACGTTAAAGGCCTGGCCACCACTACCTTCCGTTTCATGTGCTTGAATACATGCGGTTTAATAGATCGTGGACCATCACGCCCTGTCGTTTCCTTGCTGCATGCAGTTAATTGATCGAGGGACTGGTCCAAGTTATGCATGCACTTACGAGGCAGGCTGGTCAGCACCGGCGCGTCGTCGACCAGGGCCTGGAGATTCCCCTCCAAGGCGAAGCAGTGGCGCAGCGTGAGGTCCGTGAGGCACGGGAAGGCCAGGCGCGCCGACGGCGGCGGCGTCTTTGAGGTTGCAGTGCTCGAGCTCCAGCACCCGGAGCGTGGCGGCGAACGGCAAGGAGCCCAGCGGCAGGCTGTACATCTCGTCGCACTGGTTTTGCTCCTTGGCGGCAATGCGGAGCCCTTCCAGCCCGGCCGCCGCGAGGTCGGCGAGGATGCCGGCGACCCGGACTTCTTCTTTTGGTTCGGGGTTGCTGTACCATCTCTTGAGGGGACGGTAGGCGCCTTCCGTCAGGAAGAGCGTGAGCCTCTTGAGGGTCGTCGTCCCGCGACGGCGGCGGTAGGCGGCGAGGGCGACCATGGCGTCACGGAAGAAGACGTCGAAGCAGCCGTAGCGATCTTGGGCGGAGTAGTGTCTGCTATCCAGGTTGAGGACGCCCGTGCGGCGCCACAGCGGACGCCATCGGCGCGAGAGGACGGCGCTGGTCGCGGCCTCCTTGGCCGGCGCGAAGGACAGGATGTGTTGAAGAAGATCGTCGGGTAGGGCGGAGAGATGGACCACGCAGGCGGTCGTGCATGATGACGGTGAGGCAGACGACGCTGGTAGCCGCGCGCGACGACGACGAGGTAGAAGACACCGGTAGCCGCGCGGGACGACGACAAGGCAGATTGCACCGGTAGCCGTACGTGGAGGCGTAGTCGGCTGTGCAAGGTCGGAGTTTCCTGCTTCCACACCCTTGTTGCTGCTTGGACGGATGTCTGCCGTTGGTGGTTGAAGAAATAACCATATGCATCATGGCTCGATAGACGCTATGCCCCACAGTGGGCGCCAAATGTCGTGGTAACGATTCCGACAATAGAAAGAGGGTAGGATAACGGAGCATGATCTATCAAGATGCACATGGGTGACACAGTGGTTTTAGCGAGTTCAGGCCTCTCACAGTGGAGATAACAACCCTACGTCTCGTGCTCCGGAGAGGCTTTGTTTTATCTGCATGGACATGAGTTACATGGTGTAGAGAGAGAGAGCCAGAGCTCGAGGGAAAGAATGAGCCCGAAGGAGGAGAAGAAGAAGATGTCCCCAGCTATGTGGAGGGGGGGTGGCTTATATAGAGTGTGCCACCTCCTCACCTCTTATGTTACAAGATGGGGCATTGATGCCATAATGTCAGCCCACTACAGATGTCTTGCCGACTGTTGGTATTTGCATGACCGAATGAGTCATACGACCGAGTGGTTGACTGTCATCCGAGTGGATGGAGTGTATTTGTCTGAATGGATCCGTACCGAATGGATTAGATGTTGTCATGATGCAGTAGAAATTTTCCTTGTAGTCCTTAAACTAATAATGAGGTGCCCTTGGGTAGGACGTATTGGTCAGACCTATGACCCTACCCTAAGGCTATATCCCCGTCACTGAGCCTGATGGGATCCCGATGGTGGCCGCGCCCTGCAAGAGCCCACCGCTGCTCGGGCGCAATTGCTTCTGGTAAACTTAGTTTTTTAGTATCAAGTGGACAATTTAGTGTTCATTGGCAACAAAAACAAGTGAATAATATCATGTCGTACTATTTGTCCGTACTTCTCTAAGATCTGAGCATATACCTTGTTAGTAACTTCTGAAACTTTCTGGTATGACATAAGTTTAGAAGTGTAATTTATCATTGTACAAGTGCGTACTGAACCTTAATAACCAGGGGATTCTGTCAGAAATCTCGTGTATAGAACATCACTGTTCGGCCTGCGTAGTCATATTATTCTGAATTTCGAGGAACAAAGATTATGTATATTTGGAGATGTAGGGGTTGAGGAACAAAATAATGTGATTTCGAGGAACAACATTAAATAGGCAGGAGGACAATGGATATTTCTGGGTCAGTATTTTCCAGTTAGATACATATTTGAACTTGCAATTAGGAGGTTCTGAACCTCTCTTTTCTACAAAATAATGTGATTTCGAGGAACAACATTAAATAGGCAGGAGGACAGTGGATATTTCTGGATCAGTATTTTCGAGTTAGATACATATTTGAACTTGCAATTAGGAGGTTCTGAACCTCTCTTTTCTTGAGGGAGAGCGTGCAATGAAGAAACCACCATCACTGGTTTGTCACAGCCGGAGGTAAGTGCATGGTTGTTTGGGTGCTAGCCTTGTAACTGTCACAGGTAATTGATGGTCAACATCCATGGTATGGCTACGTAATGTTTATGTTTCGTCTCATATTAGTAATTCACCAATATGATTAATTAGTACTAATTCGTGTTGGCAAAGTCAATAAATGCATGTTTTTTTTGCCATGCAATGTATAATTTTTTATGTCCCCGATATGAAAATTGTCCCTCTATAAATTTTCTTGCCTCAGTTTCCCGGCTTTCTCGCCAATTTCTTTCACACCTCGTTTCCCGCCAATTGTACTTGAACCTGATGAAGGCTTTTGTGTGTATAGCCTTAACTTTCACCGCTTTACTCTTCACTATCTTGTTGTAAAGCAAGCGATCAATGATTGTGGAAGTAAGGTTAGGATGATCTTGAGGGATACATGGAATAAGACAAGTATGATGAACTATGTCACTTATGACCCAGCTTGTGTCATACTTCGGGAGATAGTCATGCATCTTTTCAGGACAACCCTGGTTTCTGCATACCATTGTCAAGTTTTTCGGACCTGAAACATCAGCTACAAAAACCCTTTGAGTGGACATTGCCCAATCAATGATTGCATTCTTCGGAGCTTGTTTGTTTGGGTACAGGGCACCGGTCGCAATGTTGTTTTGGTGATACTGCCAGGCGGAATCATGACCATCGTTCACTGATAGTCTCCATCGTATCTACTTTTCCAAATTCTTTTGCCCTTGTTTTGGACTCTAATTTGCATGATTTGAATGGAACTAACCTGGACTGACGCAGTTTTCAGCAGAATTGCCTTGGTGTTGTTTTTGTGCAGAAATGAAAGTTCTCGAAACGTCCTGAAAATTTACGGAGATTATTTTTGGAAAATATGAAAAATACCTGCGCAAAGATCCACCTGAGGGGGTGGGCCAGTGGGCCACAAGCCCTGTAGCCGCCACCCCCCCCCCCCTGTGGCGGATGGCAAGCTTGTGGGGCCCAGGTGGCTCTGCCGCCCCCAATCTCAGCTCTATAAGTTCACTTTTGTCCCAGAAAAAATAAAAAAGAGAAGATTTCGTCGCGTTTGCGATACGGAGGCGCCGCCACAACCTGTTCTTCATCTGGAGGGCAGATCTGGAGTCCGTTTTGGGCTCCGGAGAGGGGAAATCGTCGCCATCGTCATCATCAACCTTCTTCCCTCTCCAATTCCATGACGCTCTTCGTCTTTCGTGAGTAATCTATTCGTAGGCTCGCTGGACGGTGATGAGTAGGATGAGATCTATCATGTAATGGAGTTAGTTTTGACGGGGATTTGATCCCTAGTATCCACTATGTTCTGAGATTGATGTTGCTACTACTTTGCCATGCTTAATGCTTGTCACTAGGGCCCGAGTACCATGATTTCAGATCTGAAATTATTATGTTGTCACCAATATATGTGTGTTTTAGATCCGATCTTGCAAGTTGTAGTTACCTACTATGTGTTATGATCCGGCAACCCCGGAGTGACAATAACCGGAACCACTCCCGGTGATGACCATAGTTTGAGGAGTTCATGTGTTCACCAAGTGCTAATGCGTTGGTCCGGTTCTTTATTAAAAGGAGAACCTTAATATCCCGTAGTTTCCTTTTGGACCCCGCTGCCACGGGAGGGATGGACAATAGATGTCATGCAAGTTCTTTTCCCTAAGCACGTATGACGACACACGGAATGCATGTCTATATCACATTGACGAACGGGAGCTAGCCACATATCTCCCCGTGTTATAACTGTTGCATGATGAATATCATCCAAATAAATCATCGACCCATTGCCTATGAGTTTGTCCTACTACTGTTGTTACTTGTCTTGCTCTCTTGCTACTGTTGTTACTTGTCTTGCTCTGTAGATACTGTCGCTTGCTACTGTTGCTACTTGATACTGCTGTCACTATTGTTGTTCCTTGCCACTGCTATTACTCGTTACACTGCTGCTACCTGCAATAATACTTTTTCTCGCGCCGTTGACGGGAAAGAATACTTTCCGTCCACGGGCAACTTCTGGCGCCATTGATACGACAGTTAGGAATAGTCTGCCATCAACAGATCATTTCTGACACCGTTGTTATCATACTACTTTGCTGCTGATACCTTGCTTGCAAATACTAATCTTTTAGGTGTGGTTGAATCTGACACATTCAGCTGCTAATACTTGAGAGTATCCTCTCACCTCATATAGGTGTATCAACAAATTTGGATCGAATACTCTACCCTCGAAAACTTCTGCGATCCCGCGCGCTGGTGGGCCGTCAACAACATTCTTCTAGTTTCTATTGCCAGAGAGTGCTAGCAGCATTCTTCTGGTGCCGTTGTAGGGGAAGGTCTGCTGTCACGGAGTCATTCACCAACATTGCAGATGAGAAGTCTTGATTCCATGATGCAGGAATAGGCGCTTGATGTGCGTTCTCTTCTTCATCTGACTGCACGGAATCATCAGAAATATCACTTTCTCTATCTTCTTGATGCATCTGATTTTGTATGTGTCCGTCTATCTCGTCAGCATCCACCTTGCCGCTGACATAATCATCTGCATTTCCTCCTTCTCCCCGACTGCTCTGGCCTGCTTCGTAAACATTATATCCAGCATCCCTTCACTGCTCTGGCCATAATCATAACTACATCCAGCTTCAGGTGCAGTCATCGGCTTCAGCACGGGGAGCAGTAAGGCGACAGGATTACATATCCCATCCTCGCAAGCTTTTAACCGGTGCACCCACTGGTCGTCCCGCTCTATATGCTTCAAATAAAAGTAAATATTTGAACTGGACCGGGTCCATAATGCATAAACACCGACGGTGCGTATTTCAATATTAAACCCTAAACATTCGGCCAACCATTATTTCAACTGACTAACATACCATGTTTCAGGAAAAGTCACTAGCACCTCAATGTACTGAAATTCACTAAGATCAGTTCCCATCTCATTTGTTTGAACAGTATCAGGACTATAGTGAAAACCCAACTTCACTAAATCAGACATCTCTGCTCACCTAAAAAATTATTCAACAACGACTAATTTTAGAAGAAGGACAAACCTATTTTTTTTTCGAATCAATTAAAAATTACAAGACCTAAATATATTCCCCAAATCTACCAAAACAGCTAAAAATAATTAAACAACTTAACTAACATTTTCCGAATCAACTAAAAATTAGAAGACCTAATATATTTCCCAAATCTATCGGAGCAACTAAAATTATTTAAATAGCTTAATTGACATTTTCTGAATCAACTACAAATTAGAAGACCTAAATATATTTTCCAAATATACCGGAGCACCTAGAAATTATTCAACAATGCTACGGAAACAAATGTTGAATTTTACCCTTGAAGCATGCGAAGAAACGATGAACGACGAATGACGAACGACGAACACCACCACCTCCATCTCCACTACAACCACAAACTTCACGCACACTCCACCACCACCCCCACCACCACCTCCACCTCAACCTCCACCACCACCACCTCCACCTCAACCTCCACCACCACCACCAAAAAAATGGTCAACACAACCACCGCGAACTACCCCATCACGAGCGAGGTGGATGGCTTGGCTGCCCTAACCCTAGACAATACAACTATGGTGAAAAATGTGAGAAAAACGGTTAGGATTTAGTGTAGAGATGAGGGAGTTTTCGGGTGGGGAGAGAAGAAAGGGGAGAAGGAGAGAAATAAATAGATAAGGACGAAGAGGAGGAAGAAGGAGAGGGAGGGTTGGCTCACATCGGCCACCTATCGGCCTCGCCAAGGCCCAAAGGCCTATCGGCCACCCTCCAAGTCGAGTGGGTGCGAGCGACGTGGCCCGGTCAATAGTCGGCTACCACGTGGCCGACTGGGGGTTAATCGGTCACACCAAGGCCGACTGGAGGCACTCGGCTACGGCTAGGTCGGCTGAAGCCAGTCGGCTTCAGTCAGGCCGATGCCATTATATTTTTGAAATTTTTTCAAACGGTGCAATATTTTTCAAAAACAATAATATTTTTAGCAAAATAGATGATGTGGACGTGCACCTTAGGGAGAGGGTCTTTGAGCCATGCTTATTAAACTAGGGTTTTAATTTTATTTTTTCTTCTGTCGTAATGCACGTACAGTTTTCCTAATAAGATCGCCGGTCATATCGACGCTCGACGGAGCTACCGTGTTTCAACCAGCGGCTCCATGATATAAATCCATGCCCTACCACCGGCGGCAGCAAGATCGATGAGGAAGAATATGAATAGGGTTAGACGGATCCATTGAATCGTGAACGTACACAATTATCAAAGAGTACTCGGGCCACATCTACTTCATCTTGGACGTTGTACGGTTATTGACTGCCTACCATCTTGGGCCTGCATTATCATGTCGTGGACACGGTACTTCGAATTAGGCTGTTGTATTGTTTAGAACTAACTCTAACAAAAAAATATGAGAAAAGATTACATCCACCGGCTGATCCGGTTGATTCCATCCGCCGCTCGCTCGTCCGTTAGATCTCGTCTCGATCACGAACCATTTTTCGAAACAGGCTCGTTGTTTCAGAAACTGAAGCGTTGTTTCAGGAACGGGGGCTGAAGTTGGAGCCAGGTTCCCCGTCGTGGCTCCTCTGCTACCGGGGACGAGCCTGCCGGAGTCCGGTGAACCGCCGCCGCCGTCGGTCCTCGCCAGCTCGCCGGATCGCTGGATCCCCATCTCGCGCGGCGAACGAGGAGGTGTGCGGCGCGGACGCCAGCGAGCTCCCGCCACCGGGGAGCTTTTCTGCCTCTCTGGAGATGCGTCCCTGCTCGCGCGCCCGACTCTCCGTTGAGCATGGATCCCGGCCGCAACGTGACTTTCGTTGCAAAAATTTCTGAAACTCGACCGTTGTTGCAAAAAACTCTTCCGTAAAAATACCTATGTTATAGAAAGACGAAGAAAAAAAAATTCTGCAACAAGCAAATTGTTTCTCAAACTCGACCGTTGTTTCAGGAATTAATGGATCCAAAGTTTATTTCTTGCAACAAAGCGGAAGTTTCCGTAACTCGATCGTCGTTTCAGGAAATAATTACTGACCATGCGGCGGGGATGCGTGGCGTTAGATCGGCATCCGACGGCTAGCTAGGTGACGGATAATTTTTTGAAATCATCCGACGAAAGCGTAGCGTTTCTCAAAAAATATGCATGACGCGTCTTGTATGCGGAACTTTTTATTGCGATTGTGTTTGAGGTGGACTCTCGAGGGAGCGGTCGTAGAGAGTCGGTTTTAATATTTTCGTGAGATCTCCTGAAGAAGAAACACTCTGCACCATTGAACAACCTACCCAAAATAAACAGGGCTATATTTATCAAATCCATTCGACAGATCCACTATGCATGGCATGCGAAGCCCATCTATTGAGGGAACAAAATAACATTGAAAGAGGATTTCGTTCTAGACTCGACTCAGAGGGATAGACAAATATTAGGAGGAAGAGACGGATAGAGAGTTGATCAATCAATTAGATTGATCATCAATCATGTCTTACCTGCGCAAAAAATCCATGGATTTTCTCAAGACCTTCGACGTGCCGGCGAAGAATCCGTCGGAGGATGCGCAACGCCGGTGGCGGGAGGCCGTCGGCACGCTCGTCAAGAACAGGCGCCGGCGTTTCCGCATGGTCCCCGATCTCGACAAGCGATCCCAGGCTGAGACGCAACGCCGCAACATCCAGGTTCGTCATCTGATGTGATACCTTCGATCTCGCCGTATTCTTCTTCGCCGAGGTACGTAGCTAGTTGATCCACTGTAATGCGGATCTGAGCTAGAAACAGAATAACTGGATTTCAGTTGCAATCAGTTTTCGATCTGCGTGATGGCCGAGAGTTACGGGATCACATCAACATGTGTTTAAAGCCATCGAAATCTGTTAGAGGTTGCTGCAATAGGTTGAGATTGACTGCTTGTGTAACCTCCGTGGTGGAGTTAAGCCGGCTTCAATTCGTCTTGACTCTTGACCTAAATTATCTCTTCTGATGTTTTTCGTGGCGTCTCCACAGGAAAAGCTTCGCGTCGCGCTCTACGTGCAGAAGGCCGCTCTGCAGTTCATCGATGGTATGTACGTACGCCTGAATCACCGCCACGCCAACCTGCCATAAGCATCCCATCAGTTTGATTTATGTCCAAATATGCTCCTCTGATCGCTCGTAACAATGGCCGCCGCAGCTGCCCGCCGGGTGGAGCACCCGCTGTCGGAGCTGGCGCGGCAGTCGGGCTTCTCCATCAGCGCCGAGGAGCTGGCCTCGTTGGTGCGCGGCCACGACAACAAGAGCCTGCGCCTCCACAAGGGCGTCGAGGGCCTGGCCCGCAAGGTGAACGTCTCCCTCGCCGACGGCGTCAGATCCGACGACGTGGGCGTCCGCGGCGAGGTCTACGGCGCCAACCACTACCCCGAGAAGCCGGCCCGCACCTTCTGGATGTACTTGTGGGACGCCAGCCAGGACATGACGCTCATGCTGCTCGCGCTCTGCGCCGTCGTCTCCGTAGTCATCGGCATCGCTACCGAGGGCTGGCCCGGGGGCATGTACGACGGCCTCGGCATCATGCTCACCATCTCCCTCGTCGTCACCATCACCGCCGCCAGCGACTACAAGCAGTCGCTCCAGTTCCGGGACCTCGACAGGGAGAAGAAGAAGATCGAGATCCAGGTCACGCGCGACGGCTTCCGCCAGAAGGTCTCCATCTACGACATCGTCGTCGGCGATATCGTCCATCTGTCCATCGGCGACCAGGTCCCGGCGGACGGGCTGTTCGTTGATGGCTACTCGTTCATCGTCGACGAGTCGAGCCTGTCCGGCGAGAGCGAGCCGGTGCACGTGTCGGCCACCAACCGGTTCCTGCTGGGCGGGACCAAGGTGCAGGACGGGTCGGCGAGGATGCTGGTGACGGCGGTGGGGATGCGGACGGAGTGGGGGAACCTGATGGAGACGCTGAGCCAGGGCGGCGAGGACGAGACGCCTCTGCAGGTGAAGCTCAACGGCGTCGCAACCATCATCGGCAAGATTGGGCTCGCCTTCGCGGTGCTCACCTTCACCGTGCTCATGGCGAGGTTCCTCATCGGCAAGGCTGATGCACCAGGCGGGCTGCTGACATGGGGGATGGACGACGCGCTGTCGGTGCTCAACTTCTTCGCCGTCGCGGTCACCATCATCGTGGTCGCGGTGCCGGAAGGCCTGCCGCTCGCCGTCACGCTCAGCCTGGCGTTCGCCATGAAGAAACTCATGCAGGAGCGCGCTCTCGTGCGGCACCTCTCGGCGTGCGAGACCATGGGGTCCGCCAGCTGCATCTGCACCGACAAGACCGGCACGCTCACCACCAACCACATGGTCGTCGAGAAAGTCTGGGCTGCCGGCGGGGCGACCACGGTGAGCACCGCCAAGGGCTTCGAGGAGCTCACCTCGTCGGCGCTGTCGGAGGGGTTCGCCAAGCTTCTTCTGGAGGGCGTCTTCCAGTGCTCCGGCTCCGAGGTCGTGCGCGGCAAGGACGGAAAGACCAGCGTCATGGGCACGCCCACCGAGTCGGCCATCCTCGAGTTCGGGCTCGGGGTGGAGAAGAACACCTGCATCGAGCACGCGGCCGCCCCGAAGCTCAAGGTGGAGCCGTTCAACTCGGTGAAGAAGACCATGGGCGTGGTGGTCGCGTCCCCGAACGCCGGCGGCCGGCCACGAGCGTTCCTCAAGGGGGCCTCCGAGGTCGTGCTCCGCCGGTGCAGCAACGTGGTCGTCGACCGCCACGGCAGCATCGTGGCCCTGACGGAGAAGAACTACGGGAAGCAGGTGGCCGGCGCCATCGACACGTTCGCGTGCGAGGCGCTGCGCACGCTCTGCCTGGCGTACCAGGACGTCGCCAGCGAGAACGAGGTCCCCAACGACGGTTACACGCTCATCGCCGTGTTCGGCATCAAGGACCCGCTCCGACCAGGCGTGAGGGAGGCCGTGGAGACCTGCCACATCGCGGGGATCAACGTCCGCATGGTCACCGGCGACAACATCAGCACGGCCAAGGCCATCGCGAGAGAGTGCGGCATCCTCACGGAGGACGGCGTCGCCATCGAGGGTCCCGAATTCCGGCAGATGAGCCCCGACCAGATGAGGGCGATCATACCAAAAATCCAGGCACGTATCTCCCATCACCATTCTCCATGCTCTGCTTCTTCTATGGTGACACTGTATGCTTGGTGTGTCCTGCATGCAGGTGATGGCGCGGTCGCTGCCGCTGGACAAGCACACGCTGGTGACCAACCTGAGGGGCATGTTCAACGAGGTGGTGGCCGTCACCGGAGACGGCACCAACGACGCGCCGGCGCTGCACGAGGCTGACATTGGCCTCGCCATGGGCATCGCCGGAACAGAGGTTTGTACCCTGTACCTTACTGCCCTGCTATCTTCCATTCTTCGTCCTGGCATCACCGCATGAGGTTACACTCCATGCTTGCGATTGCGATTGCGATTGCGAATTCTCAGGTTGCCAAGGAGAACGCGGACGTGATCATCATGGACGACAACTTCTCCACCATCATCAACGTCGCCAAATGGGGCCGCTCCGTGTACATCAACATCCAGAAGTTCGTGCAGTTCCAGCTCACCGTCAACGTGGTGGCCCTCATGGTCAACTTCGTCTCTGCATCCTTCACAGGTACAAACAATGACACAGCTGAAACTCCATTGATTCTGCACTCTCTGAGCGAACTCTGTAAATGTGTTCAGGGAGCGCGCCGCTGACGATCGTGCAGCTGCTGTGGGTGAACCTGATCATGGACACCCTGGGCGCGCTGGCGCTGGCGACGGAGCCGCCGAGCGACGCCATGATGCGGAGGCCGCCGGTCGGCCGGGGCGACAACTTCATCACCAAGGTCATGTGGAGGAACATCGCCGGCCAGAGCATCTTCCAGCTCGTCGTGCTCGGCGCCCTCCTCTTCAGAGGGGACAGCCTCCTGCACATGAACGGCGACGGCCAACTGCTCAACACCTTCGTCTTCAACACCTTTGTCTTCTGCCAGGTACCACGCTCCTTCTCACGCCATGAGCCTACACGAGATCGAAACCCAAACCTGTCAACTTCCATTGGTAATTTCAGGTCTTCAACGAGGTGAACAGCAGAGAGATGGAGAAGATCAACGTCTTCAGCGGCATGTTCAGCAGCTGGGTCTTCTCGGCGGTGGTCGGCGCCACCGTCGGGTTCCAGGTGATCCTGGTGGAGCTGCTGGGGACGTTCGCCGGCACGGTGCACCTCAACGGGAGGCTGTGGCTCCTGAGCGTGCTCATCGGGTCGGTCAGCCTGATCATCGGCGCCGTGCTCAAGTGCATCCCCGTCGGCTCCGGCGACGGCTCGTCGGATCGCCACGACGGATACCAGCCCATCCCCGCCGGCCCCGGCGCCGTCTGATTTTTCAAGACCTTTTACCGTTGTTTCTCTCTAGGAAGAGGAAAATATGTTGATCTTTTGATTGAATACGATCTTTGCATGCAGCTTCAGTTCAGTGTAGGACGCGCCGGAACATACTTTGCGGCGATTACCATTCCAAGAGATTTGAGTTTCTTTTTTGCCATTGTTTGTTTTTTGTGCAGTCTAGCCAAAGATGATCATGAGTTTTCATAATATGATTAGATATCATGTATGCAGTTGATTATCATGTATACACCAAGGTGGATTGTTGCTACAAGTTCAAACTTGTTACGATTGATGTATTGTTACGAACACTATGTGGTATTTAGCGACGAGCTTTGCTACACCTACGAGATAATGGTACACGAAGTTAGGTACAAGATGATGTGGATTTGTTTAATTGGACAGCACGCTTCCTCACCCTAAAAATCAGGGGGATTAGTTAGGATAAAAGAACAGAAACTCTTACCTTTCACCGACGGATCCAAATAAACTGTCCACCGCTTCCTCGTCCGTCGGATCTTACTCCATCTAACCCCGCGTCAAACAATTTCTGAAACTGGGGCACAGTTTCTAAAACCGGGCATCGCCGGCCTGCTGTGGCTCGCCGCCCCTCTGTCGTCGGCCTGCTGCGGCCCCGCCCCCCCCCCCCTCCGCCACCGGTCCCGCATGCCCCGCCGTGGTGTGCCGCCGCCGGCCGATCCTGCCGCCACCGCAGCCCCAGCCACCGGCGGCGGAGCCCCCAGCCATCGCCGTCGCGTTCCTGCAGCCGGCCGACTCGCGTCGGCCCTGCCTCCCCGCGCCAGACCGGATCCCGGCTGGGGTAGTGCTTCTGCAACCTGACTTTGTTGGCAAAAATTCCTGAAACTCGACCGTTGTTGCAAAAAATTCTTCCGTAAAAATACCTATGTTACACATAGACGAAGAAAAAAAAAATCTGCAACAAGCAAATTGTTTCTGAAACTCGACCATTGTTTCAGGAATTAACGGATCCAAAGTTTATTTCTTGCAACAAAGCGAAAGTTTCTGCAACTCGAGCGTCGTTTCAGGAAATAACTACTGACCATGCGGCTGGATGCGAGCGCGTTAGATCAAACGACTGTTAGCTCGGGCATCCGACGGCTAGCTAGGTGACGGATAATTTTTAGAACTCATCCGGCGGACGCGTAGGGTTCCCCATAAAAGAAGGAGATAGCAGTTTTAAGTAAGATTACGTAACAATTTTCGTAGGTGTAGCATTTTTGTTTAGCGACCAATATATTAGATCCGGCGGAAGCATTTGGTTCCGAATGAACGGTACCAAAAAATAACTGGTAAACTGTTTTGAAAGAATTCTGAATTATTTTGTGAATGTTTGTGCTAGTATCGTAAGCATGCTTGACAAATTTTAAGCGAGACTGAGCAGTAGTGTTTCGTCAGTGAAAATAAATAAATTCGGATCACATTTTGGGATAACATTTGGTGCTTAATTTTTTTTGCACAAGCTAAAATGTATACCATTTTTGCTAGCCATGCAACCATGACACATACATTTGGGAATATTTTACTGTTTTTATCTGGATTATTTTGACACCTTTGCAAACAGTTTTTTAATTTCGTGAATAATTTTTGAACTGACAAACATTTTTGAACACACACACAATTTTAAAATTCATGAAAAATGTTTGAGATTCAGCTACATGTCTTGAAATTCGTCATTTATTATGAATTAGCAAACAGTTTTATGAAATTCACAAACTTTGTTGTATTCACAGGCGTTGTTTTAAAAGAACAAAGATGTTTTGAAAATGGGTTCACTTTTGTTGATTTGGATTTGCAAACAGTTTTTTAATTCATGAACATTTCATGAATATCCAATATTGTTTTAATTTGTGAATATATTTTTGAAATACATATTTTTTATAAATTTCGTGAACTGTTTTATAAGTTAAGAACATTTTTTAAATCCCAAACAATTGTTGGAATTTGATACCCTGGAAAAGTTCTAGAAGTGAAATAATAATAAAAAACCAAAAAAGAACGAATAAATGTGAAGAAAAGAAAGGAGGGCCCAGCCCACACATGGACTGCCCCAAAATACGCGATAAGGACGTAGTGGGGTCCTCGATTGTATCTGACACCGGTTCTAGTCCAAATGGAAATGAACATTTTATGAAATCCAAAGTTTTTTTTTATCCGTGAACAATTGTTTTTGAAATACAGAAAAGTTTTGAAATTCATGAACGGTTTCCGAAATTAAGAACATTTTTTCAAATCCCAAACAATTTTTCTGAATTTGATACTATGAAAAAGTTATGGAAGTAAAATAAATAAATAAATGAAAAAAGAGATAGGAGTGCCCAGCCGACATATAGGCAGTCCCAAAATGCACGATCGGCATGCAGTGGGGTGTTCGATTGTATCTGCCCGCAAGAAATCTCGAAGCCACCCATTAATCACAAGACTCCCGTTCTGGTCGAACATGAAATAAATATATTTTAAATTCATAAACATTTTATGAAATCCCAAGTATATTTTAATTCATGAAAATCTTTTTGAAATACCAAACATTTTTAAATTCGTGAAAAGATTTTAAAAGTAAGAACCGTCTTTAAATCCTAAAAAAAATTGAATTTGATATTTTCGAGAAGTTCTATAAGTAAAATAACAAAAAACAAACAAAGCTGAAAAATGAAAGAATAAAAACGAATAAAATATTTTGGGCCTGTGTGCCGGCCGACCCAAAATGTGCAATGGGGGCGTAGTTGGGTGCCCAATTATATCTGAGTCCCGTTCTGGTTGAAAAGGAAATGAACATATTTTGAATTCATTAACATTTGTTTTTGAAATACAGAAGTTTTTCTTAATTCGTGAACATTTTCCGAAATCCCAAACGGTTTTTTGAATTTGATATTCTTGAAGAGTTCTAGAAGTAAATTAATTGAAATTAAAAATGAAAGAATCAAAATGAATAAAACACAGGAGCCCCCAGCTCGCACATGAGCCGGTCCAAAAAACATGATGGCGGCACAGTGGGAATGTTCGATTGTTCTCCCTCCGTCTTAAAATAAGTGACTTAAAAATGACTCAACTTTGTATTAAAATTATTACAAAGTTGAGTCATTTTTGAGTCACTTATTTCGGGACGGAGGTGGTATCTAACTCTAGTTGTTATTGAAGAAGAATTGACCATTTTTTGAATACATAAGCATTTAACGAAACCTGGTTATGTTTTTTATTTCGTGAATATTTGTTTGAAGTACAAAACATTTTTAAAATTCATGAACAGTTCTTGAAACTAAGGAGAAAATTTGAAATCCCAAAGAATTGTTTTGAACTTGGTACTCAAGAGATGTTCTTGAAGTAAAATAACAAAAAAAAAGACAAAAAAAAGAATGAATGAAAACGAACTTGGGACCTCATGTGGTTGAGCCTTCGCCGTTAGCACTTTACCAGGTAAGCCTCTTTATCTAAACTAGACGATGCCCCGCATGTTACTGTGGAAAACATATTAAAAATATATGGATAAATGTTACAAAATTAATTTTAATGCAACAATCATTATAAAAATGTCTTGCTTAATTACCTAGAAAAAAAATCATGCATGAGGGTATGTTTACATGAAGAGATTAATGAAAAAATAACTTTTGACTACATGCATGACTTGATGATGTGGCATTGTTGCATGAAAACGAAAAATTGAATAATGGGTTATAGCTATTTGCGAATAGAAAATAAGGGAGCACGGGGCATAAGAACTAAGACCCGGCACAGGAAAATGAGATCCAAGCTCCATATTATGTGATCATGGCGGATTGCTTCAAACTAGCATGTGGAATAACACTCTTAAAATTTCAGTAGTGCCCTAGGAAAGCTAATAATTTAGCAGATCCCTTAACAAGACATGCGTGTAACTTCAAATGTTCATGTGATGAACCTCCTAATTTACCTTTACCACATCCTGTATATATATAAATGTTGGGGAACATCGCATGGAAAACAAACAAAAAATCTGCGTTCACCAAGATCAATCTAGGAGATGCACATCCACGAGAGGAGAGATTGCATGTACATACTCTTGTAGATCGCTAAGCGGAAGAGTAAAGGGAAGAGGTTGATGTAGTCGAACGTCTTCGCGATCCAATCACGATCCGTTCCGCGAACTCCCAATCAAGCGTCAAACGGACGGCACCTCCGCGCTGAACATACGTACAGCTTGATGACGCCTTCACCTCCTCGATCCAGCGAGTGATGGTGAAGTAGAAGCCCAAGTCCTCCGGCAGCACGACGGCATGGTGAGATGGTGGTGGTGATAGCTTAGTGCTAGCAGCCCACAGCAACGACACTAGAGAAATGTTGTTGACGTGTTCCTGACTTGATGCCTCCACGGCAACAGAGCCAGAACTGCTCCTAGTTGCTCAACAATTAGCAATTGTCTTGCAATGGCCCACCAGCGCGTGGGTTCGCGGCAGTTTTCGAGGGTAGAGTATTCAACCCAAATTTGTTGGTTCGCCCGACAGGAGGTGAGAGGATACTCTCAAGTATTAGCAGTTGAATGTGTCAGATTCAACCACACCTGAAAGATTAGTATCTGCAAGCAAAGTATCAGTAGCAAAGTAGTATGATAGCAACGGTGTCAGAAACAATCTGGTGACAAGGCAGACTATTCCTAACTGTCTTATCAATGGCGCCAGAAGTTGCCCGTGGACGGGAAATATTCTTTCCCGTCAACGTCGAGAAAAAGTATTGTAGCAGCAGTGTAACGAGTAACAGAAGTGGCAAGGAACAGCAGTAGTGACAGCAGTAGCAAGTAGCAACAGTAGCAAGGCAAAGCAAGTAACAGCAACAGCAACAGTAGTAACAGCAGTAGAGCAAAGCAAGTAACAACAGTAGTGGGACAAACTCGTAGGCAATGGACCGGTGATTCGTCGGATGATATTGTGACAGCCCGAGACCGACGCCCCAGAAGATTCCCCCGTCTATTCCGTTTCCATCGTGTGTTATTTTTATTTGTTGCATCATCATTTAGTTTGCATCATCGCATCATGCATGGCATCATTTCTTTTGTGTGCTTGTCTTGTGTGGCTAGTTGCACCTTGGTATGAGTGTGAGGCATGTGTGGGTGTGTTTGGGCTTGTGCAATGTGAGTGGGTGCATCAAGTGTCACCTCAAAAAACCCCTTGTTGTACCATGTTCTCAAAAACTCCCTCTTTTCCATTTTTCCTTGGGGGCAGATTTAAGTCTCTGATTTCAATCAAATAAAATGATCCTCCTCTTTTTTAAATCCTTCTTATGAATTGTGGAGGCAACCCCTCTGGTTTTATCTTTATTTTCCTTTTGTTTTATTTAAAAATCAGAGCCCATTTAAAATTATATGCATTTAATTTTGATCTCCTAAAATGTCCCATTTTTTTCTTAAACTTTGGCAACATTTTAGAAGCCCAAATGTGTTTTTATTTTTGTTTTACTCCTTTTATTTTATCTTTTGGATTTATTCAAAATCCATTTATTTTTTATTTGCGCAAGCGTTTTCTTTTAGTTTCGGAGAGAGAGGAGAGAGCAGAGTGGGCTTCCTGGCCCATCTCCTTTTCTCTGTGGCGAGCCCACCTCCCTCTCCTCTCCCTGCGCGTGCCTCCTCCTCCTCCCCTCTCGATCCAGCAGCCTCCTCCCGATCCCCTTCTTCCCTGCAGCTCCCTGCCATGGCGATCCCCCTCGTTCCTCCCTCCGCTCGCCGGCCTCCTCCTGCCCCTGCGCTGCAAAGCCCCTCCAGGCCCTCGCCGACTGCGCGTCTCCCCTCTCCCTCTTCCGCCGCGTGCCCGCGCCGCCTCGCAGCTCCCCTGCCTGAACCCCTGGTCGCCGCGCCGCCCGCCGTGGTAGCTCCTGCCGCTGCGCCCCGCCTGCAGGTCCCCTGCGCCGCGACCCTCGCCGTGCTCGCTTCCCTGCCGGAGCCGCAGCCCCATGCCGAGCAAGCCACCGCCAGCCTCGCTGCGTCGCCTGCTGCAGGTGTCGTCGCCGCCTCCCCTGATGAAGACGAGCCCGAGCGCACCTTCCTGGTTCCCCTCGAACTCGTTCCCCCACTCGCCGGATGCTTGCTTGCCGCTATGTTGCTGCCGCCTGACGCTGTTGATGCCTTGCTGCTACCGATGTGCCTGCTAGCCTGCTGTTGCGTGTTGTTGCCGTTTTGCTGCCTGCTTGCCTGCTTAGCTGTTGTGCCTGCTGATGCTGTTGCTTAGCCGCCGATGCTCTTGCTGCTGCCTAGTTGCTTGCTGCTGCTAGATGTTGTTGTTGCTTGCCTGCTAGTTGCTAGCCATTGCTGCTTGTAGATGATGCTGCCGCTTGCTTGCATTGCCTGATGTTGCTTGCTACTTGGTTGCCTGCCTGCCGCGTGCTGCTAGCTGTGGCTTGCTGTAGCTATTGCGTATTGCTGTCGCTGTTACCTGCCGTAGCTTGCTGTTAGTTGTTAGTTGCTGACTATTGCCGCTGTCGCTGGTGGCCGTCACCGAAGACCGCGTGCTCCATCCCCGCCATCGTGGCCCGTCGACAAGATCACGAGTACCACTACTCCCACGACGACCCCGAACCATCTACGGAACCGTGTTCGTCTACCGACGCCAAGAGTACGACTACTGTCGACGAGGCCATGTACAACTACTTCCACGACGACCACGATGATCTTTGTTCTCCTTCACCGAACCGATCCGCCCGAACGCACGCTTCGAAGGTATACATTGGAACGTTGTCGAGAACCGTGTGCATGTGATGTATGAGATGATTGTATGTTTGCGCCTATATGTTGCCCGTTGCACGTTGTCCCTCTTATGTTGTGCCCCGACACATGGGAACCCGGTAACCGGGATCACCCCATCTTTATTTACCATTCCCGCACGCGTTCCGAGTATGTTGGCACGATACCTCGACGAGTTATCGGGATAGGAACGTTGCCGTGGCATCGTTTCCGTCTTGCCGCCATGGTTCCCTCTTGCTCGCCGTGGCGACACCTGTTTCTTTCTCTTCTTGCCCGTGATGTTTGAACTCGCATGCATGGCGCATTCATGGCATAATATATTGTGTTGCATGTCTCGTGTGCCGTAGCTCCGTTCTAAGTCCCGTGTGTTAACCGTCTAGGATGCCACGTAGAACCGTCGCTTCACCCCTTGCCATGTTAACAACAATTAAATATTGCCGTGTAAATAAACGGGAGTGAATTAAATAATTAAGCGTGAAGTTTCGTCGATATGTAACTCGTTGCATATCGAGCGTCACTTAATGTGTAGAGTTTGTGTGAGGTGAATTGCCATGCCATCCCTTGCATCGTTGAACTGATCATGCATCATAGTAGGTTGTGCATCATGTTGTGCATCGTGTGGTGAATATCTGTGTTGATGTTTGTTTCCGGTTTGTGTTGGGGAACGTCGCATGGGAAACAAAAAATTTCCTACGCGCACGAAGACCTATCATGGTGATGTCCATCTACAAGAGGGGATGAGTGATCTACGTACCCTCGTAGACCGTACAACAGAAGCGTTAGAGAACGCGGTTGATGTAGTGGAACGTCCTCACGTCCCTAGATCCGCCCCGCGAACAATCCCGCGATCAGTCCCACGATCTAGTACCGGACGGACGGCACCTCCGCGTTCAGCACACGTACAGCTCGACGATGATCTCGGCCTTCTTGATCCAGCAAGAGAGACGGAGAGGTAGAAGAGTTCTCCGGCAGCGTGACGGCGCTCCGGAGGTTGGTGATGACCTTGTCTCAGCAGGGCTCCGCCCGAGCTCCGCAGAAACGCGATCTAGAGGGAAAACCGTGGAGGTATGTGGTCGGGCAGCCGTTGGAAAGTCGTCTCAAATCAGCCCTAAAACCTCCGTATATATAGGTGGGAGGGAGGGGACCTTGCCTTGGGGCTCAAGGAGCCCCAAGGGGGTCGGCCGAGTCCAAGGGGGAGGACTCTCCCCCCCCCAAACCGAGTTGGACTAGGTTTGGTGGGAGGGAGTCCCCCTTCCTTCCCACCTCCTCCCTTTTTTTTTCTTTCTCTCTTGATTTTCTTCTCCTTGGCGCATAGAGCCTTTTGGGCTGTCCCACCAGCCCACTAAGGGATGGTGTGCCACCCTCAAGGTCTATGGGCTTCCCCGGGGTGGGTTACCCCCCCGGTGAACTCCCGGAACCCATTCGTCATTCCCGGTACATTCCCGGTAACACCGAAAACCTTCCGGTAATCAAATGAGGCCATCCTATATATCAATCTTCGTTTCCGGACCATTCCGGAAACCCTCGTGACGTCCGTGATCTCATCCGCGAATCCTAACAACATTCGGTAACCAACCATATAACTCAAATACGCATAAAACAACGTCGAACCTTAAGTGTGCAGACCCTGCGGGTTCGAGAACTATGTAGACATGACCCGAGAGACTCCTCGGTCAATATCCAATAGCGGGACCTGGATGCCCATATTGGATCCTACATATTCTACGAAGATCTTATCGTTTGAACCTCAGTGCCAAGGATTCATATAATCCCGTATGTCATTCCCTTTGTCCTTCGGTATGTTACTTGCCCGAGATTCGATCGTCAGTATCCATATACCTATTTCAATCTCGTTTACCGGCAAGTCTCTTTACTCGTTCCGTAATACAAGACCCCGCAACTTACACTAAGTTACATTGCTTGCAAGGCTTGTGTGATGTTGTATTACCGAGTGGGCCCCGAGATACCTCTCCGTTTACACGGAGTGACAAATCCGAGTCTTGATCCATACTAACTCAACTAACACCTTCGGAGATACCTGTAGAGCATCTTTATAGTCACCTAGTTACGTTGCAACGTTTGATACACACAAAGCATTCCTCCAGTGTCAGTGATTTATATGATCTCATGGTCATAGGAATAAATACTTGACACGCAGAAAACAATAGCAACAAAATGACACGATCAACATGCTACGTCTATTAGTTTGGGTCTAGTCCATCACGTGATTCTCCTAATGACGTGATCCAGTTATCAAGCAACAACACCTTGTTCATAATCAGAAGACACTGACTATCTTTGATCAACTGGCTAGCCAACGAGAGTCTTGCTAGGGATGGTGTTTTGTCTATGTATCCACACATGTAAATGAGTCTTCATTCAATACAATTATAGCATGGACAATAAACGATTATCTTGATACAGGAATTATAATAATAACTATATTTATTATTGCCTCTAGGGCATAATTCCAACAGTCTCCCACTTGCACTAGAGTCAATAATCTAGCCCTCAAATCACCATGTGAATTACATTGTAATAAATCTAACACCCATACAGTTCTGGTGTCGATCATGTTTTGGCCGTGGAAGAGGTTTAGTCAGCGGGTCTGCTACATTCAGATCCGTGTGCACTTTGCATATATTTACATCCTCTTCCTCGACGTAGTCGCGGATGAGGTTGAAGCGTCGTTTGATGTGTCTGGTCTTCTTGTGAAACCGAGGTTCCTTTGCTAAGGCAATGGCACCCGTGTTGTCACAGAACAAGGTTATTGGATTCATTGCGCTTGGCACCACTCCAAGATCCGTCATGAACTGCTTCATCCAGACACCCTCCTTAGCCGCCTCCGAGGCAGCCATGTACTCCGCTTCACATGTAGAATCTGCTACGACGCTTTGCTTGGAACTGCACCAGCTTACTGCACCCCCATTAAGAAGAAATACGTATCCGGTTTGCGACTTCGTCCGGATCTGTGTCAAAGCGTGCATCGACGTAACCTTTTACGGCGAGCTCTTCGTCACCTCCATATACGAGAAACATCTCCTTAGTCCTTTTCAGGTACTTCAGGATATTCTTGACCGCTGTCCAGTGATCCATTCCTGGATTACTCTGGAACCTACCTGCCATACTTATGGCCAGGCTAACATCCGGTCTAGTGCACAGCATCGCATACATGATAGAACCTATGGCTGAAGCATAGGGGACGGAGCGCATATGCTCTTTATCTTCATCAGTTGCTGGGCACTGAGTCTTACTCAATCTCGTACCTTGTAAAACTGGCAAGAACCCTTTCTTGGACTGTTCCATTTTGAACCTCTTCAAAACTTTATCAAGGTATGTGCTTTGTGAAAGTCCTATCAGGCGTTTTGATCTATCCCTATAGATCTTAATGCCTAGAATGTAAGCAGCTTCTCCTAGGTCCTTCATAGAGAAACTTCTATTCAAGTAACCTTTTATGCTCTCCAAAAGCTCTATGTTGTTTCCAATCAGTAATATGTCATCCACATATAATATTAGAAACGCCACAGAGCTCCCACTCACTTTCTTGTAAATACAAGATTCTCCAACCACTTGTAATGTAAGCGTTTGTTCCAACTCCGAGATGCTTGCACCAGTCCATAAATGGATCGCTGGAGCTTGCACACCATGTTAGCATTCTTAGGATCGACAAAATCTTCGGGTTGCATCATATACAACTCTTCCTTAAGGAAACCGTTAAGGAACGCCGTTTTGACATCCATCTGCCAGATTTCATAATCGAAAAATGCAGCTATTGCTAACATGATTCTGACGGACTTAAGCATCGATACGGGTGAGAAAGTCTCATCATAGTCAACTCCTGGAACTTGTGAAAAACCCTTTGCCACAAGTCGAGCTTTATAAACGGTCACATTGCCGTCAGCGTCCGTCTTCTTCTTAAAGATCCATTTGTTCTGAATAGCCTTGCGGCCCTCAGGTAGTATCTCCAAAGTCCACACTTTGTTCTCATACATGGATCCTATCTCGGATTTCATGGCTTCTAGCCATTTATTGGAATCTGGCCCCACCATTGCTTCTTCATAATTTGCAGGTTCATTGTCTAACAACATGATTGACAAGATGGGATTATCGTACCACTCTGGAGCAGCACGTGATCTCGTCGACCTGCGTGGTTCAACAGAAACTTGAACTGGAGTTTCATGATCATCATCATTAACTTCCTCCTCAACTGGCGTCGCAATGAGAGAGGTTTCCCCCTGCCCTGCGCCACCATCCAGAGGGATGAGAGGTTCGACAACCTCGTCAAGTTCTATCTTCCTCCCACTCAATTCTCTCGAGAGAAACTCCTTCTCAAGAAAAGCTCCGTTTTTAGCAACAAACACTTTGCCTTCGGATTTGAGATAGAAGGTGTACCCAACTGTCTCTTTTGGGTAACCTATGAAGACGCACTTTTCCGCTTTGGGTTCCAGCTTTTCAGGCTGAAGCTTTTTGACATAAGCATCACATCCCCAAACTTTAAGAAACGACAATTTTGGCCTTTTGCCATACCACAGTTCGTATGGTGTCGTCTCAACGGATTTTGATGGTGCCCTATTTAAAGTGAATGCAGCTGTTTCTAATGCATAGCCCCAAAATGATAACGGCAAATCAGTAAGAGACATCATAGATCGCACCATCTCTAATAGAGTACGATTATGACGTTCGGACACACCATTACGCTGTGGTGTTCCAGGCGGCGTTAACTGTGAAACAATTCCACATTGTCTTAAGTGAGCACCAAACTCGAAACTCAGATATTCACCCCCACGATCAGACCGCAGGAACTTGGTCTTCTTGTTACGATGATTTTCCACTTCACTCTGAAATTGCTTGAACTTTTCAAATGTTTCAGACTTGTGCTTCATCAAGTAGACATAACCATATCTACTTAAATCGTCAGTGAAGGTGAGAAAATAACGATATCCGCCGCGTGCCTCCACGCTCATCGGACCACACACATTGGTATGTATGATTTCCACCAAGTCACTTGCACGCTCCATTGTTCCTGAGAACGGATTCTTAGTCATCTTGCCCATGAGGCATGGTTCGCACGTGTCAAGTAAATCAAAGTCAAGTGACTCCAAAAGTCCAGCAGCATGGAGTTTCTTCATGCGCTTTACACCAATATGACCTAAGCGGCAGTGCCACAAAAATATGGCGCTATCATTGTTAACTCTAACTCTTTTGGTCTCAATGTTATGTATATGCGTATCGCTATCAAGATTCAATATGAACAATCCTCTCACATTCGGTGCATGACCATAAAAGATGTTACTCATAGAAATAGAACAACCATTATTCTCTGACTTAAAAGAGTAACCGTCTCGCAATAAACAAGATCCAGATATAATGTTCATGCTCAACGCAGGCACTAAATAACAATGATTTAAGTTCATCACTAATCCTGACGGTTACTGAAGTGACACTGTGCCGACGGCGATTGCATCAACCTTGGAACCATTTCCTACGCGCATCGTCACTTCATCTTTCGCCAGCCTTCGCCTATTCCGCAGTTCCTGTTTCGAGTTGCAAATATGAGCAACAGAACCGGTATCGAATACCCAGGCACTACTACGAGAGCCGGTTAAGTACACATCAATAACATGTGTATCAAATATACCTGATTCTTCTTTTCCCGCCTTCTTATCTGCCAGATACTTGGGGCAATTGCGCTTCCAGTGACCCATACCCTTGCAATAGTAACACTCCATTTCCGGCTTAGGTCCAGCTTTGGGTTTCTTCGTCGGATTGGCAACAGGCTTGCCGCTCTTCTTCGAATTGCCCTTCTTGCCTTTGCCGTTTCTCTTGAAACTAGTGGTCTTATTCACCATCAACACTTGATGCTCTTTACGGAGTTCAGACTCTGCGACTTTCAGCATCGCAAACAACTCGCCGGGAGACTTGTTCATCCCTTGCATGTTGTAGTTCAACACAAAGCCTTTATAGCTTGGCGTCAGTGATTGAAGGATTCTGTGAGTGATAGCCTCTTGCGGGAGTTCAATCCCCAGCTCAGCTAGACGGTTTGAGTACCCAGACATTTTGAGCACATGTTCACTGACACACGAGTTTTCCTCCATCTTGCAAGCATAGAATTTATCGGAGGTCTCATACCTCTCGATCCGGGCGTTCTTCTGAAAGATAAAATTCAACTCCTGGAACATCTCAAATGCTCCATGACGCTCAAAGCGACGTTGAAGTCCCGGTTCTAAGCCATACAAGACTGCACATTGAACTATTGAGTAGTCCTCCTTACGTGCTAACCAAGCGTTCTTAACATCCTGATCAGCCGTAGCGGGTGGTTCATCTCCTAGCGCAGCATTAAGGACATAATCCTTCTTCTCAGCTTGTAAGATTAGCTTAAGATTATGAGCCCAGTCTACAAAGTTGCTTCCATCGTCTTTCAACTTAGCTTTCTCTAGGAACGTATTAAAATTCAGGATGACTGTCGCGTGAGCCATGATCTACAACACAAATATATTCAAAGTGGACTTTAGACTATGTTCAAGATAATTAGAGTTTGACTTAATCAAATTATATGCTAAACTCCCACTCAAAAAGTACATCTCTCTAGTCATTTGAGTGGTTCATGATCCACTTACACTATCCCAAGTCCGATCATCACGTGAGTTGAGTATAGTTTCAGTGGTAAGCATCCCTATGCTAATCATATCATTTATATGATTCATGATCGACCTTTCGGTCTCATGTGTTCCGAGGCCATGTCTGCACATGCTAGGCTCGTCAAGCTTAACCCGAGTGTTCTGCGTGCGCAACTGTTTTGCACCCGTTGTATGTGAACGTTGAGTCTATCACACCCGATCATCACGTGGTGTCTCGAAACGACGAACTGTAGCAACGGTGCACAGTCGGGGAGAACACAATTTCGTCTTGAAATTTTAGTGAGAGATCACCTCATAATGCTACCGTCGTTCTAAGAAAAATAAGGTGCATAAAAGGATTAACATCACATGCAATTCATAAGTGACATGATATGGCCATCATCACGTGCTTCTTGATCTCCATCACCAAAGCACCGGCACGATCTTCTTGTCACCGGCGCCACACCATGATCATCCATCAACGTGTTGCCATCGGGGTTGTCGTGCTACTCATGCTATTACTACTAAAGCTACATCCTAGCAAAATAGTAAACGCATCTGCAAGCACAAACGTTAGTATAAAGACAACCCTATGGCTCCTGCCGGTTGCCGTACCATCGACGTGCAAGTCGATATTTCTATTACAACATGATCATCTCATACATCCAATATATCACATCACATCGTTGGCCATATCACATCACAAGCATACCCTGCAAAAACAAGTTAGACGTCCTCTAATTTTGTTGTTGCATGTTTTACGTGCTGACCAAGGGTATCTAGTAGGATCGCATCTTACTTACGCAAACACCACAACGGAGATATATGAGTTGCTATTTAACCTCATCCAAGGACCTCCACGGTCAAATCCGATTCAACTAAAGTTGGAGAAACCGACACTTGCCAGTCATCTTTGAGCAAAGGGGGTTACTCGTAGCGATGAAACCAGTCTCTCGTAAGCGTACGAGTAATGTCGGTCCAAGCCGCTTCAATCCAACAATACCGCAGAATCAAGAAAAGACTAAGGAGGGTAGCAAAACGCACATCACCGCCCACAAAAACTTTTGTGATCTACTCGAGAAGACATCTACGCCTGAACCTAGCTCATGATGCCACTGTTGGGGAACGTCGCATGGGAAACAAAAATTTTCCTACGCGCACGAAGACCTATCATGGTGATGTCCATCTACAAGAGGGGATGAGTGATCTACGTACCCTCGTAGACCGTACAGCAGAAGCGTTTGAGAACGCGGTTGATGTAGTGGAATGTCCTCACGTCCCTCGATCCGACCCGCGAACAATCCCGCGATCAGTCCCACGATCTAGTACCGAACGGACGACACCTCCGCATTCAGCACACGTACAGCTCGACGATGATCTCGGCCTTCTTGATCCAGCAAGAGAGACGGAGAGGTAGAAGAGTTCTCCGGCAGCGTGAAGGCGCTCCAGAGGTTGGTGATGACCTTGTCTCAGCAGGGCTCCGCCCGAGCTCCGCAGAAACGCGATCTAGAGGAAAAACCGTGGAGGTATGTGGTCGGGCAGCCGTGGAAAAGTCGTCTCAAATCAGCCCTAAAACCTCCGTATATATAGGTGGGAGGGAGGGGACCTTGCCTTGGGGCTCAAGGAGCCCCAAGGGGGTCGGCCGAGTCCAAGGGGGAGGACTCTCCCCCCCAAACCGAGTTGGACTAGGTTTGGTGGGAGGGAGTCCCCCTTCCTTCCCACCTCCTCCCTTTTTTTTTCTTTCTCTCTTGATTTTCTTCTCCTTGGCGCATAGAGCCTTTTGGGCTGTCCCACCAAGGGATGGTGTGCCACCCTCAAGGCCTATGGGCTTCCCCGGGGTGGGTTGCCCCCCCGGTGAACTCCCGGAACCCATTCGTCATTCCCGGTACATTCCCGGTAACTCCGGCAATCAAATGAGGTCATCCTATATATCAATCTTCGTTTCCGGACCATTCCGGAAACCCCCGTGACGTCCGTGATCTCATCCGGGACTCTGAAAAACATTCGGTAACCAACCATATAACTCAAATACGCATAAAACAACGCCGAACCTTAAGTGTGCAGACCCTGCGGGTTCGAGAACTATGTAGACATGACCCGAGAGACTCCTCGGTCAATATCCAATAGCGGGAGCTGGATGCCCATATTGGATCCTACATATTCTACGAAGATCTTATCGTTTGAACCTCAGTGCCAAGGTTGCATATAATCCCGTATGTCATTCCCTTTGTCCTTCGGTATGTTACTTGCCCGAGATTTGATCGTCAGTATCCATATACCTATTTCAATCTCGTTTACCGGCAAGTCTCTTTACTCGTTCCGTAATACAAGACCCCGCAACTTACACTAAGTTACATTGCTTGCAAGGCTTGTGTGATGTTGTATTACCGAGTGGGCCCCGAGATACCTCTCCGTTTACACGGAGTGACAAATCCCAGTCTTGATCCATACTAACTCAACTAACACCTTCGGAGATACCTGTAGAGCATCTTTATAGTCACCCAGTTACGTTGCGACGTTTGATACACACAAAGCATTCCTCCGGTGTCAGTGAGTTATATGATCTCATGGTCATAGGAATAAATACTTGACACGCAGAAAACAGTAGCAACAAAATGACACGATCAACATGCTACGTCTATTAGTTTGTGTCTAGTCCATCACATGATTCTCCTAATGACGTGATCCAGGTGTCAAGCAACAACACCTTGTTCATAATCAGAAGACACTGACTATCTTTGATCAACTGGCTAGCCAACTAGAGGCTTGCTAGGGATGGTGTTTTGTCTATGTATCCACACATGTAAATGAGTCTTCATTCAATACAATTATAGCATGGACAATAAATGATTATCTTGATACAGGAATTATAATAATAACTATATTTATTATTGCCTCTAGGGCATAATTCCAACAGTTTGCTCCGTGTCGATAGAGTTCCGCAAGCGTGTCGGAATGTGAGGACCCGTTCGACTACGATGGTTCGCCGACTTCTTGGAGTTGTTCTTCTTCCAAGCGGGATCTCAGGCAAGATGACCATTTCCCCAGATACCATTACTATCATTGCCATGCTAGTTTTTTATCGCTTCTATCGTTTATGTCTCGTTGCCTACCAACCTGTTCGACCTAGCAAACCACTGATTGGCTATGTTACTACTTGCTTATCCATGTTGTTAGCGTTGCTAGTTGCAGGTGTAGTTGCTTCCATGTGATAACATGGGTTCCTTGTTATATCACCATATTTAAATGCTATTTAATTTAATGCACCTATATACTTGGTAAAAGGTGGAAGGCTCGGCCTTTCTAGCCTGGTGTTTTGTTCCATCTTTGCCCCCTTAGTTTCGGCTACCGGTGTTATGTTCCATAAAAGAGCGCTCCTAACACGATCGGGGTTGTTATGGGGACCCCCTTGATAACTCGTTTTGCATTAAAGCTGTTCCGGCAAGGCCCAACATTGGTTCTACATTTTCCCAACACAATAACTCTGTTAACACTGAAATGCATAGGGCGTCATGAACCCGAGGAGTAATTTTACATAAACAGGGGGGCCAGTGCTGATGGTGTTGGTCCCAAACGGTCGGCCTGCGGGGCCACCGCGAGGAAACTCGAGGTTTGGCACTCGTCGCTAGTTCCATCCGTCGTGTCCTGAGAACGAGATACGCGGCTCCTATCGGGATCGTCGACACGTCGGGCGGCCTTGCTGGATTAGTTTTACCTTTGACGAGATATCTTGTGCATCAGGATTCCGGTGATGCTTTCGGTAATCTCAGAGTTGAGGTTTTCCACAAAGGAATCCGACGAGATCGCGAGCTTCGTGATCGAGGATTTCTATGCGGCTTATGGTAATTTGTGATGGACTAGTTGGAGCACCCCTGCAGGGTTAAATCTTTTGGAAAGCCGTGCCCGCGGTTATGTGGCAACGTGGAAACTTTGCTTAACACTGATTCTATATAACTTGAAGTTAACTTAAAAAAACTTGCCAACTGTGAGCGTAACCGTGATTGTCTCTTTCGTGAGTTCCTTCTCCGATCGAGGACACGGTGGGGTTATGTCTTACGTAGGTAGGTGTTCAGGATCATTCATTTGATCATCAGTAGTCATGTCCGCTATACGTACACCTTCCCCCCTCTTATTTCTTATACTCGTAAGTTTAGACACCAAATGTATCCTTAGCCGATGCTGCAACCTCACCACTTAACCATACCTCACCCATTAAGCTTTGCTAGTCTCGATACCTTTGGAAATGAGATTGTTGAGTCCCCTGTGGCTCATAGATTACTACAAAACCAGTTGCAGGTACAGGTAAAGGTTACTTGATGCAAGCGCGTTGATTGTTCATTTGGATTTGCTTCTTCTTCTTCTTCTTCATCGATCTAGGGTGGGTTCCAGGCTGACAGCCTGGGATAGCAAGGATGGAAGTCGTTCTTCTTTTATCGTTTGTTTTCGTCCGTAGTCGGACCCTGCTCTTCTTCATGATGATTATGTATTGTACTGCTGTGACTCTGATGTAGCTTGTATCGAGTGTAAGCCAATTCTATATATATACTTGTAACGATATCCATTCTTGCGACACGACGAGATGCGCTTCTATCCCTGACGAGGCCTTCGTGCTAAATTGAGGATAGGGTCGCATCTTGGGCATGACAGGTTGGTATCAGAGTAGTACCGACCTAGGAGCCCCCTTGATTGATCGAACTTGGCCGAGTCGAGTCTAGTGAAAAACTGCTTTGAGTCTAGTTATATATCGGAGAGTAGGATTCTTTTTTCTCCTCTTCTATGCTCTGGTGAGGAATCTTGATGTAATAATTTATTCTACTCCTCTTCTCACTCAAATTTCTTTTAGGATCACGCGGATATTCTTGGAATCTATATGATGCCGATGTGACGGAATTCTGTCTTGGTGCCTCCTGTCTGACTTGATTTTCTTCCGGGGAGTTGAGCTCCAGGGAATTCTCGAGCATATCGTTATCATTCAGATTTCTTAGTATCTCAGAACGAAGGATGTTCGTAATTGCTTCAATACTAGTAGTGGCGAGATAACCCCGATGTCCCCAGTACTGGTGCAGATTGTTCGGGAGTACTGCCATACTTTGTATCGTTGTGATCACGAGGGTCTGTTGTAGATGAAGGTCCGAGATTCTGGTTGTGTGTTGATGGATGTGATACAGGTGACGGGTTAGTATAGGAGTTGTGTGATTATTACTCCTTGTATCCGTGTACCAGATTGCATGACCAGATATTTCGGGAATTCATAGGTGGGAATTCAAGTAGTTATTTATAGGACGATCTTCTAACAAATTTGTGTTGCTTCAATGTCAAGTGGTGATTTCAGATCTTTTCTAAGTGGTGTTCTCATATTTTTTATGAGAGTATTAATTCTTTTGCTCTATCAATTGTCTTATCAATTCCTTTCAACCGGAGTCATCGTATCAATTCCATTCAACCGGTGTGCTTCTCTGCAACTAAATTCAACCCTCTCCAATTTTTGCAGATCATTCTCTCAATTCTTTCCGGAGTTTGTCTCATCTCTCTCAAGTTGTCTTTGTTTTTCCCCGCCCTCCCTCCCTTTTCTTCAATGATTGGATTTCATCCAAGTGCATTTCATTTCTTTGTAGCCTCCGCTATCTTTCTTCGTGTCCTATCCGGTGATTCTTGTGAAGATTCTCACGAGCTTCGTGTTCATCTTTATTCAGTCTTGTTATCTTTTTCGGTGAATTCAATGCAATTATCCGTGTACATCATATCCTTTTCTTCCTTGTAATTCTTTCCCATGTTGGAAATTCTTATCAGTCTTCTCGTTATTCATTCCTCTCTTTTATATCCGGAGTTTTAAAGATATTTCAGTAGTTTCTCGTTTTCAATTCTTTTAATTATTTCGAGGTGCTAACCTCATCTAGTTCTCTTCATACCGGTGCAATACCTCTCTTCTAAGCAATCTTTTCTAACGGTGGTTTCTTTGAGTGGGCCCATAACCCACAGGTTTTTCCCAGGATCTTATATAGCTCTGTAATCTTTCCGGAGGTCTTTAATTCTTTTCAACTATGACATAAGTATGAATTTCATCAGTCATATGCCTTCTCCAAGGCCTATTCGAATTAATTCTCATATTGGTTCAACCTTTCATTCTTCTTTATCCCGGAGTGTCTCATTAATTTTTGGTTTGTTGTTCTCGTCATCATTCTCAGCTTGCAAATTCGAAGGAGTGTTTCTCTCAGTCTTGTTCCATTCTTGTGAAGACTGTCATATCAGCTTCGTGTATCCTTTCATTTGTTCTCAATCATGAGTAATCCCTTTCGTGCTATCCAGTGCTTCTCTGAGTGGTTTTATTTCTCGTTCCTCCGAAGGCCATCATTTTAGAAGATTATTCGTTCTCAGCTTTCAGCTTTCATCCTCAATTGTTGTCTCTTCGTTCGTCTCTCAATTATTCTGGTGTCTTGTTTAAGTTTTCTTCTATCAGGTGGTTCATGATCTCTTCATTCTCATGTGTCTCCATGCTTTCTTGATGTTTCCATTCAATTATGAATTCTTACCGGTGCTTCCTTCAATTATGCTTCAAGTGGTGCTTATCTCTCTGTCTCTTCAAGATTCATTTCAAGAAGAATAAGTGGTATGCTAAATCCGTTGCTTGTCATCAATTTAACTTGATGAAGGATAAGCATAACATAATTCTTATTCTTGTTCATAGTAATCTGAATTCTTCTTCCGGAGCGGCTCATGATGTCAATTCATTCTCAAAGTGCTCTTCAAGATTCTTGTTGGAGAACCTCAAGTATCCTTTCTCTTGCATTTCTATGTGCAATTGCTCTTCCTTTATCCTTTGAGGTGGTATTATAGAATTCTTGTTAGTGTAGGAGCCTCAAAGAGTTATTCCTTCAAGAATGAGATAATTAAACCCACCAATTCTTTGATCATGAGGTATTTTCAACCCATGAGTTCTTCATTGAGCTATCTTGGTTTGGATTTCACCTAAAGCTTTTCCTATGGATTGTTGCTATTATGGTGCTTGTATTTAATCTAAGTTCTCAATGCATCCTCTTGGTGTAAGATTGTTCATATCTTGTTTCTCCCAATCAATCCTTGTTTCTGTTAGTGGCTGGTTGTCACTTCATTAGTTTGAAAAGGTTTCCATAATCCCACTACTGTCTTGTTCTTTTCGTTGTTGTTTTTCCAACAACTCCGTTCAATTCTTCTCACAAGGGTGCTTGTCAAGTTCATTTGTGATATAGTTGTCATTCTTTTCTTCGTTATCTTCTTCCGTATGAGCTAGTTCCTATTCTATTGCTCCGGAGGCATTGTGATGTTGCTCTTTTGGGTCTATCGTGTTATTCTACCAAGATCATGGTGTTACCTTGTTCTATTTAGTTGTTTGTTATGAATATTGTCTAATTTTCTCTTCTTATCAAATTTTTTGTCCCATTTTCCTACCGAAGTGCTGCCGAAATTTTCCGTGAATTCTTGCTTGTTTCTCATATCATTCCTCATCTCTTTGCAACTTTCAAGGATCGTTGGTTTCACTCGTTTGTCAAAGAAGCGATTAAGTTGCTATACGTAGACCTTCCCCCTCTTATTTCTTGTACTCGTAAGTTTAGCCACCAAATGTATGCTTAGCCGCTACTGCAACCTCACCACTTAACCATACCTCACCCATTAAGCTTTGCTAGTCTTGATACCTTTGGAAATGAGATTGCTGAGTCCCCTGTTGCTCACAGATTACTACAACACCAGTTGCAGGTACAGGTAAAGGTTACTTGACGCAAGCGCGTTGATTGTTCATTTGGAGTTGCTTCTTCTTCTTCTTCATTGATCTAGGATGGGTTCCAGGCCGACAGCGTGGGATAGCAAGGATGGACGTCGTTCTTCTTTTATCGTTTGTTTTCGTCCGTAGTCCGACCCTGCTCTTCTTCATGATGATTATGTATTGTACTGCTGTGACTCTGATGTAGCTTGTGGCGAGTGTAAGCCAATTCTACATGTACTTGTACTTGTAACGATATCCATTCTTGCGACACGATGAGATGCGCTTATATCCCTGACGAGGCCTTCGTGCCAAATTGAGGATAGGGTCGCATCTTGGGCGTGACAGATATTCATCATGCAACATTTATAACACGGAGAGATATGTGGATAGCTCCCGTTCGTCAATGTGATGTAGGCATGCATTCCGTGTGTCGTCATACGTGCTTAGGGAAAAGAACTTGCATGACATCTATTGTCCATACCTCCCGTGACAGCGGGGTCCAAAAGGATACTACGGGATATTAAGGTTCTCCTTTTAATAAAGAACCGGAACAACGCATTAGCACTTGGTGAACAAATGAACTCCTCAAACTATCGTCATCACCGGGAGTGGTTCCGGTTATTGTCACTCCGGGGTTGCCGGGTCATAACACATAGTAGGTAACTACAACTTGCAAGATCGGATCTAAAACACACATATATTGGTGACAACATAATAATTTCAGATCTGAAATCATGGCACTCGGGCCCTAGTGACAAGCATTAAGCATGGCAAAGTAGTAGCAACATCAATCTCAGAACATAGTGGATACTAGGATCAATCCCCGTCAAAACTAACTCGATTACATGATAGATCTCATCCTACTCATCACCGCCCAGCGAGCCTACGAATAGATTACTCACGAACGATGAAGAGCTTCATGGAATTGGAGAGGCAAGAAGGTTGATAATGACGATGGCGACGATTTCCCCTCTCTGGAGCCCAAAACGGACTCCAGATCTTCCCTCCAGATGAAGAACAGGATGTGGCGGCGCCTCCATATCGCAAACGCAATGAAATCTTCTCTTCTGATTTTTTCGAGACGGAAGTGAATTTATAGAGCTGGAGTTGGGGGCGGCAGACCCACGTGGGCCCCACAAGCTTGGTTGCCGCGTCCAGGGGGCCGCGGCAACAGGGCTTGTGGCCAACTGTCCCATCCCCTCCGATGGATCTTTGCGCAGGTATTTTTCATATTTTCCAAAAATATTCTCCGTAAATTTTGAGGACGTTCCGAGTACTTCCATTTCTGCACCAAAACAACACCATGGCAATTCTGCTAAAAACAGCGTCCGTCCGGGTTAGTTCCATTCAAATCATGCAAATTAGAGTCCAAAACAAGGGCAAAAGAGTTTGGAAAAGTAGATACGATGGAGACGTATCATTCAGCAGGGCTTCGCCGCGCGCTATGGAGAGAAGAAGAACTACGAGGGAGAGTAGGAGAAGCGCCATAGCACGTTGTGGTGTGGTTGACCTCTATCTCCCTCTCTCTATATAGAGGGAAGGGAGGAGGGGAGGACGCCCTAGGGATTCCACTACGGGTCGGCGGCCAAGGGGGCAACTAGGGCTTGTGGTGGCCCCTCCCCAAGGTACCTTGCCTCCCAAGTTTGGGGTGGCCGGTGGCCCTAGGGAGTGTGGCCACCTCCTAGAAATGGTGGGCTGTGGATGGGCGGCGCTCAGCCCCTTGTGGGCTGGTGTGCCTCCTCTCCTTGGTCCATGAGCCCCCCCCCAACACTTGTCGGGACCCCCCGAAACCCCTTTAGGTATTCCGTCGATTCCCCGACATGCCCCGGAACACTTCCGGACTCCGATGTCCTTCATCATATATATCAATCTTCACCTTCGGATCATTCCGGAGTTCCTCGTCGCGTCCGGGATTTCATTCGGGACTCCAAACAACCTTCGGTCACCAACATAATAAATCGACTATACTTATATCGTCACCAAATGTTAAGTGTGTAGACCCTACGGGTTCGAGAACTATGTAGACATGACTGAGACACCTCCACAGTCAATAACCAATAGCAGGAACTAGATGTCCATATTGGTGTTGGGGAACATTGCATGGGAAACAAAAAATTTCCTACGCACACGCAAGACCTATCCATGGTGATGATCATCTACGAGAGGGGAGAGTGCATCTACATACCCTTGTAGATCGCTAAGCAGAAGTGTATACACTGAGATTGATGTAGTTGTACATCTTCGCGATCTCATCACAATTCGTCTCGCGATCTCATCACGATCCGTCCCGCGATCCCATGACGATCTTTCCCGATCTAATGCCAAACGGACGACATATCCGCGTTCAGCACACGTATAGCTCGATGACGATCACCGCCTTCTTGATCTAGCAAGAGGGACGGAGAGGTAGATGAGTTCTCCAGCCCGATGGCGCGGTGGTGGTGTTGGTGAATTATTCGGCAGGGCTTCGCCAAGCTCTACTGAACTAATCTCGAGGAGAAAACGACAAAGAGAGAGAGGGCAGCACGTGGCTTATTAGGGTTGGGGCTGCCCTCAAAATCCTCTAGTATATATAGGAGGGAGGGAGGGGAGGAGGCTGCCAAAGGGCCCTCCTTTGGTTCGCCCAAAGTGGAGAGGAGTTGGAGGAGTCCACCAACAATCCTACTACTAGTAGGATTCCACTTGGTCTCCTCCTTCCCTTTTTCCCTTTTTTCCCTTTTGCACCTTGGCCGAAATAGGCCCTCTTGGGCTGGCTGCACCAGCCCACCAAGGGTTGGTGCACCACCTTTAGGCCTATTAGGTTCTCTCCCTGGAGGGTGGCCCCTCCCGATAAAACCCTGGAACCCATTCGTTAGTCCCGTTACTTTACCGGTAATGCCCGAAAACTTTGCGAAAGCGAAATGCAACTTTCCTATATATTAACCTTTATCTCCGGACCATTCCGGAGCTCCTCGTGACGTCCGGGATCTCATCCGGGACTCTGAACAACTTTTGGTCACCAACACACATAACTCAATAATTCCGAAAAGTCACCGAACCTTAAGTGTGCAGACCCTGCAGGTTCGAGAACTATGTAGACATGACTTGAGACACTCTTCGGTCAATAACCAATAGCGGGACCTGGATGCCCATATTGGATCCTACATATTCTACGAAGAACTTTATTGGTCGAACCTCTATGTCAAGGATTCAGTTAATCCCGTATGTTGTTCCCTTTGTCCTTCGGTGTGTTACTTGCCCGTGATTCGATCATCGGTATCTCTATACCTAGTTCAATCTCGTTACCGGCAAGTCTCTTTACTTGTTCCGCAAGACCCCGTAACTAAATCCTTAGTCACATTGCTTGCGATGCTTGTTGTATTACCGAGTGGGCCCCAAGATACCTCTTCATCACACGCTGTCACAAATCCCAGTCTTGATTCACGTCAACCCAACAGACACCACGGTGATACCTATAGAGCATATTTATGGTCACCGAGTTACGTCGTGACGTTTGATACACACAAAGCATTCCTCTGGTGTCCGGGAGTTGCATGATCTCATGGTCATAGGAACAGATACTTGACATGCAGAAAAGAGTAGCAATAAACTGACACGATCATATGCTACATTCATAGTTTGGGTCTTGTCCATCACATCATTCTCCTAATGATGTGATCCCGTTATCAAACGACATCTCATGTCTATGGCCAGGAAACCTTGACCATCTTTGATCAACGAGCTAGTCCTTCAAAGTCTCACTAGGGACAGTGTGTTGTCTATGTACCCACACATGTATTTGAGTTTCCAATCAACGAGCATGGATAATAAACGATTGTCATGAACAAGGAAGTATAATAATAACCAATTTATTATTGCCTCTAGGGCATATTTCCAGCAGTCTCCCAATTGCACTAGAGTCAATAATCTAGTTCACATCACTATGTGATTGTAATGAATCCAACACCCATACAGTTATGAGGGTTTATCATATCTTGCTTGCGAGAGAGGTTTTTAGTCAACGGGTCCGAAACATTCAGATCCGTGTCTACTTCACAAATATCTATGTCATACTTTAGATCCTTCTACCACGCTTCACTTGGAACAATTCCAAAAAACTGCTCTACTATATGAATCCAGTTTACTACTCAGAGTTATCCAGATTAGTGTCAAAGCTTGCATTGACGTAGTCCTTTACGACGAATTCTTTTATCACCTCCATAATCGACAAAAAAATTCCTTAGTCCACCGGTTACTAAGGATAACTTTTGACCATGGTTCAGTAATCCATTCCTGGATCACTTTTGTACCCCTTGACAGATTCTTGGCAAGGCACACATCAGGTGTCGTATGATACGTCTCCAACGTATCTATAATTTTTGATGGTTCCATGCTATTATCTTGTCAACTTTGCATGTTTTATATGCATGAATATGCTATTTTATATCTTTTTTAGGACTAACCTATTAACTCAGTGCCAAGTGCCAGTTTCTCTTTTTTCCGTGTTTTTAGCCCATTTTCAGACGGAGTCCAAATGGAATGAAACTTTACGATGATTTTTTTGGACCAAAAGAGACCCCCGAAGCTTTGGAAGAAGGCCAGAAAAGCCACGAGGGAGTCACAAGCCCTGACGCCGCCACCACCCCCTAGTTGGCGCAGGGCAGGCTTGTGACCTCCTCGTGGGCCCAACCGACGTAATTCCACCGCCATAAATTCCTATAAATTCAGAAACCTCCAAAAAGAAACCTAGATCGGGAGTTCCGCCGCCGCAAGCCTCTGTAGCCACCAAAAACCAATATGGAGCCTGTTCCAGCACCCTGCCGGAGGGGGAATCCATCTCCGGTGGCCATCTTCATCATCCCGGCGATCTCCATGACGAGGAGGGAGTAGTTCCCCCTCGGGGCTGAGGGTATGTACCACTAGCTATGTGTTTGATCTCTCTCTCTCGTGTTCTTGAGATGTCTTGATCTCGATGTACGGCTTTGCTACTATAGTTGGATCTTATGATGTTCTTCCCCCTCTCCCTCTTGTAATAAATTGAGTTTCCCCTTTGGAGTTATCTTATCGGATTGAGTCTTTGAGAACACTTGATGTATGTCTTGCACGTGTCTATCTGTTGTGATCAACTTATGGGTTCGTGACATTGGGAACCTATGCACAGGGGTTGGTACACGTTTTGACTCTCTGGGAGAAATTTGGGGCACTCTTTGAAGTTCTATGTGTTGGTTGAATAGATGATTCTGAGATTGTGTGATGCATATCGTATAATCATACCCACAGATACTTGAGGTGACAATGGAGTATCTAGGTGACATTAGGGTCTTGGTTGATAAGTATCTTAAGGTGTTATTCTAGTACGAACTCTATGAAAGATTGAAGGGAAAGAATAGCTTCGTGCTATTTTACTATGGACTCTTGAATGGATCGATCAGAAAGAATAACTTTGTGGTGGTTTCGTACCCGACAATAATCTCTTCGTTTGTTCTCCGCTATTAGTGACTTTGGAGTGACTCTTCGTTGCATGTTGAGGGCTAGTTATATGATCCAATTATGTTTTCTTTGTTGAGAGAACTTCACTAGTGAAAGTATGAACCCTAGGCCTTGTTTCCACGCATTGCAATACCGTTCGTGCTCACTTTTACCATTTGTTACCTTGCTGTTTTTGTAATTTCAGATTACAAAAACCTATATCTACCATCCATATTGCACTTGTATCTTCATCTCTTCGCCGAACTAGTGCACCTATACAACTTACCATTGTATTAGGTGTGTTGGGGGCACAAGAGACTCTTTGTTATTTGGTTGCAGGGTTGCTTGAGAGAGACCATCTTCATCCTACGCCTCCCGCGGATTGATAAACCTTAGGTCACCCACTTGAGGGAAAATTGCTACTGTCCTACAACCCTCTGCACTTGGAGGCCCAACAACGTCTACAAGGAGAAGGTTGCATAGTAGACATCATCGTACACAACATAGCATACTATAGAGCCTATGGCCAATGCATAGGGGACGACCTTTGTCCTTTCTGTTTATTCTGCCATGGTCGGGCTTTGAGTCTTACTCAAATTCACACCTTACAATACAGTCAAGAACTCTTTCTTTAACTGATCTATTTTGAACTCCTTCAAAAATCTTGTATTTTGATCTTGGTGCTCAATATTCAAGTAGCTCAATCTGGGTTTTCCTTTGAAAAACTCCTTTCAAACAACCCTTAATGCTTCCCAGAAATTCTACATTATTTTTGATTAACAATATGTCAACCACATATAATCATCAGAAATTTTATAGTGCTCCCACTCACTTTCTTGGAAATACAAGTCTCTCATAAACCTTGTATAAACCCAAAAACTTTGATCATCTCAGCAAAGCGTATATTCCAACTCCGAGATGCTTTCTCCAGTCCATAGAAGGAACGCTGGAGCTTGCATACTTGTTAGCATCCTTAGGAGCGACAAAACCTTCTAGTTGTATCACATACAACCTTTCCTTAAGGAAACTGTCAAGGAAACAATGGTTTGACATCCATCTTCAAGATTTCATAATAAATAATGCAACAACTGCTAACATAATTCCAACAGACTTTATAGCATCGCTACACGTGAGAAAGTCTCATCATAGTCAACTGTTTGAACTTGTGGGAAACATCTTTGCAACAAGTCGAGCTTTCTTAATGTTGACATTTACCCTCATCATCTGTATTCCTTTTAAAGATCCATCTATACCTAACAGCCTTACGACAATCAAGTAGTTCTTCCAAAGTCTACACTTTGTTTTCAAACATGGATCCTACCTCGGATTTCATGGCCTTCAGCCATTCGTCCGAATTCGGGCCCACCATCGCTTCTCCATAGCTCGTAGGTTCATTGTTGACCCGCAACATGACCTCTAAGACAAGATTACCGTACTATTTTGGAGTAGTACGTTTCCTTGTCGGCCTACGAGGTTTGGTAGTAACTTTATCCGAAGCTTTATGATCACCATCATGAGCTTTCCACTTCAACGAGTGTAGGCGTCACAGGAACATCTTCTTGTGCCCTGCTACTCATTAAAGTGATGGTTTAATAACCTTATCAAGTCTCCACCATCCTCCCACTCAATTCTTTCGAGAGAAACTCTTCCTCGAGAAATGATCCTTTTCTAGAAACAAACATTTTTCTTTCGGATCTGAGATAGGAGGTATTCCCAACAGTTTTGGGTATCCCATGAAGATGCATTTATCCGCTTTTTGTTCGAGCTTATCAGGCTGAAACTTTTTCACATAAGCGTCGCAGCCCTAAACTTTTAAGAAATGACAGCTTAGGTTTCATCTCAACAGAATTACGTGGTGACCTATTTAAAGTGAATGTGGTTGTCTCTAATGCGTAACCCAAAAGTGATAGTGGTAATTCGATAAGAGACATCACAACATGAACCCTATCCAATAGGGTGCGGCTATGACGTTCGAACACACCATCACACTATGGTGTTCCAGGTGGCATGAGTTGTGAAATAATTTTCATAGTGTCTTACATGTTTACCAAACTCGCGACTCAGATATATATTTACCTCCACGATCACATCATAGACATATTATCCTCTTGTCATGACGATCTTCAACTTCACTCTGAAATTGCTTGAACTTTTCAATATTTCAGACTTGTAATTCATCAAGCAAATACACTGGTACCTACTCAAATCATCAGTGAAGTAATAACATAACGATATCCACTGCGTGCCTCAACACTCATTGGACTGCATACATCAAAATGTATTATTTCCAATAAGTCACTTGCTCGTTCCATCTCACTAAAAATGAGGCCTTTAGTCATCTTGCCCATGTGGCATGATTTGCATGTCTCAAGTGATTCAAAATCAAGTGAGTCTAAACAATCCATCTAAATGGAGTTTCTTCATGCGTTTACACTAATAGGCATGGTTCGCATGTCTGAAATGATTCAAAAACGAGCGAGTCCAAAGATCAATCAGCATGGAGCTTCTTCATGTGTTTTATACCAATATGACTCAAGCAGCAGTGCCACAAGTAAGTGCTACTATCATTACTACTTTGTATCTTTTGGCAGCAATATTATGAACATGTGTATCACTACGATCGAGATTCAATAAACCATTCATTTTAGGTGCAAGACCATTTAAGGTATTATTCAACTAAACAGAGTAACCATTATTCTCTTTAAATTAATAACCATATTGCGATAAACACAATCTAATCATATCTATGCTCAACACAAACACCAAATAAAAATTATTTAGGTTCAACACTAATCCCGATGGTAGAGGGAGCGTGCGATGTTTGATCACATCAACATTGAAATTACTTATAACACACATCGTCACCTCACCCTTGCTAGAATCTGTTTATTCTGTAGCTATAATTTCGAGTTACTAACACTTAGCAACTGAATCGGTATCTAATACCCTGATGCTACTAGGAGTACTAGTAAGGCATACATCAATATCATGTATATCCAATATACTTTTGTCGACTTTGCCAGCCTTCTTATATACCAAGTATCTAGGGTAGTTCCACTTAAGTGATCGTTCCCTCATTAAAGAACACTTAGTCTTGGGTTTGGGTTCAACCTTGGGTTTCTTCACTAGAGCAGCAACTGGTTTGCCATTCGTAAAGTATCCCTTCCCGCCCTTGCCCTTCTCAAAACTAGTGGTTTTACTAATCATCAACAATTGATGCTCCTACTTGATTTCTACTTTCGCGGTGTCAAACAACGTGAATAACTCAGGGATCATCTTGTGCATCCCTGATATGATATAGTTCATCACGAAGCTCCACTAGCTTGGTGTGTTGGAAATATGCCCTAGAGGCAATGATAAATAGTTATTATTATATTTCCTGTTTAAAGATAATCATTTATTATCTATGCTATAATTGTATTGAATGAAAACATAGATACATGTGTGGACACATAGACAAAACAATGTCCCTAGCAAGCCTAGTTGGCTAGCCAGTCGATCAAGGATGGTCAAGGTTTTCGGACTATGTGCAAGTGTTGTTGCTTGATAACTGGATCACATCATTAGGAGAATCATGTGATGGACTAGACCCAAACGATGAACGTAGCATATTGATCGTGTCGTTTTATTGCTATTAGCTTCTGCGTGTCAAGTATTTGTTCCTATGACCATGAGATCATATAACTCACTCGCACCGGAGGAATACCTTGTGTGCATCAAACGTCGCAACGTAACTGGGTGACTATAAAGGTGCTCTACAGGTATCTCCGAAGGTGTCCTTGAGTTGGTATGGATCAAGACTGGGATTTGTCACTCCGTGTCACGGAGAGGTATCTCGGGGCCCACTCGGTAATACAACAGCACACACAAGCCTTGCAAGCAATGTGAGTAAGTGTAAGTCACGGGATCTTGTATTACGGAACGAGTAAAGAGACTTGCCGGTAACGAGTTTGAAAGAGGTATGCGGATACGGACGATTGAATCTCGGGCAAGTATCATACCGAAGGACAAAGGGAATGACATACGGGATTATATGAATCCTTGACACCGAGGTTCAACTGATAAGATCTTCGGAGAATATGTAGGATCCAATATGGACACCCAGGTCCCGCTATTGGATATTGATTGAGGAGTGCCTCGGGGCATGTCTACATAGTTCTTGAACCCACAGGGTCTGCACACTTAAGGTTCGGCGATGTTTTAGTATAGTTGAGTTATATGTGTGGTTACCGAATGTTTTTCGGAGTCCTGGATGAGATCGCGGATGTCACGAGGGTTCCCGGAATGGTCTAGAAACGAAGATTGATATATAGGATGGTTTCATTTGGTCATCGGAAAGTTTCGGGCAATTTCGGCAGTGTACTGGGAGTGACGAATGGGTTCCGGGAGTCCATCGGGAGGGGCCCACCCACCCGGGAGTGAGCCCAAGGCACTAGGGTGGTGCCACAAGTCCTTAGTGGGCTGGTGGAGTCAACCCAAGGGCCCCATGGCGCCACATAAAGAAATACCAAAAGAAAATAAAGGAAAAAGGAAAAAGGGGAGGTGGGAAGGAAGGGGAGGACTCCTCCTTCCCAAACCGAACTGGAGGAGGAGTCCTCCTCCTTCCTGGCGGCCGGCGCACCCTTGAGGGCTTGTCCCTCAAGGCTACCCCTCCCCCTCCCACCTATATATAGTGGTGTTTTAAGGCTGATTTGAGACAACTTTTGCCACGTGCAACTCAACCCTAGACCACATAGTTCTACCTCTAGATCAGATTTCTGTGGAGCTCGGGCGGAGCCCTGTAGGAGTAGATCATCACCACCACCGGAGCCCTGTCACGCTGCCAGAGAACTCATCTACTTCTCCGTCTTTCTTGCTGGATCAAGAAGGTCGAGATCATCGTCGAGCTGTACGTGTGCTGAACGCGGAGGTGCCGTTCGTTCGACACTAGATTGGAACGGATCGTGGCACGGGTCGCGGGACGGTTCGTGTGACGGTTCGAGGGACGTGAAGATGTTCCACTACATCAACCGCGTTTCTTAACGCTTCCAGCTGTGCGATCTACAAGGGTATGTAGATCCAAATCTCCACTCGTAGATGGACATCACCATCATAGGTTTTCGTGTGCGTAGGAAAATTTTTGTTTCCCATGCAACGTTCCCCATCATGGTGGCAGTGACTTTGCAGAACTATGATAATCACTTTCTTATCTGGAAGATCAACTCCCACTTGATTCAAACGATTGCAGTACCGAGACAATCTGAGTACATGCTCAATGATTGAGCTTTTCTCCCTTATTTTGTAGGCAAAGAATCTAGTTGGAGGTCTCATACCTCTCAACACGGGCACGAATCTGAAATCCTAATTTCAGCTCTTGGAATATCTCATATGTTCCGTGACGTTCAAAGCGCCTTGGGCACCTCAATTCTAAGCTGCTAAGCATTACTTACTGAACTATCACGTAGTCATAAAAAACGTGTATGTCAGATGTTCGCAACATCCACACACGACGTTCGGGGGTTGCACACCGAGCGGTGCATTAAGAACATATGCCTTCTGTGCAACAATAAGGACAATCCTCTGTTAACGGACCCAGTCCGTATAATTGCTACTATCATATTTCAACTAAGTTTTCTCTAGGAACATATCAAAAATAGTGGAGCTACGACGCAAGCTACAACATAATTTGTAAAGACATATTGACTATGTTCATGATAATAAGTTCAGTTAATCATATTAATTAAGAACTCCCACTCAAATTGACATCCCTCTAGTCATTCGAGTGACACATGATCGAGATTCACTAACTCAAGCCCGATCATCACGTGAGTTGGGTTACCTTCAATGGTGAAAATCTCTATGTTGATCATATCTACTAGATAACTCATGTTCGACCCTTCTATCTCTTGTGTTCCGAGGCCATGTCTCTCCATGCTAGGCTCGTCAAGTTTAACCTCAGTGTTCCGCCTGTGCAACTGTTTTGCACCTGTTGTATGTGAACGTAGAGTCTATCACTCCCGATCATCATGTGGTGTCTCGAAACACCAAATTGTCGCAACGGTGCACTGTGTGGGAGAACACAATTTTATCTTTAAATTTTAATGAGGGATCACCTTATAATGCTACCGTCATCCTAAGAAATACAAGGTGCATAAAAGGATTAACATCACATGCAAATCATAAGTGACGTGATATGGCCATGAACATGTGATTCTTGATCTCCATCACCAAAGCACCGACATGATCTCCATCGATATCGGCGCCACACCATGATATCCATCATTGTGCTGACATCGAGGTTGTCATGCCATCTATGCTGTTACTACTAAAGCTACTGAACTAGCAATAAAGCAAAGCATCACCAGGCACAAAATAATTAAAGACAACCCTATGTCTCATGTCGGTTGTCATAGCATCGACGTGCAAGTCGATATTTAAGTGTTACAACATGATCATCTCATACATCAAATATATCATACCATGTCTTTGGCCATTTCACATCACAACATACCCTGCAAAATCAAGTTAGACGTGCTCTAATTTGTTCTTGCAAGTTTTACATGGCTCCAATGGGTATCTAGTATGATCGCATCTTACTTAAGCAAAACCACAATGGAGATATGCAAGTTGTTATTTAACCTTCTCCAAGGACCGCCTCAATCAAATCTGATTCAACTAAATTGGATAAATAGACACCCACCAGTCATGTTAGTCGATGAAACCGGTCTCTCGTAAGCGTACGAGTAATGTTGGTCCGGGCCGCTGATGTCTACTACGCAACCTTCTCCTTGTAGACGTTGTTGGGCCTCCAAGTGCAGAGGGTTGTAGGACAGGAGCAATTTTCCCTCAAGTGGGTGACCTAAGGTTTATCAATCCGCGGGAGGCGTAGGATGAAGATGGTCTCTCTCAAGCAACCCTGCAACCAAATAACAAAGAGTCTCTTCTGTCCCCAACACACCTAATACAATGGTAAGTTGTATAGGTGCACTAGTTCGGCGAAGAGATGGTGAAACAAGTGCAATAAGGATGGTAGATATAGGTTTTTGTAATCTGAAATTACAAAAACAGCAAGGTAACTAGTAACAAAAGTGAGCACGAACGGTATTGCAATGCGTGGAAACAACGCCTAGGGTTCATACTTTCACTAGTGAAGTTCTCTCAACAATGATAACATAATTGGATCATATAACTAGCCCTCAACATGCAACAAAGAGTCACTCCAAAGTCACTAATAGTGGGGAACAAACGAAGAGATTATTGTCGGGTACGAAACCACCACAAAGTTATTCTTTCTGATCGATCTACCATAGAGTTCGTACTAGAATAACACCTTAAGATACATATCAACCAAGACCCTAATGTCACCTAGATACTCCATTGTCACCTCAAGTATCCGTGGGCATGATTATACGATATGCGTAACACAATCTCAGAATCATCTATTCAACCAACACATAGAACTTCAAAGAGTTCCCCAAAGTTTCTACCAGAGAGTCAAAACCTGTGCCAACCCCTGTGCATAGGTTCCCAATGTCACGAACCCGCAAGTTGATCACCAAAACATACATCAAGTACTCACATGAATCCACATGTGCCAACCATATGCATAGGTTCCCAATTGTCACAAACCCGCAAGTTGATCACAGCAGATAGACACGTGCAAGACATACATCAAGTGTTCTCAAAGACTCAATCAGATAAGATAACTCCAAAGGGGAAACTCAATTCATTACAAGAGGGAGAGGGGGAAGAACATCATAAGATCCAACTATAGTAGCAAAGCCCATGGTACATCGAGATCAAGACATCTTAAGAACACGAGAGAGAGAGAGAGATCAAACACATAGTTACTGGTACATACCCTCAGCCCCGAGGGAGAACTACTCCCTCCTTGTCATGGAGATCGCCAGGATGATGAAGATGGCCACCGGAGATGGATTCCCCCTCCGGCAGGGTGCCGGAATAGGCTCCAGATTGGTTCTTGGTGTCTACAGAGGCTTGCGGCGGCGGAACTCCCGATCTAGGTTTCTTTTTGGAGGTTTTTTAATTTATAGGAATTTATGGCGGTGGAATTACGTCGGTTGGGCCCACGAGGAGGTCACAAGCCTGCCCTGCGCCACCTAGGGGGGTGGCGGCCGCGTGAGGGCTTGTGACTCCCTCCTGGCTCTTCTGGCCTTCTTCCAAAGCTTCGGGGGTCTCTTTTGGTCCAAAAAATCATCGTAAACTTTCATTCCATTTGGACTCCGTCTGAAAATGGGCCGAAAACACGGAAAAAACAGAAACTGGCACTTGGCACTGAGTTAATAGGTTAGTCCCAAAAAAGATATAAAATAGGATATTCATGCATATAAAACATCCAAAGTTGACAAGATAATAGCATGGAACCATCAAAAATTATAGATACGTTGGAGATGTATCAAGCATCCCCAAGCTTAACTCCTGCTCGTCCTCGAGTAGGGAAGTGATAAAGAATGAATTTTTGATGCTTTCATGCTACCTAGCATAGATGTCCTTTGTAACTCCTCTTATGTGACATGAATGTTCAGATCCGTTATATTCAAAACAATAGTTTGATGTTGATGTGGAGACAATAATACTTCAAGCAAACTAGCAAGGTAATCATGAACTTTCAAAATAACAAGGCCAAAAGAAAGTTATCCCTACAAAATCATATAGTCTTGCTATGCTCTATCATCCTTGCACAACGAATTTAAATCATGCACAACCCCGTTATCGGCCAAGTAATTGTTTTCACACCTTTACTTAGAGCAACGGTTTTAGCACTATAAATGGTTTTAGCACTATAAGTGGTTTTAGCACTATAAGTGGTGTGGAGTGTGGTGGAGGTTGCAGGGCAAACAAGGAGAAGATGGTCACATTGACTAGGCATATCAATGAGCTATGGAGATGCTCATCAATAGATATCAACGTGAATGAGTAGGGATTGCCATACAAATTATGCACTAGAGCTAGGAGTATGTGAAAGCTCTTAAAGAAAACTAGTGGGTGTGCATCCAACTTGCTTGCTCACGAAGACCTAAGGCAATTTTGAGGAAGCCCATCATAGGAATATACAATCCAAGTTATATAATGAAAATTTCCCACTAGCTATATGGTGGTGACAAAATGAGAGACTCTCAATCATGAAGATCATGGTGCTTAATATGCACAAGTGCGGAAAGGTGGTAGCATTGTCCCTTCTCTCTTTTTCTCTCATTTTTTTGGTGGGCTCTTTGGCCTCTCTTTTTTTTAGTTTTTTTATTTTGGTGGGCATCTTTGGCCTCTTTTATTTCCTCACATGGGACAATGCTCCATAAATGATGATCATCACACTTTCAACTCAAAACTTAGAGCAACGATGACTCTATACGGAATGCCTTCGGTAGTGTACCATGACAATGATCTATAATGGCATAGACATTAATGGAAACATCATGCTAGCTATCTTACGATCATGCAATGGCAATGTAGACGTGGTGGCACATTGTGACAGCCCGATGCCGACGCTCCAGAAGATTCCCCCTTTTATTTCCGTTTCCGCTGTGTGCTTATTTTGTTGGTTGCATCATCATATAGTTTGCATCGTCGCATCATGCATGACATCATGTCATCTGTGTTTTGTCGGTGTTGCTTGTTGCTCCGTGTTGTTAGGTGTTAGTGCTTTGTGAGTGTGACGTCGTTTGTTGGCGTGATGAGAATGCGTGCGTGAGAGCCACCGCTAAACCCTTTTGCACCGAGGACCTAAAACCTTTACTCCCCTCCTCTCCTCTCTTATTTGTTTTTGCGGTTGCTAAGATTTCCCGTTTTAAAACTCTATTTAAAAAGGGTTCGTCTTTTTCTTTTCAATAAAAGGGTCCTTTTATTAAATGTGGGGGTAACCCTTGGGTTTTTATTTTAATTCTCCTGTTGTTTTATTTTAAAACCGTCTCATTTTATTTTCTCTTTTAAAGAGCTTTTATTTTATTCTTTAAATAAAGAGGTTTTATTTAATTCTTCAAAGGGGTTGGATTTTAATCTTTTGTAAAAAAGGGTTGATTTTATTATTTTGTAAAAAAAAGGGATTAATTTTATTCTTCAAAAGATTTTAGTTTTATTTGTTAAAAGGGGCCCAATCTATTTTATAGTTGGGGCATAATTTTTGGTTTTAAGAAGTCAAAGGCCTTTATTTTTTTTATTTACTTTTAAACATTTTCTTTGGTTTAAGCTTCGTGTTTTTTTCTTAAAAAGGAACCCCCCCCCCCCCAAATATGTAGAGGGAGCTGCCAAGGCAAGGCCCAGCTGGCCAGGCCCAACACGCTCCCCCTGCCCTAGCGCCAGAAGCCCGAGCTCCCCCCAATCCCTCGTTCTCCTCCCCTGACCAGCGCCGTCACCCCTCGTCCTCCCGTGCTTCTCCCCATGGCCGATCCCTCCAGGCCCCCTCGATCCCGCTCGCCGCCCGGTGCCCTGTAGCCGCGTGCTCCTCCCCCCGCCAGCGCCGAGCCCCTCTGCTCGCCCAGCCCCGAGGTGCCCCGAATCCCATCGCGCCTCCTCTCCTCTCCCCCGCACGCGTCCGCCTGCCCGAGCTGCCGTCGCCGCTCCTTCCCTCGGCCTCGCCGCGCCATGGCCGGCCTCCTCCTCCCGAGCCGCGCCACCTGGAGGCCTCCCCGACGGTCGCCCCCTCCCTGCTCCTAGGTGGTCGCCGCGCTGGCCATTCGCCCTGGCCTCCTGCGCCGCGCCCGCCTGCAGCTGCTCCCCGCCAGCGCCCCTCCCCGCTTCGGCCCTGTGCTGCCGCCCCGCCTGCATTTTCCTCGCGAGCCCCGCCGGCTGCTCTGAGCCGCGCCCGTCGTGCTGCTGTTCCCCGCTGCCGCGCCGCCGCCAAGACCTCTAGGACGCCGGTGCAACCCATGGGGCCAGTTCCCATGCCTCCCTGTGCTGCTTGCTGTGCCGAGCCGCCGCCGTTGCTCTGCTGCGTGCTACTGGTTTGCTGCTGCACGCCTGCTCGCGTCGCTGTGCTCTTGCCCGTTGCTGTTGCGAGGTGCCGCTGCCGTTTCTTGCTGTAGCTAGCTGCTGCCTGATGTGTGCCGTTGCCGCCTGTAGCTTGCTGTTGCCTGCTGATATGTTGCTTGCGTTTCCTGCTGCTGCTATAGTTACTGTTGCTGGTTGCTTATGCTGCCGTGCTTGCCTAATTTCATTGCTGCCTCGCTGCGCCTGGTGCTGTTGCACTATTCTACTTAGCTGCTTGCCAAGTGTTGCTGCCTTGTTGCCTGATGCTTTGCTAGCTACTTTGCTGCTTATGCTAGCTGATGCTAGTTTGCCTTGCTGCTAAGCTAGTTGCTGTTGTGTCGCCTGTCATCGCCGCATTCACCGTTCCCCTCCGTCGTGGAACCGACAAGATCGCCGTGCACAACCACGTCCTCGACAACCCCGGAAGCGAGTCCGACTTCCTCGACATCGCCGAAGACCCGTGATCGACTATCGACGCCGGAGACCATGTACCACGACGCCGAGTTCGACTACCGTCGACGAGACCCGAGTACCTCGACTTCCACGACGACCTATGTTTTCACCGCTCTGACCCGATCCCCTCCGATATGCACGCGTCGAAGGTATAACGATGAGACGTGTCATGTACCGAATGCATGTTGTATGAGATGAATGTATGTTTGTGCAGTATATTAGCCCGTTGCCCGTTGTCTTCTTTCGTCGTGCCTCGACACATGGGAACCCGATATACGGGATCATCCCATTCTTTATTTAGCGTTCCCGCACACGCTCCCTAATCGTTGGCTCCGATGCCCGTTGAGTTATCGGGATAGGAACGTTGTCGTGGCTTCGTTTCCGTCTTGCCACCATGGTTCCTCTCGCTCGCCGTGGCGACATTTGCTTCTTTCCCTTCTTGTCGTGATGTGGTAACTCGCATGCATGACGCATTCATGGCATATCATCTTGTGTAGCGTGTTCTTGTGCCGTAGCTCGTTCTATGCTCCGCGTGTTAACCGACTAGGACATGTAGGATCGTCGCTACACCCTTGCCATGTTAACAACAATTAAATATTGCGGTGTAAATAAACGGGAGTGAATTAAATAATTAATCATGGAGTTTCATCGATATGCAACCCGTTGCATATCGAGCTTCACTTAATGTGTAGTGTTTGCATGAGGTGAATTGCCATGCCATCCCTCGCATTATGAACTGATCATGCATCATAGTAGGTTGTGCATCATGTTGTGCATCGTGTGATGAATATTGGTGTTGATGTTTGTTTCCGGTTTGCTCCGTTCCGATAGAGTTCTGCAAGCGTGTCTCGCAAGGGCCAACTTTGGTAGTACATTTGCCTAACAACTAATGAACTGCATAGGGAGTAATTAACCCGAGGATAATTTAATCAACCCCCAGGCCAGTGCTCCTCATGAGTGTTGGTCCACCCACCTAGCAGTCGGCGGTGCCACCACGGGGCAACTCGAGGTTTGGTTCCCGTCCACTTTGCATAGACGGTGTGTCCTGAGAACGAGATACGTGGCTCCTATCGGGTTCGTCGACACACCGGGTGGCCTTGCTGGATTAGTTTTACCTTTGACGAGATATCTTGTGCATCGGGATTCCGGTGATGCTTTGGGTAATCTCAGAGTTGAGGTTTTCCACTAGGGAATCCGACGAGATCGCGAGCTTCGTGATCGAGGATTTCTATGCGGCTTGTGGTAATTTGTGATGGACTAGTTGGAGCACCCCTGCAGGGTTAAATCTTTTCGGAAAGCCGTGCCCGCGGTTATGAGGCAACGTGGAAACTTTGTTTAACACTGGTTCTAGATAACTTGAAGTTAACTTAATTAAAATTTACCAACTGTGTGCGTAACCGTGACTGTCTCTTTCGTGAGATCCTTCTCCGATCGAGGACACGGTGGGGTTATGTCTGACGTAGGTAGGTGTTCAGGATCATTCATTTGATCATCAGTAGTTCACGTCCGTTATGCGTAGATCTTCCCCCTCTTATTTCTGGTATTCGTAAGTTAGCCACCAAATATATGCTTAGTCGCTGCTGCAACCTCACCACTTAACCATGCCTCACCCATTAAGCTTTGCTAGTCTTGATACCTTTGGAAATGAGATTGCTGAGTCCCGTGTGGCTCACAGAGTACTACAACACCAGTTGCAGGTACAGGTGAAGGTTACTTGACTTGAGCGCGTTGATTGTTCATTTGGCGTTACTTTTTCTTCTTCTTCTTCATAGATCTAGGATGGGTTCCAGTCCGGCAGCCTGGGATAGCAAGGATGGACGTCGTTCTTCTTTTCTCGTTTATTTTCGTCCGTAGTCGGACCCTGCTCTTCTTCATGATGATTATGTAATGTACTGTTGTGACTCTGATGTAACTTGTGGCGAGTGTAAGCCAACTCTATTTATATATCTCTTCTTTTCAGTACATGTACTTGTAACAATATCCATTCTTGCGACATGACGAGATGCGCTTCTATCCCTGACGAGTCCTTCGTGCCAAATTGAGGATAGGGTCGCATCTTGGGCATGACACACATGTCATGGTGGTAGTTGCATGGCAATATATCTCGGAATGACTTTGAAAAAGCCATAGTAGGTAGGTATGGTGGCTGTTTTGAGGGAGGCTAATGGTGGGTTTTGTGCACCGGCGAAAATTGCACAGCACTAAGAAGATAGTGATGGTGGAAGGTGAAAGTGCATCTAAACCATGGACTGAATATTAGTCATGAAGAACTCATATACTTGTTGCAAAAGTTTTATTAGTAATCAAAACAAAGCATTCAACGCATACTCCTAGGGGAAGGGTTGGTAGGTATAAACCATCGCGCGATCCCGACCGCCACACAAAGGATGACAATCAATAGACTAATCATGCTCAGACTTATCACATAGCGGTTCACCATACGTGCATGCTACGGGAATCACTAACTTCAACACAAGTATTTCTAGATCCACAACACCATACTAATATAACTTCAATATTACCAAAACCACAACTCAAAACTAATTGAGATGAATCAAACTTCTCTAACTACTCAATGCACATGAAGGTGGAAGTTTTCGTATCCCTTTGGATAACTACCCCTTTTGAGACTACTTTCAAATCATAGATCAACTACCAAGCCACTCACCGTTGTTCTCTAAAAGATATAAGTGAAGCACATAGAGCAAAAGTATCTAGCTCAAAAGATATAAGTGAAGCACATGTGAGCTGAATTGTCTAACCAAAGGATATAAGTGAAGGTCGACAAAATCACGGTGAGTGCATGTATCTCTCTCTAGGTGTGCAGCAAGGATGATTGTGACAAAAAAAGACTCCTACGATACAAGACCCTCCAAGCAAAACACATATCATGTGGTGAATAAAAATATAGCCCCAAGTAGCATTACCGATGGATTGAAGACGAGAGAGGGGATGCCTTCCCGGGGCATCCCCAAGCTTAGGCTTTTACGACATCCTTGAATCTCTTGGCATGCCTTGGGCATCCCCAAGCTTGATCTCTTGCCACTCTCTATCTCTTTGTCCATAAGAACTTCACCCAAAACTTGAAAACTTCAAAACACGAAACTTAAACAGAAACTCGTGATATCATTAGTATGAGAAAGCAAACCACCACTTCCTTAGGTACTGTAGCAAACTGAAATTCTACTTATGCTGATGTTGGGTTACTGTATTTTCAATCTCCCATGGCTAATACCCCCCGATACTATCCATAGTTTCATCAAAATAAGCAACCAACACAACAAAAACAGAATCTGTTAACAGCAGACCAGTCTGTAGAAATCTGTATATGTCGTATACTCCTGGTACTTAAACAATTATGAACAATTACGACAGTCTGAACAATTTGCGTAGAAATCAGCAGCAAAACGAATCAACTCAAAATCTCTTACAGAAAAAAATGAAAATTCTTTTCGTGAGCAGAAAGTTTCTGTCTTTTCCAGCATGACCAAACGATCATCCCCAAGATTAGTCATAACGGTTTCACTTGGCACAAACGCGAAAAGAAACACAAAGAACACAATCATAACAGAATTATGAAAGTGTGGAGAAAACAAAACAGGAAGCAAAAAAGCAAAGAAAAATTTATCCATTGGGTTGCCTCCCAACAAGCGCTATTGTTTAACGCCGTTAGCTAGGCATTGATTTCAATGATGCTCACATAAAAGGTAAGGATTGAAACACAACGAGAGCATCATGGAGCAAATGGATAGCACATTTAAGTCTAACCCACTTCCTATGCATAGGGATTTTGTGATCAAACAATTTATTGGAGCAAGAATCAACTAGCATAGGAAGGCAAAACAAGCATATCTTCAAAAATGTCAACATATGGAGAGGAAGCTTGATAATATTGCAATACGTAGAAGCATATGATCCTCTCTCATAGTAATTTTCAGTAGCATCATGAATGAATCCAACAATATAACCAGCACCTAAGGCTTTCTTTTCATGATCTACAAGCATAGGAATTTTACTACTCTCCACATAAGGAAATCTATTCTCAAGAATAGTAGTGGGAGTATCGTAAAAGACTTGAGCACTACAAATTGTGTCCACAATGAAAAAAGCAAGGTTTAACAAAAGGGTTTTCGAAAGTATGACAAGTTTTATCATCCCTTTTCTTCAAAACATAAGTATCCTCACAATAATCACCATAGATAGGGGACATGCTTTCATCAAAATGATTTTGATCATTCAAAGTGGAAGAACTAAAAAGATCATCTTCATCAAATATAGCATCCCAAAGCTTGTGGCTTTGCATATCATTAGCATCATGGGTATTCAAAGAATTCATGCTAAGAACATTGCAATCATGCTCATCATTCACATATTCTATGCCAAGCATCCTATGTAATTCTTCTTTGAACACTTGAGCACAATTTTCCTTCACATCATGCTCACGAAAGACATTGAAAAGATGGAGCATATGAGGCATCCTCAATTCCTTTTTTTTGTAATTTTCAGCGAGATAACAAGAAACAAAAAGATTCGATTGCAAGATCTAAAGATATACCTTCAAGCGCTTACCTCCCCGGCAACGGCGCCAGAAAAGAGCTTGATGTCTACTACGCAACCTTCTGCTTGTAGACGTTGTTGGGCCTCCAAGTGCAGAGGGTTGTATGACAATAGCAATTTTCCCTCAAGTGGGTGACCTAAGGTTTATCAATCCGCGGGAGGCGTAGGATGAAGATGGTCTCTCTCAAGCAACCCTGCAACCAAATAACAAAGAGTCTCTTCTGTCCCCAACATACCCAATACAATGGTAAGTTGTATAGGTGCACTAGTTCGGCGAAGAGATGGTGAAACAAGTGCAATAAGGATGGTAGATATAGGTTTTTGTAATCTGAAATTACAAAAACAGCAAGGTAACTAGTAACAAAAGTGAGCACGAACGGTATTGCAATGCGTGGAAACAACGCCTAGGGTTCATACTTTCACTAGTGAAGTTCTCTCAACAATGATAACATAATTGGATCATATAACTAGCCCTCAACATGCAACAAAGAGTCACTCCAAAGTCACTAATAGCAGGGAACAAATGAAGAGATTATTGTCGGGTATGAAACCACCACAAAGTTATTCTTTCTGGTCGATCTATCATAGAGTTCGTACTAGAATAACACCTTAAGATACATATCAACCAAGACCCTAATGTCACCTAGATACTCCATTATCACCTCAAGTATCCGTGGGCATGATTATACGATATGCGTCACACAATCTCAGAATCATCTATTCAACCAACACATAGAACTTCAAAGAGTTCCCCAAAGTTTCTACCAGAGAGTCAAAACCTGTGCCAACCCCTGTGCATAGGTTCCCAATGTCACGAACCCGCAAGTTGATCACCAAAACATACATCAAGTACTCACATGAATCCACGTGTGCCAACCCATATGCTTAGGTTCCCAATTGTCACAAACCCGCAAGTTGATCACAGCAGATAGACACGTGCAAGACATACATCAAGTGTTCTCAAAGACTCAGTCCGATAAGATAACTCCAAAGGGGAAACTCAATTCATTACAAGAGGGAGAGGGGGAAGAACATCATAAGATCCAACTATAGTAGCAAAGTCCATGGTACATCGAGATCAAGACATCTCAAGAACACAAGAGAGAGAGAGAGAGAGAGAGATCAAACGCATAGCTACTGGTACATACCCTCAGCCCCGAGGGAGAACTACTCCCTCTTCGTGGAGATCGCCGGGATGATGAAGATGGCCACCGGAGATGGATTTCCCCTCCGGCAGGGTGCCGGAACGGGCTCCAGATTGGTTTTTGGTGGCTACAGAGGCTTGCGGCGGCGGAACTCCCGATCTAGGTTTCTTTCTGCAGGTTTCTGAATTTATTGGAATTTATGGCGCTGGAATTACGTCGGTTGGGCCCACGAGGAGGTCACAAGCCTGTCGTGCGCCACCTAGGGGGGTGGTGGCGGCGTCAGGGCTTGTGACTCCCTCATGGCTCTTCTGGCCTTGTTCCAAAGCTTCAGGGGTCTCTTTTGGTCCAAAAAAATCATCGTAAAGTTTCATTCCATTTGGACTCCGTCTGAAAATGGGCCAAAAACACGGAAAAACAGAAACTGGCACTTGGCACTGAGTTAATAGGTTAGTCCCAAAAAATATATATAATAGCATATTCATGCATATAAAACATCCAAAGTTGACAAGATAATAGCATGGAACCATCAAAAATTATAGATACGTTGGAGACGTATCAGCCGCTTCATCCAACAATACCGCCAAATCAAGAAAAGACTAAGGAGGGCAGCAAATTGAACATCAACGCCCACAAACTCATTTGTGTTCTACTCGATATATCATCTATGCATAGGCCTAGCTCATGATGCCACTGTTGGAGAATGTTGCATGGGAAACAAAAAAAATTCCTACGCACACGCAAGACCTATCCATGGTGATGATCATCTACGAGAGGGGAGAGTGCATCTACATACCGTTGTAGATCGCTAAGTGGAAACGTATATAACATGGTTGATGTAGTCATATGTCTTCACGATCCATCCCGCGATCTCACCATGACCCGTCCCATGATCTCATCACGATCCGTCCCGCAATCTCATCATGATCTGTCCCGCTATATCATCACGATCCTTCCCGATCTAGTGCCGAACAGACTGCACCTCTGCTTTCAGCACACGTACAGCTCGATGAAGACCACCGCCTTCTTGATCCAGCATGATGGGCGGAGAGGTAGATGAGTTCTCTAGCACAACGGTGTGGTGGTGGTGGTGAACTAATTCAGCAGGGCTTCGCCAATCTCTACTAAACTAATTTATAGGAGAAAACAACCTAGAGAGAGAGAGGACAACACGTGGCTTATTAGGGTTGGGGCTGCCCTCAAAATCCTCTAGTATATATAGGAGGGAGGGAGGGGAGGAGGCAGCCAAAGGGCCCTCCTTTGGTTCGGCCGAAGTGGAGGAGGAGGTGGAGGAGTCCACCTCCAATCCTACTCCTAGTAGGATTCCACTTGGTCTCCTCCTTCCCTTTTTCCCTTTTTTCCCTTTTTGCACCTTGGCCGAAATAGACCCTCTTGGGCTGGCTGCACCAGCCCACTAAGGGCTGGTGCACCACCTTTAGTTCTATTAAGTTCTCTATCGGGCAGGTGGCCCTTCTCGGTAAAACCACGGAATCCATTTGTCACTCCCGGTACTTTGCCGGTGATGCCCAAAAACTTTCCGGAAGCAAAATGCAACTTTCCTATATATCAATCTTTATCTCAGGACCATTCCGGAGCTCCTCGTGACGTCCAGGATCTCATCCGGGACTCCAAACAACTTTAGGTCACCAACACACATAACTCATTAATACCGGAAAGTCACTAAACCTTAAGTGTGCAGACCCTGCGGGTTCGAGAACTATTAGACATGACCTGAGACACTCTCCAGTCAATAACCAATAGTGGGACCCGGATGCCCATATTGGCTCCTACATATTATACGAAGATATTTATCGGTCGATCCTCGATGTCAAGGATTCAGTTAATCCTGTATGTTGTTCCCTTTGTCCTGCGGTATGTTAGTTGCCCGAGATTCAATCGTTGGTATCTCTATACCTAGTTCAATCTCGTTACCGTAAAGTCTCTTTACTCGTTCCGTAATACAAGACCCCATAACTAACTCCTTAGTCACATTGCTTGCAAGGATTGTTGTGATGTTGTATTACCGAGTGGGCTCTAAGATACCTCTCTGTCACACGGAGTGACAAATCCTAGTCTTGATTTACGCCAACCCAACAAACACCCTCGGAGATACCTGCAGAGCATCTTTATAGTCACCCAGTTACATTGTGATGTTTGATACACACAAAGCATTCCTCCGGTGTCCGGGAGTTGCATGATCTCATGGTCACAGGAAGAGACACTTGACATGTAGAAAACAGTAGCAATAAACTGACACGATCATATGCTACATTCATAGTTTGGGTCTTGTCCATCACATCATTCTCCTAATGATGTGATCACGTTATCAAGCGATATCTCATGTCTATGGCCAGGAAACCTTGACCATCTTTGATCAACGAGCTAATCCTCCAGAGGCTCACTAGAGACAGTGTGTTGTCTATGTACCCACACATGTATTTGAGTTTCCAATCAATATAATTCGAGCATAAACGATTATCATGAACAAGGAAATATAATAATAACCAATTTATTATTGCCTCTAGGGCATATTTCCAACAATTGGTTCCTACATATTCTACGAAGATATTTTTCAGTTGAACCTCGATGTCAAGGATTCACTCAATCCCGTACGTAGTTCCCTTTGTTCATCGTATGTTACTTGCCCGAGATTCGATCGTCGGTATGTCTATACCTAGTTCAATCTCATTACCGGAAAGTCTATTTACTCGTTCTGTAATACTAGATTGTGTATGTCTATAACTCTTTAGTCACATTGCTTGCAAGCTCATTGTGATCTTGTATTACCGTGTGGCCCTGCGATACCTCCCTGTCAAACGGAGTAACAAATACCATTCTTGATCCATGCCAACTCAACAAACACCCTCGAAGATATCGTCGAGCATATTTATAGTCATCCAGTTACGTTGTGATGTTTGATACACACAAGGTACTCCTCCGGTGTCACTGAGTTGCATGATCTCATGGTCATAGGAACACATACTTGACATGCAGTGAACAATAACAATAAACTGACACGATCATATGCTACATTCATAGTTTGGGTCTTGTCCATCACAACATTCTTCTAATGATGTGATCCCGTTATCAAATGACAACTCATGTTTATGGCCAGGAAACCTTTGACCATCTTTGATCAACGAGCTAGTCCATTAGAGGCTCACTAGGGACACAGTGTTCTCTATGTACCCACACATGTATTTGAGTTTCCAATCAATACAGTTCTAGCATGGATATTATACGATTATCACGAACAAGGAAATATAATAATATGACTTTATTATTTCCTGTATGGCATATTTCCAACAATAAGAAGATCATCCCCACTATCATATTTATTTTAACATCTCACCTACCCACCTCATTACATATGCTTCACACATGCCACATCTCATTTAAATGCACATGCAAGCCATGCACATCATCAAATGCACACAATCAATAAACTTTCCACTTTTTATCACACGCTCGCCCTTCACACCATAAAGTGTTCATGCAACCATTCAACTCTTTTTACTTTCCATTTACTGCCACATGCAAGCCCTCTACGTTATTAAAGAACATGAAAACCCTCCACATCATAATTATTAATTTTAATTCTAATTTCAGCTATAAAAATGAACTTGAATGTCACAAGACAATATAATATCCATCCATCCTCCATTACCTCTAGGTTGAATGTGGTACGGTAATTAATATTCTCATATATTAATTTATTTTTTTATTTTTGATGAGTTCATTACTAAAAAAACCCAAAACAACGCGTAGGACATTCTCTAATGTACTAAATGATGTAACTCTATTGATCTTGGTATGAACTGTCAATAGACTTTTCCCCCAAGAAAAAGACACGCCATATTCAAATATATTTTGAAAATTTGGACGTGATTCTTTTGAAAAAGTGAATAATTCTTGAAACACGAACATTTTCAAAATTGTGTACATTTTTTAATAACTCCAACAGTTTTTATCTATGAATTTGTTTTGAAAACAAGAAGATTTTTTAAATTTTGACAACAATTTGACAACACCAACATATTTGAATGTGTGAACAATTTTGACAAGGGAAACCTTTAAAAATGGAAATATTGAAAAAGATAAACACACAAAATTTTTGACAAATTAAGCCCTTTCCGAAAACACACACAAAAAAATGCAATAGTAAATATTTTGTGAAAATCACGAAATAAATTTAGAACCAATTTTGAAACATGAAAGAAAATTCTTAAATTTTTACAAATTTTATACATTTTATTTTAAAAATATGAACAAAAATTGAAATTCCTACTTTTTGATAATGCGAACAATTATTGAAAAATGAGTGAAATTTGGAAAACAATAAAAAAATTGAAACTCTGAACAGAATTTTGAAATTCTGAAGTTTTTATATTTATGAAAAATAGATAAAATAGAAGAAAAAACGAGAAGAAAAATAGGAAAAGAAATATAAAATAAATTATATTAAAACAAAAAGAAAACAAAAAAGTTCAGGGAACTTCTAGGAGGTGGCCAAAACCGGCAGAAACCATGCACTTACGTTAATAATGGGTCGGCCCACCAGATCACTCACCTCCGTGGGGAATGTGTGTGCGGGCAACAATCTGCCACCGTAAACGGCTGATAGGAGCACCTCAAAACAAATTGGTAAATAGGTTTTTCCATGGTATATGTGGCATTGTTCATTGAGGTTGAAAATCTGAAAACAATTTTTTTAACAAAAAAGGCTCCAAAAAGTATGATTAAATTAACCTAAACTTGAGGAGGGAGCCTCCTGCAGATGAAGGGCGACGACACACTGCTCAACAACTTCATCTTCAACACCTTTGTCTTCTGCCAGGTACCACACTCTCAAACACAAGATCGAAATACAACTCTCTTAACTTGTATTGACACTTTCACCAGATCTTCAACGAGGTGAATAATACGGAGATGGAAAAGATTAACCTCTTCAGCGGCATGTTCAGTAGTAGTTGGGTCTTCTCGGCGGTGGCGTGTGCCACCGTCGGTTTCTAGTGATCCTGGTGGAGCTGCTGGGAGTGTTCGACGACATGGTGCACCTCAATGGGACGGTGTGGCTCATGAGCATGCTCATCGGGTCGGTCAGTCTGGTCATCGACGCCGTCCTCAAGTTCGTCCCTCTTGGCTCCGGCGACGCCTCGCTGGTTTGCGACAACAGATACCAGCCCATCCCCACCGACCCGAGTGCCGTGTGTTTCTTGAAAAAGTTTTATTTGGAAGAGGAAATATGTTAATCTTTTCGAAACGATCTTTGCAGCTTTAGTTCAGTGTGGGATGTGCGGGAACATCAACCTTGAGGCAGTGACCATTCCGAGAGATTTGAGTTTTTTGTCACTGTTTATTTTTTGTGCTTTTATAGCCAAAAGATGATTATGAGTTTTCGTATTAGGATTAGTTATGATGAATGCAATTGATTATGATGTATTATATACACAAGCTTCTCACTACTAGAGAGGTGAGTTTAGCTACACCAAAGTGGGTGGTTGCTAAAAGTCTAAACTTGTAACCAACACTATGTGGTCGCTTTGTGGTGGCTATACTCTTGTTGATACAGGTATTTGGCGACCAACATATCACTCCACACTAGAATGAGATCCGAGCCCCATGTTCTATGATGATGGTGGATTGTTTTGAACTAGCACATGGAATGACACTCTCAAAGTTGCAGTACTGCTTTGGGGAAGCTAGTAATTTGGCACATCGCTCAGCAAGACATGCGTAAGACTCCCAATTGTACCTTTCATGGGATGATGAACCTCCTGAATTTTATTTACCGCCAATACTTTGTCACATCACTTAATAATTTAACTCTAGCCATCTTCAAACAAAATGCCAATAGGCTTTTCCCTCAAAACAAAAAAAGCCACAGAAGATTTAAACATTTTTTACAATTGGTCCACATTTGTTTCTGAAAAGTAAATATATATTTTTTTGAAATTTTAAAATGGGAACATTTTGTAAAAACAGAAGCTTTCTAAACTTTTATTTTCTTGAAAATAGAATAGTTTTTTGAACTCTGAACAAAATTTAAAAAACCAAACTTTTTTTAATGCATGATATTAATTTTAGAATTGTGAACATATGTTAAAAAATGGGAACACACTTTGAAAGATGAATATTTTTTAACATGGAAACACATTTCAAACGGGAACCAAAATTTGAAATCTGAACTGTTCTTATTTTCTGAAAATTTATTTAAAATTATGAACAAAATAAGAAATTCCGTGCATTTGTGTTTTTGCAAATGTTAAAAATTGTTGAAAAATGAACAAAAAGTTTTAAACATAAAGAAAATCCTGAAAGTCTGCAGTTTTTTAATTTAGGGAAAATAGAACCAAATTAAAGGGAAATTGAGAAGAAAAGTATTAAGGCTCGGCCCACCAAATCACCCACTTTGAGAGGCTTCTATAACATTCCCAGATTAGATTTTTGTTTTTTCGTTTGTTTTACCTCTGTTTTTTATTCTGGTTGTTCCTTATTTTCCATTTTGGTTTCCCATCTTTTTCATTTTCTTGTTTATTTTCGGTTCCTTTTTTATTTTACTTTTTCTTTCTATTTCTCACCTTTTCCTTTTCTTTTTCTTTTTTTCCAAAACATTTCAAATGTTTGAATATATTTTCTCGAATACTGAATAAAATTTGAACCCGTGAACATTTATTGAAATAATGACCATTTTTCAAATTCATGAACCTTTTTTACAGTTCTCCAACATTTTCAAAAATCATGAATGTTTATTGAATTTATGTAGAATTCTATAAACTTGCCAGCATTTTTTGAATTTGTAAACATTTTTATTGACTCCGCAATTTTTTTTGAATCAATAAACATTCTTCCTAAATTGTGGAACAATTTTTATAATTCATGAGCATTAGTTTTGTAGAACTTTTTTCGAATACATGAACATATTTTGAATCTGTAATCATATTTTAAATTGATGAATATTTTTCATAATTTATGAAACTTTTTTTAATCTCCTGAAAATTTCTTTAGAAATTTGAGAACAGTGTATTGAATTTTAGACACTTTTGAGTTTTATAACTTTTTTTACACGCATATTATCAAAATCTTGAACATTTTTTATTTCTGAAACTTTTTTTGAGCTACGGATATTTTGGATATGTAAGCATTTTTGGAATCCTTATACATATTATGACTTCTTGAACATTGTTTTTTTTTAAAATTATCAATTCCGTTAAATTTCAAAACTTTGTTAAAAATACCAAATTAGTTAAACTAGAAAAAACAAAAAAAGGAATTAAACCGAACATGAGTATTCCGATAAAATAGAACTAAGGGTTAACAACTGACTTCGGATGTTTAGGGAATTTATTTCCACCTCATATATGCTAAAATTAACTCCAGAATATTTTTTGGGTTAATTTGAGCAGCTCTAAATAATAAATATTATTATTATTGGAGAATGTTGCAACATCCTTTGGTATTTTTTGAATCACAAAAGATAAGTATGTGTTACAACTCTCAATTGTCATTCTATGATATTTCTTGCACATTCGCTCTATGTGGATGTGGTTTTGGGTGCATCGCATTTCCAATATGTTGCACATATCGGATTTCTCATAATGGTAATTACTATTACCAAGTTTCAACTAAATTTGGTAATTTGTGTAAGTTTGAAAATAAGACAGTCAAGAGGCTATATGATGTAGGGAATGCGGAATATGGATCTTTGTTGAGCTACAATTGGTCAAATTTGTTGAAATAAAAGCTATTAGGAAGATTTAGTTATAATCTTTAGCCTCTAATCAATATCGTATCTCTTAGTAATATCTCAAGCCTGAACATCTACCTGGTTTCATAAACCCGACGGATAACTGAATCAAATAATTGTAGTTTCTTACAATGTACAGTAATTAGGTATATGCCACTCGATAAGGTATCCAACAAGAGAGTCGGGTACTTTTTAGTCTCATGGTTGTAATATGATATTCCTTCCGATCCATACTACTTGTTGCTGGTTTCCTACAACTACAGAAGAAAGTTCTACCAGATAAATGACACGTAATATGAATCGGAGAGAGCAACATGCTTTTGCGGGTCTTTGCTTCAGGCCCGTCCAATGTCACATGGAAGAATGAGGACACCTAATCTACCTCTGATGTAGTTGTAGTTTCCATCGAAGATCTTGTTCAAAAACCTGAAAAAATGCCAGAAGCAGACCCTGGCGTCCAACCATATTTTAGCAGTCTACAGCCTGCCCATGCCTATGGTGCCATCCAAGATCAGCAGGCGCATAAAGTTTCCTTCCTATTGTCTCTCATTCCCATGATGTATGCACACGTGTCTATCATTATCTCCACCACTTACTTTTGAGTCTCCCTCTTTGATCCATTCCTATAAGCAGGGGTTCCTAGTTAGAACGAAAATTGGCTATAAGTATAGAAGGGGGCAACATTTCATAGCCCAATGTGTATTTAATAGATTATTACTTTACTACCATGGTTTGCAGTAATCTCCTATCTGGATACGTGGGGTAGTAGTGGAGGCGAGAACATTTGTTCCCGCACTATGGAATCTTTCATGTCATAGAGTACGCTCACATAGCCATACGTTACTTACTAAGATGAGGTGTATGGATTGTGTATGCAAAACGATGGTCACTACGTAGGTAGCGTAGCACACATATTCATACAAAATGTCTATCTAGACAAAGAATGTAATTAAAATACCCACCTTGTTGCCTGGACACCACTCTTTATACCAACAGCCCTACCTTCCAACTTCAATACAGTAGATGAAGTTTTATAATTGGTAGTAGGGCTGGGCCCAGCTACCCACCAACCTAAAACTAAGATCACGTGTTTCTTTGTAAAAGATTCTTTTCGAGTCTCATAATATTTAAAGTTCAATTTATGTCTTTTTACAATGCTGCATCTAACCCCTTCTTGCATTTTATTGACAACCATTTGCTAGTTTCAATTCAACGGCTGAAAAACATGATAAACTTACCAAAGCTTTAAAAAAATTGCACCCACAAATAGATTTCAAAACAATGATAAACATTGTTGAAATTAGTAGTGGGTCTTAGACCCATAAGAGAATTTCAGAAATCTTCAAGGACCCATGTAGGTGGTGGCATGACAAGGTGGTGGTGGGAAGTTTAGTCCCACCCTGCTAGTGGAAAGAAGTTGGATCCCTTTATAAGGGTCTCTTTTCTACATGCTATTGGAGAGTGAGAAGAGAAGAGCCGAGCTCATACCAACGCGCTTATTTTTGCCAGTCAGGATCGGAGAATATGTAACGGATGCGCCACGATCTGAGACGTCGGATCGTGGGCTGTTACCGCTGCCTCACGCGCTTGTTCCTTTGCTGCTGCTACCGCCGGCGACCCCGTCCCGTTCACCGCGTACACGGTCGACGGGAGAGCAGGCCTCTGAAACCCCGCATCTCCGGTTCCTGTACGGGAGAGGGGCGATTAGGTTTTTGGAAAGCGATCACGCGACTGCTCGCCTCCGTTCATCTGCTTTGTCTACGTCCACGTCGTCCTCGTCATCGCCATGGCTGAACCGTCCAAGGCCGATCGCCTCGCCCTTGAAGCTGAGAAGAAGAGGGCAGAGGATGCTACCGCTGCATCCGCTGCCAACACCGCTGCTACGGCCAACTGGCCTACTGGAGGGTATAGCTTGTTTATCCCACTCTAGTTCGTTTCAACCCTAGCAATACTACTGGCATGCATAGATGTATCAACTATATGCGTAATATGTGCTAGATTAGTTCATGATCAGTATGTCATTAGTCTAGTCAATGCCATGCTAATTATTATTTTATGGATTAAGATATTCAAAAAATTATCTATTTACTCAACAGACATGTCCATGCCTGAATGCTCTCATCGCATTGGAGGAGGTGGTGGTGGTGGACGCCTTTAAAGGACCCTATTGGGCAACACAAAGTTCTGGCCAAGACCGAGCTTCATGGTACCTTCTATCTTATCCATTTGTTTTCATTGTAATTGGTGCAACGGGGAGCGCTCGAGCCCAGCCTCTGGCTGCCCCACTCTCTCTCTCTCTCTCTCTGCTCAAAACCTTTGTCTTCTGGCAGATACCACATCCTAAACACAAGATCGTAACACAACTCTGAACTGCTATAGACACTTTCGCATTCGTGCAAAGGGAGATGGAGAAGATCAACGTCTTCAGCGGCATGCTCAGCATCTGGATCTTCTCCGCAGTGGTTAGCACCACCGTCGGGTTCAGACAGTATAGTTGCAGGTTTAGACAGTAGTTTGTTTAGTCATGTCATGTACATGGTGTTACGTTTAGCATGGAAGTTAAGTTAGCAAAGTACTACTCCCTGCGTTTCATAATATAAGTCTTTTTAGAGATTTCATTAGAGGACTACATACAGATGTATATAGACATACTTTAAAGTATAAATTCACTCGTTTTGCTATGTATGTAGTCCTTTAGTGAAATCGCTTAAAAGACTTATATTTAGGAACGGATGGAGTAGTGGGCTAGCTGCGCATGGGGATGGACGTGTGCATGTTGGGTTATAGTGCTCCAGTAAAGTCATGCATGTTTATCTTTGAGGTCTATTTGCATGTGGTTCACGTCGAGGCCTCTTTCCTGCTGGTTGTTTTGGTCATCCGCCAAACTCGGATCGTGGGATAAGCTGCGCTGGCTAGGTGAGTTAATTATGCATGTAACGCTGAGCTGGGCTCCCGAGGAATAGATAAGATGAAAAAATAGAAAAGCCGCATGCAGTTACACGGCACAAAAATCTCGTGTGTTTGTTTCCGTCTACTGTTCCAGGTGCTCGACGCCGTGTGAGGGAGAGAGAGCCGGCCAGCGATCCAACAAATAGGTCACAATTGTATTTGAATTAAAACTGTGTGTAGACAGTATAGAAGTCATGTCCTAATAAGACATTTGTATGTTGTATTCTATGCCAACATAATAGCACACACATGTAAAGGGGCCTGGACGGTCGGTGTGCGGTATTATAACAGTGTTACGAGAACGAGCACTCATAGTTCGGTCCGAAGATGTAGTCATATAGGTGAACCTTGTTAATAAATTTCGGTATCATCTCCGTGTAATTCTCTGGTCCTCGAAAGGTCGACGGTGTACCTCGGATTAACTCAACACTTTGCATCTTCAGGTTCTTATAGGACGTACCGGAATGCACTATTTTTGTTTGAGAAAACCGGAACATACTTGTTGGAATGGCTGTTCCGTCAGATTTGAGTTCCTCTTTTGTCATTGTTTTTGTTTTGTGCTTTTTAACCAAAGAGGATTGTGGATTTCCATAGTAGGATTAGTATGCAATGATGAATTCAGTTGCTTACTGTCTATACACAAACTTCACATTTAGGGTTCTACTCATGTGAGCGTCATGTGATCGCTCGAAGCTATTATTTATTTATCTTTTTTCCTTTTGGAGGAACATAATTATACTAAACTTTAAGTATAATTTAGGGTTCTACTTTTTCCAACTCTTTAGAGTAAACCAACCACTTTCTATCCATAACCTCTTTATTAGCTAATTTTCTAGAATAGTAAACATATGAAAAACATCTACCTTCAAAATCAGGGAACTCCAGGCCCAATTCTCTCACCGGCCCCTTTTCATTTAAAATATTCCTTTTGCGATTGTCAAGATTATCCCATGTCCTAGGATCATGTATAGATAAAAGAGAATCATCTTGTTCATCACCATTCTGAGCATCAGGCGAAGGCTGCAAATTTTCATCTCCTGTATTATCCTCATTCTCATTAACATCAATATCGATATCTGCATTTAAATACAAAAATTTGTTGTTAGTTAGTTACTTACTTCTACAAAAAAATTGACGCTATTTAATTACTTACTATCATCCAAGGAATGTTCGTTGACTTCAGAATCGTCATTTGAATTAAGATCATCATCTTGTCCGGGTTCAGATTCATGCCTTTGATTATCAACACTAGTTACCACCGGAAAAACCTTTTTAGAGCACCTTTTCGTGATTCAATTAGTTGATTCTCTCGCTATTTTTTTCCTTTTCTCACAACCGGACTTCTGTTTCGGCGGCATTAGACCACCTAAGGTTGCAATTCCAAAGAATTATCAGCTCAACTGATCAAAAGAATGAGGGCACTAGGCCAATATCAGATGATAAATCATACATTTATGCTGAAACCGTGAGTAAAGTAGAGGAGGGCCAATAGGCTATCCGAGGGCAAGGATCCGGCCTGGGTGATCTGCCGATCTCCATCACAATCTTCGGGCGCGGCGCACATGCACATGGGGTTCAAGAGCGGCGAAGGCAGGAGGCCGAGGCGTCGAAAGAAACAGGCGTAAGGCGTTTCTGCCTTTGTGGCCTCTAGGCGACTGGACGATTGATCGATCGATCGTGTAGGTACAGGCAATACGTACAAGTCTCCCGATCACGATCAGGACTTGATCTTTAGGCTTCAGGCCTTTAGCTTATCTTTTTTTTCCAGCCCATATAGCAGCACGTATACTTATACATATGTAATGATAGGTCCACCCAAAACATGGGCCCTTGGGCGTCGCCCATGTTTGCCTAGGGCCAGAGCCGGCCCTGGATTTGAGTTCCTCTTCCGTCATTGTTTTCGTTTTGTGCTTTTTAACCAAAGAGGATTTTGGATTTTCATAGTAGGATTAGTATGCAATGATGAATTCAGTTGCTCTTACTGTCTATACACAAATTTCACATTTAGGGTTCTACTCATGCGAGCGACATGTGATCGCTTGAAGCTATTATTTATTTATTTATTCCTTTTGGAGGAACATAATTTAATTTTGAATGAATTTTTAAGTATAGTTTGAGCTTTTTTCCACTTAGTCAAATGAAGTTGCTGAAATTTTATTATAGAATCAATGTGCAACTATAGATGACTAAAAATACGGAACCATCTGGGAATAATTCATCAAGAAAAAGAGTATAACACCAAAGATGGAACAGTCGTTACATTGCCAACACCATAAACAAACTACGACTCTTACATCACCAACAATGGGGCGACCTAGACAACACAATGAGAATGACCCAATACAACTCAGACTAGGGAAAACTTCCAGCACCGGGCATAAAAATAGGGAGATATCGTCTGCGGAGCCTGCACAACAGCCTGGCACAACACTGCCCAACCACGACTACCATGTGGATGATTGCTTAAGTACAAGCAATACTAGGACATAACTGCCACCAGCCTAGAGCTAGCATTATTTGCAGCAACCTAGTCATGACATTACAGATAAAAGAGGCCACTATCCCAACGGCGCCAGGTTAGCCTCCATCAAGGCCCATAGAAGGAGTGTCATGGCGGTGGACATGCAAAACCGGAGGGGCCTAGAGGCGCTCGCGATCATGGAGGATGAAGCCAACGACGACCAACCAGGGGTGCCAGCAAGGAAAAGGTAACACTCGCGCAAAACAAACACGGACTATCATAATTATGAGACAATGGAGAAAGAATATGAATGTAAGAGCAACTCGAACGGATCGACCCAAACGGACGACCCAAACGGACGATGCTTTTGTCCGTTTTTTGTCCATTTGGGTCGGCCGTCCGCCCGATTTCCGCCCTGTTTTAGATTTGGGTCGATAGTGCGCCCAACGCGCCGACCCATTTCATGTCCGCACATAATTTTTTAAGAAAGCCCGCGGCCATAGATCATGCCGGTACCATGCCAGCGCCGGCATATAATCACCACACAGTTCATGTTGGTGCACTCGCCAGCGTTCAACACACATGCCAGTACACAAAAAATGGATCGTAGCCAGCGGCCAGCGCACCACCCTCGAAGATCAAGTTCTGCATGTAGTACTCGTCGTCGGTGGCCGACATTTCGTCGAACAGGTTGCCTGCGCCCGGCAGCACGTCGGCTGGCATCTGCCCCACGCGTTTCCTCACGCCTCCGGATGACGAGCCACCGGCCACCAATGTGACAATGGCGTAGGTGTAGGGCTCGAGGACGACATTAGGGGTGGCGACGAGGAGCAGTCTCGGGGAGGAGGGCGAGGAGGTTCGGTGACGGTTAGAGGGCTCGGGGATGGCTCGGAAGCGACGACGAGCTCCGGCATCCTGGCGGCGTCGTGGTGGTGTCTGGCGTCGTCGGGGAAGAGATCGAAACTGGAGATGGTGTTTGAGGAAAATTTTGTAAGTGATGCTTATATACCACAACCTTTAGCCCCGATTGGTAGCTCCAACTGGGACTAAAGGCCCCCTTTAGTGTCGCTCCAAGCCACCAACCAGGACTAAAGGTGAATTTCACCAGCCCAAAGGGCGCGAAACCCAACCCTTTAGTCTCGGTTGGTGGCTCGGACCGGAACTAAAGGGTGGTCTGTAGTCCCGGTTGGAGCTACCAACTAGGACTAAAGGGTTGTTCCTCGCACAGCCGAGGGGTGGTGGGAGTTTAGTCCCACCTTACCAAGCGAGAAGCGATTGCACCGGTTTATAAGCCCGCCTGCGGCTGCCTTGGGAAGATCCTCTCAAAGCAGACAACTCAACGTTTAACCTGGCTCCTCTTTGCTGTGTGGGTCCTACTGACAACAGATATTTGTGCCCGCGGGCCTACATCCTGGCCCATATATAGTTGTGTTTCTAGTCATATGCAGGCCGTGGTATGTGAATTCTCATGCTAGTAAGCAGACAATTTTTTATTTTTTGGATATGTTATGTCAATATTTTGTATATACTCACTTTTCCTAGTTTTTTTACCTTCTTCAAATCATATCCTGATTTTTTGACCTTCTTCAAATCATATGGTGTGTGAATTCGAAGCCACCAACCGGGACTAAAAGTATTTTTCCTATTTTTAGTTTTAAAACTTTTTAGGATATTTCAGTTTTAGTTTTAAAACAGATTCAAAAACAGTAGTTTCAGACCTTTTTAGGATATTTTAATTTCAGTTAGATAAAATTTATATAATTCTTAGTTAATATAATATTGTTCATAACTAGGGTTTTATAAAAGCTTTTTGAGCTAAATGACCTTGAAATTGACAAGCACTACAAATGAACCATGAAAAGGTTGAAAATTGGCATGGTATCATCATTTCACCCACATAGCATGTGCTAAAAATTCAAGAGGGCTACGGCAAAAACTGAATGCACTTCATGTACAAATTGGACAATCTCTTTCGAAGTATTTGTTGGAATTATGCCCCAGAGGCAATAATAAATATAGTTATTATTATAATTCCTGTATCAAGATAATCGTTTATTATCCATGCTATAATTGTATTGAATGAAGGCTCATTTACATGTGTGGATACATAGACAAAACACCGTCCCTAGCAAGCCTCTAGTTGGCTAGCCAGTTGATCAAAGATAGTCAGTGTCTTCTGATTATGAACAAAGTGTTGTTGCTTGATAACTGGATCACGTCATTAGGAGAATCACATGATGGACTAGACCCAAACTAATAGACGTAGCATGTTGATCGTGTCATTTTGTTGCTACTGTTTTCTGCGTGTCAAGTATTTATTCCTATGACCATGAGATCATATAACTCACTGACATCGGAGGAATGCTTTGTGTGTATCAAACGTCGCAACGTAACTGGGTGACTATAAAGATGCTCTACAGGTATCTCCGAAGGTGTTGGTTGAGTTAGTATGGATCAAGACTGGGATTTGTCACTCCGTGTGACGGAGAGGTATCTTGGGGCCCACTTGGTAATACAACATCACAAACAAGCCTTGCAAGCAATGTGACTTAGTGAAAATTGCGGGATCTTGTATTACGGAATGAATAAAGAGACTTGCCGGTGAACGAGATTGAAATAGGTATGCGGATACTGACGATCGAATCTCGGGCAAGTAACATACCGAAGGACAAAGGGAATGACATACGGGATTATATGAATCCTTGGCACTGAGGTTCAAACATAAGATCTTCGTAGAATATGTAGGATCCAATATGGGCATCCAGGTCCCGCTATTGGATATTGACCGAGGAGTCTCTCGGGTCATGTCTACATAGTTCTCGAACCCGCAGGGTCTGCAGACTTAAGGTTCGACGTTGTTTTATGCGTATTTGAGTTATATGGTTGGTTACCGAATGTTGTTCGGAGTCCCGGATGAGATCACGGACGTCACGAGGGTTTCCGGAATGGTCCGGAAACAAAGATTGATATATAGGATGACCTCATTTGATTACCGGAAGGTTTTTGGAGTTACCGGGAATGTACCGGGAATGACTCGGCCGACCCCCTTTGGGCTCCTTGAGCCCCAAGGCAAGGTCCCCTCCCTCCCACCTATATATACAGAGGTTTTAGGGCTGATTTGAGACGACTTTTCCACGACAGCCTGACCACATACCTCCACGGTTTTTCCTCTAGATCGCGTTTCTGCGGAGCTCGCGCGGAGCCCTGCTGAGACAAGGTCATCACCAACCTCCGGAGCGCCGTCACGCTGCCGGAGAACTCTTCTACCTCTCCGTCTCTCTTGCTGGATCAAGAAGGCCGAGATCATCGTCGAGCTATACGTGTGCTGAACGCGGAGGTGCCGTCCGTTCGGTACTAGATCGTGGGACTGATCGCGGGATTGTTCGCGGGGCAGATCAAGGGACGTGAGGACGTTCCACTACATCAACCGCGTTCACTAACGCTTCTGCTGTACGATCTACAAGGGTACGTAGATCACTCATCCCCTCTCGTAGATGGACATCACCATGATAGGTCTTCGTGCGCGTAGGAAATTTTTTGTCTCCCATGCGACGTTCCCCAACAGTGGTATCAGAGCTAGGTTCATGCGTAGATGTCTTCTCGAGTAGAACACAAAAGTTTTTGTGGGCGGTGATGTGCGTTTTGCTGCCCTCCTTAGTCTTTTCTTGATTCCGCGGTATTGTTGGATTGAAGCGGCTTGGACCGACATTACTCGTACGCTTACGAGAGACTGGTTTCATCGCTACGAGTAACCCTATTGCTCAAAGATGACTGGCAAGTGTCGGTTTCTCCAACTTTAGTTGAATCGGATTTGACCGAGGAGGTCCTTGGATGAGGTTAAATAGCAACTCATATATCTCCGTTGTGGTGTTTGCGTAAGTAAGATGCGATCCTACTAGATACCCATGGTCACCACGTAAAACATGCAACAACAAAATTAGAGGACGTCTAACTTGTTTTTGCAGGGTATGCTTGTGATGTGATATGGCCAAGCTATAAAGGCTTTGTGTTGAACTACAACATGCAAGGGATGAACAAGTCTCCCGGCGAGTTGTTTGCGATGCTAAAAGTCGCAGAGTCTGAACTCCGTAAAGAGCATCAAGTGTTGATGGTGAATAAGACCACTAGTTTCAAGAGAAACGGCAAAGGCAAGAAGGGTATTTCGAAAAAGAGCGGCAAGCCTGTTGCCAATCCGACGAAGAAATCCAAAGCTGGACCTAAGCCTGAGACGGAGTGTTACTATTGCAAGGGTATGAGTCACTGGAAGCGCAATTGCCCCAAGTATCTGGCAGATAAGAAGGCGGCCGAAGACAAATCAGGTATATTTGATATACATGTTATTGATGTGTACTTAACCGGCTCTCGTAGTAGTGCCTGGGTATTCGATACCGGTTCTGTTGCTCATATTTGCAACTCGAAACAGGAACTGCGGAATAGACGAAGGCTGGCGAAAGATGAAGTGACGATGCGCGTAGGAAATGGTTCCAAGGTTGATGCAATCGCCGTCGGCACAGTTTCACTTCAGTTATCATCAGGATTAGTGATGAACTTAAATCATTGTTATTTAGTGCCTGCGTTGAGCATGAACATTATATCTGGATCTTGTTTATTGCGAGACGGTTACTCTTTTAAGTCAGAGAATAATGGTTGTTCTATTTCTATGAGTAACATCTTTTATGGTCATGCACCTAATGTGAGAGGATTGTTCATATTGAATCTTGATAGCGATATGCATATACATAATATTGAGACCAAAAGAGTTAGAGTTAACAATGATAGCGCCATATTTTTGTGGCACTGCCGCTTAGGTCATATTGGTGTAAAGCGCATGAAGAAACTCCATGTTGATGGACTTTTGGAGTCACTTGACTTTGATTCACTTGACACGTGCGAACCATGCCTCATGGGCAAGATGACTAAAACTCCGTTCTCCGGAACAATGGAGCGTGCAAGTGACTTGTTGAAAATCATGCATACCGATGTGTGTGGTCCGATGAGCGTGGAGGCACGCGGCGGATATCGTTATTTTCTCATCTTCACTGACGATTTGAGTAGATATGGTTATGTCTACTTGATGAAACACAAGTCTGAAACATTTGAAAAGTTCAAGCAATTTCAGAGTGAAGTGGAAAATCATCGTAACAAGAAGATCAAGTTCCTATGGTCTGATCGTGGGGGCGAATATCTGAGTTTCGAGTTTGGTACTCACTTAAGACAATGTGGAATTGTTTCACAGTTAACACCGCCTGGAACACCACAGCGTAATGGTGTGTCCGAACGTCGTAATCGTACTCTATTAGAGATGGTGCGATCTATGATGTCTCTTACTGATTTGCCGTTATCGTTTTGGGGTTATGCATTAGAAACAGCTGCATTCACTTTAAATAGGGCACCATCAAAATCCGTTGAGACGACACCATACGAACTGTGGTATGGAAAAAGGCCAAAGTTGTCGTTTCTTAAAGTTTGGGGATGTGATGCTTATGTCAAAAAGCTTCAACCTGAAAAGCTGGAACCCAAAGCGGAAAAGTGCGTCTTCATAGGTTACCCAAAAGAGACAGTTGGGTACACCTTCTATCTCAAATCCGAGGGCAAAGTGTTTGTTGCTAAAAACAGAACTTTTCTCGAGAAGGAGTTTCTCTCGAGAGAATTGAGTGGGAGGAAGATAGAACTTGAAGAGGTTGTCGAACCTCTCATCCCTCTGGATGGTGGCGCAGGGCAAGGGGAAACCTCTGTCGTTGCGACGCCGGTTGAGGAGGAAGTTAATGATGATGATCATGAAACTCCAGTTCAAGTTTCTGTCGAACCACGCAGGTCGACGAGACCACGTGCTGCTCCAGAGTGGTACGGTAATCCCGTCTTATCAATCATGTTGTTAGACAACAATGAACCTGCAAATTATGAAGAAGCAATGGTGGGCTCAGATTCCAAAAAATGGCTAGAATCCATGAAGTCCCAGATAGGATCCATGTATGAGAACAAAGTATGGACTTTGGAGGTACTACCTGAGGGCCGCAAGGCTATTCAGAACAAATGGATCTTTAAGAGGAAGACGGATCCTGACGGCAATGTGACCGTTTATAAAGCTCGACTTGTGGCAAAGGGTTTTTCACAAGTTCAAGGAGTTGACTACGATGAGACATTCTCACCCGTAGCGATGCTTAAGTCCGTCAGAATCATGTTAGCAATAGCTGCATTTTTCGATTATGAAATCTGGCAGATGGATGTCAAAACGGCGTTCCTTAACGGTTTCCTTAAGGAAGAGTTGTATATGATACAACCAGAAGGTTTTGTCGATCCTAAGAATGCTAACAAGGTGTGCAAGCTCCAGCAATCCATTTATGGACTGGTGCAAGCATCTCGGAGTTGGAACAAACGCTTTGATGAGGTGATCAAAGCATTTGGGTTTATACAAGTGGTTGGAGAATCTTGTATTTACAAGAAAGTGAGTGGGAGCTCTGTGACGTTTCTAATATTATATGTGGATGACATATTGCTGATTGGAAACAACGTGGAGTTTTTAGAGAGCATAAATGATTACTTGAATAAGAGTTTCTCTATGAAGGACCTAGGAGAAGCTGCTTACATTCTAGGCATTAAGATCTATAGGGATAGATCAAAACGCCTGATAGGACTTTCACAAAGCACATACCTTGATAAAGTTTTGAAAAGGTTCAAAATGGAACAGTCCAAGAAAGGGTTCTTGCCAGTTTTACAAGGTACGAGATTGAGTAAGACTCAGTGCCCAGCAACTGATGAAGATAGAGAGCATATGCGCTTCGTCCCCTATGCTTCAGCCATAAGTTCTATCATGTATGCAATGTTGTGCACTAGACCGGATGCTAGCCTAGCCATAAGTATGGCAGGTAAGTTCCAGAGTAATCCAGGAGTGGATCACTGGACATCGGTCAAGAATATCCTGAAGTACCTGAAAAGGACTAAGGAGATGTTTCTCGTGTATGGAGGTGATGAAGAGCTCGCCGTAAAAGGTTACGTCGATGCAAGCTTTGACACAGATCCGGACGACTCTAAGTCGCAAACTGGATACGTATTTATTTTTAATGGGGGTGCGGTAAGCTGGTGCAGTTCCAAGCAAAGCGTCGTAGCAGATTCTACATGTGAAGCGGAGTACATGGCTGCCTCAGAGGCGGCTAAGGAGGGTGTCTGGATGAAGCAGTTCATGACGGATCTTGGAGTGGTGCCAAGCGCACTGAATCCAATAACCTTGTTCTGTGACAACACGGGTGCCATTGCCTTAGCAAACGAACCACGGTTTCACAAGAAGACCAGACACATCAAACGACGCTTCAACCTCATCCGCGACTACGTCGAGGGAGAGGACGTAAATATATGCAAAGTGCACATGGATCTGAATGTAGCAGACCCGCTGACTAAACCTCTTCCACGGCCAAAGCATGATCAACACCAGAACTGTATGAGTGTTAGATTTATTACAATGTAATCCACATGATGATGTGAGGGCTAGATTATTGACTCTAGTGCAAGTGGGAGACTGTTGGAATTATGCCCTAGAGGCAATAATAAATATAGTTATTATTATAATTCCTGTATCAAGATAATCGTTTATTATCCATGCTATAATTGTATTGAATGAAGGCTCATTTACATGTGTGGATACATAGACAAAACACCGTCCCTAGCAAGCCTCTAGTTGGCTAGCCAGTTGATCAAAGATAGTCAGTGTCTTCTGATTATGAACAAAGTGTTGTTGCTTGATAACTGGATCACGTCATTAGGAGAATCACGTGATGGACTAGACCCAAACTAATAGACGTAGCATGTTGATCGTGTCATTTTGTTGCTACTGTTTTCTGCGTGTCAAGTATTTATTCCTATGACCATGAGATCATATAACTCACTTACATCGGAGGAATGCTTTGTGTGTATCAAACGTCGCAACGTAACTGGGTGACTATAAAGATGCTCTACAGGTATCTCCGAAGGTGTTGGTTGAGTTAGTATGGATCAAGACTGGGATTTGTCACTCCGTGTGACGGAGAGGTATCTCGGGGCCCACTTGGTAATACAACATCACACACAAGCCTTGCAAGCAATGTGACTTAGTGAACGTTGCGGGATCTTGTATTACGGAACGAGTAAAGAGACTTGCCGGTGAACGAGATTGAAATAGGTATGCGGATACTGACGATCGAATCTCGGGCAAGTAACATACCGAAGGACAAAGGGAATGACATACGGGATTATATGAATCCTTGGCACTGAGGTTCAAACAATAAGATATTCGTAGAATATGTAGGATCCAATATGGGCATCCAGGTCCCGCTATTGGATATTGACCGAGGAGTCTCTCGGGTCATGTCTACATAGTTCTCGAACCCGCAGGGTCTGCACACTTAAGGTTCGACGTTGTTTTATGCGTATTTGAGTTATATGGTTGGTTACCGAATGTTGTTCGGAGTCCCGGATGAGATCACGGACGTCACGAGGGTTTCCGGAATGGTCCGGAAACGAAGATTGATATATAGGATGACCTCATTTGATTACCGGAAGGTTTTCGGAGTTACCGGGAATGTACCAGGAATGACGAATGGGTTCCGGGAGTTCACCGGGGGGGGGGGGGCAACCCACCCCGGGGAAGCCCATAGGCCTTGAGGGTGGCACACCAGCCCTTAATGGGCTGGTGGGACAGCCCAAAAGGGCCCTATGCGCCTAGAAAAGAAAATCAAAGAGAAAAGAAAAAAAAGGAGGTGGGAAGGGAAGGAAGGACTCCCACCCACCAAACCAAGTCCAACTCAGTTTGGGGGGGGGGGAGCCTTCCCCCTTGGACTCGGCCGACCCCCTTGGGGCTCCTTGAGCCCCAAGGCAAGGTCCCCTCCCTCCCACCTATATATACGGAGGTTTTAGGGCTGATTTGAGACGACTTTTCCACGGCAGCCCGACCACATACCTCCACGGTTTTTCCTCTAGATTGCGTTTCTGCGGAGCTCGGGCGGAGCCCTGCTGAGACAAGGTCATCACCAACCTCCGGAGCGCCGTCACGCTGCCGGAGAACTCTTCTACCTCTCCGTCTCTCTTGCAGGATCAAGAAGGCCGAGATCATCGTCGAGCTGTACGTGTGCTGAACGCGGAGGTGCCGTCCGTTCGGTACTAGATTGTGGGACTGATCGCGGGATTGTTCACGGGGCGGATCGAGGGACGTGAGGACGTTCCACTACATCAACCGCGTTCACTAACGCTTCTGCTGTACGATCTACAAGGGTACGTAGATTACTCATCCCCTCTCGTAGATGGATATCACCATGATAGGTCTTCGTGCGCGTAGGAAATTTTTTGTTTCCCATGCGACGTTCCCCAACAGTATTATGGTTTCGGACGAATACTCATGTGTTACAAAGGTATTTCATTTTTATGCTTATTTCAACTTGAGACTTTTTGTGCTTTCAATATGCACCATTCAAAGCCACATCATCAATTCTAATCCTTTCTAACTTCATTTTGCTATTTTTTCATGCATTTAATGATTTTTTAAAGCTAAATGACCCTGAAATTGAAAAGCAAACAAATGAACCCTAACTCTTACAAAGATTCCCTCATGTTTCTTTCAGCATTTAAAGCCCTTTGGGTATAACCCAACATACTCAAGATGTGGTTTGTACTCATGATGTAAGATAATATAAAGGTGCCTGAATGTTCATAAGATATGCCAAAACAATAGACTATTTTCAGAGGATTCTCCGGTTTCTCAGCCCCCAACGTATTATCAACTTCCCCTTTTAACCCTTTCATGAATTTGTAGTAAGAGAGCATGCTTTACAGGTGTCCTACCAACTTGACCGAGATGACAACACCTCTAGCGCTTAACTTCTCTCTCATTCCTAATTTACTGGGAGCAACCGAGCAAGCGAACCCATGTTTCTCTTAGTGCCAACAAGTACAAGTCATCTTCAACAATGTTGTTACTCATGAGATGTGTTTGCAACCAACCGCCGAAAGTCATCATGTGTTCATGTGTAATCCAGTCATCACACTGTTCTGGGTGTTTGGAGCGTAGAACATTCTTGTGTTCATTTATATACGGGGCCACCGTTACAAAACATCGTGAATAGAGAAATGACCAAATTTATACAAGTTCATCATCACATTAAAACCAAAGTACAATTGTTCTTACTGCAAAAATCAATACATAAAGTTCATACATAGTTCTCATAAAACAACATATAACTATGTAAAACATTTAAATACAACAACAAATGCGATCAAAATCGCAACTAAGGTAAGAATTGATCCAACAGCATAATGATACCAAGCCTCTTTAGCAATGGCATATTTTTTAATCTTTCTAATCTTCAAGCGCATTGCATCCATCTAGATCTTGTGTACATCGATGACATCAGCAACATGCAACTCCAATTTCATCTTCTCTTCTTCTCTTCTTTCCATATTTTTATTTCAAATAATTGTTTTCTTGTTCAACTAGATTTAACCTCTCGATAAGAGGGTCGGTTGGAATTTCCGGTTCACATACCTCCTAGATAAAGACATCTATGTCAATTTGGTCGGCATAATTGTCATAAACACTAAATGAAACAAATAGTTATAAAAGATAATATACCACATCCGAATCATAGAAAAGATACCAAAACCATGGCACTATATAATAACAAACAATAATACAAGTAAGAAAATTATACAAGTAGCTATCTTAATCATACAAGTAAAACCCACAAACCACAAGGATGAAGTTGTTAACCTTCTAGAACATTTGGATGGTTGGTGCACCACCAAATCTTGAGGAAAATGGAGTTTGGAGGTCGAACTTGGAGGAAGAACAAAGGAGAAAGCTTAAGTGTGGCTCGTGCATTTCATTCAACACCTCATGTGCATATAGGAAGGTAGAACAGAGCATCACACACACACCTCCCAAACCTTCTACGACCAAAAAACAATGAAGAGGGGCACGGGGCAAGGATATATATATGCATCTTATTAGTCCTGGTTGGTGTATAAAACCGGGACCGAAGACAGACATGTAGTCCCGGTTGGAGACACCAACTGGGACTAAAGGGGTTCGCCAGGATAGAGGCCCTTTACTCATGGTTGGTGTCTGGAACCGGGACTAAAGGACCCACTCAAACCTGGACCGATGCCTGTCGAGGCCCGACCGGCGTCCTAGCCGCTCGAACCGGGACTGATGCTCACATTAGTCCTGGTTCGTAATAAGACCGGGACTAATGCTCTGATCTGGCGAGAACCAAAGCCCTGTTTTCTACTAGTGTATGTTCCATATTCCGCAAAGGTCATGCTGAATTATTCAGGACCCTTCTTAGTCGGTTCCTCTTCATAATATTAATGTCATAAGTTAGTATTCATGTCAATCATTTATAACTAATAAGTGCTTCATAATGATGATTAGGGATCATGAGGCGTAAGATCCACCATATCTGCAAATGTTCATGTATCGACAGTACGGAAAATGTGGTACAATTAAGGCTCTTCTTGAAGAAGGATTTGAAAAATTAGTGGTATCAATCCTTAACTTTAATTGGTATTCAATTCTAAACATTCGTATGATTCTTTTAATGACTTTATTGTCAATTATTAATTGATGCATAGTGTATCCCATGCAACGTAAGTGATGACTTCAACATTTTAAGTGGCAACGTTGTACTTTGAGAATGCTGAGGAGTGCACATTCAAGTTGGACGTGCGTTAACAAAAGGATAGGACCATCATATATATGCGATGGATGAATGTAGTACATTGCACAGAATAATTTCATCGGGGAAGAGTAGATAGCCTTTTCCTAGGAGCGGTCAATAAATTAAGGATACTATATTTCTCCAACGATAAGAATGTCGATGAGCAGGATCACGACGATAGCCAGGATGACCAGCATGATGAAACAACCAAGATGACGAGGACAACCATAAAGATGAGGACAGTTAGGATGAGGACGACAACCAAAATGACAAGGATGAGCAAGATGATGAGGATGGTCCATTCAATTCTGCATTTTTTTCTCAACGAATGAAGAAGCTTATAAAGGATGAGACCATGAATGTCATCACGATGTTACCATCTAGTATGGCCTTCTTGGGAAGGGCTTTGTGCAGCGTTTAACTAAAAGCAACGTCGTCAAAAAATTTATGGTGAAATTTTTTGTATTATTTCATCTTTTTTTGTTCATAACTAAATATTGTGAGATGTCTAACATTCTGTGCTATCTATTTGCTCTTAATGATGGTGAAGTTCAGAAGTTATCTTTGAAGATGTTTTCTGTAGTGGACATCCCCGCCGGCGGCACCTTTGGAGTACACCATGGACCAACAAGGCGTGTTGCCCATGTTCAATAAAAAACGGAATCAAATGAGTGCATATCATTCTATGAGTCCGGTCGACAGGAGTTCATGACGACATAGAGAGAACTCAGGGTCGACGCACTTGTGATAATCACCATAAGGAAGAGCAACGGTGACTTGCAGATGATGGTTGTCGTTGATCATGTTTAGAAATAAGGTCTAAGTGATGAATATATTAGTCGATGAACTGTTAGTTCGTATGTTAAGATGAATGTGATATAGTGATGTTTGTTTCTGAAGTCGAACAAATTTGAAGTGTTACTTAATTAGTTTGTCATTTGTTTCTAAAATGAATTAAATCCGAACCAAGCATATTGAATTTGATTTTCACTTCATTCGAGAAAGAATTGCTCAGAAACAACTTGAGGCTAATTTCATTTCTTCCCAAGATCAAATTGTAGACATATTCACTATGCTGTTACCATTGCCAAACTTTCAGTCATGTAAACGCTATCTTATAATGTGCTAAATGAAGTTGAGACTGAGGGAGGGTGATAAACTAGCAGATAAGATATGGTTCAAACCATATAGGCTAGTTGGTGTGATTACAACCAAACTTGTAAGGTACGCATCTTTTACTCGTATGTATCTCGTACTCTTGAAATATAAATATGGGAAAAGATTCTGACCATTTGACGGATCAAGATTCTGACCATTTGACGGATCGATCCAACACCAAACGTCCACCGTTTTCCCTTTGTATCACGTCACCCGATGGATACCGCACTAAACGTTCCGTCAAGCGCATTTTGTTCTTATCTCCAACGAACATTTGCAACTGAGATCTTGTTACAGGAATTTGTTTGCAACAAGAGTCGTTGCAGAAACAGAATAACAAGGTCTGTAACTGGAATCTTGTTGTGGAAAAAGAATAACAAGGTCTGCAATAGATATCTTCTTCCAGGAATGATTTTTGCAACAAGGCGCTTGTGGAAGAAAAATAGAAAAGAGGAATGGACGAGATCTTGTTACGGGAATTATGTTTGCAACAAGAGTTTTGTTACAAAAAAACAAGTTTTATAACTGGGATCTTGTTACGAGAATGACCTTTGCAACCAGGCGTTTGTGGCAGGAAAATAGAAAAGAGAAACAAATGACTGACGTCATACAATCAAATGGCGTGCGAGGCGAAGGATCTTTTAGAAAGATCCGCCGGCGAACGCATAGCAGCCCCTATAAATATGCAGATGACTTGTCACTTGCGAGCTGTTAGTGCTGAGCGATCTCTCCCAAACAATCTCCTGTCTCACGTTTTACACAAATCACCTTGCTTGATTCTGGAACTAACCTAGTGGCTGATGCTCTTCCAAGTTCCATTCTATGCACTCCCACAACTACTGCTGCAAGGGCCAGCTTCCAGTTTTTGTTAGGAGATTTGCTTCAAGATGCCTCACAGTCCTAATGAACTACACACGCACTTCCAGTAACTTCTTCTAGTTGCCATTCCTGTCACCCTTTTCTCAAGGCTCTCAACTCAATTCTTGTTAATCTAGGAGCTACTAACTTGATAAGAAGAGCTAATGAATGAGGTGGCAAGAAAACTACAGTAAAATATTGTATATATATGCATGTATTGAGTAGGAGAAGGCATTGCATCTATCTTTATATAAAGGCAAGTACAAACATACGTGTCCTTTAACTCAATTGTGGCTGTTGTGACACACCCGACAAAAGCAGGTGAGAGATATTTCTTGGATGATACGAATGAGGTGGAAGCGAAAGAAATGAGTACATTTTTTGATAGTTGATTGTCTACATGTACCCTTCAAGTACAGTGCCATGATAACATGTACTGTTAACATACTGTCGTATTGTATGAGTTGTATACGTGGATGTAACCGACTCCTACTCGTGTGGATCGCCCCCACTTCTCCTCGCACGGCCTGCGTGCCTTTCCTTAAGGGAGAACGTTGGCCCCAGGCTATATTTTTTTTAGAAAAGAAGGATTTCCTTCAATCCCTGCATTAATACGATGCATGCATCCACTTAATTAACGAAAAGTAACAAACATCCAGCGGTTTCGAACAAGCTCAAAACGAGCAACACAATGTTGAAAAGTCTATAAAATGATGCCACAACCAGCGAACATAGTCCTAGATACCTAACCAAATATCCTATTACTGGACTGCCATCCAAACCGGTTGTAGATATCTCGAGCTACCATCTCTTACCGTGTAGACCCAGTAACCATAGGCTCCCTGGTTTCCGCAGGAGTGATGAACGACCATGTACGGATCAACGACGATGCCTAATACGTCTCCGTCGTATCTACTTTTCCGAACTCTTTTGCCCTTGTTTTTGTCTCTAATTTGCATGATTTGAATGGAACTAATCCGGACTAACGCTGTTTTTAGCAGAATTGCCATGGTGTTGTTTTTGTGCAGAAGTAAAAGTTCTCGGAATGACCTGAAAATTTACGGAGAATTTTTCTGGAATTAATGAAAAATACATGCGCAAAGATCCACGGGAGGAGGTGAGCCAGTGGGCCACAAGCCCAGGAGGCGCGGCCACCCCCCCCAAGACGCACCTACCAGGCTTGTGGGGCCCACGTGGCGCCACCATCTCCAAACTCAGCTCTATTTAGTCCGTCTCGCCCGCAAAAAAATCAAGGAGAAGAGTTCATCGCGTTTTACGATACGGAGGCGCCGCCACCTCCTGTTCTTCATCTGGAGGGCAGATCCGGAGTCCGTTCTGGGCTCCGGAGAGGGGAGATCGTCTCCATCATCATCATCAACCTTCCTTCATCGCCAATTCCATGATGCTCTTCACCGTTCGTGAGTAATCTCATCGTAGGCTTGCTGGACGGTGATGAGATGGATGAGATCTATCATGTAATCGAGTTAGTTTTGATGGGGATTGATCCCTAGTATCCACTATGTTCTGAGATTGATGTTGTTACTTCTTTGCCATGCTTAATGCTTGTCATTAGGGCCCGAGTGCCATGATTTCAGATCTGAACCTATTATGTTGTCGCCAATATATGTGTGTTTTAGATCCTATCTTGCAAGTTGTAGTCGCCTACTATGTGTTATGACCCGGCAACCCCGAGTGACAATAGCCGGAACCACTCGCGGAGATGACCATAGTATGAGGAGTTCATGTATTCACCAAGTGTTAATGCGTTGGTCCGGTTCTTTATTAAAAGGAGAACCTTAATATCCCGTAGTTTCCATTAGGACCCCGCTGCCACGGGAGGGATGGACAATAGATGTCATGCAAGTTCTTTTCCCTAAGCACGTATGACTACATACGGAATACATGCCTACATTAGATTGACGAACGGGAGCTAGTTACTTATCTCTCCGTGTTATAGATGTTACATGATGAATCACATCCGGCATAATCATCCATCACCGATCCAATGCCTACGAGTCTTTTACTACTGGTCCTTGCTACGTTACTTTGCCGCTACTGCTGTCACTACTGTTGTTACTTGCTGCTGCTGTCACTACTGCTGTTACTTGTTACTTTGCTGTTACCTGCTGCAAGACTTTTCTGGCGCCATTGATACAACAAGTCAGGAATAGTCTGCCGTCAACAAACCTTTTTCTGGCACCGTTGCTATCATACCACTTTGCTACTAATACTTTGCTTGCAGATAATAATCTTTCAGGTGTGGTTGAATTGACAACTCAGCTGCTAATACTTGACAATATTCTTTCGCTTCCCCTTGAGTCGAATCAATAAATTTGGGTTGAATACTCTATCCTCGAAAACTGTTGCGATCCCCTATACTTGTGGGTTATCAATGCCCTGTGGAGTACCTGCAAGAAATTAACATTTGTTTGTCTGTTAAAAGTCACGTCATTCCTGCAGTTCCATATAGCCCAAAGCAATGTACATACTCCTATACGAATATGTTTAGCAAAAGTTATGTCGGCCACATTTAGCCACGTCCCAAACAATGTATCAATGCTATCTGGAGGTGTGATATTAAAGGCTATACTGACTGTTTTCCACATGATTTTTGCGAGAGGACAATGGAGAAAAAGGTGTTTGATAGTTTCATCATGGTCACAGAAGCTACATCTTTTATTTCCCTCCCAATTTCGCTTTGCCAAATTATCCCTAATAAGAATCACCTTCTTGTGGACAAACCACATGAAAACTTTGATACACAAGGGCACTTTCACCTTCTAAATATTATTGGACTTAGGTATTGGTGTTGTGTCAATAAGGCTCAAATACATCGATTTGACAGTAAAGATGTCATTAGGTGTTAGCTTCCAATGAAGCCTATCGGGCTCATCCGATAGCTGGACATCCATGAGTCTTGTGACTAGGTGTAACCAAGCCTCCCACCTATGACCTAGTAAAACTCGACGGAATTGAGTATTTAGAGGATTAGACTATAATACTATGGCAACATAAGCTTCCTTAAGTTGAACAATATTATAAAGAGATGGATACTGTATGGCCAGAGGGGTCTCCCCCAACCACGTATCCTTCCAAAATCTCGTAGACTTTCCGTATCCAATGATAAATTTAGCTTAGGGGAAGAAACCCGCTTTTATCTTCATCAAGACTTTCCAGAAAGGTGAATCATTGGGTCTAACTGTTACCTGGGCCAAGGTTTTAGATTGTAAGTACTTATTACGCAAAATTTGTACCCACGCACCTTTCGTCTCCATAGATAATCTGAACAGCCATTTGCTTACCAGACATATATTCTTAACCTCTAAATTCTCAATACCCAAACCACCCTAGTCCTTTGGTCTGCAAACAATATCCGACCTAGCAAGCATGTATTTCTTCTTAACTTCATCACTCTGCCAGAAAAAGCGGGGTCGATAAAAGTCCAATCTTTTCCGCACCCCTACCAGTACCTCAAAGAAGGACAGAAGGAACATCGGCATGCTCGTTAGAACCGAATTAATCAGTATGAGCCATCCTCCATGTGACAAAAGCTTACCCTTCCAGCAGCTTAGATTTTTGTCAAATCGATCCGCAACACATTTCCACTCTTTGTTTGATAACTTACAGTGATGAATTGGTATGCCTAGATAGCTAAACGGTAGACTTTCCAATTCACATCCGAACAGTTGTTTATATATATCATGTTGATCTTTGGCTCTCCCAAAGAAGAACGGTTCACTCTTGTGAAAATCAATTTTCAAGCCTGACAAATGTTCGAATAAGCATAGAATAAGTTTCATATTTCTCGTTTTTGCCAAATCATGTTCCATGAACAAGATAGTGTCATCAGCATATTGTAGGATAGACACCCCACCATCCACTAGATGTGGAACGAGTCCACCTACCTGGCCTTCTTCTTTAGCCCTTCCTATTAGAATTGACAACATATCTGCAGCTACATTGAATAGGATGGGGGACATTGGGTCTCCCTGCCGAAGACCTTTGTGCGTTTGTAAGTAATGACCCATATCATCATTGCTTTTAATTCCAACGCTACCTTTTTGTACAAATGATTCTACTTGTTTCCTCCAAACCTCGTCAAATCCCTTCATACGTAAGGCTTGTTGAAGGAAAGGCCATTTAATCTTATCATAAGCTTTCTCAAAATCCACCTTGAAGATAACCCCATCTAGTTTCTTCGAGTGAATTTCATGCAGTGTTTCATGTAGGACAACCACACCCTCTAGTATGTTTCTGAAAGCCGTCTGATTAGGCTGCACCACTGCATGTGAGATTTGCGACAATCTATTCGTCCCAATCTTTGTAAAAAAATTGAAGCTCACATTAAGCAGGCAAATAGGTCGAAACTGTTCAATGCGCAATGCCCCCTCCTTCTTTGGTAACAACGTAATTGTCCCAAAGTTAAGATGGAAAAGCTGGAGTTGGCCATTGAACAAGTCCTGAAACATCGGTAGTAAGTCACCTTTAATAATGTGCCAATATCTCTTATAGAACTCAGCCGGAAATCCATCCGGTCCTGGTGCCTTATTGTTTTTCGTTTGTGAAATAGCCTCAAACACCTCTTTCTCCGAAAATGGTGAATGTCACCACTCCCGATCTGGGGAATGTCACCGACCGTCTGCTCATCCATGAACATGAAGTTGTCATCAGGCTCCTTGAAGAGTTGCTTATAGTATTATACAACTTCAAATTTTGGTGTCCAACAATGCGTACCCTCCTCTTGCTCAAGTTGGTAAATTTTTTCTTTCTTTGTTTTTCATTCGCAATGAGATAGAAATACTGCGTGTTGTCATCACCGTAAACAATCCGTCGAACTTTAGCTCTACCCACCGTGAAGGCCGAGCACATGGGACCTCAAGTTACACGTTACATAACTTTCAACTCTTCTTCTCTAAGAAGCTATTTAAGATTATGTTCTGTCTGTGCTCTAGATGACCTTTCGTTGTCATCTAACAACGTGGGTTCGGCTTTTAAATCTAGCTGATTAATAAGATTGAGAAGTATTTCTTTCCCTGGGCTATATGTAACGTGTAACACCTGTGCATGAACAATACAATTGTCCAGTACTATATGTAAGCGGTAACACTTCGATATGTAACCTGCAATACTATATTTTTTTTTGCTCAATGAAAGAAAGGAAAGTGTCCGCAAAAGAGGAGAGCTCCGCTAGAGCACTATATATTCTTACAGTAACATGATTATGGATGTAACTTAGGGTAAGACAGCATCGTCTTTTACAATACACACTGGCACGAACATGATTGCATTTTCTTCTTTGGCAAAAGGGATCAGGCTCAACTTGTTACAGCAAGTACAAGGGTTTATGCATCAGTTTTGCTAATTCTCATCTACCTCATGTGTTATTTGTGCGTTCTTTTTCATTGTTGTAGCCTTTTTTTCATGAATACGCAAAGATTGCATATCTTTCATTGATAGATAGAAAAGAAAAACAGTAACAAAGAAGAGAGGGGGAAGAGTACAGCACATCACACACTTGCCTAGCCTTTTTCTTTCTAATTCACAGATTTACGTTCTTTTAATGCATCATTTATTTAGGCACATGGACGTTCTTCGGGTTTTGTACGGCCTGTCTTCGGTTTTCCTTTTTTTTCTTCCTTCTTTGAGTTTTCTACAACCTGTCTTCAGTTTTCACCACTTTCTTCCATTTTTCCCCTTTTCTACTTTTTTTAGCAAATGTCTAGTCTTTCTATACACATTATACATTTTTGTATATATCAGAAATATGTTTTATACACATTTAACTTTTTTTGTTGATAACATTTACTTCCTCCGCTTCATAATATAAGAGCGTATTTTATACTAGTATAATGTCAAAAACATTCTTATATTATGGAACGGAGGGAGTAACATTCTTCAAAGACATTATTAACATTTTTTCAAATATATATTTATCTTTTCATATACATCTGAAATATTTTTTACATCATTTAAGCATTTTTATACACATGTTTTTTTTAAATACGTGTTTTGATCATTTTTTTCAAATACTTTGGACACTTTCACCCTATGATGGCCGAAGTCTCCAACGAGGTAATGCTCCAGCTACTAGTATCGTTTCTTTATTTTGCGGAAGAAAGAAAATGATCACGCTGGCTGTGCTATGAGTGTTTTTTTCCATCGCCGTCCTCCAACGTTTCCCGTTCGCCGACGACCTCGGTCGTCAGTGGTGAGGTGGGTCATAGGGCGATGCATGTGTGTTGTTTTAGGATTTAGTAGCATAGATTTTGGGTCGTTCATCGTCTTGGATTCGGCGTCGTCGATGGGGACGCTGAATAAAGATTCTTCAGATCCTACCCCAACGAGGCGATCAGTCCTATGATTGGGGATGGATTTGGAAATCAGTCCATTCAAGCAAGGATTGCGTGGCGCAACGACATTCTTGTGGTGGACCTGTGTTCTCGGGTTCCGTCATTGCGATGGCATTTTCTCCAACATCTTTTGTTATCATTTTGTTATGCTTTGTTTACGAGCTCATGTTAGATATTGCACTTTTGTTGGACTACTTTCGCTTAATAAAATGGTTGCATGCATCATGCTGATGCAGAGGCCGGGTATCCTCCTTTAAAAAAATGGATGCTTCCGTCAATCAGTATCTCCCCTTCTTTCTCCCCTTCTTTCTTTTGAACCTCGTGTTTTGATTCATTCCTATTAGTAGGGGTTCCTGTTAGCAATGTGTTACCTGTTAAGATGTGGTATGTGGATTGCGTATGTAAAATGGTGGTCACTACGTAGCACACATATTGACACGAAATGTCTATCTACCCCCACAATTGGCTAGACATCACTATTTATACCAACAACCCTAGCTAGTAGCTCCAGCTTGGTACCATTCTATAATTTGTAGTAGGGCTGGGCCCAACTACCCAACAACCTAAGAGATTCTTTGTTTCTTTTCAGTTCTATAATTGGTAGTAGGGATGTGTCATTAATTATCAGCTAATCCAAGTTTTCAGTTTGCAATGTTTTACTCTTGACTTTTTGTCTTCGTTTATTTTTGAGTCTTAATTTTCAGGCTTGTATGTCTATGTTTTAGTCATAGTTTCGTATTTCAGTTAGCAAGCCGACGAATACACAATTTGTTTTCAATTTAGGTCATTGTCATTACTTATTAGTCTCGTTTAATCATCTATTAGTTAGTTCGTCAATATCTCTAGTTAGTCCAGCGTGTTCAAACATCAGCTCATTTCATTTGTATAGGTTATCATTGTATTTATTTTCAGTTTATCATATTCTTCAAGTTGGTCATTCCATATTGTCTCCATTAATAGTTAAGTTCTTAGTCATTAGTCATGTCTAGTCATCTATGAATTAGTTCATCAATATCTTTAGTTAGTTTAGTGTGTTATGTTCATTAGTTAAATTTCTTTGTTATTCCTTTATTTATCGACTTCTTCTTTTAGTTTATATTGCATCATTAATTCTTATAAATCTGTGTTTTTTTGTTCTTTTCACATTCTCATTTTGCACTATCTCACTAGGACAAACAATGAACTACCATATGTGGTATGGAGGTTTTTCACTATTTCCTAGATATGTACTCTTCACAAATCATTATTTCATTATTCATGCACGTCTATATATGTATCTTCACTCTTCACTAATTCTATATTTTTTTCATTCGTTCATCACTATTCACTTATCAGGACATTTGTTTCATCCTTTAAGTATTTTTCTCAGTACATTCCATTTTCCTTAGTCATTTGTTCCATTTAATTTGATAACGCAACATTTTGTCATCGATTGGAATACTATTTTTGTTCATGTGTAGTTCTGCCCAGCTACTCTAGGATGGTCGCTGCCTAGAACAGAAAATTTGAGTATCTGTACCTATGTTCCGATTCCAATTGTTCAAGTTATCATCAATACATTTTCCTAGTCTTTTTTTCTAATTTCCTATCATTGGAAGATCAAGACACTTTCATATTCCCTATTTTCTGGTGGAGTGTTAATGAATGGTATGTGTGGGTCTGTGTGTGTGATCACTGCATTTATATGTTTGCCGAGATAGCTGTCTATTATTTTTCCTAAAAGAGGTTCAGAGTGCACTTATTTTGCCTAATTTGTGGTCATCTTGAAAATGCTAGAGGAAATTGCTACGACCGTGTCAGCCCGTGTTGCAATCGTGTCGGTAGAAGCCATAGCCGGCCATGGCAGAGCTAACCGGCTTTGACTCGTGCCACGATTGGTGGCGGCAAAAGCTACAACTCACTAGTGGGGACAGGGCCTATAGCCCCGGCCCGTAAGGGGCTTTAGTCCCGGTTCACCAACCGGGACTAAAGGCCTAACCTTTTCGTCCCGGCCCTCTTACACGCCGGGACTAAAGGTGCTCCACGTGGGCACCTCGTAGCGTCCCAGGGGCTGGCCCTTTAGTCCCGGTTCGTTACAAGGACCGCGACTAAAGATTTTCAGATTTTGCTTATTTTTGGTTTTTTTTAATGAAATTATTTTTGGGTTTTAGGGTTTTAGGGTTTAGGTGTTCGGGAGATTAACGTGATGCCTCGTTTGGTGTTCAGGAATTAGTTTTCATACAATTTAAATAGAAATAATTATGCATATATATATATATAAGATTAACTTATCTTACAAGCGATCATATATATACAATTATATGGAGATCTGAATTATCGGGACTAGAGCTCGTATATTCGATTACATGGACGAACATCAGTAATGGCCCTTAGCTACACTAAATCGTCCTTTGTCTTCTATAGCTTCCGCCCTCAGAAATCCCGCAAGCTCCTCTGCAACAGCAATCGCGCGTTGCTCTGGTAGGACCTTCGTCCTCATGGCCGTGTGCTATATAAGAAGAGGAGATGAATATGAATATCAATCATGATAACAAAGAATGACGGGTAAAAATAGAGGTGTGAATGTTCATTGCTTACGTCGAATCTGTGATCCTTGAACTCAGAGGTAAACGTGCGAATGGTCTCGCAAACATAGTATCCGCATAGATGCGTTTCCCGTGGTTGTTGGTCGCACTTTACGAGAATAGAATATATATAATCAAAATAATAATCTAGCATCATAAATGTATTGCAAATTAATAGAAGTATATCATACTACTACTTACATGAGCCGCTCTAAAGGTCAGCTTCTCAGGCTCGATACCGGGAGTCACGCACTTGAACCGCTTCCAAACCCTGCCCGACAAGGATAATGATTTGCTAAGTTTTTCATTAATTGATATATCAGAAAATCATCGAAAGAGACCGATAGAGCGCAAGAATGATTAAAATTACCCTTGGAGCATGTCCTGCAGGCTTTGGAACTGTTCCAAGGGTCTCGATAATGGGTCGAAGGCATCAACTCTTCCCTTATCAATTTGAATGTCCAACAGAATCCAATGGAAGCTGCACATGTATATATATATGTGTGTGTGATTAACTTATCAATTACACTTATAAGTGAATGGACACAATAGAGTAAAGACCCTCACCTGAAGTTGTATGGAAACAGTATGTGGTCATAGAAATTTTGATCTATTAGAAACCTTAGAAGATTTTCCTCCGTCTCCTTGGGTTTATCAGTTAGCGTCGCTATATGTATTTTATCTGGGTCAATAAACCCAATATTTAGGATGCTCTTACTTTTACAATCCAGAATCTTCATTCTGCATAATAGAGTACAAGTTATATATAGACAATGAATTGAAATAACTAAACAAGTTATATGTAGACAACGAATTGAAAAACTTACAGACAATAGCAACTCATAAGCGATTTGTCGAGGGCGTCGCCATTGTACATCTGGAAGAGTTCATCAAAGTCGATATGGATTTCTTCGGAGCGGCCGTAGTACTTCTGTGGGACACTCAGTACGATCATCGTTCTCCCATTCTTTGAGTCACTTAAGTACCATTTATGCAAGTAACGCATATTTGTTGGGAGATCATCTTTGCTGACCAAAGGCTCTCCCATAACAAACTGTGGCTTAGGGGCTACCACAGCCTTGGGTATCCTGTCGTCTTGGGAAGCCAGCAAATTTTCAACCGAGATACCACATTCATCCACCAACTCCTTTGCGTTTTCAAAAGCTTGCCCCTGCACCGGAGGGGGAACATTCTTGGTTAACACCTTGAGGGGTGGGATCGACTGTTTGGCCTGTTGTCCAAGCTGAGGAACGTCTAATTTTTTCTTGCTTGTAGTTGAACTTGATTTACTCCCACTTGCACTTGCATGTGACCTGCTCTTTTTCACTTCCTTCTGCAATGTGCGTGTATAGTCATCAGGCTTATAGTCTAAGTCATACTGTGATGTAGTGGTTATGAAGTCTTTTGCCCATGCTATGTTCTTCTCGGTGTATTTCGGGCGAGGCTCGGGTTCCTTCCTTTTCATCTGCGCCTCATGTTGTTCCTTTGCTATCCTGGCGTTTTCCTCGGGGGTACGATCATCAGGTCTGATAGGAAGATTAGCATGAGGTACCTTTGGGAGGGGCGACAGTTTGTGCTTTGGGGAGCTCCGTCCCTTAGAAATCATCGACGAAGCGTTCTTGCTGGCACGCTTCCGCTTAGTATCATGTGCGGGCGGCGGCGGAGACGTACGACCCAAGTCCGGCGGCGGTGATCGAGATGGACTCGTGTTGTGCTGGCCGACGTCATGTGGAGGGCTTGGAGGTAATGGAGGTGTAGGTGACCTGCGATGACTCGGAGGCGGTGTTGTCCTTGGGGCCGAGCCTGGAAGCTTGATGTAGTTCTTGTCCCATAGGATGACTCCACCCAGTACTTCTCCAAGTGTCCTCTCATCTCCGGGTCCAGCTATGTCGAGCTCCATATCATTAAACCCCGTCATGATTTCATCCATCCCGACTTTAGCAAAGCCAGCTGGAATCTCACGGCCATGCCAGCATGCATCAGGGCCAGAAGGTAAAGCTTGTCCGACGGCCACCTTCATGGATATGTTCTTGAATTTCTGATGGAGTTCACATGATGTTGACTCCTTGATTCCATCCACGGGGTAGCCGGGACCGCCCTCTATCATTCTTCGTTCATCGTCGGGCGGGGCCTCAGATTCAGCCACGCTGCTTTTCCGCTTAGATGGGGCGCCGGTAATATCAAGTGCAGGATCTTCCTGGCGCGGTACTCCTCTAAGCTCATCAATCTGCTTCTGTTGCTCGTTAATCCTGGCAAGCAACTGGTTGAACTTGTCATTCTCCTCATCCTGCTGCCGCTTCTTTGCTCTCTCTCGGCTTCTGTAAGTGTCTTGGTCTCTGGCAAACCCAAGCCACCACGGGTAAGAAGGACCGAAGCCTCGCGTTTGTCCTCCATGTTCGTCATTGCCGAGGACCAGTGTGAGCAAATCTTTCTCTCTATCTGCAGTGACCTTTCTTCTTCCCTCGTTAATTTCTTTCACTATCCTTTTCCAATTCTCCCTGGGTATCCTAAGAATGTCCTTGCAGATGAGGTCCCCTGTTGTTTCGTCGTACGACCCATCATGCGCAAGGAACCAATTTCTGTTGGGGAACGTCGCATGGGAAACAAAAAATTTCCTACGCGCACGAAGACCTATCATGGTGATGTCCATCTATGAGAGGGGATGAGTGATCTACGTACCCTTGTAGATCGTACAGCAGAAGCGTTAGAGAACGCGGTTGATGTAGTGGAACGTCCTCACGTCCCTCGATCCGCCCCGCGAACAATCCCGCGATCAGTCCCACGATCTAGTACCGAACGGACGGCACCTCCGCGTTCAGCACACGTACAGCTCGACGATGATCTCGGCCTTCTTGATCCAGGAAGAGAGACGGAGAGGTAGAAGAGTTCTCCGGCAGCGTGACGGCGCTCCGGAGGTTGGTGATGATCTCGTCTCAGCAGGGCTTCGCCCGAGCTCCGCAGAAACGCGATCTAGAGGAAAAACTATGGAGGTATGTGGTCGGGCAGCCGTGAGAAAGTCGTCTCAAATCTGCCCTAAAAGCCCCATATATATAGGAGGAGGGATGGGGACCTTGCCTTGGGGTCCAAGGGACTCCCAAGGGGTCGGCCGAGCCAAGGGGGGGAGGACTCCCCCCCCAAACCGTGTTGGACTTGGTTTGGTGGGAGGAGTCCCCCTCCCTTCCCACTTCTTCCCTCTTTTTTCTTTTTCTTTTCCTTTGATTTCTTTCTCTTGGCGCATAGGCCCCCTTGGGGCTGTCCCACCAGCCCACTAAGGGCTGGTGTGTCTCCCCAAAGCTATGGGCTTCCCCGGGGTGGGTTGCCCCCCCCCCCCGGTGAACTCCCGGAACCCATTCGTCATTCTCGGTAACTCCGAAAACCTTCCGGTAATCAAATGAGGTCATCCTATATATCAATCTTCGTTTCCGGACTATTCCGGAAACCCTCGTGACGTCCGTGATCTCATCCGGGACTCCGAACAACATTCAGTAACCAACCATATAACTCAAATACGGATAAAACAACGTCGAACCTATGATCTCATGGTCATAGGAATAAATACTTGACACGCAGAAAACAATAGCAACAAAATGACACGATCGACATGCTACGTCTATTAGTTTGGGTCTAGTCCATCACGTGATTCTCCTAATGACGTGATCCAGTTATCAAGAAACAACACCTTGTTCATAATCAGAAGACACTGACTATCATCGATCAACTGGCTAGCCAACTAGAGGCATGCTAGGGACGGTGTTTTGTCTATGTATCCACACATGTAAATGAGTCTTCATTCAATACAATTATAGCATGGATAATAAACTATTATCTTGATACAGGAATTATAATAATAACTATACATTTATTATTGCCTCTAGGGCATAATTCCAACAGTCTCCCACTTGCACTAGAGTCAATAATCTAGCCCTCACATTACCATGTGAATTACATTGTAATAAATCTAACACCCATACAGTTCTGGTGTCGATCATGTTTTGGCCGTGGAAGAGGTTTAGTCAGCGGGTCTGCTATATTCAGATCCGTGTGCACTTTGCATATATTTACGTCCTCCTCCTCGACGTAGTCGCGGATGAGGTTGAAGCGTCGTTTGATGTGTCTGGTCTTCTTGTGAAACCTTGGTTCCTTTGCTAAGGCAATGGCATCAGTGTTGTCACAGAACAAGGTTATTGGATCCAGTGCACTTGGCATCACTCCAAGATCCGTCATGAACTGCTTCATCCAGACACCCTCCTTAGCCGCCTCCGAGGCAGCCATGTACTCCGCTTCACATGTAGAATCTGCTACGACGCTTTGCTTGGAACTACACCAGCTTACTGCACCCCCATTAAGAATAAATACGTATCCGGTTTGTGACTTAGAGTCGTCTGGATCTGTGTCAAAGCTTGCATCGACGTAACCTTTTACGGCGAGCTCTTCGTCACCTCCATACATGAGAAACATCTCCTTAGTCCTTTTCAGGTACTTCAGGATATTCTTGACCGCCGTCCAGTGATCCACTCCTGGATTACTCTGGAATCTACCTGCCATACTTATGGCCAGGCTAACATCCGGTCTAGTGCACAGCATCGCATACATGATAGAACCTATGGCTGAAGCATAGTGGACGGAGCGCATATGCTCTCTATCTTCATCAGTTGCTGGGCACTGAGTCTTACTCAATCTCGTACCTTGTGAAACTGGCAAGAACCCTTTCTTGGACTGTTCCATTTTGAACCTCTTCAAAACTTTATCAAGGTATGTGCTTTGTGAAAGTCCTATCAAGCGTTTCGATCTATCCCTATAGATCTTAATGCCTAGAATGTAAGCAGCTTCTCCTAGGTCCTTCATAGAGAAACTTTTATTCAAGTAACCTTTTATGCTCTCCAAAAGCTCTACGTTGTTTCCAATCAGTAATATGTCATCCACATATAATATTAGAAACGCCACAGAGCTCCCACTCACTTTCTTGTAAATACAAGATTCTCCAACCACTTGTATAAACCCAAATGCTTTGATCACCTCATCAAAGCATTTGTTCCAACTCCGAGATGCTTGCACCAGTCCATAAATGGATCGCTGGAGCTTGCACACCTTGTCAGCATTTTTAGGATCGACAAAACCTTCGGGTTGCATCATATACAACTCTTCCTTAAGGAAACCATTAAGGAACGTCGTTTTGACATCCATCTGCCAGATTTCATAATCGAAAAATGCAGCTATTGCTAACATGATTCTGACGGACTTAAGCATCGCTACGGGTGAGAAGGTCTCATCGTAGTCAACTCCTGGAACTTGTGAAAAACCCTTTGCCACAAGTCGAGCTTTATAAACGGTCACATTACCGTCAGCGTCCGTCTTCTTCTTAAAGATCCATTTGTTCTGAATAGCCTTGCGGCCCTCAGGTAGTATGTCCAAAGTCCACACTTTGTTCTCATACATGGATCCTATCTCGGATTTCATGGCTTCTAGCCATTTGTTGGAATCTGGGCACACCATTGCTTCTTCATAATTTGCAGGTTCATTGTTGTCTAACAACATGATTGATAAGACGGGATTACCGTACCACTCTGGAGCAGCACGTGATCTCGTCGACCTGCGTGGTTCAACAGAAACTTGAACTGGAGTTTCATGATCATCATCATTAACTTCCTCCTCAACCGGCGTTGCAATGACAGAGGTTTCCCCTTGCCCTGCGCCAACATCCAGAGGGATGAGAGGTTCGACAACCTCGTCAAGTTCTATTTTCCTCCCACTCAATTCTCTCGAGAGAAACTCCTTCTCGAGAAAAGTTCCGTTCTTAGCGACAAACACTTTGCCCTCGGATTTGAGATAGAAGGTGTACCCAACTGTCTCTTTTGGGTAACCTATGAAGACGCATTTTTCCGCTTTGGGTTCCAACTTTTCAGGCTGAAGCTTTTTGACATAAGCATCACATCCCCAAACTTTAAGAAACGACAACTTTGGTCTTTTGCCATACCACAGTTCGTATGGTGTCGTCTCAACGGATTTTGATGGTGCCCTATTTAAAGTGAATGCAGCTGTTTCTAATGCATAACCCCAAAATGATAACGGCAAATCTGTAAGAGACATCATAGATCGCACCATCTCTAACAAAGTACGATTACGACGTTCGGACACACCATTACGCTGTAGTGTTCTAGGCGGTGTTAACTGCGAAACAATTCCAATTGTCTTAAGTGAGCACCAAACTCGAAACTCAGATATTCACCCCCACGATCAGACCGCAGGAACTTGATCTTCTTGTTCCGATGATTTTCCACTTCACTCTGAAATTTCTTGAACTTTTCAAATGTTTCAGACTTGTGCTTCATCAAGTAGACATAACCATATCTACTTAAATCGTCAGTGAAGGTGAGAAAATAACGATATCCACCGCGTGCCTCCACGCTCATTGGACCACACACATCGGTATGTATGATTTCCAACAAGTCACTTGCACGCTCCATTGTTCCGGAGAACAGAGTCTTAGTCATCTTGCCCATGAGGCATGGTTCGCACGTGTCAAGTGAATCAAACTCAAGTGACTCCAAAAGTCCATCAGCATGGAGTTTCTTCATGCGCTTTACACCAATATGACCCAAGCGGCAGTGCCACAAAAATATGGCGCTATCATTGTTTACTCTAACTCTTTTGGTCTCAATGTTATGTATATGTGTATCGCTATCAAGATTCAATATGAACAATCCTCTCACATTCGGTGCATGACCATAAAAGATGTTACTCATAGAAATAGAACAACCATTATTCTCAGATTTAAAAGAGTAACCGTCTCGCAATAAACAAGATCCAGATATAATGTTCATGCTCAACGCAGGCACTAAATAACAATGATTTAAGTTCATCACTAATCCCGATGGTAGCTGAAGTGACACTATGCCGACGGCGATTGCATCAACCTTGGAACCGTTTCCTACGCGCATCGTCACTTCGTCTTTCGCCAGCCTTCGTCTATTCCGCAGTTCCTGCTTCGAGTTGCAAATGTGAGCAACAGAACCGGTATCAAATACCCAGGCACTACTACGAGAGCCGGTTAAGTACACATCAATAACATGTATATCAAATATACCTGATTTTTCTTTGCCCGCCTTCTTATCTGCCAGATACTTGGGGCAATTGCGCTTCCAGTGACCCATACCCTTGCAATAGAAGCACTCTGTTTCAGGCTTAGGTCCAGCTTTGGGCTTTTTCGGCGGATTGGCAACAGGCTTGCCGCTCTTCTTCGAATTGCCCTTCTTTCCTTTGCCGTTTCTCTTGAAACTAGTGGTCTTGCTCACCATCAACACTTGATGCTCTTTACGGAGTTCAGACTCTGCGACTTTCAGCATCGCAAACAACTCGCCGGGAGACTTGTTCATCTCTTGCATGTTGTAGTTCAACACAAAGCCTTTATAGCTTGGCGGCAGTGATTGAAGGATTCTGTCAGTGATAGCTTCTTGCGGGAGTTCAATCCCCAGTTCAGCTAGACGGTTTGAGTACCCAGACATTTTGAGCACATGTTCACTGACAGACGAGTTTTCCTCCATCTTGCAAGCATAGAATTTATCGGAGGTCTCATACCTCTCGATCCGGGCGTTCTTCTGAAAGATAAACTTCAACTCCTGGAACATCTCAAATGCTCCATGACGCTCAAAGCGACGTTGAAGTCCCGGTTCTAAGCCATACAAGACTGCACATTGAACTATTGAGTAGTCCTCCTTACGCGCTAACCAAGCGTTCTTAACATCCTGATCAGCCGTAGCGGGTGGTTCATCTCCTAGCGCAGCATTAAGGACATAATCCTTCTTTCCAGCTTGTAAAATTAGCTTAAGATTACGAGCACAGTCTACAAAGTTTCTTCCATCATCTTTCAACTTAGCTTTCTCTACGAACGTATTAAAATTCAGGATGACACTTGCGTCAGCCATGATCTACAACACAAATATATTCAAAGTGGACTTAGACTATGTTCAAGATAATTAGAGTTCAACTTAATCAAATTATATGCTAAACTCCCACTCAAAAAGTACATCTCTCTAGTCATTTGAGTGGTTCATGATCCACTTACACTATCCCAAGTCCGATCATCACGTGAGTTGAGTATAGTTTCAGTGGTAAGCATCCCTATGCTAATCATATCAACTATATGATTCATGATCGACCTTTCGGTCTCATGTGTTCCGAGGCCATGTCTGCACATGCTAGGCTCGTCAAGCTTAACCCGAGTGTTCCGCGTGCGCAACTGTTTTGCACCCGTTGTATGTGAACGTTGAGTCTATCACACCCGATCATCACGTGGTGTCTCGAAACGACGAACTGTAGCAACAGTGCACAGTCGGGGAGAACACAATTTCGTCTTGAAATTTTAGTGAGAGATCACCTCATAATGCTACCGTCGTTCTAAGAAAAATAAGGTGCATAAAAGGATTAACATCACATGCAATTCATAAGTGACATGATATGGCCATCATCACGTGCTTCTTGATCTCCATCACCAAAGTACCGGCACGATCTTCTTGTCACCGGCGCCACACCATGATCATCCATCAACGTGTTGCCATCGGGGTTGTCGTGCTACTTATTCTATTACTACTAAAGCTACATCCTAGCAAAATAGTAAACGCATCTGCAAGCACATATGTTAGTATAAAGACAACCCTATGGCTCCTGCCGATTGCCGTACCATCGACGTGCAAGTCGATATTTCTATTACAACATGATCATCTCATACATCCAATATATCACATCACATCGTTGTCCATATCACATCACAATCATACCCTGCAAAAACAAGTTAGACATCCTCTAATTTTGTTGTTGCATGTTTTACGTGGTGACCAAGGGTATCTAGTAGGATCGCATCTTACTTACGCAAACACCACAACGGAGATATATGAGTTGCTATTTAACCTCATCCAAGGACCTCCTCGGTCAAATCCGATTCAACTAAAGTTGGAGAAACCGTCACTTGCCAGTCATCTTTGAGCAAAGGGGGTTACTCGTAACGATGAAACCAGTCTCTCGTAAGCGTACGAGTAATATCGGTCCAAGCCGCTTCAATCCAACAATACCGCGGAATCAAGAAAAGACTAAGGAGGGCAGCAAAACGCACATCACCGCCCACAAAACCTTTTGTGTTCTACTCAAGAAAACATCTACGCATGAACCTAGCTCATGATGCCACTGTTGGGGAACGTCGCATGGGAAACAAAAAATTTCCTACGCGCACGAAGACCTATCATGGTGATGTCCATCTACGAGAGGGGATGAGTGATCTACGTACCCTTGTAGATCGTACAGCAGAAGCGTTAGAGAACGCGGTTGATGTAGTGGAACGTCCTCACGTCCCTCGATCCGCCCCGCGAACAATCCCGCGATCAGTCCCACGATCTAGTACCGAACGGACGGCACCTCCGCGTTCAGCACACGTACAGCTCGACGATGATCTCGGCCTTCTTGATCCAGCAAGAGAGACGGAGAGGTAGAAGAGTTCTCCGGCAGCGTGACGGCGCTCCGGAGGTTGGTGATGATCTCGTCTCAGCAGGGCTCCGCCCGAGCTCCGCAGAAACGCGATCTAGAGGAAAAACTATGGAGGTATGTGGTCGGGCAGCCGTGAGAAAGTCGTCTCAAATCTGCCCTAAAAGCCCCATATATATAGGAGGAGGGAGGGGGACCTTGCCTTGGGGTCCAAGGGACTCCCAAGGGGTCGGCCGAGCCAAGGGGGGGAGGACTCCCCCCCCAAACCGAGTTGGACTTGGTTTGGTGGGAGGAGTCCCCCTCCCTTCCCACTTCTTCCCTCTTTTTTTTTCTTTTCCTTTGATTTCTTTCTCTTGGCGCATAGGCCCCCTTGGGGCTGTCCCACCAGCCCACTAAGGGCTGGTGTGTCTCCCCAAAGCCTATGGGCTTCCCCGGGGTGGGTTGCCCCCCCCCCCCCCGGTGAACTCCCGGAACCCATTCGTCATTCCCGGTACATTCCCGGTAACTCCGAAAAACTTCCGGTAATCAAATGAGGTCATCCTATATATCAATCTTCGTTTCCGGACTATTCCGGAAACCCTCGTGACGTCCGTGATCTCATCCGGGACTCCGAACAACATTTGGTAACCAACCATATAACTCAGATGCGCATAAAACAACGTCGAACCTTAAGTGTGCAGACCCTGCGGGTTCGAGAACTATGTAGACATGACCCGAGAGACTCCTCGGTCAATATCCAATAGCGGGACCTGGATGCCCATATTGGATCCTACATATTCTATGAAGATCTTATCGTTTGAACCTCAGTGCCAAGGATTCGTATAATCCCGTATGTCATTCCCTTTGTCCTTCGGTATGTTACTTGCCCGAGATTCGATCGTCAGTATCCGCATACCTATTTCAATCTCGTTTACCGGCAAGTCTCTTTACTCGTTCCGTAATACAAGATCCCGCAACTTACACTAAGTTACATTGCTTGCAAGGCTTGTGTGTGATGTTGTATTACCGAGTGGGCCCCGAGATACCTCTCCATCACACGGAGTGACAAATCCCAGTCTTGATCCATACTAACTCAACTAACACCTTCGGAGATACCTGTAGAGCATCTTTATAGTCACCCAGTTACGTTGCGACGTTTGATACACACAAAGCATTCCTCCGGTGTCAGTGAGTTATATGATCTCATGGTCATAGGAATAAATACTTGACACGCAGAAAACAGTAGCAACAAAATGACACGATCAACATGCTACGTCTATTAGTTTGGGTCTAGTCCATCACGTGATTCTCCTAATGACGTGATCCAGTTATCAAGCAACAACACCTTGTTCATAATCAGAAGACACTGACTATCATCGATCAACTGGCTAGCCAACTAGAGGCATGCTAGGGACGGTGTTTTGTCTATGTATCCACACATGTAAATGAGTCTTCATTCAATACAATTATAGCATGGATAATAAACTATTATCTTGATACAGGAATTATAATAATAACTATACATTTATTATTGCCTCTAGGGCATAATTCCAACAATTTCTTGCTCTCAATTCCCACTCATCACGGAGTGGTTCAGGTACGACGCCTTTATCTATCAGATCTTGCTCTTTCTTATCCCACTTTGGGATGGCAGTCTCATAGCCCCCTGGCCCCAGCTTGTGGTGATATATCTTCTTGTCGGCATTTATCTTGTTCTTTTCTGATAATGCCTGGGCATCTTCTGACTCCTTGCACTCTTGAAATGCCTTCCAGTGATTCGCCTGCTTGGCTAGATACCCCTCGAATACTGGCACTTTCTGTGTCTTCAGATAGTTTTTCCATAGCTTCTTCTTCCAGCTACGGAACAGTTCGGCCATCTTCTTCAGAGTCCACTGCTTGAATTTGGCCCTCAGTTTGTCTGCGGCGTCTTCATTCTCACATTCTGGCAGGTTCAAATGTGACATGAGATCATTCCAAAGATTATCTTTGTACCTTTCGGTGACATAGTCACTATCGGCTGCCCCTTTGCGCTTGTTCCACTCCCGAACGCTGATCGGGACGTGATCCCTAACGAGAACTCCGCATTGCTTCTTGAATGTGTCAGCAACATTCTTAGGAAGCTTGGGTTCGCCCGTAGGAAATATCACCTCAAATGTGTAATGCGTCCGTGCATCCAAGTTTCTAGTCGGACCTCGTTTCGTAGTTTTTCTCGATGTGGAGGCCTAAGAGGGAGAAACATACGTCAAATGAATGTTGGGGAACGTCGTATGGGAAACAAAAAATTTCCTACGCGCACGAAGACCTATCATGGTGATGTCCATCTACGAGAGGGGATGTGTGATCTACGTACCCTTGTAGACCGTACAACAAAAGCGTTAGTGAACGTGGTTGATGTAGTGGAACGTCCTCATGTCCCTCGATCCGCCCCGCGAACTATCCCGCGATCAGTCCCACGATCTAGTGTCGAACGGACGGCACCTCCGCGTTCAGCACACGTACAGCTCGACGATGATCTCGGCCTTCTTGATCCAGCAAGAGAGACGGAGAGGTAGAAGAGTTCTCCGGAAGCGTGACGGCGCTCCGGAGGTTGGTGATGATCTCGTCTCAGCAGGGCTCCGCCCGAGCTCCGCAGAAACGCGATCTAGAGGTAAAACCGTGGAGATATGTGGTCGGGCTGCCGTGGCAAAGTTGTCTCAAATCAGCCCTAAAACCCCACTATATATAGGAGGAGGAGGGGGGAGCCTTGCCTTGGGGTCCAAGGACTCCCAAGGGGTCGGCCGAACCTAAGGGGGAAGGTCTCCCCCTCCCAAACCGAGTCCTACTTGGTTTGGAAGGTGGAGTCCTTCTTCCCTTTCCCACCTCCTTCTTTTTTTTCTTTTCTCTTTGATTTTTCTTCCAATGCGCATAGTGCTCTTTTGGGCTGTCCCACCAGCCCACTAAGGGTTGGTGCGGCACCCCCAATGCCTATGGGCTTCCCCGGGGTGGGTGCCCCCCCCGGTGAACTCCCGGAACCCATTCGTCATTCCCGGTACATTCCCGGTAACTCCGAAAACCTTCCGGTAATCAAATGAGGTCATCCTATATATCAATCTTCGTTTCCGGACCATTCCAGAAACCCTCGTGACGTCCGTGATCTCATCCGGGACTCCAAACAACATTCGGTAACCAACCATATAACTCAAATATGCATAAAACAACGTCGAACCTTAAGTGTGCAGACCCTGCGGGTTCGAGAACTATGTAGACATGACCCGAGAGACTCCTCGGTCAATATCCAATAGAGGGACCTGGATGCCCATATTGGATCCTACATATTCTACGAAGATCTTATCGTTTGAACCTCGATGCCAAGGATTCATATAATCCCGTATGTCATTCCCTTTGTCCTTCGGTATGTTACTTGCCCGAGATTCGATCGTCAGTATCCGCATACATATTTCAATCTCGTTTACCGGTAAGTCTCTTTACTCGTTCCGTAATACAAGATCCCGTAACTTACACTAAGTCACATTGCTTGCAAGGCTTGTGTGTGATGTTGTATTACCGAGTGGCCCCCGAGATACCTCTCCGTCACACGGAGTGACAAATCCCAGTCTCGATCCATACTAACTCAACGAACACCTTCGGAGATACCTGTAGAGCATCTTTATAGTCACCCAGTTACGTTGCGACATTTGATACACACAAAGCATTCCTCCGGTGTCCGTGAGTTTTATGATCTCATGGTCATAGGAACAAATACTTGACACGCAGAAAACAGTAGCAACAAAATGACACGATCAACATGCTACGTCTCTTAGTTTGGGTCTAGTCCATCACATGATTCTCCTAATGATGTGATCCCGTTATCAAGTGACAACACTTGCCTATGGCCAGGAAACCTTGACCATCTTTGATCAACGAGCTAGTCAACTAGAGGCTTACTAGGGACAGTGTTTTGTCTATGTATCCACACAAGTATTGTGTTTCCAATCAATACAATTATAGCATGGATAATAAACGATTATCATGAACTAAGAAATATAATAATAACTAATTTATTATTGCCTCTAGGGCATATTTCCAACAGTCTCCCACTTGCACTAGAGTCAATAATCTAGTTCACATCACCATGTGATTCCAACGAATCCAACACCCATATAGTTATGGGGTCTGATCACGTCTTGCTCATGAGAGAGGTTTTAGTCAACGGTTCTGAAACATTCAGATCCGTGCGTTCTTTAAAAATCTTTATGTCATCTTATAGATGCTGCTACTACGTGCTATTCGGAAATGCTCCAAATATCTACTCTACTATACGAATCCGTTTCACTACTCATAGTTATTCAGATTAGTGTCAAAGCTTGCATCGACGTAACCCTTTACGACGAACTCTTTAACCACCTCCATAATCGAGAAAAATTCCTTAGTCCATTAGTTACCAAGGATAAATTTTGACCGCTGCTAGTGATTCAATCATGGATCACTCTCTGTACCTCTCAACAGACTTGGAGTCAAGGCACACATCAGGTGCGGTACACAGCATGGCATACTTTAGATTCTATGGCTAAGGCATAGAAGACGACCTTCGTCTATTCTCTTTATTCTGCCGTGGTCGGGTTTTGAGTCTTACTCAAATTCACACCTTACAACGCAACCAAGAACTCCTTCTTTGCTGATCTATTTTGAACTCCTTCAAAAACTTGTCAAGGCATGCATCTTGTTGAAACTTTCATTAAGCGCTTTTGATCTATCTCCATAGATCTTTGATGCTCAACGTTCAAGTAGCTCAATCCAGGTATTCCTTTGAAAACTCCTTTCAAACAAACTTGTATGCTTTACAGAAATTCTACATTACTTCTGATCCACAATATGTCAACCACATATACTTATCAGAAATTCTATAGTGCTCCCACTCACTTCTTTGGAAATACAAGTTTCTCATAAACCTTGTACAAACCCAAAATCTTTGATCATCTCATCAAAGTGTACATTCCAACTCCGAGATGCTTGCACCAGTCCATTGAAGGATCACTGGAGCTTGCATACTTGCTAGTATCTTTAGGATCGACAAAACCTCCTGGTTGTATCACATACAATGTTTGCTCAAGGAAACCGTCGAGGAAAAAATATTTTGACATCCTACGTGCAATATTTCATAAATAATGCAACAACTACTAACATAATTCTAACAGACTTTTAGCATCGCTACGAGTGACAAAGTCTCATCATAGTCAACTGTTTGATCTTGTCGGAAACATCTTTGCGACAAGTCGAGCTTTTCTTAATAGTGACTTATCACCATCATCGTCTGTCTTCCTTTTAAAGATCCATTTTTACTCAATAGTCCTATGACCATCAAGTAGTTCTTCCAAAGTCTACACTTTGTTTTCATACATGGATCCTCTCTCGGATTTCATGGCTTCCAGCCATTTGTCGGAATCTGGGCCCACCATTGCTTCTCCATTACTCGTAGGTTCATTGTTGTCCAACAACATGACCTTCAAGACAGGGTTACCGTACCACTCTATAGTAGTACGCGACCTTGTCAACCTACGAGGCTTGTAGTAACTTGATCCGATGCTCGATGATCACCATCATCAGCTTTCACTTCAATTGGTATAGGCGCCACAGGAACAACTTCCTGCGCCCTGCTACACACTGGTTGAAGTGATGGTTCAATAACCTCATCAAGTTCTACTACCCTCCCACTCAATTCTTTCGAGAGAAATCTTTCCTCGAGAAAGGATCCGTTTCTAGAAACAAACACTTTGCTTTCGGATCTGAGATAGGAGATGTACCCAACTGTTTTGGATATCCTATGAAGATGCATTTATCCGCTTTGGGTTCGAGCTTATCAGACTGAAACTTTTTCACATAAGTGTCGAAGCCCCAAACTTTCAAGAAACGACAGTTTGGATTTCTCTAAACCTCAGTCTATACTGTGTCATCTCAACGGAAATACGCGGTGCCCTATTTAAAGTGAATGCGGTTGTCTTTAATGCATAACCCATAAACGATAGTGGTAATTCGATAAGAGACACCATAGCATGCACCATACCAAATAGTGTGTGGCTATGACGTTCAGACACATCATCACACTATGATGTTCTAGGTGGCATGAAGTGCGAAACAATTTCCACATTGTCTTAACTGCGTACCAAAACTCGTAACTCGGATATTCATTTCTATGATCATATCGTAGACAGTTTATCTTCTTGTTACGACGAACTTCACTCTGAAACGGAATTGAGCTTTTCAATATCTCAGACTTGTGATTCATTAAGTAAATACTCCTGTATCTACTCAAATCGTCAGTGAAGTAAGAACATAATGATATCCACTGCGTGCCTCAGCACCCATTGGACTGCATACATCAAAATGTATCACTTCCAATAAGTTACTATCTTGTTTCATCTCAATGAAAACAAGGCCTTGCTCATGTGGTATGATTTGCATGTCACTAGTGATTCAAAAACAAGTGAGTACAAAGATCCATCAGCATGGATCCTCTTCATGCAATTTATACCAACATGACTCAAGCGGCAGTGCCACAAGTAAGTGGTACTATCATCATTACCTCGTATCTTTTGGCACCAATATCATGAACATGTGTAACACTACGATCGAAATTCAATAAACCATTGAAGGTGATTATTCAAGAAAATAGATTAACCATTATTCTCTTTAAATGAATAATCGTATTGCAATAAACACGATCCAATCATGTTCATGCTTAACGCAAGCACCAAATAACAATTATTTAGTTTTAACACCAATCCCGATGGTAGAGGGAGCGTGCGACGTTTGATCATATCAACCTTGGAAACACTTCCAACACGTATCGTCACCTCGCCTTTAACTAGTCTCCATTTATACCGTAGCTTTCATTTCGTGTTACTAATCACTTAGCAACCGAACCGGTATCCAATACCCTCATGCTACTAGAAGTACTAGTAAAGTACACATCAACATCATGTATATCAAATATACTTCTTTCGACTTTTGCCAGCCTTCTTATCTACCAAGTATCTAGAGTTGCTCCGCCTCAGTGACTGTTCCCCTCATTACAGAAGCACTTAGTCTCGGGTTTGGGTTTAATCTTGGGTCTCTTCATTAGTGCAGCAACTGTTTTGCCATTTCACGAAGTATCCCTTCTAGCCCTTGCCTTTCTTGAAACTTAGTGGTTTTACAAACCATCAACTATTGATGCTCCTTCTTGATTTCTACTATCGCAGTGTCAAACATCGCGAATCGCTCAAGGATCATTGTATCTATCCTTGATATGCTATAGTTCATCACGAAGCTCTCACAGCTTGGTGGCAGTGACTTTGGAGAACCATCACTATCTCATCTGGAAGATTAACTCCCACTTGATTCAAGCGATTGTGGTACTCAGACAATCTGAGCACACACTCAACGATTGAGCTTTTCTCCTTTACTTTGTGGCAAAGAATCTTGTCGGAGGTCTCGTACCTCTTAACAAGGGCACAAGCATGAAATCTCAATTTCATCTCTTTAGAACATCACTTATGTTCCGTGACGTTTCAAAACGTTTTCGGCGCCTTGCTTCTAAGCCATTAAGTATTTTGCACTGAACTATCGTGTAGTCATCAGAAACGTGTATGTCGGATGTTCACAGCATCCACAGACGACGCTCGAGGTGCAGCACACCGAGTGGTGCATTAAGTACATAAGCCTTCTGCGCAGCAATGAGGACAATCCTCGGTTTTACAGACTCAGTCTGCAAAGTTTGCTACTATCAACTTTCAACTAAATTTTCTCTAGGAACATATAAAAACAGTAGAGCTATAGCGCAAGCTACATCGTAATTCGCAAAGACCATTAGACTATGTTCATGACAATTAGTTCAATTAATCATATTACTTAAGAACTCCCACTCAAAAAGTACATCTCTATAGTCATTTGAGTGGTACATGATCCAAATCCACTATCTCAAGTCCGATCATCACGTGAGTTGAGAATAGTTTCAGTGGTAAGCATCTCTATGCTAATCATATCAACTATACGATTCATGCTCGACCTTTCGGTCTCATGTGTTCCGAGGCCATGTCTGCACATGCTAGGCTCGTCAAGCTTAACCCGAGTGTTCCGCGTGTGCAACTGTTTTGCACCCGTTGTATGTGAACGTTGAGTCTATCACACCCGATCATCACGTGGTGTCTTGAAACGAAGAACTGTCGCAACGGTGCACAGTCGGGGAGAACACAATTTCGTCTTGAAATTTTAGTGAGAGAGCACCTCATAATGCTACCGCCGTTCTAAGCAAAATAAGGTACAAATCCATTCATACCTAGGGGTGATAATGAAGTGATACTAGGACCTGAAGTTCTGTATATCACTAATGTCAAAGCACTCATATACTTGCAAACTACGTCAGGCCTGACACTATATTTGCTATCTTTATTCAGAGTGCAACCCCCAACAAAAGGTATATGGTTGATATAAGTAATATCATCTTATATCTGAAGATTACAGTAAATCTTGGACATTTCCATCAGAAAATTGAAGATATGACCATGATATGATGTAATGATATTGGCTCTTTATTTGATCCCAACGATGCCATATCAATGACTGAATTTGCTGGAATAGCCTTCACATGGAAGCCATATAAATGGATTTTAGTGGTTATTTCCAGTTATCATTCTAACATAATTGCTTTATCTAAAGGCATTGCAAAATATGCATAACTTAGTAGAATGGTTAATCACACTCAAAATCATGTGGTTAAGATTCATCAGAATCACGTAACTTGATTTATCAAGATACTTCCACTTGTGTCTCTCAATACCTATAGGTTATATGAAGAGCAATATCATAAATCACATTGCTCGGAAATTACTTAGCCTCACGGATTATAGAAAAGTGAGGATATAATTTGCAAACAAACTACTGTTATAATCCAACAGATTATACACAATCTCATGTTCATGTCAATGGAATTGGTATGAGACATCCATTATATTTGCAAAGTTCAGGGGGAGTAATCTCCCAAACTATAACGTATTAACAATCATCAGATTGCATATATTGTACTCTTTTTCCCTTGATGAGTTTTCCATATTGGTTTCTCATAAAAGGTTTTTAACGAGACAATATAAACACAAGTGTCTTTATATGACATATCATTTTCTCCTTGTATTTTTCCCACTGGGTTTTAAAGGAGTTTTCAATGGCATGTACGATTGCACTCTTTTCCCTTATGAGTTTTCTCTCAAGTTTCTCATAATGGTTTTTAGTGAGGCAATATCTTCTCAAAGATCATATGTCATACTTTCTATTTTTCCTACCAAGGTTTTTAAAGGAAGTACTCAAGACATATTAATTGTTCTCTAAACTTATCAACGTGTTTTCTCCTTCTTCAAAGGTTTTTCTCATATGAGTTATCAAGAGACAATAATCATCATATGTTGCATCATTTTCTCCTTATTTTTCCCCACTGGGTTTAAAGGAGTTTTAGCAACATATCTACTCTATTCTCCTCATATTTTTCCCACAGGGTTTTTGGGGGAGACTCTCAAGATTATCTGGAAGATTTCTCAAGATGAAAGATCTATATGCAAGAAGCTTTCAACGATGAAACATTCAAGGAGCGGTGTTGTACAAGGGGGAGTGTTAGAAATTATTAGTAGATTAATTCAAGGGATATGTCCAACCCGAACAGTCGTCTCTCCTCTTTGTGTCTATTGCCAACAGGCACCTGTTCTGGAGGGATGCCTTCGAACAGACACCTGTTCTTCGCACCTCTTCCAGATGTATATATACTTGAGAATCAATAGAAAGAGGACTAATCGTCCATTCACTTTCATTCAATCTCATTTTACTCTAACAACCGCATCGACCAGATCAGTGACAACCTCCTCCGTGTAGCCCAACGAGGGCTCCTCACAAAGAGTGTTGGACAGTCGGCTACGCGGACTCCTGACCGGCATTGAGATCCTCGGCATCCTCCTCCTCATCCTAACTAGCAGATTCGCTAGCAAGCGCGTAGAACCTCCCGCCGACACGCCGATCCACGGGGAGATCGCCGTCACATGCGGCGGCGGGATGGGTTGCCTCACGCATCGCTAGGCTAGACAGGGATCCACCATGGGAAAGATGTTCCTCATCTTCATCACATGGTGAACTCGGACAAGGACCTTGCCACAACGGCTGCAGGGCTCTCTCCTTGTAGTAGTTGATGCCCCCCCACCCCCTTGTTGGAGCAAAACCTTGCCCTAGCTCTTCCTCGAGCCTACCTCTCCCTCTCTGTCACCTCACTCTCGCACAAACCGATCGAAGGAGGAAGGAAACGAAGAGGAACAGAGGACAAGGTGGTGCTCCCGGCACACGAACACCCAGCCGCAACAGCGTCAAAGTTTTTTCTCAAGCACGGACTCGAGCTCTTCTTACGATACACAAGGATTTGGTTAGTCTTATACGCGCGCGCTCACATGCGCCACGCCATGCCCACTCACCCACTCCGCCACGTCCCGCATCTCCTGGCTCGCGCACCCGCCACTACCGATGCTGACGACGCAACCACTACCGATGCTGACGACGCGCTCACACCCCCTGGTTCTTCCCCAACAGACACACGCACGCAAGCGTAGGCACAGGCACACACCTTGCCACGGACCCTGACACGGCTCGGACCAGTGTCCGGCTCGACCAGCTCACGCACGTACGCGCACTGGGCGCGTCCTCCGTGGCTTATTTTGCCAACACCCCTTCCAGCCACCGGGAGGTGGCCCAGAAGTGCGAACTCCAAAATCCAAATCGCTCTACTTGATCTTGGTGCAAACCTAGTTGCTGATGCCATTCCAAGATACAATATTAACACCCCCAGAAGTGCCTCTACCAGCGCCAGCTTCCAGTTTTTGTTAGGGGATCCGTTTCACGATGCCTACCAGTCCTAATGAACCACAGACGTACTTCCACTAACTTCTTCTAGCTGCCATTCCTCTCATCCACCCTTTCTCAAGGCTCTCTACTCAATTCTTTTAGTCTACCAAGTATTGAGAAGGAGAAGGCATTGCATCTTTATATAAAGGCCAGTACAAACATACGTTTGCTTCAACTCAACAATGGCTATAGCGACACATGCATCTGACAAAAACAGATATTTATTGAATGATAGGATTAATTGAAAGTGAAATAAATGAGTAAATTAATTGTTTGGTACTTGGTTGTCTACATGCACTCTCCAAGTACAGTGCCATGTTAATCTGGTAACATATACTTGCTCAAAGATACAAAGGGAACTGTCTGCAAAAGAGCAGAGCTCGGCTGGAGCGCTATATAATTACAAAAATGTGCTTGCAAAATGATTATGGGTGTAACTTAGGGGAACATACCATCGTATTTTCCAATACACACTGCCATGGAGCCGACCTGATGCAGTGTGTTTCTTTGGCAAAAGGAAAAAAAGCTTTCACTACGTTGGCTCAACTTATTACAACAAGTACAATGGTTTATACATCAGTTTTGCTAATTCTCATTTCTCATCTACCTCTTATGTCATCTATGTGTATTTTCCTAATGTTCTACCCTTTTTCTTTTCTATTTTATTGATTTACGTATTATCATTGCATCATTTATATTATTATTTTTGACAAAAAATAATTCACGCCCTGCTTTGTAGGTAAAGCAACAACCATGATACAAGTCCAGCCGCAAACGGAAGTTCAAAAGTAAAAAAAACATGGGTACACAAAGGAGAGAGAGAGAAGTTCAAGCTGGGGGCAACAACACAACAAGCCTCAAATAAAAGATGCAATCCTCAAGGAGGATAAGTGACCATAAGAAGACGCCACGCCAGCTCCTCGTACTTCCTTGTCAGCTTGTCGACCACCTATCTATCCCATTCCCACCGCATGCTGAGGGGTTTTCATAACTGCAAGAAACCACACAATTAGTAAATAGCGTCAATGGTCCTAAATGGGTATAAGTGTTCAATAACAAGCTTATTCCTAACACACCACAGAGACCACCTCAAGGCCCCAAAATTCACCCACATCAATCTGCAGGCCTGGCCAGAGCAAGCGGACAAGGACTAATAGAATGTAGGAGAGCTAGTATTGTACCCGTTCACCAGACCTCCCTAAGACAGCTCCAAATGAACTGGGCGGACATACAATAGAAGAACATATGGCCTAGGTCTTCATCAACATCACAAAGAGGACATATCCTATTTCCCGACCCATTCCGCTTCTGAACTTAATCCCCTGAAGGCAACCGACCCCTCACCAGCTGCCAAAGGAATAATATCTTTATTTTGGAGGGGGGGGGGGGGGGGGCGGGGGAGGGGGTGGTATGAGGGCTTAGTGGAGAACACTCTAGATGGTTCGAGCTGCCAAGACATCACGAATATCTGACAACTTGGTGTCCGCAATGACCTTTGAAAACAACACTCACTCTATGGACTCGTCTAGGTTGAAAGGACGCCGAAACGATAATAGGCTATCCCCTATGAATAACTAACCGAAGGGACGGAAATAGAGGGCTAGTTAGATATTGCGAACAGGGATGGAAAATGTGCATGGAGCGGGCTCGGGCTCAGCCAACAGTCAATTCAAAATAAGGTGATAGTACCACTCCCCACGGTCGCCGAGGACCCAAGGCGGAAACAAGGCTTGAGCAATTGGATCACCTACCAGAACAGAGATCCTATAGACTGCGAGCACATGAAGAAGGACTGGTATCTGAGCTATTTAGCTTTGATCAACTCCAAACATAAGCCCCCCTCTGTCGGTGTCAAAACCGGCTGATCTCGAGTAGGGGATTTGAACAATGGATCTAGGGTCGATGGGTAACAAAAGACGAAGAAGACGGTGTTTTACCCATGTTTGAGCCCTCTTGATGGAGGTAAAGCCCTACGTCGTGCTCTTGTTAGTATTGACGGAGTAGTATCGAGTACAGAGTTGATCTATTTCGAGATCGGATGTTGTAATCTAAACCGTAATCGTAATGAGCTTAACGTGTCCTACGAGCAATGCCCCTGGCTTATATAGATACGAGGGGTGCTAGGGTTACACCAATTAGGTTACAATAGGGAAGGAATATGCCGATCACTATGTCGCCTTGGATTGCATGCCTAGTCTTTGAAAGAATCTATATTGATTCCAATACTTCTAATGACGGTCGAGCAGGCCCGGGTGTCCGACCCATCAGAGTAGACAGATGGCCCGATGACCCCCTAGTCCCAGACTCCCTCAGTAGCCCCCCGAACTAGCCTCCAATGCTGAAACCTTCTTCCTTTGGTTACCTCATAGGGACTCTGGCTTGTGAGGCAAGTTCTTCTCTTCCTTTATTCGATATAGTTCGGCAGCCGATGACTTCCCCTTCACCAAATACATAGACAGAGATGTAAATATAAATTTCAATTTCCAAGCTGACCATTCAATCATAAATAGTGTCTTCCTTTATCTGAAAGATCGTGGTTGGTCAAGGCCTACAACCTTCTTTTTTAGGAAAGAGCGGTTCGAGACCGTTTTTATTGACATGTTCAATCATGGAGACCATGTCCCTCTTTTCCAGGGATATGGATTAAGGTTTGGGTTATCCCACACGCCCATAAACACATAATTTTATTGGGAAATGGAGGAGTTCACGGTGTATCATATCAAGCTGTTTAATGATACCTTGTTTCTGTTGGAAATATGTCCTAGAGGCAATACTAAATTAGCTATTATTATATTTCTTTGTTCATGATAATCGTTTATTATCCATTCTACAATTGTATTGATTGGAAACTCAAATACATGTGTGGATACATAAACAACACACTGTCCCTAGTGAGCCTCTAGTTTACTAGTTCGATGATCAAAGATGGTCAAGGTTTCCTGGCCATAGGCAAGTGTTGTCACTTGATAACGGTATCACATCATTAAGAGAATCATGTCATGGACAAGACCCAAATTATAAACGTAGTAAGTGATCATGTCATTTTGTTGCTATTGTTTTCTACGCGTCAAGTATTCATTCCTATGACCATGAGATCATGTAACTCACTGACACCGGAGGAATACCTTGTGTGTATCAAACGTCACAACGTAACTGGGTGACTATAAAGGTGCTCTACAGGTATCTCCGAAGATGTCCGTTGAGTTAGCATGGATCAAGACTAGGATTTGTCACTCCGTGTGACCAAGAGGTATCTCGGGGCCCACTCAGTAATACAACATCACACACAAGCCTTGCAAGCAATGTGACTCAAGTGTGAGTCACGGGATCTTGTACTACGGAATGAGTAAAGAGACTTGCCGGTAACGAGATTGAAATAGGTATAGGGATACCGACGATCAAATCTCGGGCAAGTAGCATACCGAAGGACAAAGGGAATGTTATACGTGATTATATGAATCCTTGGCACAGAGGTTCAACCGATAAGATCTTCGTAGAATATGTAGGATCCAATATGGACATCCAGGTCCCGCTATTGGATATTGACCGAGGAGTGTCTCGGGTCATGTCTACATAGTTCTCGAAACCGTAGGGTCTGCACACTTAAGGTTCGATGGTGTTTTAGTATAGTTGAGTTGTATGTGTTGGTGACCGAAGGTTGTTTAGAGTCTCGGATGAGATCATGGACATCACGAGGGTTTCCGAAATGGTCCGGAAACAAAGATTGATATATAGGAAGTTGGTGTTTGGATTCCTTAAAGTTTTCGGGCATTGCCGGCAGTGTACCGGGAGTGACAAATGGGTTCCGGGGGCCCACTGGGTGGGCCCACCACGCCCCCAAGGGGTCCATGTAGGTTTATTGGATGTACAATAAGGTATAATGGGCTGACAAAGTCATCCAAGGAAAGCCCATGAGGAAAAATTGGAAAATCCAAAAGAGGTGGGAAAATAAGGAAGGAGTCCTAATCCAAGTGGGATTGGAGAAGGACTCCTCCCTCCCACTTCAGCCGACCCAAGGAGGGCCACCTTTGGCTGGTGCCCTAGGTCTTTGCCCCACCCCGGAACCCATTCGTCACCCACGGTACTTTGCCGGTGATGCCCAAAAACTTTCCGGAAGCCAAATGCAACTTTCCTATATATCAATCTTTATCTCCAGACCACTGTGGAGCTCCTCGTGATGTCCAGGATCTCGTCCAAGACACCGAACAACTATCGGTTACCAACACACCCAACTCAATAATACCGGAAAGTCACTGAACCTTAAGTGTGCAGACCCTGCGGGTTCGAGAACTATGTAGACATGACCTGAGACACTCTCCGGTCAATAACCAATAGTGGGACCTGGATGCCCATATTGGATCCTACATATTCTACGAAGATCTTTATTGGTCGATCCTCTATGTCAAGGATGCAATTAATCTCGTATGTTGTTCCCTTTGTCCTGCGGTATGTTAGTTGCCCGAGATTAGATCGTTGGTATCTCTATACCTAGTTCAATCTCGTTACCGAAAAGTATCTTTACTCGTTCCGTAGTACAAGACCCCATAACTAACTCCTTAGTCACATTGCTTGCAAGGATTGTTGTGATGTTGTATTACCGAGTGAGCCCTGAGATACCTCTCTGTCACACGGAGTGACAAATCCTAGTCTTGATTTACGCCAACCCAACAGACACCCTCGAAGATACCTGTAGAGCATCTTTATAGTCACCCAGTTACATTGTGATGTTTGTTACACACAAAGCATTCCTCTGGTGTCCGGAAGTTGCATGATCTCATGGTCATAGGAAGAGATACTTGACATGTAGAAAACAGTAGCAATAAACTGACACGATCATATGCTACATTCATAGTTTGGATCTTGTCCATCACATTATTCTCCTAATGATGTGATCCTATTATCAAGCGACATCTCATGTCTATGGCCAGGAAACCTTGACCATCTTTGATCAACGAGCTAATCCTTCAGAGGCTCACTAGGGACAGTGTGTTGTCTATGTACCCACGCATGTATTTGAGTTTCCAATCAATACAATTCTAGCATAAACGATTATCATGAACAAGGAAATACAATAATAACCAATTTATTATTGCCTCTAGGGCGTATTTCCAACAATTGGTTCCTACATATTCTACGAAGATATTTATCAGTTGAACCTCAATGTCAAGGATTCACTCAATCCCGTACGTAGTTCCCTTTGTTCATCGGTATGTTACTTGCTCGAGATTCGATCGTCGGTATGTCTATACCTAGTTCAATCTCGTTACCGGCAAGTCTATTTACTCGTTCTGTAATACTAGATCGTGTATGTCTATAACTCTTTAGTCACATTGCTTGCAAGCTCATTGTGATCTTGTATTACCGTGTGGCCTTGCGATACCTCCCTGTCAGACGGAGTAACAAATCCCATTCTTGATCCATGCCAACTCAACAAACACCCTCGAAGATACCGTCGAGCATCTTTATAGTCATCCAGTTACGTTGCGATGTTTGATACACACAAGGTACTCCTCCGGTGTCAGTGAGTTGCATGATCTCATGGTCATAGGAACAAATACTTGACATGCAGTGAACAATAACAATAAACTGACACAATCATATGCTACATTCATAGTTTGGGGCTTGTCCATCACAACATTCTTCTAATAATGTGATCCTATTATCAAATGACAACTCGTGTTTATGGCCAGGAAACCTTTGACCATCTTTGATCAACGAGCTAGTCCATTAGAGGCTCACTAGGGACACAGTGTTGTCTATGTACCCACACATGTATTTGAGTTTCCAATCAATTCAATTCTAGCATGTATATTATACGATTATCACGAACAAGGAAATATAATAATACGTACTTTATTATTGCCTCTAGGGCATATTTCCAACAGTAAGAAGATCATACCCACTGTCATATTTATTATAACATCTGACCTACCCACCTCATTACATATGCTTCACACATGCCACATCTCATTTAAATGCACATGCAAGCCATCCACATCATCAAATGCACACAATCAATAAACTTTCCACTTTTTATCACACGGTCGCCCTTCACATCATAAAGCGTTCATGCAACTATTCAACTTTTTTTACTTTCCATTTACTACCACATGCAAGCCCTCGACGTTATTAAAGAACATGAAAACCCTCCACATCATAATTATTAATTTTAATTTTAATTTCAGCTACAAAAATGAACTTGAATGTCACAAGACAATATAATATCCATCCATCCTCCATTACCTCTAGGTTGAATGTGGTACGGTAATATTCTCATTTTTTTTGATGAGTTCATTACTAAAAAAATCCAAAGCAACGCGTAGGACATTCTCTAATGTACTAAATGATGTAACTCTATTGATCTTGGTATGAACTGTCAATAGGCTTTTCCCCCAAGAAAAAGACACGCCATATTCAAATATATTTTGAAAATTTGGACGTGATTCTCTTGAAAAGGTGAATATTTCTTCAAACACGAACATTTTTGAAATTGTGTACATTTTTTAATAACTCCAACAGTTTTTATCTACGAATTTGTTTTGAAAACAAGAAGATTTTTTGAATTTTGACAACAATTTGACAACACCAACATGTTTGAATGTGTGAACAATTTTGACAAGGGAAACCTTTTTAAAAAATGGAAATATTGAAAAAAGATAAACACACAACAATTTTGACAAATTAAGCCCTTTTCGAAAACACACAAAAAATCCAATAGTAAATATTTTGTGAAAATCACGAAATAAATTTAGAACCAATTTTGAAACATGAAACAAAATTCTTAACTTTTTACAAATTTTTGCCATTTAATTTTAAAAATATGAACAAAAATTGAAATTCCTATTTTTTGATAATGCGAACAATTATTGAAAAATGAGTGAAATTAGGAAAACAATAAAAAAATAGAAACTCTGAACAGAATTTTGAAATTCTGAAGTTTTTATATTTATGAAAAATAGATAAAATAGAAGAAAAAACGAGAAGAAAAATAGGAAAAGAAATAGAAAATAAATTATATTAAAACAAAAAGAAAACAAAAAACAGTTCAGGGAACTTCTAGGAGGTTGCCAAAACCGGCAGAAACCATGCACTAGCCTACGGTAATAATGGGTCGGCCCATCAGATCACTCACCTCGGTCGGGAGTGTGTGTGCGGGCAACAATGTGCCACAGTAAACGGCATATAGGAGCACCTCAAAACAAATTGGTAAATAGGTTTTTCCATGGTATATGTGGCATGGTTCATTGAGGTTGAAAATCTGAAAACAATTTTTTTTAATAAAAAGGCTTCAAAAAGTATGATTAAATTAACCTAAACTTGAGGAGAGAGCCTCCTGCAAATGAAGGGCGACGACAAACTGCTCAACAACTTCATCTTCAACACCTTTGTCTTCTGCCAGGTACTACAGTCTCAAGCACAAGATCGAAATACAACTCTCTTAACTTGTATTGATACTTTCATGAGATCTTCAACGAGGTGAACAATAGGGAGATGGAAAAGATTAACGTCTTCAGCGGCATGTTCAGTAGTTGGGTCTTCTCGGCGGTGGCCTGTGCCACCGTTGGGTTCTAGGTGATCCTGGTGGAGCTGTTGGGAATGTTCAACGACATGGTGCACCTCAACGGGACGGTGTGGCTCATGAGCATGCTCATCGGGTCGGTCAGTCTGGTCATCGACGTCGTCCTCAAGTGCGTCCCTCTTGGTTCCGGTGACGCCTCGCCGGTTTGCGATAACAGATACCAGCCCATCCCCACCGACCCGAGTGTCGTGTATTTTTTGAAAAAGTTTTATTTGGAAGAGGAAATATGTTAATCTTTTCGAAACGATCTTTGCAGCTTTAGTTCAGTGTGGGATGTGCGGGAACATCATCCTTGAGGCCATGACCATTCCGAGAGATTCTAGATCTTGTGTAGATCGATGACATCAGCAACATGCAACTCCAATTTCATCTTCTCTTCTTCTCTTCTTTCCAAATAATTGTTTTATTGTTCAACTAGATTTAACCTCTCGACAAGAGGGTCGGTTGGAATTTCCGGTTCACATACCTCCTAGATAAAGACATCTATGTCAATTTGGTCGGCATAATTGTCATAAACACTAAACGAAACAAATAGTTATAAAAGATAATATACCACATCCGAATCATAGACAAGACGAGAGCCGATGGGGGCGGATACCAAAACCATGTCACTATATAATAACAAGCAATAATACAAGTAAGAAAATTATAAAAAGTAGCTATCTTAATCATACAAGTAAAACTCACAAACCACAAGGATGAAGTTGTTAACCTTCTAGAACACTTGGATAGTTGGTGCATCGCCAAATCTTGAGGAAAATGGAGCTTGGACGTCGAGCTTGGAGGAAGAACAGAGGAGAAAGCTTAAGTATGGCTCGGGCATTTCATTCAACACCTCATGTGCATATAGGAAGGTAGAACAGAGCATCACACACACACCTCCCAAAACCTTCTATGACCAAAGACAGTGAAGAGGGGCACGGGGGCAAGGATATATATAGGCATTTTATTAGTCCTGGTTGGTGTATAAAACCGGGACCGAAGACAGACATGTAGTCCCGGTTGGAGACACCAACTGGGACTAAAGAGGTTCGCCAGGATCGAGGCCCTTTAGTCATGGTTGGTGTCTGGAACCGGGACTAAAGGACCCACTCAAACCGGGACCGATGCCTGTTGAGACCCGACCGACGTCCTAGCCGCTTGAACCGGGACTGATGCTCACATTAGTCCCGGATCGTAATAAGACCGGGGCTAATGCTCTGATCTGGCAAGAACCAAAGCCCTGTTTTCTACTAGTGTATGTTCCATATTCCGCAAAGGTCATGCTGAATTATTGAGGCCCCTTCTTAGTCGGTTCCTCTTCATAATATTAATGTCATAAGTTAGTATTCATGTCAATCATTTATAACTAATAAGTGCTTCATAATGATGATTAGGGATCATGAGGCGTAAGATCCACCATATCTGCAAATGTTCATGTATCGACAGTATGGAAAATGTGGTACAATTGAGGCTCTTCTTGAAGAAGGATTTGAAAAATTAGTGGTATCAGTCCTTAACTTTAATTGGTATTCAATTCTAAACATTCGTATGATTCTTTTAATGACTTTATTGTTAATTATTAATTGATGCATAGTGTATCCCATGCAACGTAAGTGATGACTTCAACATTTTAAGTGGAAACGTTGTACTTTGAGAATGATGAGGAGTGCACATTCGAGTTGGACGTGCGTTAACAAAAGGATATGACCATCATATATATGTGATGGATGAATGTAGTACATTGCACAGAATAATTTCATCGGGGAAGAGTAGATAGCCTTTTTCCTAGGAGCGGTCAATAAATTAAGGATACTATATTTCTCCAACGATAAGAATGACGATGACCAGGATCACGACGATAGCCAGGATGACCAGCATGATGAAACAACCAAGATGACGAGGACAACCATGAAGACGGGGACAGTTAGGATGAGGACGACAACCAAAATGACAAGGATGAGCAAGATGATGAGGATGGTCCATTCAATTCTGCAATTTTTCTCAACGAATGAAGAAGCTTATAAAGGATGAGACCATGAATGTCATCGCGATGTTACCATCTAGTGTGGCCTTCTTGGGAAGGGCTTTGTGCAGCGTTTAACTAAAAGCAAACGTCGTCAAAATTTTTATGGTGAAATGTTTTGTATTATTTCATCTTTTTTTGTTCATAACTAAATATTGTGAGATGTATTTGCAGCAAGAGTTGTTGCAGAAAAAGAATAACAAGGTCTGTAACTGGAATCTTGTTGTGGAAAAAGAATAACAAGGTCTGCAATAGATATCTTCTTCCAGGAATGATTTTTGCAACAAGGCGCTTGTGGAAAAAAATAGAAAAGAGGAATGGACGAGATCTTGTTGCGGGAATTATGTTTGCAACAAGAGTTTTGTTACAAAAAAGAAGCAAGTTTTATAACTGGGATCTTGTTACGAGAATGACCTTTGCAACCAGGCGTTTGTGACAGGAAAATAGAAAAGAGAAACAAATGACTGACGTCATACAATCAAATGGCGTGCGAGGCGGAGGATCTTTTAGAAAGATCCGCCGGTGGACGCATAGCAGCCCCTATAAATATGCAGATGACTTACGAGCTGTTAGTGCTGAGCAATCTCTCCCAAACAATCTCCTGTCTCACGTTTTATACAAATCACCTTCCTTGATTCTGGAACTAACCTAGTGGCTGATGCTCTTCCAAGTTCCATTCTATGCACTCCCACAACTACTGCTGCAAGGGCCAGCTTCCAGTTTTTGTTAGGAGATTTGCTTCAAGATGCCTCACAGTCCTAATGAACTACACACGCACTTCCAGTAACTTCTTCTAGTTGCCATTCCTGTCACCCTTTTCTCAAGGCTCTCAACTCAATTCTTGTTAATCTAGGAGCTATTAACTTGATAAGAAGAGCTAATGAATGAGGTGGCAAGAAAACTACAGTAAAATATTGTATATATATGCATGTATTGAGTAGGAGAAGGCATTGCATCTATCTTTATATAAAGGCAAGTACAAACATACGTGTCCTTTAACTCAATTGTGGCTGTTGTGACACACCCGACAAAAGCAGGTGAGAGATATTTCTTGGATGATACGAATGAGGTGGAAGTGAAAGAAATGAGTACATTTTTTGATAGTTGATTGTCTAAATGTACCCTTCAAGTACAGTGCCATGATAACATGTACTGTTAACATACTGTCGTATTGTATGAGTTGTATACGTGGATGTAATCGACTTACTCATGTGGATCGCCCCCACTTCTCCTCGCACGGCCTGCGTGCCTTTCCTTAAGGGAGAACGTTGGCCTCAGGCTATATTTTTTTTAGAAAAGAAGAATTTGCTCCGACCTCTGCATTAATACGATGCATGCAGCCACTTAATTAACGAAAAGTAACAAACATCCAGCGGTTTCGAACAAGCTCAAAACGAGCAACACAATGTTGAAAAGTCTATAAAATGATGCCACAACCGGCGAACATAGTCCTAGATACCTAACCAAATATCCTATTACTCGACAGCCATCCAAACCGGTTGTAGATATCTCGAGCTACCATCTCACCGGATAGACCCAGTAACCATAGGCTCCCTGGTTTCCGCAGGAGTGATGAACGACCATGTACGGATCAACGACGATGCCTGATACGTCTCCGTCGTATCTACTTTTCCGAACTCTTTTGTCCTTGTTTTTGACTCTAATTTGCATGATTTGAATGGAACTAATCCGGACTAACGCTGTTTCCAACAGAATTGCCATGGTGTTGTTTTTGTGCAGAAATAAAAGTTCTCGGAATAACCTGAAAATTTACGGAGAATTTTTCTGGAATTAATGAAAAATACCTGCACAAAGATCCACCGGAGGAGGTGAGCCAGTGGGCCACAAGCCCAGGAGGCGCGGCCACCCCCCCAAGCCGCACCTACCAGGCTTGTGGGGCCCACGTGGCGCCACTGTCTCCAAACTCAGCTCTATTTAGTCCGTCTCGCCCGGAAAAAAATCAAGCAGAAGAGTTCATCGCGTTTTACGATACGGAGGCGCCGCCACCTCCTGTTCTTCATCTGGAGGGCAGATCTGGAGTCCGTTCTGGGCTCCGGAGAGGGGAGATCGTCTCCATCATCATCATCAACCTTCCTTCATCGCCAATTTCATGATGCTCTTCACCGTTCGTGAGTAATCTCATCGTAGGCTTGCTGGACGGTGATGAGATGGATGAGATCTATCATCTAGTCGAGTTAGTTTTGATGGGGATTGATCCCTAGTATCCACTATGTTCTGTGATTGATGTTACTACTACTCTGCCATGCTTAATGCTTGTCATTAGGGCCCGAGTGCCATGATTTCAGATCTGAACCTATTATGTTGTCGCCAATATATGTGTGTTTTAGATCCTATCTTGCAAGTTGTAGTCGCCTACTATGTGTTATGACCCGGCAACCCCGAGTGACAATAGCCGGAACCACTCGCGGAGATGACCATAGTATGAGGAGTTCATGTATTCACCAAGTGTTAATGCGTTGGTCCAGTTCTTTATTAAAAGGAGAACCTTAATATCCCGTAGTTTCCATTAGGACCCCGCTGCCACGGGAGGGATGGACAATAGATGGCATGCAAGTTCTTTTCCCTAAGCACGTATGACTACATACGGAATACATGCCTACATTAGATTGACGAACGGGAGCTAGTTACTTATCTCTCCGTGTTATAGATGTTACATGATGAATCACATCCGGCATAATCATCCATCACCGATCCAATGCCTACGAGTCTTTTACTACTGGTCCTTGCTACGTTACTTTGCCGCTACTGCTGTCACTACTGCTGTTACTTGCTGCTGCTGTCACTACTGCTGTTACTTGTTACTTTGCTGTTACCTGCTGCAAGACTTTTCTGGCGCCATTGATACAACAAGTCAGGAATAGTCTGCCGTCAACAAACCTTTTTCTGGCACCGTTGCTATCATACCACTTTGCTACTAATACTTTGCTTGCAGATAATAATCTTTCAGGTGTGGTTGAATTGACAACTCAGCTGCTAATACTTGACAATATTCTTTCGCTTCCCCTTGAGTCGAATCAATAAATTTGGATTGAATACTCTATCCTCGAAAACTGTTGCGATCCCCTATACTTGTGGGTTATCAATGCCCTGTGGAGTACCTGCAAGAAATTAACATTTGTTTGTCTGTTAAAAGTCACGTCATTCCTGCAGTTCCATATAGCCCAAAGCAATGTACATAGTCCTATACGAATATGTTTAGCAAAAGTTATGTCGGCCACATTTAGCCACGTCCCAAACAATGTATCAATGCTATCTAGAGGTGTGATATTAAAGGCTATACGGACTGTTTTCCACATGATTTTTGCAAGAGGACAATGGAGAAAAAGGTGTTTGATAGTTTCATCATGGTCACAGAAGCTACATCTTTTATTTCCCTCCCAATTTCGCTTTGCCAAATTATCCCTAATAAGAATCACCTTCTTGTGGACAAATCACATGAAAACTTTGATACACAAGGGCACTTTCACCTTCTAAATATTATTGGACTTAGGTATTGGTGTTGTGTCAATAAGGCTCAAATACATCGATTTGACAGTAAAGATTTCATTAGGTGTTAGCTTCCAATGAAGCCTATCGGGCTCATCCGATAGCTGGACATCCATGAGTCTTGTGACTAGGTGTAACCAAGCCTACCACCTATGACCTAGTAAAACTCGACGGAATTGAGTATTTAGAGGATTAGACTATAATACTGTGGCAACATAAGCTTCCTTAAGTTGAACAATATTATAAAGAGATGGATACTGTATGGCCAGAGGGGTCTCCCCCAACCACGTATCCTCCCAAAATCTCGTAGACTTTCCATATCCAATGATAAATTTAGCTTAGGGGAAGAAACCCGCTTTTATCTTCATCAAGACTTTCCAGAAAGGTGAATCATTGGGTCTAACTGTTACCTGGGCCAAGGTTTTAGATTGGAAGTACTTATTACGCAAAATTTGTACCCACACACCTTTCGTCTCCATAGATAATCTGAACAGCCATTTGCTTACTAGACATATATTCTTAACCTCTAAATTCTCAATACCCAAACCACCCTAGTCCTTTGGTCTGCAAACAATATCCCACCTAGCAAGCATGTATTTCTTCTTAACTTCATCACTCTGCCAGAAAAAGCGGGGTCGATAAAAGTCCAATCTTTTCCGCACCCCTACCAGTACCTCAGAGAAGAACAGAAAGAACATCGGCATGCTCGTTAGAACCGAATTAATCAGTATGAGCCATCCTCCATGTGACAAAAGCTTACCCTTCCAGCAGCTTAGATTTTTGTCAAATCGATCCGCAACACATTTCCACTCTTTGTTTGATAACTTACGGTGATGAATTGGTATGCCTAGATAGCTAAGTGGTAGACATTCCAATTCACATCCGAACAGTTGTTTATATATATCATGTTGATCTTTGGCTCTCCCAAAGAAGGACGGTTCACTCTTGTGAAAATCAATTTTCAAGCCTGACAAATGTTCGAATAAGCATAGAATAAGTTTCATATTTCTCGTTTTTGCCAAATCATGTTCCATGAACAAGATAGTGTCATCAGCATATTGTAGGATAGACACCCCACCATCCACTAGATGTGGAACGAGTCCACCTACCTGGCCTTCTTCTTTAGCCCTTCCTATTAGAATTGACAACATATCTGCAGCTACATTGAATAGGATGGGGGACATTGGGTCTCCCTGCCGAAGACCTTTGTGCGTTTGTAAGTAATGACCCATATCATCATTGATTTTAATTCCAACGCTACCTTTTTGTACAAATGATTCTACTTGTTTCCTCCAAACCTCGTCAAATCCCTTCATACGTAAGGCTTGTTGAAGGAAAGGCCATTTAATCTTATCATAAGCTTTCTCAAAATCCACCTTGAAGATAACCCCATCTAGTTTCTTCGAGTGAATTTCATGCAGTGTTTCATGTAGGACAACCACACCCTCTAGTATGTTTCGGAAAGCCGTTTGATTAGGCTGCACCACTGCATGTGAGATTTGCGACAATCTATTCGTCCCAACCTTTGTAAAAAATTTGAAGCTCACATTAAGCAGGCAAATAGGTCGAAACTGTTCAATGCGCAACGCCCCCTCCTTCTTTGGTAACAACGTAATTGTCCCAAAGTTAAGATGGAAAAGCTGGAGTTGGCCATTGAACAAGTCCTGAAACATCGGTAGTAAGTCACCTTTAATAATGTGCCAATATCTCTTATAGAACTCAGCCGGAAATCCATCCCGTCCTGGTGCCTTATTGTTTTTCGTTTGTGAAATAGCCTCAAACACCTCTTTCTCCGAAAATGGTGCGATTGATATCTCATTCTCATCACTCCCGATCTGGGGAATATCACCGACCGTCTGCTCATCCATGGACACGAAGTTGTCATCAGGCTCCTCGAAGAGTTGCTTATATTATTATACAACTTCAAATTTTGGTGTCCAACAATCGTACCCTCCTCTTGCTCAAGTTGGTAATTTTTTTCTTTCTTTGTTTTTCATTCGCAATGAGATAGAAATACTGCGTGTTGTCATCACCTTAAACAATCCGTCAAACTTTAGCTCTACCCACCGTAAAGGCCGAGCACATGGGACCTCAAGTTACACGTTATATAACTTTCAACTCTTCTTCTCTAAGAAGCTGTTTAAGACTATGTTCTGTCTGTGCTCTAGATGACCTTTCGTTGTCATCTAACAACGTGGGTTCGGCTTTTAAATCTAGCTGATTAATAAGATTGAGAAGTATTTCTTTTCCTGGGTTATATGTAACGTGTAACACCTGTGCATGAACAATACAATTGACCAATACTATATGTAAGCCGTAACACTTCGATATGTAACCTGCAATACTATATTTTTTTGCTCAATGAAAGAAAGGAAAGTGTCCGCAAAAGAGGAGAGCTCCGCTAGAGCACTATATATTCTTACAGTAACATGATTATGGATGTAACTTAGGGTAAGACAGCATCGTCTTTTACAATACACACCGGCACGAACATGGTTGCATTTTGTTTTTTGGCAAAAGGGATCAGGCTCAACTTGTTACAGCAAGTACAAGGGTTTATGCATCAGTTTTGCTAATTCTCATCTACCTCATGTGTTATTTGTGCGTTCTTTTTCATTGTTGTAGCCTTTTTTTCATGAATACGCAAAGATTGCATATCTTTCATTGATAGATAGAAAAGAAAAACAGTAACAAAGAAGAGAGGGGGAAGAATACAGCACATCACACACTTGCCTAGCCTTTTTCTTTCTAATTCACAGATTTACGTTCTTTTAATGCATCATTTATTTAGGCACATGGACGTTCTTCGGGTTTTGTACGGCCTGTCTTCGGTTTTCCTTTTTTTTCTTCCTTCTTTGAGTTTTCTACAACCTGTCTTCAGTTTTCACCACTTTCTTCCATTTTTCCCCTTTTCTACTTTTTTTAGCAAATGTCTAGTCTTTCCATACACATTATACATTTTTGTATATATCAGGAATATGTTTTATACACATTTAACTTTTTTTGTTGATAACATTTACTTCCTCCGCTTCATAATATAAGAGCGTATTTTATACTAGTATAATGTCAAAAACATTCTTATATTATGGAACGGAGGGAGTAACATTCTTCAAAGACATTATTAACATTTTTTCAAATATATATTTATCTTTTCGTATACATCTGAAATATTTTTTACATCATTTAAGCATTTGTATACACATGTTTTGATCATTTTTTTTCAAATACTTTGGACACTTTCACCCTATGATGGCCGAAGTCTCCAACGAGGTAATGCTCCAGCTACTAGTATCGTTTCTTTATTTTGCGGAAGAAAGAAAATGATCACGCTGGCTGTGCTATGAGTGTTTTTTTTTCATCGCCGTCCTCCAACGTTTCCCGTTCGCCGACGACCTCGGTCGTCAGTGGTGAGTTGGGTCATAGGGCGATGCATGTGTGTTGTTTTAGGATTTAGTAGCATAGATTTTGGGTCGTTCATCGTCTTGGATTCGGCGTCGTCGATGGGGACGCTGAATAAAGATTCTTCAGATCCTACCACAACGAGGCGATCAGTCCTATGATTGGGGATGGATTTGGAAATCAGTCCATTCAAGCAAGGATTGCGTGGCACAACGACATTCTTGTGGTGGACCTGTGTTCTCGGGTTCCGTCATTGCGATGGCATTTTCTCCAACATCTTTTGTTATCATTTTGTTATGCTTTGTTTACGAGCTCATGTTAGATATTGCACTTTTGTTGGACTACTTTCGCTTAATAAAATGGTTGCATGCATCATGCTGATGCAGAGGCCGGGGGTATCCTCCTTTAAAAAAATGGATGCTTCCGTCTATCAGTATCTCCCCTTCTTTCTCCCCTTCTTTCTTTTGAACCTCGTGTTTTGATTCATTCCTATTAGCAGGGGTTCCTGTTAGCAATGTGTTACCTGTTAAGATGTGGTATGTGGATTGCGTATGTAAAATGGTGGTCACTACGTAGCACACATATTGACACAAAATGTCTATCTACCCCCACAATTGGCTAGACATCACTATTTATACCAACAACCCTAGCTAGTAGCTCCAGCTTCGTACCATTCTATAATTTGTAGTAGGGCTGGGCCCAACTACCCAACAACCTAAGAGATTCTTTGTTTCTTTTCAGTTCTATAATTGGTAGTAGGGATGTGTCATTAGTTATCAGCTAATCCAAGTTTTCAGTTTGCAATGTTTTACTCTTGACTTTTTGTCTTTGTTTATTTTTGAGTCTTAATTTTCAGGCTTGTATGTCTATGTTTTAGTCATAGTTTCGTATTTCAGTTAGCAAGCCGACGAATACACAATTAGTTTTCAATTTAGGTCATTGTCATTACTTATTAGTCTCGTTTAATCATCTATTAGTTAGTTCGTCAATATCTCTAGTTAGTCCAGCGTGTTCAAACATCAGCTCATTTCATTTGTATAGGTTATCATTGTATTTATTTTCAGTTTATCATATTCTTCAAGTTGGTCATTCCATATTGTCTCCATTAATAGTTAAGTTCTTAGTCATTAGTCATGTCTAGTCATCTATGAATTAGTTCATCAATATCTTTAGTTAGTTTAGTGTGTTATGTTCATTAGTTAAATTTCTTTGTTATTCCTTTATTTATCGACTTCTTCTTTTAGTTTATATTGCATCATTAATTCTTATAAATCTGTGTTTTTTTGTTCTTTTCACATTCTCATTTTGCACTATCTCACTAGGACAAACAATGAACTACCATATGTGGTATGGAGGTTTTTCACTATTTCCTAGATATGTACTCTTCACAAATCATTATTTCATTATTCATGCACGTCTATATATGTATCTTCACTCTTCACTAATTCTATTTTTTTCATTCGTTCATCACTATTCACTTATCAGGACATTTGTTTCATCCTTTAAGTATTTTTCTCAGTACATTCCATTTTCCTTAGCCATTTGTTCCATTTAATTTGATAACGCAACATTTTGTCATCGATTGGGATACTATTTTTGTTCATGTGTAGTTCTGCCCAGCTACTCTAGGATGGTCGCTGCCTAAAACAGAAAATTTGAGTATATGTACCTATGTTCCGATTCCAATTGTTCAAGTTATCATCAATACATTTTCCTAGTCTTTTTTTCTAATTTCCTATCATTGGAAGATCAAGACACTTTCATATTCCCTATTTTCTGGTGGAGTGTTAATGAATGGTATGTGTGGGTCTGTGTGTGTGATCACTGCATTTATATGTTTGCCGAGATAGCTGTCTATTATTTTTCCTAAAAAAGGTTCACAGTGCACTTATTTTGCCTAATTTGTGGTCATCTTGAAAATGCTAGAGGAAATTGCTACGACCGTGTCAGCCCGTGTTGCAATCGTGTCGGTAGAAGCCATAGCCGGCCATGGCAGAGCTAACCGGCTTTGACTCGTGCCACGATTGGTGGCGGCAAAAGCTACAACTCACTAGTGGAGACAGGGCCTATAGCCCCGGCCCGTAAGGGGCTTTAGTCCCGGTTCACCAACCGGGACTAAAGGGGCGGGACTAAAGGCCTAACCTTTTTGTCCCGGCCCTCTTACACGCCAGGACTAAAGGTGCTTCACGTGGGCGCCTCGTAGCGCCCCAGGGGCAGGCCCTTTAGTCCTGGTTCGTTACAAGGACCGCGACTAAAGATTTTTAGATTCTGCTTATTTTTGGTTTTTTTTAATGAAATTATTTTTGGGTTTTAGGGTTTTAGGGTTTAGGTGTTCGGGAGATTAACGTGATGCCTCGTTTGGTGTTCGGAAATTAGTTTTCATATAATTTAAATAGAAATAATTATGCATATATATATATATAAGATTAACTGATCTTACAAGCGATCATATATATACAATTATATGGAGATCTGAATTATCGGGACTGGAGCCCGTATATTCGATTACATGGACGAACATCAGTAATGGCCCTTAGCTACACTAAATCGTCCTTTGTCTTCTATAGCTTCCGCCTCAGAAATCCCGCAAGCTCCTCTGCAACAGCAATCGCGCGTTGCTCTGGTAGGACCTTGGTCCTCATGCCCGTGTGCTATATAAAAAGAGGAGATGAATATGAATATCAATCATGATAACAAAGAATGACGGGTAAAAATAGAGGTGTGAATGTTCATTGCTTACGTCGAATCTGTGATCCTTGAACTCAGAGGTAAACGTGCGAATGGTCTCGCAAACATAGTATCCGCATAGATGCGTTTCCCGTGGCTGTTGGTCGCACTTTACGAGAATAGAATATATATAATCAAAATAATAATCTAGCATCATAAATGTATTGCAAATTAATATAAGTATATCATACTACTACTTACCTGAGCCGCTCTAAAGGTCAGCTTCTCAGGCTCGATACCGGGAGTCACGCACTTGAACCGCTTCCAAACCCTGCCCGACAAGGATAATGATTTGCTAAGTTTTTCATTAATTGATATATCAGAAAATCATCGAAAGAGACCGATAGAGCGCAAGAATAACTAAAATTACCCTTGGAGCATGTCCTGCAGGCTTTGGAACTGTTCCAAGGGTCTCGATAATGGGTCGAAGGCATCAACTCTTCCCTTATCAATTTGAATGTCCAACAGAATCCAACGAAAGCTGCACATGTATATATATATATATCTGTGTGTGTGTGTGTGTGTCACTAACTTATCAATTACACTTATAAGTGAATGGACACAATAGAGTAAAGACCCTCACCTCAAGTTGTATGGAAACAGTATGTGGTCACAGAAATTTTGATCTATTAGAAACCTTAGAAGGTTTTCCTCCGTCTCCTTGGGTTTATCAGTTAGCGTCGCTATATGTATTTTATCTGGGTCAATAAACCCAATATTTAGGATGCTCTTACTTTTAAAATCCAGAATCTCCATTCTGCATAATAGAGTATAAGTTATATATAGACAATGAATTGAAATAACTAAACAAGTTATATGTAGACAACGAATTGAAAAACTTACAGACAATAGCAACTCATAAGCGATTTGTCGAGGGCGTCGCCATTGTACATCTGGAAGAGTTCATCAAAGTCGATATGGATTTCTTCGGAGCGGCCGTAGTACTCCTGTGGGACACTCAGCACGATCATCGTTCTCCCATTCTTTGATTCACTTAAGTACCATTTATGCAAGTAACGCATATTTGTTGGGAGATCATCTTTGCTGACCAAAGGCTCTCCCATGACAAACTGTGGCTTAGGGGCTACCACAGCCTTGGGTATCCTGTTGTCTTGGGAAGCCAGCAAATTTTCAACCGAGATACCACATTCATCCGCCAACTCCTTTGCGTTTTCCAAAGCTTGCCCCTGCACCGGAGGGGGAACATTCTCGGTTAACACCTTGAGGGGTGGGATCGACTGTTTGGCCTGTTGTCCAAGCTGAGGAACGTCTGATTTTTTTCTTGCTTGTAGTTGAACTTGATTTGCTCCCACTTGCACTTGCATGTGACCTGCTCTTTTTCACTTCCTTCTGCAATGTGCGTGTATAGTCATCAGGCTTATAGTGTAAGTCATACTGTGATGGAGTGGTTATGAAGTCTTTTGCCCATGCTATGTTCTTCTCGGTGTATTTCGGGCGGGGCTCGGGTTCCTTCCTTTTCATCTGCGCCTCATGTTGTTCCTTTGCTATCCTGGCGTTTTCCTCGGGGGTACGATCATAAGGTCTGATAGGAAGATTAGCATGGGGTACCTTTGGGAGGAGCGACAGTTTGCGCTTTGGGGAGCTCCGTCCCTTAGAAATCATCGACGAAGCGTTCTTGCTGGCACGCTTCCGCTTAGTATCATGTGCGGGCGGCAGCGGAGATGTACGACCCAAGTCCGGCGGCGGTGATCGAGATGGACTCGTGTTGTGCTGGCCGACGTCATGTGGAGGGCTTGGAGGTAATGGAGGTGTAGGTGACCTGCGACGACTCGGAGGCGGTGTTGTCCTTGGGGCCGAGCCTGGAAGCTTGATGTAGTTCTTGTCCCATAGGATGACTCCACCCAGTACTTCTCCGAGTGTCCTCTCATCTTCAGGTCCAGCTATGTCGAGCTCCATATCATTAAACCCCGTCATGATTTCATCCACCCCGACTTTAGCAAAGCCAGCTGGAATCTCACGGCCATGCCAGCGTGCATCAGGGCCAGAAGGTAAAGCTTGTCGGACGGCCACCTTCATGGATATGTTCTTGAATTTCTGATGGAGTTCACATGATGTTGACTCCTTGATTCCATCCACGGGGTAGCCGGGACCGCCCTCTATCATTTTTCGTTCATCGTCGGGCGGGGCCTCAGATTCAGCCACGCTGCTTTTCCGCTTAGATGGGGCGCCGGTAATATCAAGTGCAGGATCTTCCTGGCGCGGTACTCCTCTAAGCTCATCAATCTGCTTCTGTTGCTCGTTAATCCTGGCAAGCAACTGGTTGAACTTGTCATTCTCCTCATCCGGCTGCCGCTTCTTTGCTCTCTCTCGGCTTCTGTAAGTGTCTTGGTCTCTGGCAAACCCAAGCCACCACGGGTAAGAAGGACCGAAGCCTCGCGTTCGTCCTCCATGTTCGTCATTGCCGAGGACCAGTGTGAGCAAATCTTTCTCTCTATCTGCAGTGAACTTTCTTCTTCCCTCCTTAATTTCTTTCACTATCCTTTTCCAATTCTCCCTGGGTATCCTAAGAATGTCATTGCAGATGAGGTCCCCTGTTGTTTCGTAGTACGACCCATCATGCGCAAGGAACCAATTTCTTGCTCTCAATTCCCACTCATCACGGAGTGGTTCAGGTACGACGCCTTTATCTATCAAATCTTGCTCTTTCTTATCCCACTTTGGGATGGCAGTCTCATAGCCCCCTGGCCCCAGCTTGTGGTGATATATCTTCTTGTCGGCATTTATATTGTTCTTTTTTTATAATGCCTGGGCATCTTCTGACTCCTTGTACTCTTGAAATGCCTTCCAGTGATTCGTCTGCTTGGCTAGATACCCCTCGAATACTGGCACTTTCTGTGTCTTCAGATAGTTTTTCCATAGCTTCTTCTTCCAGCTACGGAACAGTTCGACCATCTTCTTCAGAGTCCACTGCTTGACTTTGGCCCTCAGTTTGTCTGCGGCGTCTTCATTCTCACATTCTGGCAGGTTCAAATGTGACATGAGATCATTCCAAAGATTATCTTTGTACCTTTCGGCGACATAGTCACTATCGGCTGCCCCTTTGCGCTTGTTCCACTCCCGAACGCTGATCGGGACGTGATCCCTAACGAGAACTCCGCATTGCTTCTTGAATGTGTCAGCAGCATTCTTAGGAAGCTTGGGTTCGCCCGTAGGAAATATCACCTCAAATGTGTAACGCGTCCGTGCATCCAACTTTCTAGTCGGGCCTCATTTCGTAGTTTTGCTCGATGTGGAGGCCTAAGAGGGAGAAACATTCGTCAAATGAATGTTGGGGAACGTCGTATGGGAAAAAAAAATTCCTACGCGCACAAAGACCTATCATGGTGATGTCCATCTACGAGAGGGGATGTGTGATCTACGTACCCTTGTAGACCGTACAGCAGAAGCGTTAGTGAACGTGGTTGATGTAGTGGAACGTCCTCACGTCCCTCGATCCGCCCCGCGAACTATCCCGCGATCAGTCCCACGATCTACTGCCGAACGGACGGCACCTCCGCGTTCAGCACACGTACAGCTCGACGATGATCTCGGCCTTCTTGATCCAGCAAGAGAGACGGAGAGGTAGAAGAGTTCTCCGGCAGCGTGACGGCGCTCCGGAGGTTGGTGATGATCTCGTCTCAGCAGGGCTCCGCCCGAGCTCCGCAGAAACGCGATCTAGAGGTAAAACCGTGGAGATATGTGGTCGGGCTGCCGTGGCAAAGTTGTCTCAAATCAGCCCTAAAACCCCACTATATATAGGAGGAGGAGGGGGAGCTTTGCCTTGGGGTCCAAGGACTCCCAAGGGGTCGGCCGAACCTAAGGGGGAAGGTATCCCCCTCCCAAACCGAGTCCTACTTGGTTTGGAAGGTGGAGTCCTTCTTCCCTTTACCACCTCCTTCTTTTTTTCTTTTCTCTTTGATTTTTCTTCCAATGTGCATAGGGCTCTTTTGGGCTGTCCCACCAGCCCACTAAGGGTTGGTGCGGCACCCCCAATGCCTATCGGCTTCCCCGGAGTGGGTGCCCCCCCCCCCCGGTGAACTCCCGGAACCCATTCGTCATTCCCGGTACATTCCCGGTAACTCCGAAAACCTTCCGGTAATCAAATGAGGTCATCCTATATATCAATCTTCGTTTCCGGACCATTCCGAAAACCCTCGTGACGTCCGTGATCTCATCCGGGACTCCGAACAACATTCGGTAACCAACCATATAACTCAAATACGCATAAAACAACGTCGAACCTTAAGTGTGCAGACCCTGCGGGTTCAGAACTATGTAGACATGACCCGAGAGACTCCTCGGTCAATATCCAATAAAGGGACCTGGATGCCCATATTGGATCCTACATATTCTACGAAGATCTTATCGTTTGAACCTCAATGCCAAGGATTCATATAATCCCGTATGTCATTCCCTTTGTCCTTCGGTATGTTACTTGCCCGAGCTTCGATCGTCAGTATCCGCATACCTATTTCAATCTCGTTTACCGGTAAGTCTCTTTACTCCTTCCGTAATACAAGATCCCGTAACTTACACTAAGTCACATTGCTTGCAAGGCTTGTGTGTGATGTTGTATTACCGAGTGGGCCCCGAGATACCTCTCCGTCACACGGAGTGAGAAATCCCAGTCTCGATCCATACTAACTCAACGAACACCTTCGGAGATACATGTAGAGCATCTTTATAGTCACCCAATTACGTTGCGACGTTTGATACACACAAAGCATTCCTCTGGTGTCCGTGAGTTATATGATCTCATGGTCATAGGAACAAATACTTGACACGCAGAAAACAGTAGCAACAAAATGACACGATCAACATGCTACGTCTATTAGTTAGGGTCTAGTCCATCACATGATTCTCCTAATGATGTGATCCCGTTATCAGGTGACAACACTTGCCTATGGCCAGGAAACCTTGACCATCTTTGATCAACGAGCTAGTCAACTAGAGGCTTACTAGGGACAGTGTTTTGTCTATGTATCCACACAAGTATTGTGTTTCCAATCAATACAATTATAGCATGGATAATAAACGATTATCATGAACTAAGAAATATAATAATAACTAATTTATTATTGCCTCTAGGGTATATTTCCAACAGTCTCCCACTTCCACTAGAGTCAATAATCTAGTTAACATCACCATGTGATTCCAACGAATCCAACACCCATATAGTTATGGGGTCTGATCACGTCTTGCTCGTGAGAGAGGTTTTAGTCAACGGTTCTGAAACATTCAAATCCATGCGTTCTTTAAAAATCTTTATGTCATCTTATAGATGCTGCTACTACGTGCTATTCAGAAATGCTCCAAATATCTACTCTACTATACGAATCCGTTTCACTACTCATAGTTATTCAGATTAGTGTCAAAGCCTGCATCGACGTAACCCTTTACGACGAAGTCTTTAACCACCTCCATAATCGAGAAAAATTCCTTAGTCCATTTGTTACCAAGGATAAATTTTGACCGCTGCTAGTGATTCAATCATGGATCACTCTCTGTACCTCTCAACAGACTTTGAGTCAAGGCACACATCAGGTGCGGTACACAGCATGGCATACTTTAGATTCTACGGCTAAGGCATAGAAGACGACCTTCGTCTATTCTCTTTATTCTGCCGTGGTCGGGTTTTGAGTCTTACTCAAATTCACACCTTACAACGCAACCAAGAACTCCTTCTTTGCTGATCTATTTTGAACTCCTTCAAAAACTTGTCAAGGCATGCATCTTGTTGAAACTTCCATTAAGCGCTTTTGATCTATCTCCATAGATCTTTGATGCTCAACGTTCAAGTAGCTCAATCCAGGTATTCCTTTGAAAACTCCTTTCAAACAACCTTGTATGCTTTACAGAAATTCTACATTACTTCTGATCCACAATATGTCAACCACATATACTTATCAGAAATTCTATAGTGCTCCCACTCACTTCTTTGGAAATACAAGTTTCTCATAAACCTTGTACAAACCCAAAATCTTTGATCATCTCATCAAAGTGTACATTCCAACTCCGAGATGCTTGCACCAGTCCATTGAAGGATCACTGGAGCTTGCATACTTGCTAGTATCTTTAGGATCGACAAAACCTCCTGGTTGTATCACATACAATGTTTGCTCAAGGAAACCGTCGAGGAAACAATGTTTTGACATCCTACGTGCAATATTTCATAAATAATGCAGCAACTACTAACATAATTCTAACAGACTTTTAGCATCGCTACGACTGAGAAAGTCTCATCATAGTCAACTGTTTGATCTTGTCGGAAACATCTTTGCGACAAGTCGAGCTTTTCTTAATAGTGACGTATCACCATCATCGTCTGTCTTCCTTTTAAAGATCCATTTTTACTCAATAGTCCTATGACCATCAAGTAGTTCTTCCAAAGTCTACACTTTGTTTTCATACATGGATCCTCTCTCGGATTTCATGGCTTCCAGCCATTTGTCGGAATCCGGGCCCACCATTGCTTCTCCATTACTCGTAGGTTCATTGTTGTCCAACAACATGACCTCCAAGACAGGGTTACCATACCACTCTGTAGTAGTACGCGACCTTGTCAACCTACGAGGCTTGTAGTAACTTGATCTGATGCTCGATGATCACCATCATCAGCTTTCACTTCAATTGGTGTAGGCGCCACAGGAACAACTTCCTGCGCCCTGCTACACACTAGTTGAAGTGATGGTTCAATAACCTCATCAAGTTCTACTACCCTCCCACTCAATTCTTTCGAGAGAAACCTTTCCTCGAGAAAGGATCCGTTTCTAGAAACAAACACTTTGCTTTCGGATCTGAGATAGGAGATGTACCCAACTGTTTTGGATATCCTATGAAGATGCATTTATCCGCTATGGGTTCGAGCTTATCAGACTGAAACTTTTCACATAAGTGTCGAAGCCCCAAACTTTCAAGAAACGACAGTTTAGATTTCTCTAAACCTCAGTCTATACTGTGTCATCTCAACGGAAATACGCGGTGCCCTATTTAAAGTGAATGCGGTTGTCTTTAATGCATAACCCATAAACGATAGTGGTAATTCGACAAGAGACATCATAGCATGCACCATGCCAAATAGTGTGTGGCTATGACGTTCAGACACATCAACACACTATGATGTTCTAGGTGGCATGAACTGCGAAACAATTTCCACATTGTCTTAACTGCGTACCAAAACTCGTAACTCAGATATTCATTTCTATGATCATATCGTAGACAGTTTATCTTCTTGTTACGACGAACTTCACTCTGAAACGGAATTGAACTTTTCAATATCTCAGACTTGTGATTCATTAAGTAAATACTCCTGTATCTACTCAAATCGTCAGTGAAGTAAGAACATAATGATATCCACTGCGTGCCTCAGCACCCATTGGACTGCATACATCAAAATGTATCACTTCCAACAAGTTACTATCTTGTTTCATCTCAATGAAAACAAGGGCTTGCTCATGTGGTATGATTTGCATGTCACTAGTGATTCAAAAACAAGTGAGTACAAAGATCCATCAGCATGGATCCTCTTCATGCAATTTATACCAACATGACTCAAGCGGCAGTGCCACAAGTAAGTGGTACTATCATCATTAACTCGTATCTTTTAGCACCAATATCATGAACATGTGTAACACTACGATCGAAATTTAATAAACCATTGAAGGTGATTATTCAAGAAAATAGAGTAACCATTATTCTCTTTAAATGAATAATCGTATTGCAATAAACACGATCCAATCATGTTCATGCTTAACGCAAGCACCAAATAACAATTATTTAGGTTTAACACCAATCCCGATGGTAGAGGGAGCGTGCGACGTTTGATCATATCAACCTTGGAAACACTTCCAACACGTATCGTCACCTCGCCTTTAACTAGTCTCCATTTATAACATAGCTTTCATTTCGTGTTACTAATCACTTAGCAACCGAACCGGTATCCAATACCCTCATGCTACTAGGAGTACTAGTAAAGTACCAATCAACATCATGTATATCAAATATACTTCTTTCGACTTTTGCCAGCCTTCTTATCTACCAAGTATCTAGAGTTGCTCCGCCTCAGTGACTGTTCCCCTCATTACAGAAGCACTTAGTCTCGGGTTTGGGTTTAATCTTGGGTCTCTTCATTAGTGCAGCAACTGTTTTGCCATTTCACGAAGTATCCCTTCTAGCCCTTGCCTTTCTTGAAACTTAGTGGTTTTACAAACCATCAACTATTGATGCTCCTTCTTGATTTCTACTTTCGCAGTGTCAAACATCGCGAAACGCTCAAGGATCATTGTATCTATCCTTGATATGTTATAGTTCATCACGAAGCTCTCACAGCTTGGTGGCAGTGACTTTGGAGAACCATCACTATCTCATTTGGAAGATTAACTCCCACTTGATTCAAGCGATTGTGGTACTCAGACAATCTGAGCACACACTCAACGATTGAGCTTTTCTCCTTTACTTTGTGGACAAAGAATCTTGTCGGAGGTCTCGTACCTCTTAACAAGGGCACAAGCATGAAATCTCAATTTCATCTCTTTAGAACATCACTTATGTTCCGTGACGTTTCAAAACGTTTTCGGCGCCTTGCTTCTAAGCCATTAAGTATTTTGCACTGAACTATCGTGTAGTCATCAGAAACGTGTATGTCGGATGTTCACAGCATCCACAGACGACGCTCGAGGTGCAGCACACTGAGTGGTGCATTAAGGACATAAGCCTTCTGCGCAGCAATGAGGACAATCCTCGGTTTTACAAACTCAGTCTGCAAAGTTTGCTACTATCAACTTTCAACTAAATTTTCTCTAGGAACATATAAAAACAGTAGAGCTATAGCGCAAGCAACATCGTAATTCGCAAAGACCATTAGACTATGTTCATGACAATTAGTTCAATTAATCATATTACTTAAGAACTCCCACTCAAAAAGTACATCTCTCTAGTCATTTGAGTGGTACATGATCCAAATCCACTATCTCAAGTCTGATCATCACGTGTGTTGAGAATAGTTTCAGTGGTAAGCATCTCTATGCTAATCATATCAACTATACGATTCATGCTCGACCTTTCGGTCTCATGTGTTCCGAGGCCATGTCTGCACATGCTAGGATCGTCAAGCTTAACCCGAGTGTTCTGCGTGTGCAACTGTTTTGCACCCGTTGTATGTGAACCTTGAGTCTATCACACCCGATCATCACGTGGTGTCTCGAAACGAAGAACTGTCGCAACGGTGCACAGTCGGGGAGAACACAATTTCGTCTTGAAATTTTAGTGAGAGATCACCTCATAATGCTACCGTCGTTCTAAGCAAAATAAGGTGCATAAAAGGACTAACATCACATGCAATTCATAAGTGACATGATATGGCCATCATCATGTGCTTCTTGATCTCCATCACCAAAGCACCGGCACGATCTTCTTGTCACCGGCGTCACACCATGATCTCCATCATCATGATCTCCATCAACGTGTCGCCATCGGGGTTGTCGTGCAACTCATGCTATTACTACTAAAGCTACATCCTAGCAAAATAGTAAACGCATCTGCAAGCACAAACGTTAGTTTAAAGACAACCCTATGGCTCCTGCCGGTTGCCGTACCATCGACGTGCAAGTCGATATTAACTATTACAACATGATCATCTCATACATCCAATATATCACATCACATCGTTGGCCATATCACATCACAAGCATACCCTGCAAAAACAAGTTAGACGTCCTCTAACTTTGTTGTTGCATGTTTTACGTCGTGACCATGGGTATCTAGTAGGATCGCATCTTACTTACGCAAACACCACAACAGAGATATATGAGTTGCTATTTGACCTCATCCAAGGACCTCCTCGGTCAATTCTGATTCAAATAAAGTTGGAGAAACTGACACCGGCCAGTCATCTTTGAGCAACGGAGTTACTCGTAGCGATGAAACCAGTCTCTCGTAAGCGTACGAGTAATGTCGGTCCGAGCCGCTTCGATCCAACAATACCGCGGAATCAAGAAAAGACTAAGGAGGGAAGCAAAACGCAAAGCACCGCCCACAAAAACTTTTGTGTTCTACTCGAGAAGACATCGACGCATGAACCTAGCTCATGATGCCACTGTTGGGGAACGTCGCACGGGAAACAAAAATTTTCCTACACGCACGAAGACATATCATGGTGATGTCCATCTACGAGAGGGGATGTGTGATCTACGTACCCTTGTAGACCGTACAGCAGAAGCGTTAGTGAACGCGGTTGATGTAGTGGAACGTCCTCACGTCCCTCGATCCGCCCCGCGAACTATCCCGCGATCAGTCCCACGATCTAGTGTCGAACGGACGGCACCTCCGCGTTCAGCACACGTACAGCTCGACGATGATCTCGGCCTTCTTGATCCAGCAAGAGAGATGGAGAGGTAGAAGAGTTCTCCGGCAGCGTGACGGCGCTGCGGAGGTTGGTGATGATCTCGTCTCAGCAGGGCTCCGCCCGAGCTCCGCAGAAACGCGATCTAGAGGTAAAACCGTGGAGATATTGTTGGGGAACGTCGCATGGGAAACAAAAATTTTCCTACGCGCACGAAGACCTATCATGGTGATGTCCATCTACGAGAGGGGATGAGTGATCTACGTACCCTTGTAGATCGTACAGCAGAAGCGTTAGAGAACGCGGTTGATGTAGTGGAACGTCCTCACGTCCCTCGATCCGCCCCGCGAACAATCCCGCGATCAGTCCCACGATCTAGTACCGAACGGACGGCACCTCCGCGTTCAGCACACGTACAGCTCGACGATGATCTCGGCCTTCTTGATCCAGCAAGAGAGACGGAGAGGTAGAAGAGTTCTCCGGCAGCGTGACGGCGCTCCGGAGGTTGGTGATGATCTTGTCTCAGCAGGGCTCCGCCCGAGCTCCGCAGAAACACGATCTAGAGGAAAAACTATGGAGGTATGTGGTCGGGCAGCCGTGAGAAAGTCGTCTCAAATCTGCCCTAAAAGCCCCATATATATAGGAGGAGGGAGGGGGACCTTGCCTTGGGGTCCAAGGGATCCGCAAGGGGTCGGCCGAGCCAGGGGGGAGGACTCTCCCCCCCCCCCCCAAACCGAGTCCTACTTGGTTTGGTGGGAGGGAGTCCTTCCCCCTTCCCACTTCTTCCTTTTTTCTTTTTTTTTCCTTTCCTTTGATTTTTTCTCTCTTGGCGCATAGGGGATTGGTGGGCTGTCCCACCAGCCCACTAAGGGCTGGTGTGACCCCCCCAAATGCCTATGGGCTTCCCCGGAGTGGGTTGCCCCCCTCCGGTGAACTCCCGGAACCCATTCGTCATTCCCGGTACATTCCCGGTAACTCCGAAAACCTTCCGGTAATCAAATGAGGTCATCCTATATATCAATCTTCGTTTCCGGACTATTCCGGAAACCCTCGTGACGTCAGTGATCTCATCCGGGACTCCGAACAACATTCGGTAACCAACCATATAACTCAAATACGCATAAAACAACGTCGAACCTTAAGTGTGCAGACCCTGCGGGTTCGAGAACTATGTAGACATGACCCGAGAGACTCCTCGGTCAATATCCAACAGCGGGACCTGGATGCCCATATTGGATCCTACATATTCTACGAAGATCTTATCGTTTGAACCTCAGTGCCAAGGATTCGTATAATCCCGTATGTCATTCCTGTTGGGGAACGTCGCATGGGAAACAAAAATTTTCCTACGCGCACGAAGACCTATCATGGTGATGTCCATCTACGAGAGGGGATGAGTGATCTACGTACCCTTGTAGATCGTACAGCAGAAGCGTTAGTGAACGCGGTTGATGTAGTGGAACGTCCTCACGTCCCTCGATCCGCCCCGCGAACAATCCCGCGATCAGTCCCACGATCTAGTACCGAACGGACGGCACCTCCGCGTTCAGCACACGTACAACTCGACGATGATCTCGGCCTTCTTGATCCAGCAAGAGAGACGGAGAGGTAGAAGAGTTCTCCGGCAGCGTGACGGCGCTCCGGAGGTTGGTGATGATCTTGTCTCAGCAGGGCTCCGCCCGAGCTCCGCAGAAACGCGATCTAGAGGAAAAACTATGGAGGTATGTGGTCGGGCAGCCGTGAGAAAGTCGTCTCAAATCAGCCCTTAAACCTCCGTATATATAGGTGGGAGGGAGGGGAGGAGGCAGCCTCAAAACCTAAAGGTTTGGCCGAAATTGGAGGTGGAGGAGTCCTACTCCAATCCTACTTGGAGTAGGATTCCACCTTCCCACTTGGAAACTCTTTCCACCTTGTGTTTTTTCCTTCTCAAACCTTATGGGCCTTAGTGGGAACTTATTCCAGCCCACTAGGGGCTGGTTTATCTCTTCCCATAGCCCATGAGACCCCTTGGGGCGTGACACCCCTCCCGATGGTCCCCGGCACCCCTCCCGGCACTCCCGGTACACTACCGATGAGCCCGAAACTTTTCCGGTAATGCACGAAAACCTTCCGGTAACCAAATGAGGTCATCCTATATATCAATCTTCGTTTCCGGACCATTCCGGAAACCCTCGTGACGTCCGTGATCTCATCCGGGACTCCGAACAACATTCGGTAACCAACCATATAACTCAAATACGCATAAAACAACGTCGAACCTTAAGTGTGCAGACCCTGCGGGTTCGAGAACTATGTAGACATGACCCGAGAGACTCCTCGGTCAATATCCAATAGCGGGACCTGGATGCCCATATTGGATCCTACATATTCTACGAAGATCTTATCGTTTGAACCTCAGTGCCAAGGATTCATATAATCCCGTATGTCATTCCCTTTGTCCTTCGGTATGTTACTTGCCCGAGATTCGATCGTCAGTATCCGTATACCTATTTCAATCTCGTTTACTGGCAAGTCTCTTTACTCGTTCCGTAATACAAGATCCCGCAACTTACACTAAGTTACATTGCTTGCAAGGCTTGTGTGTGATGTTGTATTACCGAGTGGGCCCCGAGATACCTCTCCGTTCACACGGAGTGACAAATCCCAGTCTTGATCCATACTAACTCAACTAACACCTTCGGAGATACCTGTAGAGCATCTTTATAGTCACCCAGTTACGTTGCGACGTTTGATACACACAAAGCATTCCTCCGGTGTCAGTGAGTTATATGATCTCATGGTCATAGGAATAAATAATTGACACGCAGAAAACAGTAGCAACAAAATGACACGATCAACATGCTACGTCTATTAGTTTGGGTCTAGTCCATCACATGATTCTCCTAATGATGTGATCCCGTTATCAAGTGACAACACTTGCCTATGGCCAGGAAACCTTGACCATCTTTGATTAACGAGCTAGTCAACTAGAGGCATGCTAGGGACGGTGTTTTGTCTATGTATCCACACAAGTATTGTGTTTCCAATCAATACAATTATAGCATGGATAATAAACGATTATCATGAACTAAGAAATATAATAATAACTAATTTATTATTGCCTCTAGGGCATATTTCCAACAGTCTCCCACTTGCACTAGAGTCAATAATCTAGTTCACATCACCATGTGATTCCAACGAATCCAACACCCATATAGTTATGGGGTCTGATCATGTCTTGCTTGTGAGAGAGGTTTTAGTCAACGGTTCTGAAACTTTCAGATCCGTGCGTTCTTTACAAATCTTTATGTCATCTTATAGATGCTGCTACTACGTGCTATTCGGAAATGCTCCAAATATCCACTCTACTATATGAATCCGTTTCACTACTCATAGTTATTCAGATTAGTGTCAAAGCTTGCATCGACGTTACCCTTTACGACGAACTCTTTAACCACCTCCATAATCGAGAAAAATTCCTTAGTCCATTTGTTACTAAGGATAAATTTTGACCGCTGCTAGTGATTCAAACATGGATCACTCTCTGTACCTCTCAACATACTTTGAGTCAAGGCACACTTCAGGTGCGGTACACAGCATGGCATACTTTAGATTCTACGGCTAAGGCATAGAAGACGACCTTCATCTATTCTCTTTATTCTGCCGTGGTCGGGTTTTGAGTCTTACTCAAATTCACACCTCACAACGCAACCAAGAACTCCTTCTTTGCTGGTCTATTTTGAACTCTTTCAAAAACTTGTCAAGGCATGCATCTTGTTGAAACTTCTATTAAGCGCTTTCGATCTATCTCCATAGATCTTTGATGCTCAACCTTCAAGTAGCATAATCCAGGTACTCCTTTGAAAACTTCTTTCAAACAACCTTGTATGCTTTACAGAAATTCTACATTACTTCTGATCCACAATATGTCAACCACATATACCTATCAGAAATTCTATAGTGCTCCCACTCACTTCTTTGGAAATACAAGTTTCTCATAAACCTTGTACACACCCAAAATCTTTGATCATCTCATCAAAGTGCTTATTCCAACTCCGAGATGCTTGCACCAGTCCATTGAAGGATCACTGGAGCTTGCATACTTGCTAGTATTTTTAGGATCGACAAAACCTTCTGGTTGTATCACATACAATGTTTGCTCAAGGAAACCGTCGAGGAAACAATGTTTTGACATCCTACGTGCAATATTTCATAAATAATGCAGCAACTACTAACATAATTCTAATAGACCTTTAGCATCGCTACGAGTGAGAAAGACTCATCATAGTCAACTGTTTGATCTTGTCGAAAACATCTTTGCGACAAGTCGAGCTTTTCTTAATAGTGACTTATCACCATCATCGTCTGTCTTCTTTTAAAGATCCATTTTACCCAATAGTCCCATGACCATCAAGTAGTTCTACCAAAGTCTACACTTTGTTTTCACACATGGATCCTCTCTCGGATTTTATGGCTTCCAGCCATTTGTCGGAATCTGGGCCCACCATCGCTTTCTCCATAACTCGTAGGTTCACTGTTGCTCAACAACATGACCTCCAAGACAGGGTTACCGTACTACTCTGCAGCAGTACGCGACCTTGTCGACCTACGAGGTTTGTAGTAACTTGATTTGAAGCTTAATGATCACCATCATCAGCTTCCACTTCAATTGGTGTAGGCGCCACAGGAACAACTTCCTACGCCCTGCTACACACTGGTTAAAGTGATGGTTCAATAACCTCATCAAGTTCTACTACCCTCCCACTCAATTCTTTCGAGAGAAACCTTTTCTCGAGAAAGGATCCGTTTCTAGAAACAAACACTTTGCTTTCGGATCTGAGATAGGAGATGTACCCAACTGTTTTGGATATCCTGTGAAGATGCATTTATCCGCTTTGGGTTCGAGCTTATCAGACTGAAACTTTTTCACATAAGTTTCGAAGCACCAAACTTTCAAGAAACGACAGTTTAGATTTCTCTAAACCTCAGTCTATACTGTGTCATCTCAACGGAAATACGCGGTGCCCCATTTAAAGTGAATGTGGTTGTCTCTAATGCATAACCCATAAACGATAGTGGTAATTCGATAAGAGACATCCCAGCATGCACCATACTAAATAGTGCGTGGCTATGACGTTCAGACACATCATCACACCATGATGTTCCAGGTGGCATGAACTGTGAAACAATTTCCACATTGTCTTAACTGTGTACCAAAAATTCGTAACTCAGATATTCATTTCTATGATCATATCGTAGACAGTTCATCCTCTTGTTACGACGAACTTCACTCTGAAACAGAATTGAACTTTTCAATATTTCAGACTTGTGATTCATTAAGTAAATACTCCTGTATCTACTCAAGTCGTCAGTGAAGTAAGAACATAATGATATCCACTGCGTGCCTCAACACTCACTGGACTGCATACATCAAAATGTATCACTTCCAACAAGTTACTATCTTGTTTCATCTCAATGAAAACAAGGCCTTGCTCATGTGGTATGATTTGCATGTCACTAGTGATTCGAAATCAGGTGAGTAAAGATCCATCAGCATGGAGCCTCTTCATGCAATTTATACTAACATGACTCAAGCGGCAGTGCCACAAGTAAGTGGTACTATCATCATTTAACTCGTATCTTTTGGCACCAATGTGTAACACTACAATCGAGATTCAATAAACCATTGAAGGTGATTATTCAAGCAAATAGAGTAACCATTATTCCTTTTGAATGAATAATCGTATTGCAATAAACACGATCCAATCATGTTCATGCTTAACGCAAGCACCAAATAACAATTATTTAGGTTCAACACCAATCCCGATGGTAAAGGGGGCGTGTGACGTTTGATCATATCAACCTTGGAAACACTTCCAACACGTATCGTCACCTCGCCTTTAGCTAGTCTCCGTTTATGCCGTAGCTTTCATTTCGCGTTACTAATCACTTAGCAACCGAACCAGTATCCAATACCCTCGTGCTACTAGGAGTACTAGTAAAGTACACATCAACATTATGTATATCAAATATACTTCTCTCGACTTTTGCCAGCCTTCTTATCTACCAAGTATCTAGAGTTGCTCCGCCTCAGTGACTGTTCCCCTTATTACAGAAGCACTTAGTCTCGGGTTTGGGTTTAATCTTGGGTCTCTTCATTAGTGCAGCAACTGTTTTGCCGTTTCACGAAGTATCCCTTCTAGCCCTCGCCTTTCTTGAAACTTAGTGGTTTTTCAAACCATCAACTATTGATGCTCCTTCTTGATTTCTACTTTCGCAGTGTCAAACGTCGCGAATCTCTCAAAGATCATTGTATCTATCCTTGATATGTTATAGTTCATCACGAAGCTCTCAAAGCTTGGTGGCAGTGACTTTTGGAGAACCATCACTATCTCATCTGGAAGATTAGTTCCCACTTGATTCAAGTGATTGTCGTACTCAGACAATCTGAGCACACGCTCAACGATTGAGCTTTTCTCCTTTACTTTGTGGTCAAAGAATTTTGTTGGAGGTCTCGTGCCTCTTAACAAGGGCACAAGCATGAAATCACAATTTCATCTCTTTAGAACATCACTTATGTTCCGTGACGTTTAAAACGTTTTCGGTGCCTTGCTTCTAAGCCATTAAGTACTTTGCACTGAACTATTGTGTAGTCATCAGAAGCGTGTATGTCGGATGTTCACAGCATCCACAGACGACACTCGAGGTGCAGCACACCGAGTGGTGCATTAAGGACATAAGCCTTCTGCGCAGCAACGAGGACAATCCTCGGTTTTACAGACTCAGTCTGCAAAGTTTGCTACTATCAATTTTCAACTAAATTTTCTCTAGGAACATAAAAAAACAGTAGAGCTATAGCGCAAGCTACATCGTAATTCGCAAAGACCATTAGACTATGTTCATGACAATTAGTTCAATTAATCATATTACTTAAGAACTCCCACTCAAAAAGTACATCTCTCTAGTCATTTGAGTGGTACATGATCCAAATCCACTATCTCAAGTCCGATCATCACGTGAGTCGAGAATAGTTTCAGTGGTAAGCATCCCTATGCTAATCATATCAACTATACGATTCATGCTCGACCTTTCGGTCTCATGTGTTCCGAGGCCATGTCTGCACATGCTAGGCTCGTCAAGCTTAACCCGAGTGTTCGGCGTGTGCAACTGTTTTGCACCCGTTGTATGTGAATGTTGAGTCTATCACACCCGATCATCACGTGGTGTCTCGAAACGAAGAACTGTCGCAACGGTGCACAGTCGGGGAGAACACAACTTCGTCTTGAAATTTTAGTGAGAGATCACCTCATAATGCTACCGTCGTTCTAAGCAAAATAAGGTGCATAAAAGGATTAACATCACATGCAATTCATAAGTGACATGATATGGCCATCATCACGTGCTTCTTGATCTCCATCACCAAAGCACCGGCACGATCTTCTTGTCACCGGCGCCACACCATGATCATCCATCAACGTGTTGCCATCGGGGTTGTCGTGCTACTTATGCTATTACTACTAAAGCTACATCCTAGCAAAATAGTTAACGCATCTGCAAGCACAAACGTTAGTATAAAGACAACCCTATGGCTCCTGCCGGTTGCCGTACCATCGACGTGCAAGTCGATATTTCTATTACAACATGATCATCTCATACATCCAATATATCACATCACATCGTTGGCCATATCACATCACAATCATACCCTGCAAAAACAAGTTAGACGTCCTCTAATTTTGTTGTTGCATGTTTTACGTGGTGACCGAGGGTATCTAGTAGGATCGCATCTTACTTACGCAAACACCACAACGGAGATATATGAGTTGCTATTTAACCTCATCCAAGGACCTCCTCGGTCAAATCCGATTCAACTAAAGTTGGAGAAACAGTCACTTGCCAGTCATCTTTGAGCAAAGGGGGTTACTCGTAACGATGAAACCAGTCTCTCGTAAGCGTACGAGTAATGTCGGTCCAAGCCGCTTCAATCCAACAATACCGCGGAATCAAGAAAAGACTAAGGAGGGCAGCAAAACGCACATCACCGCCCACAAAAACTTTTGTGTTCTACTCGAGAAGACATCTACGCATGAACCTAGCTCATGATGCCACTGTTGGGGAACGTCGCATGGGAAACAAAAAATTTCCTACGCGCACGAAGACCTATCATGGTGATGTCCATCTACGAGAGGGGATGAGTGATCTACGTACCCTTGTAGATCGTACAGCAGAAGCGTTAGTGAACGCGGTTGATGTAGTGGAACGTCCTCACGTCCCTCGATCCGCCCCGCGAACAATCCCGCGATCAGTCCCACGATCTAGTACCGAACGGACGGCACCTCCGCGTTCAGCACACGTACAACTCGACGATGATCTCGGCCTTCTTGATCCAGCAAGAGAGACGGAGAGGTAGAAGAGTTCTCCGGCAGCGTGACGGCGCTCCGGAGGTTGGTGATGATCTTGTCTCAGCAGGGCTCCGCCCGAGCTCCGCAGAAACGCGATCTAGAGGAAAAACTATGGAGGTATGTGGTCGGGCAGCCGTGAGAAAGTCGTCTCAAATCAGCCCTAAAACCTCCGTATATATAGGTGGGAGGGAGGGGAGGAGGCAGCCTCAAAACCTAAAGGTTTGGCCGAAATTGGAGGTGGAGGAGTCCTACTCCAATCCTACTTGGAGTAGGATTCCACCTTCCCACTTGGAAACTCTTTCCACCTTGTGTTTTTTCCTTCTCAAACCTTATGGGCCTTAGTGGGAACTTATTCCAGCCCACTAGGGGCTGGTTTATCTCTTCCCATAGCCCATGAGACCCATTGGGGCGTGACACCCCTCCCGATGGTCCCCGGCACCCCTCCCGGCACTCCCGGTACACTACCGATGAGCCCGAAACTTTTCCGGTAATGCACGAAAACCTTCCGGTAACCAAATGAGGTCATCCTATATATCAATCTTCGTTTCCGGACCATTCCGGAAACCCTCGTGACGTCCGTGATCTCATCCGGGACTCCGAACAACATTCGGTAACCAACCATATAACTCAAATACGCATAAAACAACGTCGAACCTTAAGTGTGCAGACCCTGCGGGTTCGAGAACTATGTAGACATGACCCGAGAGACTCCTCGGTCAATATCCAATAGCGGGACCTGGATGCCCATATTGGATCCTACATATTCTACGAAGATCTTATCGTTTGAACCTCAGTGCCAAGGATTCATATAATCCCGTATGTCATTCCCTTTGTCCTTCGGTATGTTACTTGCCCGAGATTCGATCGTCAGTATCCGTATACCTATTTCAATCTCGTTTACTGGCAAGTCTCTTTACTCGTTCCGTAATACAAGATCCCGCAACTTACACTAAGTTACATTGCTTGCAAGGCTTGTGTGTGATGTTGTATTACCGAGTGGGCCCCGAGATACCTCTCCGTTCACACGGAGTGACAAATCCCAGTCTTGATCCATACTAACTCAACTAACACCTTCGGAGATACCTGTAGAGCATCTTTATAGTCACCCAGTTAGGTTGCGACGTTTGATACACACAAAGCATTCCTCCGGTGTCAGTGAGTTATATGATCTCATGGTCATAGGAATAAATACTTGACACGCAGAAAACAGTAGCAACAAAATGACACGATCAACATGCTACGTCTATTAGTTTGGGTCTAGTCCATCACATGATTCTCCTAATGATGTGATCCCGTTATCAAGTGACAACACTTGCCTATGGCCAGGAAACCTTGACCATCTTTGATTAACGAGCTAGTCAACTAGAGGCTTACTAGGGACAGTGTTTTGTCTATGTATCCACACAAGTATTGTGTTTCCAATCAATACAATTATAGCATGGATAATAAACGATTATCATGAACTAAGAAATATAATAATAACTAATTTATTATTGCCTCTAGGGCATATTTCCAACAATTCCCTTTGTCCTTCGGTATGTTACTTGCCCGAGATTCGATCGTCAGTATCCGTATACCTATTTCAACCTCGTTTACCGGCAAGTCTCTTTACTCGTTCCGTAATACAAGATCCCGCAACTTACACTAAGTTACATTGCTTGCAAGGCTTGTGTGTGATGTTGTATTACCAAGTGGGCCCCGAGATACCTCTCCATCACACGGAGTGACAAATCCCAGTCTTGATCCATACTAACTCAACTAACACCTTCGGAGATACCTGTAGAGCATCTTTATAGTCACCCAGTTACGTTGCGACGTTTGATACACACAAAGCATTCCTCTGGTGTCAGTGAGTTATATGATCTCATGGTCATAGGAATAAATACTTGACACGCAGAAAACAGTAGCAACAAAATGACACGATCAACATGCTACGTCTATTAGTTTGGGTCTAGTCCATCACGTGATTATCCCAATGACGCGATCCAGTTATCAAGCAACAACACCTTGTTCATAATCAGAAGACACTGACTATCATCGATCAACTGGCTAGCCAACTAGAGGCATGCTAGGGACGGTGTTTTGTCTATGTATCCACACATGTAAATGAGTCTTCATTCAATACAATTATAGCATGGATAATAAACTATTATCTTGATACAGAAATTATAATAATAACTATACATTTATTATTGCCTCTAGGGCATAATTCCAACAGTCTCCCACTTGCACTAGAGTCAATAATCTAGCCCTCACATCACCATGTGAATTACATTGTAATAAATCTAACACCCATACAGTTCTGGTGTCGATCATGTTTTGGCCGTGGAAGAGGCTTAGTCAGCGGGTCTGCTACATTCAGATCCGTGTGCACTTTGCATATATTTACGTCCTCCTCCTCGACGTAGTCGCGGATGAGGTTGAAGCGTCGTTTGATGTGTCTGGTCTTCTTGTGAAACCTTGGTTCCTTTGCTAAGGCAATGGCACCAGTGTTGTCACAGAACAAGGTTATTGGATCCAGTGCACTTGGCACCACTCCAAGATCCGTCATGAACTGCTTCATCCAGACACCCTCCTTAGCCGCCTCCGAGGCAGCCATGTACTCCGCTTCACATGTAGAATCTGCTACGACGCTTTGCTTGGAACTGGACCAGCTTACTGCACCCCCATTAAGAATAAATACGTATCCGGTTTGCGACTTAGAGTCGTCCGGATCTGTGTCAAAGCTTGCATCGACGTAACCTTTTACGGCGAGCTCTTCGTCACCTCCATACACGAGAAACATCTCCTTAGTCCTTTTCAGGTACTTCAGGATATTCTTGACCGCCGTCCAGTGATCCACTCCTGGATTACTCTGGAACCTACCTGCCATACTTATGGCCAGGCTAACATCCGGTCTAGTGCACAGCATTGCATACATGATAGAGCCTATGGCTGAAGCATAGGGGACGGAGCGCATATGCTCTCTATCTTCATCAGTTGCTGGGCACTGAGTCTTACTCAATCTCGTACCTTGTAACACTGGCAAGAACCCTTTCTTGGACTGTTCCATTTTGAACCTCTTCAAAACTTTATCAAGGTATGTGCTTTGTGAAAGTCCTATCAGGCGTTTTGATCTATCCCTATAGATCTTAATGCCTAGAATGTAAGCAGCTTCTCCTAGGTCCTTCATAGAGAAACTTTTATTCAAGTAACCTTTTATGCTCTCCAAAAGCTCTACGTTGTTTCCAATCAGTAATATGTCATCCACATATAATATTAGAAACGCCACAGAGCTCCCACTCACTTTCTTGTAAATACAAGATTCTCCAACCACTTGTATAAACCCAAATGCTTTGATCACCTCATCAAAGCGTTTGTTCCAACTCCGAGATGCTTGCACCAGTCCATAAATGGATCGCTGGAGCTTGCACACCTTGTCAGCATTTTTAGGATCGACAAAACCTTCGGGTTGCATCATATACAACTCTTCCTTAAGGAAACCGTTAAGGAACGCCGTTTTGACATCCATCTGCCAGATTTCATAATCGAAAAATGCAGCTATTGCTAACATGATTCTGACGGACTTAAGCATCGCTACGGGAGAGAAAGTCTCATCGTAGTCAATTCCTGGAACTTGTGAAAAACCCTTTGCCACAAGTCGAGCTTTATAAACGGTCACATTACCGTCAGCGTCCGTCTTCTTCTTAAAGATCCATTTGTTCTGAATAGCCTTGCGGCCCTCAGGCAGCATCTCCAAAGTCCACACTTTGTTCTCATACATGGATCCTATCTCGGATTTCATGGCTTCTAGCCATTTGTTGGAATCTGGGCCCACCATTGCTTCTTCATAATTTGCAGGTTCATTGTTGTCTAACAACATGATTGATAAGACGGGATTACCGTACCACTCTGGAGCAGCGCGTGATCTCGTCGACCTGCGTGGTTCAACAGAAACTTGAACTGGAGTTTCATGATCATCATCATTAACTTCCTCCTCAACCGGCGTCGCAATGACAGAGGTTTCCCCTTGCCCTGCGCCACCATCCAGAGGGATGAGAGGTTCGACAACCTCGTCAAGTTCTATCTTCCTCCCACTCAATTCTCTCGAGAGAAACTCCTTCTCGAGAAAAGTTCCGTTCTTAGCAACAAACACTTTGCCCTCGGATTTGAGATAGAAGGTGTACCCAACTGTCTCTTTTGGGTAACCTATGAAGACGCACTTTTCCGCTTTGGGTTCCAGCTTTTCAGGCTGAAGCTTTTTGACATAAGCATCACATCCCCAAACTTTAAGAAACGACAACTTTGGCCTTTTGCCATACCACAGTTCGTATGGTGTCGTCTCAACGGATTTCGATGGTGCCCTATTTAAAGTGAATGCAGCTGTTTCTAATGCATAACCCCAAAACGATAACGGCAAATCAGTAAGAGACATCATAGATCGCACCATTTCTAATAAAGTACGAATACGACGTTCGGACACACCATTACGTTGTGGTGTTCCAGGCGGTGTTAACTGCGAAACAATTCCACATTGTCTTAAGTGAGTGCCAAACTCGAAACTCAGATATTCACCCCCACGATCAGACCGCGGGAACTTGAGAATATTCTTTCGCTTCCCCTTGAGTCGAATCAATAAATTTGGATTGAATACTCTATCCTCGAAAACTGTTGCGATCCCCTATACTTGTGGGTTATCAATGCCCTGTGGAGTACCTGCAAGAAATTAACATTTGTTTGTCTATTAAAAGTCACGTCATTCCTGCAGTTCCATATAGCCCAAAGCAATGTACATAGTCCTATACGAATATGTTTAGCAAAAGTTATGTCGGCCACATTTAGCCACGTCCCAAACAATGTATCAATGCTATCTAGAGGTGTGATATTAAAGGCTATACGGACTGTTTTCCACATGATTTTTGCAAGAGGACAATGGAGAAAAAGGTGTTTGATAGTTTCATCATGGTCACAGAAGCTACATCTTTTATTTCCCTCCCAATTTCGCTTTGCCAAATTATCCCTAATAAGAATCACCTTCTTGTGGACAAATCACATGAAAACTTTGATACACAAGGGCACTTTCACCTTCTAAATATTATTGGACTTAGGTATTGGTGTTGTGTCAATAAGGCTCAAATACATCGATTTGACAGTAAAGATTTCATTAGGTGTTAGCTTCCAATGAAGCCTATCGGGCTCATCCGATAGCTGGACATCCATGAGTCTTGTGACTAGGTGTAACCAAGCCTACCACCTATGACCTAGTAAAACTCGACGGAATTGAGTATTTAGAGGATTAGACTATAATACTGTGGCAACATAAGCTTCCTTAAGTTGAACAATATTATAAAGAGATGGATACTGTATGGCCAGAGGGGTCTCCCCCAACCACGTATCCTCCCAAAATCTCGTAGACTTTCCATATCCAATGATAAATTTAGCTTAGGGGAAGAAACCCGCTTTTATCTTCATCAAGACTTTCCAGAAAGGTGAATCATTGGGTCTAACTGTTACCTGGGCCAAGGTTTTAGATTGGAAGTACTTATTACGCAAAATTTGTACCCACACACCTTTCGTCTCCATAGATAATCTGAACAGCCATTTGCTTACTAGACATATATTCTTAACCTCTAAATTCTCAATACCCAAACCACCCTAGTCCTTTGGTCTGCAAACAATATCCCACCTAGCAAGCATGTATTTCTTCTTAACTTCATCACTCTGCCAGAAAAAGCGGGGTCGATAAAAGTCCAATCTTTTCCGCACCCCTACCAGTACCTCAGAGAAGAACAGAAAGAACATCGGCATGCTCGTTAGAACCGAATTAATCAGTATGAGCCATCCTCCATGTGACAAAAGCTTACCCTTCCAGCAGCTTAGATTTTTGTCAAATCGATCCGCAACACATTTCCACTCTTTGTTTGATAACTTACGGTGATGAATTGGTATGCCTAGATAGCTAAGTGGTAGACATTCCAATTCACATCCGAACAGTTGTTTATATATATCATGTTGATCTTTGGCTCTCCCAAAGAAGAACGGTTCACTCTTGTGAAAATCAATTTTCAAGCCTGACAAATGTTCGAATAAGCATAGAATAAGTTTCATATTTCTCGTTTTTGCCAAATCATGTTCCATGAACAAGATAGTGTCATCAGCATATTGTAGGATAGACACCCCACCATCCACTAGATGTGGAACGAGTCCACCTACCTGGCCTTCTTCTTTAGCCCTTCCTATTAGAATTGACAACATATCTGCAGCTACATTGAATAGGATGGGGGACATTGGGTCTCCCTGCCGAAGACCTTTGTGCGTTTGTAAGTAATGACCCATATCATCATTGATTTTAATTCCAACGCTACCTTTTTGTACAAATGATTCTACTTGTTTCCTCCAAACCTCGTCAAATCCCTTCATACGTAAGGCTTGTTGAAGGAAAGGCCATTTAATCTTATCATAAGCTTTCTCAAAATCCACCTTGAAGATAACCCCATCTAGTTTCTTCGAGTGAATTTCATGCAGTGTTTCATGTAGGACAACCACACCCTCTAGTATGTTTCGGAAAGCCGTTTGATTAGGCTGCACCACTGCATGTGAGATTTGCGACAATCTATTCGTCCCAACCTTTGTAAAAAATTTGAAGCTCACATTAAGCAGGCAAATAGGTCGAAACTGTTCAATGCGCAACGCCCCCTCCTTCTTTGGTAACAACGTAATTGTCCCAAAGTTAAGATGGAAAAGCTGGAGTTGGCCATTGAACAAGTCCTGAAACATCGGTAGTAAGTCACCTTTAATAATGTGCCAATATCTCTTATAGAACTCAGCCGGAAATCCATCCCGTCCTGGTGCCTTATTGTTTTTCGTTTGTGAAATAGCCTCAAACACCTCTTTCTCCGAAAATGGTGCGATTGATATCTCATTCTCATCACTCCCGATCTGGGGAATATCACCGACCGTCTGCTCATCCATGGACACGAAGTTGTCATCAGGCTCCTCGAAGAGTTGCTTATATTATTATACAACTTCAAATTTTGGTGTCCAACAATCGTACCCTCCTCTTGCTCAAGTTGGTAATTTTTTTCTTTCTTTGTTTTTCATTCGCAATGAGATAGAAATACTGCGTGTTGTCATCACCTTAAACAATCCGTCAAACTTTAGCTCTACCCACCGTAAAGGCCGAGCACATGGGACCTCAAGTTACACGTTATATAACTTTCAACTCTTCTTCTCTAAGAAGCTGTTTAAGACTATGTTCTGTCTGTGCTCTAGATGACCTTTCGTTGTCATCTAACAACGTGGGTTCGGCTTTTAAATCTAGCTGATTAATAAGATTGAGAAGTATTTCTTTTCCTGGGTTATATGTAACGTGTAACACCTGTGCATGAACAATACAATTGACCAATACTATATGTAAGCCGTAACACTTCGATATGTAACCTGCAATACTATATTTTTTTGCTCAATGAAAGAAAGGAAAGTGTCCGCAAAAGAGGAGAGCTCCGCTAGAGCACTATATATTCTTACAGTAACATGATTATGGATGTAACTTAGGGTAAGACAGCATCGTCTTTTACAATACACACCGGCACGAACATGGTTGCATTTTGTTTTTTGGCAAAAGGGATCAGGCTCAACTTGTTACAGCAAGTACAAGGGTTTATGCATCAGTTTTGCTAATTCTCATCTACCTCATGTGTTATTTGTGCGTTCTTTTTCATTGTTGTAGCCTTTTTTTCATGAATACGCAAAGATTGCATATCTTTCATTGATAGATAGAAAAGAAAAACAGTAACAAAGAAGAGAGGGGGAAGAATACAGCACATCACACACTTGCCTAGCCTTTTTCTTTCTAATTCACAGATTTACGTTCTTTTAATGCATCATTTATTTAGGCACATGGACGTTCTTCGGGTTTTGTACGGCCTGTCTTCGGTTTTCCTTTTTTTTCTTCCTTCTTTGAGTTTTCTACAACCTGTCTTCAGTTTTCACCACTTTCTTCCATTTTTCCCCTTTTCTACTTTTTTTAGCAAATGTCTAGTCTTTCCATACACATTATACATTTTTGTATATATCAGAAATATGTTTTATACACATTTAACTTTTTTTGTTGATAACATTTACTTCCTCCGCTTCATAATATAAGAGCGTATTTTATACTAGTATAATGTCAAAAACATTCTTATATTATGGAACGGAGGGAGTAACATTCTTCAAAGACATTATTAACATTTTTTCAAATATATATTTATCTTTTCGTATACATCTGAAATATTTTTTACATCATTTAAGCATTTTTATACACATGTTTTTTTAAATACGTGTTTTGATCATTTTTTTTCAAATACTTTGGACACTTTCACCCTATGATGGCCGAAGTCTCCAACGAGGTAATGCTCCAGCTACTAGTATCGTTTCTTTATTTTGCGGAAGAAAGAAAATGATCACGCTGGCTGTGCTATGAGTGTTTTTTTTTCATCGCCGTCCTCCAACGTTTCCCGTTCGCCGACGACCTCGGTCGTCAGTGGTGAGTTGGGTCATAGGGCGATGCATGTGTGTTGTTTTAGGATTTAGTAGCATAGATTTTGGGTCGTTCATCGTCTTGGATTCGGCGTCGTCGATGGGGACGCTGAATAAAGATTCTTCAGATCCTACCACAACGAGGCGATCAGTCCTATGATTGGGGATGGATTTGGAAATCAGTCCATTCAAGCAAGGATTGCGTGGCACAACGACATTCTTGTGGTGGACCTGTGTTCTCGGGTTCCGTCATTGCGATGGCATTTTCTCCAACATCTTTTGTTATCATTTTGTTATGCTTTGTTTACGAGCTCATGTTAGATATTGCACTTTTGTTGGACTACTTTCGCTTAATAAAATGGTTGCATGCATCATGCTGATGCAGAGGCCGGGGGTATCCTCCTTTAAAAAAATGGATGCTTCCGTCTATCAGTATCTCCCCTTCTTTCTCCCCTTCTTTCTTTTGAACCTCGTGTTTTGATTCATTCCTATTAGCAGGGGTTCCTGTTAGCAATGTGTTACCTGTTAAGATGTGGTATGTGGATTGCGTATGTAAAATGGTGGTCACTACGTAGCACACATATTGACACAAAATGTCTATCTACCCCCACAATTGGCTAGACATCACTATTTATACCAACAACCCTAGCTAGTAGCTCCAGCTTCGTACCATTCTATAATTTGTAGTAGGGCTGGGCCCAACTACCCAACAACCTAAGAGATTCTTTGTTTCTTTTCAGTTCTATAATTGGTAGTAGGGATGTGTCATTAGTTATCAGCTAATCCAAGTTTTCAGTTTGCAATGTTTTACTCTTGACTTTTTGTCTTTGTTTATTTTTGAGTCTTAATTTTCAGGCTTGTATGTCTATGTTTTAGTCATAGTTTCGTATTTCAGTTAGCAAGCCGACGAATACACAATTAGTTTTCAATTTAGGTCATTGTCATTACTTATTAGTCTCGTTTAATCATCTATTAGTTAGTTCGTCAATATCTCTAGTTAGTCCAGCGTGTTCAAACATCAGCTCATTTCATTTGTATAGGTTATCATTGTATTTATTTTCAGTTTATCATATTCTTCAAGTTGGTCATTCCATATTGTCTCCATTAATAGTTAAGTTCTTAGTCATTAGTCATGTCTAGTCATCTATGAATTAGTTCATCAATATCTTTAGTTAGTTTAGTGTGTTATGTTCATTAGTTAAATTTCTTTGTTATTCCTTTATTTATCGACTTCTTCTTTTAGTTTATATTGCATCATTAATTCTTATAAATCTGTGTTTTTTTGTTCTTTTCACATTCTCATTTTGCACTATCTCACTAGGACAAACAATGAACTACCATATGTGGTATGGAGGTTTTTCACTATTTCCTAGATATGTACTCTTCACAAATCATTATTTCATTATTCATGCACGTCTATATATGTATCTTCACTCTTCACTAATTCTATTTTTTTCATTCGTTCATCACTATTCACTTATCAGGACATTAGTTTCATCCTTTAAGTATTTTTCTCAGTACATTCCATTTTCCTTAGTCATTTGTTCCATTTAATTTGATAACGCAACATTTTGTCATCGATTGGGATACTATTTTTGTTCATGTGTAGTTCTGCCCAGCTACTCTAGGATGGTCGCTGCCTAAAACAGAAAATTTGAGTATATGTACCTATGTTCCGATTCCAATTGTTCAAGTTATCATCAATACATTTTCCTAGTCTTTTTTTCTAATTTCCTATCATTGGAAGATCAAGACACTTTCATATTCCCTATTTTCTGGTGGAGTGTTAATGAATGGTATGTGTGGGTCTGTGTGTGTGATCACTGCATTTATATGTTTGCCGAGATAGCTGTCTATTATTTTTCCTAAAAAAGGTTCACAGTGCACTTATTTTGCCTAATTTGTGGTCATCTTGAAAATGCTAGAGGAAATTGCTACGACCGTGTCAGCCCGTGTTGCAATCGTGTCGGTAGAAGCCATAGCCGGCCATGGCAGAGCTAACCGGCTTTGACTCGTGCCACGATTGGTGGCGGCAAAAGCTACAACTCACTAGTGGAGACAGGGCCTATAGCCCCGGCCCGTAAGGGGCTTTAGTCCCGGTTCACCAACCGGGACTAAAGGGGCGGGACTAAAGGCCTAACCTTTTTGTCCCGACCCTCTTACACGCCAGGACTAAAGGTGCTTCACGTGGGCGCCTCGTAGCGCCCCAGGGGCAGGCCCTTTAGTCCTGGTTCGTTACAAGGACCGCGACTAAAGATTTTTAGATTCTGCTTATTTTTGGTTTTTTTTTAATGAAATTATTTTTGGGTTTTAGGGTTTTAGGGTTTAGGTGTTCGGGAGATTAACGTGATGCCTCGTTTGGTGTTCGGGAATTAGTTTTCATATAATTTAAATAGAAATAATTATGCATATATATATATATATATAAGATTAACTGATCTTACAAGCGATCATATATATACAATTATATGGAGATCTGAATTATCGGGACTGGAGCCCGTATATTCGATTACATGGACGAACATCAGTAATGGCCCTTAGCTACACTAAATCGTCCTTTGTCTTCTATAGCTTCCGCCTCAGAAATCCCGCAAGCTCCTCTGCAACAGCAATCGTGCGTTGCTCTGGTAGGACCTTGGTCCTCATGCCCGTGTGCTATATAAAAAGAGGAGATGAATATGAATATCAATCATGATAACAAAGAATGACGGGTAAAAATAGAGGTGTGAATGTTCATTGCTTACGTCGAATCTGTGATCCTTGAACTCAGAGGTAAACGTGTGAATGGTCTCGCAAACATAGTATCCGCATAGATGCGTTTCCCGTGGCTGTTGGTCGCACTTTACGAGAATAGAATATATATAATCAAAATAATAATCTAGCATCATAAATGTATTGCAAATTAATAGAAGTATATCATACTACTACTTACCTGAGCCGCTCTAAAGGTCAGCTTCTCAGGCTCGATACCGGGAGTCACGCACTTGAACCGCTTCCAAACCCTGCCCGACAAGGATAATGATTTGCTAAGTTTTTCATTAATTGATATATCAGAAAATCATCGAAAGAGACCGATAGAGCGCAAGAATAACTAAAATTACCCTTGGAGCATGTCCTGCAGGCTTTGGAACTGTTCCAAGGGTCTCGATAATGGGTCGAAGGCATCAACTCTTCCCTTATCAATTTGAATGTCCAACAGAATCCAATGAAAGCTGCACATGTGTGTATATATATATATATATATATATATATATATATATATATATATATATATATATATATATATATATATATATATATATATATCTGTGTGTGTGTGTGTCTGTGTGTGTCACTAACTTATCAATTACACTTATAAGTGAATGGACACAATAGAGTAAAGACCCTCACCTCAAGTTGTATGGAAACAGTATGTGGTCACAGAAATTTTGATCTATTAGAAACCTTAGAAGGTTTTCCTCCGTCTCCTTGGGTTTATCAGTTAGCGTCGCTATATGTATTTTATCTGGGTCAATAAACCCAATATTTAGGATGCTCTTACTTTTAAAATCCAGAATCTCCATTCTGCATAATAGAGTATAAGTTATATATAGACAATGAATTGAAATAACTACACAAGTTATATGTAGACAACGAATTGAAAAACTTACAGACAATAGCAACTCATAAGCGATTTGTCGAGGGCGTCGCCATTGTACATCTGGAAGAGTTCATCAAAGTCGATATGGATTTCTTCGGAGCGGCCGTAGTACTCCTGTGGGACACTCAACACGATCATCGTTCTCCCATTCTTTGATTCACTTAAGTACCATTTATGCAAGTAACGCATATTTGTTGGGAGATCATCTTTGCCGACCAAAGGCTCTCCCATGACAAACTGTGGCTTAGGGGCTACCACAGCCTTGGGTATCCTGTTGTCTTGGGAAGCCAGCAAATTTTCAACCGAGATACCACATTCATCCGCCAACTCCTTTGCGTTTTCCAAAGCTTGCCCCTGCACCGGAGGGGGAACATTCTCGGTTAACACCTTGAGGGGTGGGATCAACTGTTTGGCCTGTTGTCCAAGCTGAGGAACGTCTGATTTTTTCTTGCTTGTAGTTGAACTTGATTTGCTCCCACTTGCACTTGCATGTGACCTGCTCTTTTTCACTTCCTTCTGCAATGTGCGTGTATAGTCATCAGGCTTATAGTGTAAGTCATATTGTGATGGAGTGGTTATGAAGTCTTTTGCCCATGCTATGTTCTTCTCGGTGTATTTCGGGCGGGGCTCGGGTTCCTTCCTTTTCATCTGCGCCTCATGCTGTTCCTTTGCTATCCTGGCGTTTTCCTCGGGGGTACGATCATAAGGTCTGATAGGAAGATTAGCATGAGGTACCTTTGGGAGGAGCGACAGTTTGCGCTTTGGGGAGCTCCGTCCCTTAGAAATCATCAACGAAGCGTTCTTGCTGGCACGCTTCCGCTTAGTATCATGTGCGGGCGGCAGCGGAGATGTACGACCCAAGTCCGGCGGCGGTGATCGAGATGGACTCGTGTTGTGCTGGCCGACGTCATGTGGAGGGCTTGGAGGTAATGGAGGTGTAGGTGACATGCGACGACTCGGAGGCGGTGTTGTCCTTGGGGCCGAGCCTGGAAGCTTGATGTAGTTCTTGTCCCATAGGATGACTCCACCCAGTACTTCTCCGAGTGTCCTCTCATCTTCAGGTCCAGCTATGTCGAGCTCCATATCATCAAACCCCGTCATGATTTCATCCACCCCGACTTTAGCAAAGCCAGCTGGAATCTCACGGCCATGCCAGCGTGCATCAGGGCCAGAAGGTAAAGCTTGTCGGACGGCCACCTTCATGGATATGTTCTTGAATTTCTGATGGAGTTCACATGATGTTGACTCCTTGATTCCATCCACGGGGTAGCCGGGACCGCCCTCTATCATTTTTCGTTCATCGTCGGGCGGGGCCTCAGATTCAGCCACGCTGCTTTTCCGCTTAGATGGGGCGCCGGTAATATCAAGTGCAGGATCTTCCTGGCGCGGTACTCCTCTAAGCTCATCAATCTGCTTCTGTTGCTCGTTAATCCTGGCAAGCAACTGGTTGAACTTGTCATTCTCCTCATCATGCTGCCGCTTCTTTGCTCTCTCTCGGCTTCTGTAAGTGTCTTGGTCTCTGGCAAACCCAAGCCACCACGGGTAAGAAGGACCGAAGCCTCGCGTTCGTCCTCCATGTTCGTCATTGCCGAGGACCAGTGTGAGCAAATCTTTCTCTCTATCTGCAGTGAACTTTCTTCTTCCCTCCTTAATTTCTTTCACTATCCTTTTCCAATTCTCCCTGGGTATCCTAAGAATGTCATTGCAGATGAGGTCCCCTGTTGTTTCGTAGTACGACCCATCATGCGCAAGGAACCAATTTCTTGCTCTCAATTCCCACTCATCACGGAGTGGTTCAGGTACGACGCCTTTATCTATCAAATCTTGCTCTTTCTTATCCCACTTTGGGATGGCAGTCTCATAGCCCCCTGGCCCCAGCTTGTGGTGATATATCTTCTTGTCGGCATTTATATTGTTCTTTTTTGATAATGCCTGGGCATCTTCTGACTCCTTGTACTCTTGAAATGCCTTCCAGTGATTCGTCTGCTTGGCTAGATACCCCTCGAATACTGGCACTTTCTGTGTCTTCACATAGTTTTTCCATAGCTTCTTCTTCCAGCTACGGAACAGTTCGACCATCTTCTTCAGAGTCCACTGCTTGACTTTGGCCCTCAGTTTGTCTGCGGCGTCTTCATTCTCACATTCTGGCAGGTTCAAATGTGACATGAGATCATTCCAAAGATTATCTTTGTACCTTTCGGCGACATAGTCACTATCGGCTGCCCCTTTGCGCTTGTTCCACTCCCGAACGCTGATCGGGACGTGATCCCTAACGAGAACTCCGCATTGCTTCTTGAATGTGTCAGCAGCATTCTTAGGAAGCTTGGGTTCGCCCGTAGGAAATATCACCTCAAATGTGTAACGCGTCCGTGCATCCAACTTTCTAGTCGGGCCTCATTTCGTAGTTTTGCTCGATGTGGAGGCCTAAGAGGGAGAAACATTCGTCAAATGAATGTTGGGGAACGTCGTATGGGAAACAAAAAAATTCCTACGCGCACAAAGACCTATCATGGTGATGTCCATCTACGAGAGGGGATGTGTGATCTACGTACCCTTGTAGACCGTACAGCAGAAGCGTTAGTGAACGTGGTTGATGTAGTGGAACGTCCTCACTTCCCTCGATCCGCCCCGCGAACTATCCCGCGATCAGTCCCACGATCTACTGCCGAACGGACGACACCTCCGCGTTCAGCACACGTACAGCTCGACGATGATCTCGGCCTTCTTGATCCAGCAAGAGAGACGGAGAGGTAGAAGAGTTCTCCGGCAGCGTGACGGCGCTCCGGAGCTTGGTGATGATCTCGTCTCAGCAGGGCTCCGCCCGAGCTCCGCAGAAACGCGATCTAGAGGTAAAACCGTGGAGATATGTGGTCGGGCTGCCGTGGCAAAGTTGTCTCAAATCAGCCCTAAAACCCCACTATATATAGGAGGAGGAGGGGGAGCTTTGCCTTGGGGTCCAAGGACTCCCAAGGGGTCGGCCGAACCTAAGGGGGAAGGTATCCCCCTCCCAAACCGAGTCCTACTTGGTTTGGAAGGTGGAGTCCTTCTTCCCTTTACCACCTCCTTCTTTTTTTTCTTTTCTCTTTGATTTTTCTTCCAATGCGCATAGGGCTCTTTTGGGCTGTCCCACCAGCCCACTAAGGGTTGGTGCGGCACCCCCAATGCCTATGGGCTTCCCCGGGGTGGGTGCCCCCCCCCCCCCCGGTGAACTCCCGGAACCCATTCGTCATTCCCGGTACATTCCCGGTAACTCCGAAAACCTTCCGGTAATCAAATGAGGTCATCCTATATATCAATCTTCGTTTCCGGACCATTCCGGAAACCCTCGTGACGTCTGTGATCTCATCCGGGACTCCGAACAACATTCGGTAACCAACCATATAACTCAAATACGCATAAAACAACGTTGAACCTTAAGTGTGCAGACCCTGCGGGTTCGAGAACTATGTAGACATGACCCGAGAGACTCCTCGGTCAATATCCAATAAAGGGACCTGGATGCCCATATTGGATCCTACATATTCTACGAAGATCTTATCGTTTGAACCTCAATGCCAAGGATTCATATAATCCCGTATGTCATTCCCTTTGTCCTTCGGTATGTTACTTGCCCGAGCTTCGATCGTCAGTATCCGCATACCTATTTCAATCTCGTTTACCGGTAAGTCTCTTTACTCGTTCCGTAATACAAGATCCCGTAACTTACACTAAGTCACATTGCTTGCAAGGCTTGTGTGTGATGTTGTATTACCGAGTGGGCCCCGAGATACCTCTCCGTCACACGGAGTGAGAAATCCCAGTCTCGATCCATACTAACTCAACGAACACCTTCGGAGATACATGTAGAGCATCTTTATAGTCACCCAGTTACGTTGCGACGTTTGATACACACAAAGCATTCCTCTGGTGTCCGTGAGTTATATGATCTCATGGTCATAGGAACAAATACTTGACACGCAGAAAACAGTAGCACCAAAATGACACGATCAACATGCTACGTCTATTAGTTAGGGTCTAGTCCATCACATGATTCTCCTAATGATGTGATCCCGTTATCAGGTGACAACACTTGCCTATGGCCAGGAAACCTTGACCATCTTTGATCAACGAGCTAGTCAACTAGAGGCTTACTAGGGACAGTGTTTTGTCTATGTATCCACACAAGTATTGTGTTTCCAATCAATACAATTATAGCATGGATAATAAACGATTATCATGAACTAAGAAATATAATAATAACTAATTTATTATTGCCTCTAGGGCATATTTCCAACAGTCTCCCACTTCCACTAGAGTCAATAATCTAGTTAACATCACCATGTGATTCCAACGAATCCAACACCCATATAGTTATGGGGTCTGATCACGTCTTGCTCGTGAGAGAGGTTTTAGTCAACGGTTCTGAAACATTCAAATCCATGCGTTCTTTACAAATCTTTATGTCATCTTATAGATGCTGCTACTACGTGCTATTCGGAAATGCTCCAAATATCTACTCTACTATACGAATCCGTTTCACTACTCATAGTTATTCAGATTAGTGTCAAAGCCTGCATCGACGTAACCCTTTACGACGAAGTCTTTAACCACCTCCATAATCGAGAAAAATTCCTTAGTCCATTAGTTACCAAGGATAAATTTTGACCGCTGCTAGTGATTCGATCATGGATCACTCTCTGTACCTCTCAACAGACTTTGAGTCAAGGCACACATCAGGTGCGGTACACAGCATGGCATACTTTAGATTCTACGGCTAAGGCATAGAAGACGACCTTCGTCTATTCTCTTTATTCTGCCGTGGTCAGGTTTTGAGTCTTACTCAAATTCACACCTTACAACGCAACCAAGAACTCCTTCTTTGCTGATCTATTTTGAACTCCTTCAAAAACTTGTCAAGGCATGCATCTTGTTGAAACTTCCATTAAGCGCTTTTGATCTATCTCCATAGATCTTTGATGCTCAACGTTCAAGTAGCTCAATCCAGGTATTCCTTTGAAAACTCCTTTCAAACAACCTTGTATGCTTTACAGAAATTCTACATTACTTCTGATCCACAATATGTCAACCACATATACTTATCAGAAATTCTATAGTGCTCCCACTCACTTCTTTGGAAATACAAGTTTCTCATAAACCTTGTACAAACCCAAAATCTTTGATCATCTCATCAAAGTGTACATTCCAACTCCGAGATGCTTGCACCAGTCCATTGAAGGATCACTGGAGCTTGCATACTTGCTAGTATCTTTAGGATCGACAAAACCTCCTCGTTGTATCACATACAATGTTTGCTCAAGGAAACCGTCGAGGAAACAATGTTTTGACATCCTACGAGCAATATTTCATAAATAATGCAGCAACTACTAACATAATTCTAACAGACTTTTAGCATCGCTACGAGTGAGAAAGTCTCATCATAGTCAACTGTTTGATCTTGTCGGAAACATCTTTGCGACAAGTCGAGCTTTTCTTAATAGTGACGTATCACCATCATCGTCTGTCTTCCTTTTAAAGATCCATTTTTACTCAATAGTCCTATGACCATCAAGTAGTTCTTCCAAAGTCTACACTTTGTTTTCATACATGGATCCTCTCTCGGATTTCATGGCTTCCAGCCATTTGTCGGAATCCGGGCCCACCATTGCTTCTCCATTACTCGTAGGTTCATTGTTGTCCAACAACATGACCTCCAAGACAGGGTTACCATACCACTCTGTAGTAGTACGCGACCTTGTCAACCTACGAGGCTTGTAGTAACTTGATCCGATGCTCGATGATCACCATCATCAGCTTTCACTTCAATTGGTGTAGGCGCCACAGGAACAACTTCCTGCGCCCTGCTACACACTAGTTGAAGTGATGGTTCAATAACCTCATCAAGTTCTACTACCCTCCCACTCAATTCTTTCGAGAGAAACCTTTCCTCGAGAAAGGATCCGTTTCTAGAAACAAACACTTTGCTTTCGGATCTGAGATAGGAGATGTACCCAACTGTTTTGGATATCCTATGAAGATGCATTTATCCGCTATGGGTTCGAGCTTATCAGACTGAAACTTTTTCACATAAGTGTCGAAGCCCCAAACTTTCAAGAAACGACAGTTTAGATTTCTCTAAACCTCAGTCTATACTGTGTCATCTCAACGGAAATACGCGGTGCCCTATTTAAAGTGAATGCGGTTGTCTTTAATGCATAACCCATAAACGATAGTGGTAATTCGACAAGAGACATCATAGCATGCACCATGCCAAATAGTGTGTGGCTATGACGTTCAGACACATCAACACACTATGATGTTCTAGGTGGCATGAACTGCGAAACAATTTCCACATTGTCTTAACTGCGTACCAAAACTCGTAACTCAGATATTCATTTCTATGATCATATCGTAGACAGTTTATCTTCTTGTTACGACGAACTTCACTCTGAACGGAATTGAACTTTTCAATATCTCAGACTTGTGATTCATTAAGTAAATACTCCTGTATCTACTCAAATCGTCAGTGAAGTAAGAACATAATGATATCCACTGCGTGCCTCAGCACCCATTGGACTGCATACATCAAAATGTATCACTTCCAACAAGTTACTATCTTGTTTCATCTCAATGAAAACAAGGCCTTGCTCATGTGGTATGATTTGCATGTCACTAGTGATTCAAAAACAAGTGAGTACAAAGATCCATCAGCATGGATCCTCTTCATGCAATTTATACCAACATGACTCAAGCGGCAGTGCCACAAGTAAGTGGTACTATCATCATTACCTCGTATCTTTTGGCACCAATATCATGAACATGTGTAACACTACGATCGAAATTCAATAAACCATTGAAGGTGATTATTCAAGAAAATAGAGTAACCATTATTCTCTTTAAATGAATAATCGTATTGCAATAAACACGATCCAATCATGTTCATGCTTAACGCAAGCACCAAATAACAATTATTTAGGTTTAACACCAATCCCGATGGTAGAGGGAGCGTGCGACGTTTGATCATATCAACCTTGGAAACACTTCCAACACGTATCGTCACCTCGCCTTTAACTAGTCTCCATTTATACCGTAGCTTTCATTTCGTGTTACTAATCACTTAGCAACCGAACCGGTATCCAATACCCTCATGCTACTAGGAGTACTAGTAAAGTACCAATCAACATCATGTATATCAAATATACTTCTTTCGACTTTTGCCAGCCTTCTTATCTACCAAGTATCTAGAGTTGCTCCGCCTCAGTGACTGTTCCCCTCATTACAGAAGCACTTAGTCTCGGGTTTGGGTTTAATCTTGGGTCTCTTCATTAGTGCAGCAGCTGTTTTGCCATTTCACGAAGTATCCCTTCTAGCCCTTGCCTTTCTTGAAACTTAGTGGTTTTACAAACCATCAACTATTGATGCTCCTTCTTGATTTCTACTTTCGCAGTGTCAAACATCGCGAAACGCTCAAGGATCATTGTATCTATCCTTGATATGTTATAGTTCATCACGAAGCTCTCACAGCTTGGTGGCAGTGACTTTGGAGAACCATCACTATCTCATCTGGAAGATTAACTCCCACTTGATTCAAGCGATTGTGGTACTCAGACAATCTGAGCACACACTCAACGATTGAGCTTTTCTCCTTTACTTTGTGGACAAAGAATCTTGTCGGAGGTCTCGTACCTCTTAACAAGGGCACAAGCATGAAATCTCAATTTCATCTCTTTAGAACATCACTTATGTTCCGTGACGTTTCAAAACGTTTTCGGCGCCTTGCTTCTAAGCCATTAAGTATTTTGCACTGAACTATCGTGTAGTCATCAGAAACGTGTATGTCGGATGTTCACAGCATCCACAGACGACGCTCGAGGTGCAGCACACTGAGTGGTGCATTAAGGACATAAGCCTTCTGCGCAGCAATGAGGACAATCCTCGGTTTTACAAACTCAGTCTGCAAAGTTTGCTACTATCAACTTTCAACTAAATTTTCTCTAGGAACATATAAAAACAGTAGAGCTATAGCGCAAGCAACATCGTAATTCGCAAAGACCATTAGACTATGTCCATGACAATTAGTTCAATTAATCATATTACTTAAGAACTCCCACTCAAAAAGTACATCTCTCTAGTCATTTGAGTGGTACATGATCCAAATCCACTATCTCAAGTCTGATCATCACGTGTGTTGAGAATAGTTTCAGTGGTAAGCATCTCTATGCTAATCATATCAACTATACGATTCATGCTCGACCTTTCGGTCTCATGTGTTCCGAGGCCATGTCTGCACATGCTAGGATCGTCAAGCTTAACCCGAGTGTTCTGCGTGTGCAACTGTTTTGCACCCGTTGTATGTGAACGTTGAGTCTATCACACCCGATCATCACGTGGTGTCTCGAAACGAAGAACTGTCGCAACGGTGCACAGTCGGGGAGAACACAATTTCGTCTTGAAATTTTAGTGAGAGATCACCTCATAATGCTACCGTCGTTCTAAGCAAAATAAGGTGCATAAAAGGATTAACATCACATGCAATTCATAAGTGACATGATATGGCCATTATCATGTGCTTCTTGATCTCCATCACCAAAGCACCGGCACGATCTTCTTGTCACCGGCGTCACACCATGATCTCCATCATCATGATCTCCATCAACGTGTCGCCATCGGGGTTGTCGTGCTACTCATGCTATTACTACTAAAGCTACATCCTAGCAAAATAGTAAACGCATCTGCAAGCACAAACGTTAGTTTAAAGACAACCCTATGGCTCCTGCCGGTTGCCGTACCATCGACGTGCAAGTCGATATTAACTATTACAACATGATCATCTCATACATCCAATATATCACATCACATCGTTGGCCATATCACATCACAAGCATACCCTGCAAAAACAAGTTAGACGTCCTCTAACTTTGTTGTTGCATGTTTTACGTCGTGACCATGGGTATCTAGTAGGATCGCATCTTACTTACGCAAACACCACAACAGAGATATATGAGTTGCTATTTGACCTCATCCAAGGACCTCCTCGGTCAATTCTGATTCAAATAAGTTGGAGAAACTGACACCGGCCAGTCATCTTTGAGCAACGGAGTTACTCGTAGCGATGAAACCAGTCTCTCGTAAGCGTACGAGTAATGTCGGTCTGAGCCGCTTCGATCCAACAATACCGCGGAATCAAGAAAAGACTAAGGAGGGAAGCAAAACGCAAAGCACCGCCCACAAAAACTTTTGTGTTCTACTCGAGAAGACATCGACGCATGAACCTAGCTCATGATGCCACTGTTGGGGAACGTCGCATGGGAAACAAAAATTTTCCTACGCGCACGAAGACCTATCATGGTGATGTCCATCTACGAGAGGGGATGTGTGATCTACGTACCCTTGTAGACCGTACAGCAGAAGCGTTAGTGAATGCGGTTGATGTAGTGGAACGTCCTCACGTCCCTCGATCCGCCCCGCGAACTATCCCACGATCTAGTGTCGAACGGACGGCACCTCCGCGTTCAGCACACGTACAGCTCGACGATGATCTAAGCCTTCTTGATCCAGCAAGAGAGATGGAGAGGTAGAAGAGTTCTCCGGCAGCGTGACGGCGCTGCGGAGGTTGGTGATGATCTCGTCTCAGCAGGGCTCCGCCCGAGCTCCGCAGAAACGCGATCTAGAGGTAAAACCGTGGAGATATTGTTGGGGAACGTCGCATGGGAAACAAAAATTTTCCTACGCGCACGAAGACCTATCATGGTGATGTCCATCTACGAGAGGGGATGAGTGATCTACGTACCCTTGTAGATCGTACAGCAGAAGCGTTAGAGAACGCGGTTGATGTAGTGGAACGTCCTCACGTCCCTCGATCCGCCCCGCGAACAATCCCGCGATCAGTCCCACGATCTAGTACCGAACGGACGGTACCTCCGCGTTCAGCACACGTACAGCTCGACGATGATCTCGGCCTTCTTGATCCAGCAAGAGAGACGGAGAGGTAGAAGAGTTCTCCGGCAGCGTGACGGCGCTCCGGAGGTTGGTGATGATCTTGTCTCAGCAGGGCTCCGCCCGAGCTCCGCAGAAACACGATCTAGAGGAAAAACTATGAAGGTATGTGGTCGGGCAGCCGTGAGAAAGTCGTCTCAAATCTGCCCTAAAAGCCCCATATATATAGGAGGAGGGAGGGGGACCTTGCCTTGGGGTCCAAGGGATCCGCAAGGGGTCGGCCGAGCCAGGGGGGAGGACTCTCCCCCCCCCCCCTCCAAACCGAGTCCTACTTGGTTTGGTGGGAGGGAGTCCTTCCCCCTTCCCACTTCTTCCTTTTTTCTTTTTTTTCCTTTCCTTTGATTTTTTCTCTCTTGGCGCATAGGGGATTGGTGGGCTGTCCCACCAGCCCACTAAGGGCTGGTGTGACCCCCCCCAAATGCCTATGGGCTTCCCCGGAGTGGGTTGACCCCCTCCGGTGAACCCCCGGAACCCATTCGTCATTCCCGGTACATTCCCGGTAACTCCGAAAACCTTCCGGTAATCAAATGAGGTCATCCTATATATCAATCTTCGTTTCCGGACTATTCCGGAAACCCTCGTGATGTCTGTGATCTCATCCGGGACTCCGAACAACATTCGGTAACCAACCATATAACTCAAATACGCATAAAACAACGTCGAACCTTAAGTGTGCAGACTCTGCGGGTTCGAGAACTATGTAGACATGACCCGAGAGACTCCTCGGTCAATATCCAACAGCGGGACCTCGATGCCCATATTGGATCCTACATATTCTACGAAGATCTTATCGTTTGAACTCAGTGCCAAGGATTCGTATAATCCCGTATGTCATTCCCTTTGTCCTTCGGTATGTTACTTGCCCGAGATTCGATCGTCAGTATCCGTATACCTATTTCAACCTCGTTTACCGGCAAGTCTCTTTACTCGTTCCGTAATACAAGATCCCGCAACTTACACTAAGTTACATTGCTTGCAAGGCTTGTGTGTGATGTTGTATTACCGAGTGGGCCCCGAGATACCTCTCCGTCACGCGGAGTGACAAATCCCAGTCTTGATCCATACTAACTCAACTAACACCTTCGGAGATACCTGTAGAGCATCTTTATAGTCACCCAGTTACATTGCGACGTTTGATACACACAAAGCATTCCTCTGGTGTCAGTGAGTTATATGATCTCATGGTCATAGGAATAAATACTTGACACGCAGAAAACAGTAGCAACAAAATGACACGATCAACATGCTACGTCTATTAGTTTGGGTCTAGTCCATCACGTGATTCTCCCAATGACGCGATCCAGTTATCAAGCAACAACACCTTGTTCATAATCAGAAGACACTGACTATCATCGATCAACTGGCTAGCCAACTAGAGGCATGCTAGGGACGGTGTTTTGTCTATGTATCCACACATGTAAATGAGTCTTCATTCAATACAATTATAGCATGGATAATAAACTATTATCTTGATACAGGAATTATAATAATAACTATACATTTATTATTGCCTCTAGGGCATAATTCCAACAGTCTCCCACTTGCACTAGAGTCAATAATCTAGCCCTCACATCACCATGTGAATTACATTGTAATAAATCTAACACCCATACAGTTCTGGTGTCGATCATGTTTTGGCCGTGGAAGAGGCTTAGTCAGCGGGTCTGCTACATTCAGATCCGGGTGCACTTTGCATATATTTACGTCCTCCTCCTCGACGTAGTCGCGGATGAGGTTGAAGCGTCGTTTGATGTGTCTGGTCTTCTTGTGAAACCTTGGTTCCTTTGCTAAGGCAATGGTACCAGTGTTGTCACAGAACAAGGTTATTGGATCCAGTGCACTTGGCACCACTCCAAGATCCGTCATGAACTGCTTCATCCAGACACCCTCCTTAGCCGCCTCCGAGGCAGCCATGTACTCCGCTTCACATGTAGAATCTGCTACGACGCTTTGCTTGGAACTGCACCAGCTTACTGCACCCCCATTAAGAATAAATACGTATCCGGTTTGCGACTTAGAGTCGTCCGGATCTGTGTCAAAGCTTGCATCGACGTAACCTTTTACGGCGAGCTCTTCGTCACCTCCATACACGAGAAACATCTCCTTAGTCCTTTTCAGGTACTTCAGGATATTCTTGACCGCCGTCCAGTGATCCACTCCTGGATTACTCTGGAACCTACCTGCCATACTTATGGCCAGGCTAACATCCGGTCTAGTGCACAGCATTGCATACATGATAGAGCCTATGGCTGAAGCATAGGGGACGGAGCGCATATGCTCTCTATCTTCATCAGTTGCTGGGCACTGAGTCTTACTCAATCTCGTACCTTGTAACACTGGCAAGAACCCTTTCTTGGACTGTTCCATTTTGAACCTCTTCAAAACTTTATCAAGGTATGTGCTTTGTGAAAGTCCTATCAGGCGTTTTGATCTATCCCTATAGATCTTAATGCCTAGAATGTAAGCAGCTTCTCCTAGGTCCTTCATAGAGAAACTTTTATTCAAGTAACCTTTTATGCTCTCCAAAAGCTCTACGTTGTTTCCAATCAGTAATATGTCATCCACATATAATATTAGAAACGCCACAGAGCTCCCACTCACTTTCTTGTAAATACAAGATTCTCCAACCACTTGTATAAACCCAAATGCTTTGATCACCTCATCAAAGCGTTTGTTCCAACTCCGAGATGCTTGCACCAGTCCATAAATGGATCGCTGGAGCTTGCACACCTTGTCAGCATTTTTAGGATCGACAAAACCTTCGGGTTGCATCATATACAACTCTTCCTTAAGGAAACCGTTAAGGAACGCCGTTTTGACATCCATCTGCCAGATTTCATAATCGAAAAATGCAGCTATTGCTAACATGATTCTGACAGACTTAAGCATCGCTACGGGAGAGAAAGTCTCATCGTAGTCAATTCCTGGAACTTGTGAAAAACCCTTTGCCACAAGTCGAGCTTTATAAACGGTCACATTACCGTCAGCGTCCGTCTTCTTCTTAAAGATCCATTTGTTCTGAATAGCCTTGCGGCCCTCAGGCAGCATCTCCAAAGTCCACACTTTGTTCTCATACATGGATCCTATCTCGGATTTCATGGCTTCTAGCCATTTGTTGGAATCTGGGCCCACCATTGCTTCTTCATAATTTGCAGGTTCATTGTTGTCTAACAACATGATTGATAAGACGGGATTACCGTACCACTCTAGAGCAGCGCGTGATCTCGTCGACCTGGGTGGTTCAACAGAAACTTGAACTGGAGTTTCATGATCATCATCATTAACTTCCTCCTCAACCGGCGTCGCAATGACAGAGGTTTCCCCTTGCCCTGCGCCACCATCCAGAGGGATGAGAGGTTCGACAACCTCGTCAAGTTCTATCTTCCTCCCACTCAATTCTCTCGAGAGAAACTCCTTCTCGAGAAAAGTTCCGTTCTTAGCAACAAACACTTTGCCCTCGGATTTGAGATAGAAGGTGTACCAACTGTCTCTTTTGGGTAACCTATGAAGACGCACTTTTCCGCTTTGGGTTCCAGCTTTTCAGGCTGAAGCTTTTTGACATAAGCATCACATCCCCAAACTTTAAGAAACGACAACTTTGGCCTTTTGCCATACCACAGTTCTTATGGTGTCGTCTCAACGGATTTCGATGGTGCCCTATTTAAAGTGAATGCAGCTGTTTCTAATGCATAACCCCAAAACGATAACGGCAAATCAGTAAGAGACATCATAGATCGCACCATTTATAAGAAATTACGATTACGACGTTCGGACACACCATTACGCTGTGGTGTTCCAGGCGGTGTTAACTGCGAAACAATTCCACATTGTCTTAAGTGAGTGCCAAACTCGAAACTCAGATATTCACCCCCACGATCAGACCGCGGGAACTTGATCTTCTTGTTACGATGATTTTCCACTTCACTCTGAAATTGCTTGAACTTTTCAAATGTTTCAGACTTGTGCTTCATCAAGTAGACATAACCATATCTACTTAGATCGTCAGTGAAGGTGAGAAAATAACGATATCCGCCGCGTGCCTCCACGCTCATTGGACCACACACATCGGTATGTATGATTTCCAACAAGTCACTTGCACGCTCCATTGTTCCGGAGAACGGAGTCTTAGTCATCTTGCCCATGAGGCATGGTTCGCACGTGTCAAGTGAATCAAAGTCAAGTGACTCCAAAAGTCCATCAGCATGGAGTTTCTTCATGCGCTTTACACCAATATGACCCAAGCGGCAGTGCCCCAAAAATATGGCGCTATCATTGTTTACTCTAACTCTTTTGGTCTCAATGTTATGTATATGTGTATCTCTATCAAGATTCAATATGAACAATCCTCTCACATTCGGTGCATGACCATAAAAGATGTTACTCATAGAAATAGAACAACCATTATTCTCAGACTTAAAAGAGTAACCGTCTCGCAATAAACAAGATCCAGATATAATGTTCATGCTCAACGCAGGCACTAAATAACAATGATTTAAGTTCATCACTAATCCCGATGGTAGCTGAAGTGACACTGTGCCGACGGCGATTGCATCAACCTTGGAACCGTTTCCTACGCGCATCGTCACTTCGTCTTTCGCCAGCCTTCGTCTATTCCGCAGTTCCTGCTTCGAGTTGCAAATGTGAGCAACAGAACCGGTATCGAATACCCAGGCACTACCACGAGAGCCGGTTAAGTACACATCAATAACATGTATATCAAATATACCTGATTTTTCTTTGCCCGCCTTCTTATCTGCCAGATACTTGGGGCAATTGCGCTTCCAGTGACCCATACCCTTGCAATAGAAGCACTCTGTTTCAGGCTTAGGTCCAGCCTTGGGTTTCTTCGGCGGATTGGCAACAGGCTTGCCGCTCTTCTTCGAATTGCCCTTCTTGCCTTTGCCGTTTCTCTTGAAACTAGTGGTCTTGCTGACCATCAACACTTGATGCTCTTTACGGAGTTCAGACTCTACGACTTTCAGCATCGCAAACAACTCGCCGGGAGACTTGTTCATCCCTTGCATGTTGTAGTTCAACACAAAGCCTTTATAGCTTGGCGGCAGTGATTGAAGGATTATGTCAGTGATAGCTTCTTGCGGGAGTTCAATCCCCAGTTCAGCTAGACGGTTTGAGTACCCAGACATTTTGAGCACATGTTCACTGACAGACGAGTTTTCCTCCATCTTGCAAGCATAGAATTTATCGGAGGTCTCATACCTCTCGATCCGGGCGTTCTTCTGAAAGATAAACTTCAACTCCTGGAACATCTCAAATGCTCCATGACGCTCAAAGCGACGTTGAAGTCCCGGTTCTAAGCCGTACAAGACTGCACATTGAACTATTGAGTAGTCCTCCTTACGTGCTAACCAAGCGTTCTTAACATCCTGATCAGCCGTAGCGGGTGGTTCATTTCCTAGCGCAGCATTAGGGACATAATCCTTCTTTCCAGCTTGCAAGATTAGCTTAAGATTACGAGCCCAGTCTACAAAGTTGCTTCCATCATCTTTCAACTTAGCTTTCTCTAGGAACGTATTAAAATTCAGGATGACACTTGCGTGAGCCATGATCTACAACACAAATACATTCAAAGTGGACTTAGACTATGTTCAAGATAATTAGAGTTCAACTTAATCAAATTATATGCTAAACTCCCACTCAAAAAGTACATCTCTCTAGTCATTTGAGTGGTTCATGATCCACTTACACTATCCCAAGTCCGATCATCACGTGAGTCGAGAGTAGTTTCAGTGGTAAGCATCCCTATTCTAATCATATCAGCTATATGATTCATGATCGACCTTTCGGTCTCATGTGTTCCGAGGCCATGTCTGCACATGCTAGGCTCGTCAAGCTTAACCCGAGTGTTCCGCGTGCGCAACTGTTTTGCACCCGTTGTATGTGAACGTTGAGTCTATCACACCCGATCATCACGTGGTGTCTCGAAACGAAAAACTGTAGCAACGGTGCACAGTCGGGGAGAACACAATTTCGTCTTGAAATTTTAGTGAGAGATCACCTTATAATGCTACCGTCGTTCTAAGCAAAATAAGGTGCATAAAAGGATTAACATCACATGCAATTCATAAGTGACATGATATGGCCATCATCACGTGCTTCTTGATCTCCATCACCAAAGCACCGGCACGATCTTCTTGTCACCGGCGCCACACCATGATCATCCATCAACGTGTTGCCATCGGGGTTGTCGTGCTACTTATGCTATTACTACTAAAGCTACATCCTAGCAAAATAGTAAATGCATATGTTAGTATAAAGACAACCCTATGGCTCCTGCCGGTTGCCGTACCATCGACGTGCAAGTCGATATTTCTATTACAACATGATCATCTCATACATCCAATATATCACATCACATCATTGGCCATATCACATCACAATCATACCCTGCAAAAACAAGTTAGACGTCCTCTAATTTTGTTGTTGCATGTTTTTACGTGGTGACCAAGGGTATCTAGTAGGATCGCATCTTACTTACGCAAACACCACAACGGAGATATATGAGTTGCTATTTAACCTCATCCAAGGACCTCCTCGGTCAAATCCGATTCAACTAAAGTTGGAGAAACCGTCACTTGCCAGTCATCTTTGAGCAAATGGGGTTACTCGTAACGATGAAACCAGTCTCTCGTAAGCGTACGAGTAATGTCGGTCCAAGCCGCTTCAATCCAACAATACCGTGGAATCAAGAAAAGACTAAGGAGGGTAGCAAAACGCACATCACCGCCCACAAAACCTTTTGTGTTCTACTCGAGAAGACATCTACGCACGAACCTAGCTCATGATGCCACTGTTGGGGAACGTCGCATGGGAAACAAAAATTTTCCTACGCGCACGAAGACCTATCATGGTGATGTCCATCTACGAGAGGGGATGAGTGATCTACGTACCCTTGTAGATCGTACAGCAGAAGCATTACAGAATGCGGTTGATGTAGTGGAACGTCCTCACGTCCCTAGATCCGCCCCGCGAACAATCCCGCGATCAGTCCCACGATCTAGTACCGAACGGACGGCACCTCCGCGTTCAGCACACGTACAGCTCGATGATGATCTCGGCCTTCTTGATCCAGCAAGAGAGACGGAGAGGTAGAAGAGTTCTCCGGCAGCGTGACGGCGCTCCGGAGGTTGGTGATGATCTTGTCTCAGCAGGGCTCCGCCCGAGCTCCGCAGAAACACGATCTAGAGGAAAAACTATGGAGGTATGTGGTCGGGCAGCCGTGAGAAAGTCGTCTCAAATCTGCCCTAAAAGCCCCATATATATAGGAGGAGGGAGGGGGACCTTGCCTTGGGGTCCAAGGGATCCCCAAGGGGTCGGCCGAGCCAGGGGGGAGGACTCTCCCCCCCCCCAAATCGAGTCCTACTTGGTTTGGTGGGAGGGAGTCCTTCCCCCTTCCCACTTCTTCCTTTTTTCTTTTTTTTTCCTTTCCTTTGATTTTTTCTCTCTTGGCGCATAGGAGATTGGTGGGCTGTCCCACCAGCCCACTAAGGGCTGGTGTGACCCCCCCAAATGCCTATGGGCTTCCCCGGAGTGGGTTGCCCCCCTCCGGTGAACTCCCGGAACCCATTCGTCATTCCCGGTACATTCCCGGTAACTCCGAAACCCTTCCGGTAATCAAATGAGGTCATCCTATATATCAATCTTCGTTTCCGGACTATTCCGGAAACCCTCGTGACGTCTGTGATCTCATCCGGGACTCCGAACAACATTCGGTAACCAACCATATAACTCAAATACGCATAAAACAACGTCGAACCTTAAGTGTGCAGACCCTGCGGGTTCGAGAACTATGTAGACATGACCCGAGAGACTCCTCGGTCAATATCCAACAGCGGGACCTGGATGCCCATATTGGATCCTACATATTCTACGAAGATCTTATCATTTGAACCTCAGTGCCAAGGATTCGTATAATCCCGTATGTCATTCCCTTTGTCCTTCGGTATGTTACTTGCCCGAGATTCGATCGTCAGTATCCGTATACCTATTTCAACCTCGTTTACCGGCAAGTCTCTTTACTCGTTCCGTAATACAAGATCCCGCAACTTACACTAAGTTACATTGCTTGCAAGGCTTGTGTGTGATGTTGTATTACCGAGTGGGCCCCGAGATACCTCTCTGTCACATGGAGTGACAAATCCCAGTCTTGATCCATACTAACTCAACTAACACCTTCGGAGATACCTGTAGAGCATCTTTATAGTCACCCAGTTACGTTGCGACGTTTGATACACACAAAGCATTCCTCCGGTGTCAGTGAGTTATATGATCTCATGGTCATAGGAATAAATACTTGACACGCAGAAAACAGTAGCAACAAAATGACACGATCAACATGCTACGTCTATTAGTTTGGGTCTAGTCCATCACGTGATTCTCCCAATGACGCGATCCAGTTATCAAGCAACAACACCTTGTTCATAATCAGAAGACACTGACTATCATCGATCAACTGGCTAGCCAACTAGAGACATGCTAGGGACGGTGTTTTGTCTATGTATCCACACATGTAAATGAGTCTTCATTCAATACAATTATAGCATGGATAATAAACTATTATCTTGATACATGAATTATAATAATAACTATACATATATTATTGCCTCTAGGGCATAATTCCAACAGATTTGTGGTCGGGCTGCCGTGGCAAAGTTGTCTCAAATCAGCCCTAAAACCCCACTATATATAGGAGGAGGAGGGGGGAGCCTTGCCTTGGGGTCCAAGGACTCCCAAGGGGTCGGCCGAACCTAAGGGGGGAGGTCTCCCCCTCCCAAACCGAGTCCTACTTGGTTTGGAAGGTGGAGTCCTTCTTCCCTTTCCCACCTCCTTCTTTTTTTTTCTCTTTGATTTTTCTTCCAATGCACATAGGGCTCTTTTGGGCTGTCCACGAGCCCACTAAGGGCTGGTGCGGCACCCCCAATGCATATGGGCTTCCCCGGGGTGGGTCCCCCCCCCCCCCCCGGTGAACTCCCGGAACCCATTTGTCATTCCCGGTACATTCCCGGTAACTCCGAAAACCTTCCGGTAATCAAATGAGGTCATCCTATATATCAATCTTCGTTTCCGGACCATTCCGGAAACCCTCATGACGTCCATGATCTCATCCGGGACTCTGAACAACATTCGGTAACCAACCATATAACTCAAATACGCATAAAACAACGTCGAACCTTAAGTGTGCAAACCCTGCGGGTTCGAGAACTATGTAGACATGACCCGAGAGACTCCTCGATCAATATCCAATAGAGGGACCTGGATGCCCATATTGGATCCTACATATTCTATGAAGATCTTATCATTTGAACCTCAGTGCTAAGGATTCATATAATCCCGTATGTCATTCCCTTTGTCCTTCGGTATGTTACTTGCCCGAGATTCGATCGTCAGTATCCGCATACCTATTTCAATCTCGTTTACCGGTAAGTCTCTTTACTCGTTCCGTAATACAAGATCCCGTAACTTACACTAAGTCACATTGCTTGCAAGGCTTGTGTGTGATGTTGTATTACCGAGTGGGCCCCGAGATACCTCTCCGTCACACGGAGTGACAAATCCCAGTCTCGATCCATACTAACTCAACGAACACCTTCGGAGATACCTGTAGAGCATCTTTATAGTCACCCAGTTACGTTGCGACGTTTGATACACACAAAGCATTCCTCCGGTGTCCGTGAGTTATATGATATCATGGTCATAGGAACAAATACTTGACACGCAGAAAACAGTAGCAACAAAATGACACGATCAACATGCTATGTATATTAGTTTGGGTCTAGTCCATCACATGATTCTCCTAATGATGTGATCCCGTTATCATGTGACAACACTTGCCTATGGCCAGGAAACCTTGACCATCTTTGATCAACGAGCTAGTCAACTAGAGGCTTACTTGGGACAGTGTTTTGTCTATGTATCCACAGAAGTATTGTGTTTCCAATCAATACAATTATAGCATCGATAATAAACGATTATCATGAACTAAGAAATATAATAATAACTAATTTATTATTGCCTCTAGGGCATATTTCCAACAATGAATGTATATGTATACAATATAGAGCTATCTCCAATATTTTTCACATATTACAAGTGATTGTCGAACTTCATATGTGGAGCTATCACCGGCTTCTCCATCAGTGGAGCTATCACCTTCTCCGTCATTGGACCTATCTCCTGCCCCATCGGCTTCATGTTCGTGTCGCTCGACCTCCATTCCAATGTCCTGGTTTAGATATAACGACGGAGATTCAGCTGGTTCAACATCGGGGCCGTCTTTGTTTATATCTTCCAGAAGTTCTTCCTCTTCGAGGTTCCTGATATGTGGATCCATAGTTCTGCAAAAAACGGATTCTCTTAACCTTTGTACCAAAAACCAAAGTAGGAGTACTTTCCAATTTGAGACTCCTAGATTTCTGCATAGTATTCAAAGTAGGAGTACTTTTCCAATTTGAGCATTCAATAAGCAAAACCAAATCGTAAAATAAAGTAGTATTCAAATTTGCATGCATTCAATTATAAGCTAATACATCATCACTTTTGTCCGTACATCGTCGAATATTATCATTAATAGTCCTCGAATACTATCATACATATAGCATCACTAATACATCTAGAACCGTAGCGCCCGACGGGTATCGGCGCGGGCGGTGGACACCCAAAGAGAAGGAACCATCACAGGATCATAGCTCCAGTGAGATCCCCGAAAAACCTGCTAGGTATGCTCGAACCTGCCCTCCAACGCAACCATGTAGCGACGGACGTGCTCATCCTCCTCGCTGACACGGTGACGTACCACCTCCGCGGTGTCCGGAAGCCTCGGCACCCTCACTGGCCCACGCGACCGCCACCAAACAAGGATCGGGTCAACGACGGGCTGGCTCCTCACCAACCTACGCCCCCCGGAAGGTAGCACCTCCCAATACCAGCCGGGCGGAGCCCAGTCCCGGACAGGGCCCCTCTGATCAAGCAGGTGTCCTCCGCCGAGTCGACGACGAGGATGCGGGATAGGCATCGTAAAATGAACTAAAAAATAAACTAGTTCTATTAATTTTCTTGCTAAAAATAAACTATTAACACTTAAGCATATATACAATAGCAAAATTAAACTATTAACACTTATTTTCATTTTTCTTCTCCTCCTCTTCTTTTCTTCTCTTCTCCTCCTCTTCTTTTCTTCTTTTCTTATACACTATACACTATATACACTATAGCAAAATTCCTCCTCTCCTTATACACTATACACTATACACTTAAGCATATACACCATACAATATACACTTTTTCTTCTTTTCTTCTCCTCCTCTTCTTATTTTCATTTTTCCTAATCTTATTTTCTTATTTTTGTTTATATTTCTTCTTCTTGTAACCCTAACCTAATTCTAAATATTACTAACCCTAATAATCTAGCACAAACCTAATAACAATAGGAATTAAATGACAAAAAAATCTTTTCTTTTTCTTCTTTTCTTCTCCTTTTTCTTCTTTTGTTCTCCTTTTTCTTCCTTTCTTCTCCTTTTTCTTCTTCTTTTCTCCTTTTTCATCTTTTCTTCTATACTGGCCGGAGTGTTGGGGAGGAGGGGGCGGGGGGCTTACTGGCCGGAGTGTTGGCGAGGAGGACGGCGCGAAGGCGAGGAGGACGGCGCGGCGGCGAGGAGGACGGCGCGACGGCTAGGAGGACGGCGCAGCGGCGAGGAGGACGGCCGACGGCGAGCAGGACGGCGGGCAGCCTGACGGCGTCGGTTACGTTCGTCGCTGTGCCGCGCCGGGCAGGAGAACGAGAGGAAGAAGAAGAGTAATGGACGAATTGGGTTGGAAATTTTCGAAGTCCCGCTTATATAGGTGGATCTATAGTCCCGATGCGTGGCTCGAGCCGGGACTAAAGACCCCCTTTAGTCCCGGGTGGAGCCATGACCCGGGACTAAAGGCCTCTTTTCGGGCAGACCAGGAGGCGGGAAGCAGGGGGTCTTTAGTCCCGGCGCGTGGCTCCAGCCGGGACTAAAGGGGGTCTTTAGTCCCGGGGCGTGGCTCCAACCGGGACTAAAGCCCCTCCTCGGCTGTAAGATAAGTTTAGTCCCACCTCGCCCAGCGAGGGGGACTAACACTTGTTTATAAGCCCCGTCACAGCTTCTCCATCGAGCTGTTGGAAATATGCCCTAGAGGCAATAATAAAATGGTTATTATCATATTTCCTTGTTCATGATAATCGTCTATTGTTCATGCTATAATTGTATTAACAGGAAACAGTAATACATGTGTGAATAAATAGATCACAATGTGTCCCTAGCAAGCCTCTAGTTGGCTAGCTCGTTAGTCAATAGATGATCATGGTTTCCTGATCATGGGCATTAGATGTCATTGATAACGGGATCACATCATTGGGAGAATGATGTGATGGACAAGACCCAATCCTAAGCCTAGCACTAGATCGTATTGTTCGTATGCTAAAGCTTTTCTAATGTCAAGTATCTTTTCCTTCGACCGTGAGATTGTGCAACTCCCGGATACCGTAGGAGTGCTTTGGGTGTATCAAACGTCACAACGTAACTGGGTGACTATAAAGGTGCACTACGGGTACCTCCGAAAGTGTCTGTTGGGTTGGTACGAATCGAGATCGGGATTTGTCACTCCGTGTGATGGAGAGGTATCTCTGGGCCCACTCGGTAGAACATCATCATGAGCTCAATGTGACTAAGGATTTAGTCACACGATGACGTGCTACGGAACGAGTAAAGAGACTTACCGGTAACGAGATTGAACAAGGTATAGGTATACCGACGATCGAATCTCGGGCAAGTTCTATACCGACAGACAAAGGGAATCGTATACGGGATTGATTGAATCCTTGACATCATGGTTCATCCGATGAGATCATCGTGGAGCTAGTGGGAGCCACCATGGGTATCCAGACTCCGCTGATGGTTATTGGCCAGAGAGGTGTCTCGGTCATGTCTGCCTGTCTCCCGAACCCGTAGGGTCTACACACTTAAGGTTCGATGATGCTAGGGTTATAGGGAATTGTTGTACGAGGTTACCGAAAGTTGTTCGGAGTCCCGGATGAGATCCTGAACGTCACGAGGAGATCCGGAATGGTCCGGAGATAAAGATTGATATATAGGACGGATGGTTTTGGACACCGGAAGTGTTTCGGGCGTCACCGGTAACGTACCGGGACCACCGGGACCACCGGAGGTGGTCCCGGGGGACCACCGAAGGGGGGCAACGACCCCGGGAGGCTAGATGGGCTAAGTGGGGAAGGGAACCAGCCCCTAAGTGGGCTGGTGCGCCCCCCACCCAGCCCATGCGCACCAGAGAAAGGGGGGAAGGGGGAACCCTAGCATAGGTGGGCCTAAGGCCCACCAGAGGGGTGCGCCACCCCTCCTCCCTGCCCTGGCCGCCGCCCCCTCTCCCATCTGGGGCTGCCGCACCCCTTGGGGGTGGGAACCCTAAGGGTTGCGCCCCTCCCTCTCCCCCTATATATAGTTGAGGATTCGGGGCTGTTTGGGACACCGTTTCATCTCTCTCTCGGCGCAGCCCTGCTCCTCTCCCTCCTCCTCTCTGCCGGCACTTGGCGAAGCCCTGCCAGGAGACCTCGTCTCTCCACCGATACCACGCCGTCGTGTTGCTGGACTTCTTCCCCAACCTCTCCCTCCTCCTTGCTGGATCAAGGTGCGGGAGACGTCACCGGGCTGCACGTGTGTTGAACGCGGAGGTGCCGTTATTCGGCACTAGATCGGAATCACTGCGAGTACGACTCCATCAACCGCGTTCTAACAACGCTTCCGCTTAGCGATCTTCAAAGGTACGAAGATGCTCTTACCCTTCTCTCGTTGCTGGTCTCTCCATAGGAAGATCTGAACATGCGTAGGAATTTTTTTGAATTTATGCTACGTTACCCAACACGAGCTCCTCTCTAAAGCAGGCTTACGGGCCTAAACTCACTAAAAATTGTAACTATATTTGAAATTATAGGGAAAATTGAATCTAAATTCAAATGAGAATTTAGATTGAATTTTCTCTATGATTTCGAATATAGTTTCAATTTTTTTATTTTCATAATTAATAATTTTGACTATCCAAACTATTATCTATTTTGTTATTTTCAATTAAAAACTATGTTTATTAAAAATTCTTTTTGCATATTTGAGAATTTGACAAAACTATGATAATGAAAAGTGTTTGAAATTGAATAAATAATTCAAAACTATTTTTTATTTTCATAATTAATAATTTTGACTATCCAAACTATTATCTATTTTGTTATTTTCAATTAAAAACTATGTTTATTAAAAATTCTTTTTGCATATTTGAGAATTTGACAAAACTATGATAATGAAAAGTGTTTGAAATTGAATAAATAATTCAAAACTATTTTATATTTTCATAATTAATAATTTTGACTATCCAAACTATTATCTATTTTGTTATTTTCAATTAAAAACTATGTTTATTAAAAATTCTTTTTGCATATTTGAGAATTTGACAAAACTATGATAATGAAAAGTGTTTCAAATTGAATAAATAATGCAAAAATATTTTTTATTTTCATAATTAATAATTTTGACTATACAAACTATTATCTATTTTGTTATTCTGACTTCATTTGGTATATTTCGTGCATTTACTTATTTTTTTTGAGCTAGTTGACCCTGAAATTGAAAAGCACTACAAATGAACTCTGAAAATGTTGAAAGTTGGCATGCTATCATAATTTCACCCACATAGCATGTGTTAAAAAGTTGAGAGGGCTACGACAAAAACTGGATGCACTTCGTGTACAAAACTGACAATCTCTCTCGAAGTAGCAAGGTTTCGAACGAGAACTCATCTCTTACAAAGGGATTTCATTTTTTTAACTTATTTGAACTCCATACTTTTTGTGTGTTCAAAATGCACCATTCAAAGGCACATCACAAAATTTCAACAATTTATGACTTCATTTGGTATATTTCTTGGATTTACTTATTTTTTTTGAGCTAGTTGACCCTGAAATTGAAAAGCACTACAAATGAACTCTGAAAATGTTGAAAGTTGGCATGCTATCATCATTTCACCCACATAGCATGTGTTAAAAAGTTGAGAGGGCTACGAAAAAAAGTGGATGCACTTCGTGTACAAAACGGAGAATCTCTCTCGAAGTAGGAGGGTTTCGAACGAGAACTCATCTCTTACAAAGGGATTTCATTTTTGTGAACTTATTTGAACTCCATACTTTTTGTGTGTTCAAAATGCACCATTCAAAGGCACAGCACAAAATTTCAACAATTTCTGACTTCATTTGGTATATTTCGTGGATTTACTTTTTTTTTGAGCTAGTTGACCCTGAAATTGAAAAGCACTACAAATGAACTCTGAAAATGTTGAAAGTTGGCATGCTATCATCATTTCACCCACATAGAATGTGTTAAAAAGTTGAGAGGGCTACGACAAAAACTGGATGCACTTCGTGTACAAAACGGACAATCTCTCTCGAAGTATCAGGGTTTCGAACGAGAAATCATCTCTTACAAAGGGATTTCATTTTTGTGAACTTATTTGAACTCCATACTTTTTGTGTGTTCAAAATGCACCATTCAAAGGCACAGCATAAAATTTCAACAATTTATGACTTCATTTGGTATATTTCGTGGATTTACTTTTTTTTTTGAGCTAGTTGACCCTGAAATTGAAAAGCACTACAAATGAACTCTGAAAATGTTGAAAGTTGGCATGCTATCATCATTTCACCCACATATCATGTGTTAAAAAGTTGAGAGGGCTACGACAAAAACTGGATGCACTTCGTGTACAAAACTGACAATCTCTCTCGAAGTAGCAGGGTTTCGAACGAGAACTCATCTCTTACAAAGGGATTTCAATTTTTTTTAACTTATTTGAACTCCATACTTTTTGTGTGTTCAAAATGCACCATTCAAAGGCACATCACAAAATTTCAACAATTTTTGACTTCATTTGGTATATTTCTTGCATTTACTTTTTTTTGAGCTAGTTGACCCTGAAATTGGAAAGCACTACAAATGAACTCTGAAAATGTTGAAAGTTGGCATGCTATCATTATTTCACCCACACAGCATGTGTTAAAAAGTTGAGAGGGCTAAGACAAAAACTGGATGCACTTAGTGTACAAAACTGACAATCTCTCTCGAAGTAGCAGGGTTTCGAACGAGAACTCATCTCTTACAAAGGGATTTCATTTTTTTTACTTATTTGAACTCCATACTTTTTGTGTGTTCAAAATGCACCATTCAAAGGCACATCACAAAGGGATTTCTTCTTCTCTCATATATGGTGGACACTAGCTCACCTGATTTTTCAACCGTCGATGATGGTTGCTACTCCTACTTCCCCTAGTGCATAACCAATATCTACCACAAGGAGAAGAAGGAGAAGTGATTGTTTTAATCAAAAACAGATCTGTTACAATAGGGATTTCATTTTTTGAACTTATTTGAACTGAAGACTTTTTGTATATATATGTGGTCGAAATGCATGATACCATGAAGTTAGAAAGGGCTAAACCATTCAAAAGTAGCAAATGAAGTTAGAAAGGGCTAAACCATTCAAATTTGGAAACTATAATGGCACAAACAGAAACTAGACATATATAAATTGGTCCAAGAAGTACATGATACTAGTCCAAACAGTACATAATAATAGCTACAATAGATATATATATACAAGTGTTCGACGTGAAGAACACTACTCGTCTGAATCATCTGAATCAGAATGTCCACCTTCCTCGAGGTGACGCTGGCCATAGTGGATGACTCGAATCTTGCGGTACAACTCGTATGAAACATATGCATCTTTTGCTGCATACTCAATGTTGATATCATCAAGTGGGCCCTTCTCCCAAAGTCTGTGCTGAGACCTTGGGAAACTGGTCTTCATATCAGCATATGAATCGTCAATCAAGGCAACTGCCATACGAGCCATCGAAGTCCTGTCATGTTGAAGCTTGAATATCGTTTGGAGATCAACGAGGCAACCAGCTGGTATCTCAATACCGAAGTTGTGCCTCATCTTCAGCCTGTCGTTCCTTATGTCAACGGAAGCAAAAGTGACGCCGCTGCGAAGGAACTCCATGAGTCCTGGACAATGCTTGTCACTCCTACAACAGAAACAAATTAAAATGGACCAAATGTTACATACTGCTGCAATAAGGAAACATGTTTCACTACAACTAAAGAGAAACTTATCTTTAGGATTCATATAGAACATATGCAATGGAACCTAGAGAGATCACTACAACTATTTGAAGCGAACCAACTATGATTCCAATGGAACATATTAAACACTAGTTCATTCTAATACGATTTTTCAGATTATGGAACACTATTCTAATCAGATTGTGTTCCCCTTCAACTAATCAAAATTGTTTCACTACAACTATTTGAAGCGAACCAACTATGATTCCAATGGAACATATTAAACACTAGTTCATTCTAATACGATTTTTCAGATTATGGAAAACTATTCCAATTAGATTGTGCTCCCCTTCAACTAATCAAAATTGTTTCACTACAACTATTTGAAGGGAACCAACTATGATAGAAACAAATAAACTTATACGTGGAATTCACTATGATAGATTATGGACATTATGCATAATATGCAAACAAAAGAAAGCTTGTTAACTAGTAAATCCAAACTACAAACTAAGTCTTATCGGATTGACAAAATTCGATCCAATGTGAATTATAAATGAACACAAATAAATCAATTCCTACTAAATATAATATTAAGTATAATCAGACTCTAGCTACACTACTAAATCAACACAAAAGAGTAGCATGTCCTATTCAACACTAAAACATATTGAACACTAAAAAATTGTACACTAACAAATTAATTTCTACTAAATATAATCGGATACTACACTACTAAAACTAATTCCACACATACTACACTACTAAATCAAATGTACAAATACACGAAATCTACTACGCTACTTAATCAGATACACAAATACACAAAATCCATGTGAACGTGGGAGTAGTGACCCTAGGGGAGGGATTATCTTGGATCAAAGAAAGCCTCAAAACTTACTTCGCCCATTGGAAGATCAAGACATGGCTTGCGAAGCATATTTGGATGACGGCAACACCACGTTGATCGGCCGTGTACTCCAGATCAAGCCCGAAGAACTTCTCATGATCCGGTGCGTGGTTAAACCATCGTTCCTTCAACTGTTGAAGGAAAAATGGCACCTCCGTGCGCAGGTTCGTGTACACGACACGGAGCTTCGTCGCGCCATGCGCGACCACCTCACGAAAGATAGTTGGCATGGTGGAAGAAGAGAAGGGAAGAAGAGAGGAGAAGAACAGAGAGGGCGACGCGAGAGAGAAGAAGAACAGAGAGGGCGACGCAAGAGAGAAGAAGAACAGAGAAATGGCGACTGTACGCTTCGGTTCGTGTTTTTCATCGCCCGAAACGACGCGGGATGCAAACCGTTCGGGCCTTTAGTCCCGGGTTGAGCCACCAACCAGGACTAAAGAGGTATACCAAACGGTTGCCACCACTACAGCAGGCCACGTGTTAGGCTTTTAGTCCCGGGTTCAACCACCAACCGGGACTAAAGAGGTATGCCAAACGGTTGCCACCACTTCGGCAGGCCACGTGTTAGGCTTTTAGTCTCGGGTTCAACCACCAACCGGGACTAAAGAGGTATGCCAACGGTCGCCCCACTACGGCAGGCCACGTGTTAGTCCTTTAGTCCTGGGTTGAGCCACCAACCGGGACTAAAGAGGTATACCAACGGTTGCCACCAACACGGCAGGCCACGTGTTAGTCCTTTAGTCCCGGGTTGAGCCACCAACCGGGACTAAAGGGGGATACGAACGGTTGCCACCACCACTGCCCGCCACGTAGCCCTTTAGTCCCGGTTTGGGACACGAACCGGGACTAAAGCCTCGAGGGAGGCATTGAGAATTGGGGCGACGTGGCCGGACCTTTAGTCCCGGACCGGCCCAGAGGCACTCCGGGACTAAATGGTCCAGGCCAAAGGCCCGTTTTCTACTAGTGACTGGAGTCTTCTCGTTCTATGACCGTCGACGACGTAAGCTAAAACCAACCACATTGACTGGTGGCGGCAAAAGCTACAACCGACGTCATCTCGTTCTATGACCGTCGACGGCGGAAGCTAAAACAAACCACATCGACTATCATATTTATTTTACTGGAACTAGCTAGCGGTGGCAAAGCTGCGACTTGTGACGTAATTTGTTGGAACTAGCAACATCGAGAGTTGGCACCGACGACAGAAGACACGACGGGTATGACCATTTGCTATAACTAGCCACATCGATTGTCGGGATCGACGGCGTCGGATGCTGGAATCAACGAGATCGTTTTGCCGATGGACCGACGCCGGGTCCTGGATGAGGCAGCACCATTTGTTGCCATCGGTGTTGCCGGATGCTGCAACTGGCCACTGCAGTGTGTACAAGCGCCGACGACGGGGGTGGATGATGTGACGATGAATGACTATTCGGAAGCTTGGTCTGCGATGCCTCGACACCTGCGAGGTTACGACGAGGATTCGTGTCGGAACCGACGGGGAGCGGGTGCTACAAAGCTCCACGGACGGACCGATGGAGAGCGGCGACGCTTCGAGCTCAGCTGCCTCGCGCATGTCCATGGTGGGGTCCGGCTATGCTCACCGCAGCCTTTGTTTCCCATACGTGGTATCCTGATTTTTAAGAGAGAGGGAAAAAAAAATGGACGGAGCAATGGGAGCTGATCTGACGGTTCGTAGGAGTCGGATCGTACGACACGGATTGCGACCGATCGAGGCCGGCGCCGGTCGACCGGCGCAAGGCACTGGCCTAAACGAAAACGCACGTGCTTCTCGCAGTGGACTAGTGGAGGGACCGAGGGAGGGGGAAAAAATGGCGTCGGTGAACCGTTTGACCTCTCGATCTATCGATCCTCCTCACTTTTCCTATTTCCACTCCACCCACGCGGTTCGGGCGCGCTCCAACTCCCAGCTCCACACACTCCAGATCCATCGGAGACGGCGCGCCGCAGCTCCTCCGCCGGCGGCAGCCCTCCCTCCCCCACCGCCGCGGCCCGCCTTGAATCGCCTTTCACCAGCCTCCACTCCTCCGCCGCGCTCCCCGACCACCGGACGCTGTGTGGCCTCCTCTGCCTCCCCGACCACCTCGCATCTCGGCTGAATCACAGTAGGTTAGTGAAGAAAATCGCTTTTTTCTTTGATTGGTATTACTAGTATTTAGCTGTGATGCGCTGCTGCTGGACTTGTGGATGGTCTGTAGGACCGATGATGTGCCAGGGGTGCTCATTGGGGGTTTCGGGGCTGGGGATTTGGCGTTTCGGGGATCAGATCTCCGCGCGATCTGGTCCGGCTCTGGTGGTTGGTGGCGAATGCCGCAGGTTTTCAGTGAAGATCTCGCGAGTTCACATCTGATCTGTGCGAAAGCTGGATTTTTTTTTCTGATTGAGATCTGATCCTGCTTCCTCAAATCTCTTTCATCAGTGCAAATGTGTCGGCATTGCGTGTTCCTCTGTGGACCGCACGGGTACTTGGTTTCATTTATTGGGACCGGCGGTTTAGTTTGTTCTTGCTTGCAGTTCAGTTGTGCGTCCAAGCTTGGTTATGTCGTGCCTGAGGAGAACACTCCGCATTACGATTTGGTACAAGGATATGTGTAAGATCAAGTTCAGTCCGTGTAAAATATACTAGGTCTCGATGGGCCTGTTCAATCATCTAGATTAGCATGTTTCCTTCAAAGTTCTGACTGTGTTGGAATGCTTTCTTTCTTTCTTTCTCTTGGAATGTAAAGGTTGTGACAGGTGTAAACCATGTGTCCTGCTAATTGCAGTTTACACTTAAAGAATAGTTGATGATAGTTTAGGATTCTGAATCTTTTTCTCAAATTGCATAATGGTAACTGTAATATTCATGCCTTGATTCATCTATGATCTGACTGAGCGATGTTGGTTTTTCCGTCTCCATTGAGCAGGTCCCTCGAGTTAATGTGCACCGTATAGTGATTTGTCTCTGTTAAATTGCTTATGAGATCAGTAAACTGCTATGGATATATGGAGCGCAGCTGAAGAAGCCCATATTGTTTCATACCAGTGAATGATCAATATTTTGTCTGTTTCAGATCTTAGTACCCCTAGAGATGGAAGGAAGAAAGACAGGTTTATGGTAAACCCTGGTAAATATTCGTGGGAGGTCAACAAGTGGCGCCCTGATTAAGACTGCTACAACACTTTGTGGTTCGTCTCTGATTAGTGATGGCGAGAATGAAGATCCCAAAGCGTTATGTCATAGTATTGCTGACATTCATCTGCACAAACGTTTGTTATATTGAGCGTGTGGGTTTCTCGATCGCCTACACCGTAGCAGCTGATGCAATCAATGTGAATCAAGCAAACAAGGGCCTGATACTCTCCATGTTCTATTATGGTTATGTTCTGTCGCAAATTCCTGGTGGATGGGCAGCTCAGAGATTGGGAGGGAGACGTGTTCTGCTGCTGTCATTCCTGTTGTGGTCTTTGATATGCGGTCTAATTCCACTGGACCCCAACAGAGCAGCCATTCTGGTCCTTTCTCGCCTTTTTGTTGGTGTAGCACAAGGTTTCATATTTCCTGCCATTCACACAGTCCTGGCACAATGGGTGCCACCGCAGGAGCGCTCTCGCTCAGTGTCATTAACAACCTCAGGGATGTACCTTGGGGCAGCTTGTGGCATGTTGTTTTTTCCAAGTCTTGTAAAGCACATGGGACCCCAATCTGTATGTTTGGTTGAAGCAGTACTTGGAGTGGCATGGTCTGTAATATGGTTGAAGTTCTCAAGTGAGCCACCTCGCACCGACCTTCCAAAAGTGGCAATGCCAAAAGTAGCATCTCGGGAGAAGATTAAGGCGCAATCAGTGGGGGTTGTTGCACCTCGAACTGTAAAGATACCATGGCGAAGGATTATCTTCAGTCTACCTGTTTGGGCAATTGTCGTGAACAACTTCACCTTCCACTATGCCTTGTATGTTATCATGAACTGGCTGCCTACCTACTTCGAACTAGCCCTTAAGCTTAGCCTCCAGGATATGGGATCGTCAAAGATGCTTCCCTATTTCAACATGTTTATATTCTCCAACATTGGTGGAGTGGTTGCTGATCACTTGATAACAAAAAGGATCTTATCAGTTACCAAGACAAGGAAGCTCCTTAACACCATTGGGTTTGTTGTCTCAGCTGTTGCACTCATGGCCCTTCCTTCATTCGGGACGCCCTCAGGGACTGTGATCTGTTCGTCGGTATCCCTTGGTTTTCTTGCTCTAGGAAGAGCAGGGTTTGCTGTGAATCACATGGATGTTGCTCCAAAGTTCGCCGGCATAGTGATGGGGGTTTCAAATACGGCTGGGACATTGGCCGGGATAGTTGGCGTTGGCCTCACGGGAAATATTCTGGAGGCTGCAAAGGCTTCTAACATGGATCTAACCAACTCGGAAACCTGGAAAACAGTCTTCTTTGTTCCAGCATACCTCTGTATTTTTAGTTCAGTCATTTTCTTGGTCTTCTCAACTGGTGAGAAGATTTTCGAATAGAGGATGGTTAATTTTTTGCCTGTTCTTTTCTTGTCATTTACGGGCGGCGCGGCGAGGCAGGATAGGAACACGGGAATCTCACATGTATTTTATTCATTATATCTGTCAGATTTCAGAGCTCAGACTGCATCCCACACATATTATAAGTTATGTTATGTTAGGAGGAATAGCACTTGTTTGTAGTAAATTGTGTTATCTGGAATGATCCTATGACTCTGCGATTCCAGCTGCCTGGTTAACATATTTACATCCCGTATTACGTTGTGTAATTTGCTGGGCATACATCATCTCTCTTTTGTAAGGTGGTTGGATCCTGGAATCTATCTAAAGAACCTGACCAGATTATCTGGACGTTGGGAAATACCGATTTACTACCCAATCAATCTGTGAACATCTGGAAAGAAACTTGTCTGGATGAGATTATAGATGGATTTGGCAGGCAAAAAGCTCACTAAGAATTCAAATTTTCTTGTGGCAATTATTCCAAGATGGGATCCTAAGGGCATCTCCAGCACAGCCCCCCAGCCCCTTTTTTGTTGTTGACGCTAAAAAATCCGCCTAGTCACGTCCCAGACCTCGTTTTTCACTGGTTTGGGTGCCAAATTTCTCTTGTGTGGACCCGCCGATTCAGCAAGACTGAGTGTTGTAGAGAACTTCGTTTTTCACTGGTTTGGGTGCCAAATTTCTCTTGTGTGGACCCGCCGATTCAGCAAGACTGAGTGTTGTAGAGAACTTCGCCCTACTCATCACCTTGGCTCCCGTGCCGGTTCCATGCGTCGGATTTCAAGGTGTGGCATCGCAGTGATGACACGTCGTCGCGCGTCTCGCCCTTTTCCCGCCATGTGTGCACACCGTTCCCGCCCCTTCCCCGCTATAAAAGTCGCGCGCTGCCGCCGCTCGCGGCAGACTCGCCCCTTCATCCTCTTCTCCCATCTCTCTCGCCTCCACCGTCGGAAAACTTTCCCGAGTTCATGGCGGAGCGGTTCCCCGGTGACGGAGTGGTTGTCAACGACTTCGGCCACCAGTCGCAAACGAGTGGGAGGCGCACACCCTTCACGAGGCCAACTAACCGACGCCGCCAAACATGCGCGTGCCGGGCGCCTGGAGACTGAGCGTCGGAGTCGTCCCCATGCCCCCTCCACCATCCGCCGCGGATCGCCACGGCGAGATCGCGCGCATCCGGGCGTCCCTGTTGGAGCATGCGTGAGAGGAAGAAAGGTACGCCGTCAACAACTTCCATCTCTAGACGGCGTACTTCCAGCGCCGCCACGACGACCAGCTCGCCTCCACCAACGGGTTTCAGGCTCCAAGGGTGCCACAACTCCGACGATAGCCGTCCATGGTGGGGAGTCTCCGGGCGCACTGTCCACGCCGTCCTCGAGCACATCGAGGGCTGCAACGAGCCGCCGCTGGAGTACCCAGCGCCGTCGCTCTCACGCCGGAGCGGGAGCTCGTGGCTGCCGAGGCGAATGGCGGGGTCGTCCTCCTCCTGCTCCTCAGGCACACCGTCGCCGCTCGCCACCGTGAAGGCCGAGCCCCAAGAGACGTCGGAGCGCCATCGCAGCCGTGACGGCAACCTCGTTATAAACAAGGGCCGCCACCAACCATCACTTCCCGCCGCCAACAAATTTAAATGAAATCAAATAAATTTCATCCAAAATCGAGTCAATTTCTTTGAATTTGATCCAAAATAAATTGGAAAAATGCGTCTGGAGGGGCGACTGGAAAGCCGAGAGTCTCCGGGCGCACTGTCCACGACGTCCTCGAGCACATGGAGGGCTGCAACGAGCTGCCGCTGGAGTACCCAACACCGTCGCTCTCATGCCCGAGCGGGAGCTCGTGGCTGCCGAGGCGAATGGCGGGATCGTCCTCCTCCTGCTCCTCCGGCACACCGCCGCCGCTCGCCACCGTGAAGGCCGGGCCCCAAGAGACGTCGGAGCGCCGTCGCAGCCGTGACGGCAACCTCGTTATAAACGAGGGCCGCCACCAACCATCACTTCCCGCCGCCAACAAATTTAAATGAAATCAAATAAATTTCATCCAAAATCGAGTCAATTTCTTTGAATTTGATCCAAAATAAATTTGAAAAATGCGTCTGGAGGGGCGACTGGAAAACCGAGAGTCTCCGGGCGCACTGTCCACGCCATCCTCGAGCACATCGAGGGCTGCAACGAGCCACCGCTGGAGTACCCAGCGCCGTCGCTCTCACGCCGGAGCGGGAGCTCGTGGCTGGCGAGGCGAATGGCGGGGTCGTCCTCCTCCTGCTCCTCCGGCACACCACCGCCGCTAGCCACCGTGAAGGCCGAGCCCCAAGAGACGTCGGAGCGCCGTCGCAGCTGTGGCGGCAACCTCGTTATAAACGAGGGCCGCCACCAACCATCACTTCCTGCCGCCAACAAATTTAAATGAAATCAAATAAATTTCATCCAAAATCGAGTCAATTTCTTTGAATTTGATCCAAAATAAATTTGAAAAATGCGTCTGGAGGGGCGACTGGAAAGCCGAGAGTCTCCGGGCGCACTGTCCACGACGTCCTCGAGCACATGGAGGGCTGCAACGAGCTGCCGCTGGAGTACCAACGTCGTCGCTCTCACGCCCGAGCGGGAGCTCGTGGCTGCCGACGCGAATGGCGGGGTCGTCCTCCTCCTGCTCCTCCGGCACACCGCCGCAGCTCGCCACCGTGAAGGCCGAGCCCCAAGAGACGTCGGAGTGCCGTCGCAGCCGTGGCGGCAACCTTGTTATAAACGAGGGGCACCAACAACCATCACTTCCAGCCGCCAACAAATTTAAATGAAATCAAATAAATTTCGTACAAAATCGAGTCAATTTCTTTGAATTTGATCTAAAATAAATTTGAAAAATGTGTCTGGAGGGGCGACAGGAAAGACGAGCCCCCCCCCCCCCCCCCCGGGGCCCAAGACGATTTTAGCGTTGGTTCGTCCCCAAGGGACGCTATTTTAGGGAGCTCCTAAATGCTCTTTCTGTGCTGACAGGGAAACCTCTGAACACCTTTTCTTTACCTGTCTAGTTGCTAGAGTTGTGTGGAGGATAGTGACATGTGTTCTTGGGACGGATTTGGCAATATTTTTCATGGTGTTATGTTTTCTTACCTGATGGTGTGACATTCTATACGTTTGGCTTGCAGCGATGTGCTGGACCATATGGAATAGTCATAACAGAGCCACCTTTGAGAACAAAAAATGGATGACTGGTTTTTATGTGGTGTTCTCTGCGTGTGGTTTTCTTTGTATTGGGCAGGTTTGTTCGCTGAAGAGGACCGGGAGACCATGGAACCTGGGACTAAGATGCTAAAGACCGCTGCAACAAACTTGATGAGGATCTGTGCGGCATCCGATTTGATGAAGGTCGACTGATCTATTTTTGCATTAGTGCTTTGATAGTGCTGCTCCTGCGTGAGCTTACCTTTGCCTCATGTGAGTCTGATTACTTTTGGAGTGGTCTCCTCTTAGACTTGCCCTTGCTTTAGACTAGCTTTGGTAGTGAGAAGGTGTCGTTGAGTTTTCGCCCCACGGTGAGTTGCTCGATGACGGCCCTCATGGTGGGTTTTCCTTCGATGCTTTGGACTCGCTTATTCCCTTTCATGTTTCCTTTCGGTTGCTGTTCCTCGGACTGATGTACTATCGTTATGTCAAAGTAATGGAAAGTGGTAGAAGGCTGGTTGATTTTTTTTCCCGGGGATAGGAAATAAAGTGAATTGTGCAGCAATAAGTCAGGATGATATGGCAACATTTTAATTTGTTTGCAAACTAGGCTTTGCAAACAGTAGTCATTACATATCCTCCTGTCCATTGTGCCCTCTCGTGGATTTGACTAATACGTATTATTTTTGAACAAGAGTAGTAGAGTACAATACAAGATTCATTAACGAACAAACAAACAAAAAGAATAGAAAAACTAGATACTGAGTGGAATGTACTAGAACCTAGAGGTGATGATTGCATAGGAGAAGGATTATGTGCCTGTAGAAATAAAATACTCCTTCGTCCCAAAATAAATGTTGCCGATTTGATATAAAGTTATAATAAAATACTTCCTTCGTCCTAAATAAGTGCCGCTGATTCAGTATAGAAGTTCTAATAGTACTAAATCTTTTAGTAGGGCATTTTGGAGACCGAGTTTCATGAAGCCTTTTATTTTGAAAAATTCAAAATTCATAAATTTTAACTTCAAAAAATCCTGAAAGTAAATACACATGTATGCAAGGATGTAAAGCATTCGTGTGAAAAATTTCAGGATGAAATACCTTAAATTGCGAGCTGCGCAAAAAAAATCATGGACTTTAAAAGATGAACAGTATATATATATATATATATATATATATATATATATATATATATATATATGACAAATTTTATCTACCACCGGTGGTAGTTACCACCACTTGCGTTTTGTATGTTGTATGTAGTATCTATCAAATCGGAGAGTATGTATGTGTAGTATGTAGTATATAATCATGTTTAGGTAGTATATATACTATTTTTTTGGTAGTATGTATCATATTTTGTGTATGCTCTTTTTACATACAAATATATACGTATTTTACAAATATAATAAAAACTATGGGTCAACTTGTAATTTTTTCATATAACTCACTTTGAAAAATCTTATATATAGTATATGAACATAATAAAAATGACAAATTAGTATATATACTCCCGCGTGGTAGTATATGAAACATGTGGGCTAACTACCCCTGGGTGGTAGGATGTATTTTTCCTATATATATATGCTAAAAAGCAGCAGACTTGTTTTTTTGTGCAGCTCACAATTTAACGTATTTCGACCTGAAAATTTGCACACATGTAAATTATGTATCTTGGTACATGTGTATTTTTTTTTGAATTTTTTGAAACTGAAAATTTCAAATTTTGATGTTTTCAAATAAAGACCTCCATGAAGCTCGATCTCCGTTTGACATTTTCGTAAATCTTTCTACTAAATCAAGGGCATTGGGAGCAAGATGTACCAAATCATGTGAATAGAGCATTAACTTCACAATTTGTGTTGGTCGGAGTATACAGTACAACGGTCATTTGCGGAAAGGTTCAAAAAATGGCAACTTCAGTTGAGTTGCCCGCAAATGTTCAGATCTGATAGATTGTATACTTCTAGCCATCCAACACGGATGAACCGGGACTAATCAACCGGAACTAATGGCCTTCCACGTGGTGGGGCTGGGAGCGGGGGGGGGGGGGGGGGGGGGTGGGATTAGTCCCGGTTCGTATTACGAACCGGGGCTATTTTATCGCTATTTTTTTAGCAATTTTTGGGTTTAGGGTTTTGCACTAAATTGGATGGGTTATTTTGATGCCCCCTATTTTCCCATTTATTTTTTACATGTATATTGCACATCTTCACGAATATATTACACCATTTCATCCTTGTGCTTTGTCGAACATATTTACAAAATATAGACACGAGTTACATGCACATATATGCATCTTTTTTACACTATATCATTTCATATCATTTCCGTCGAATGGCAATAGTATTCTAATCGATCATCTAACAACTCAGCATCATCTTAATCATATACCAAGTTATCATATGATACAAATAAAGTAAAACAGATAAACATCATATGCATGCATCCTAATCGATCATGTCAAGTAATAATATAAACCAGATTAACTTGTCTCTCATAAGACTTAGTCCTCGCTCTTAGGTATACTGTCATAAAACATAATAACACTTATGTCTCCATGATGAAGCATAGAGATCCAACGGTCTCCTTGTGGCTTGCGAACCTTCTTTATTTCTCGCCATGCTTCAATTTGGAGCCTTTTAGATCTTGATTTGAGGTTAGTCGAGTATGGAGCATCGAACTCAGCCCTCAGCGGGTTTCTAATTTTCATTTGACCTTCTGGGTGCATCAACAGAGGCACTACATCATGTGGCAGTTGCTGTTGAAGAACATAATAATAATCTAGTTAGCAATGTAATCAACACCATTTATGCAATAGTAGAGCGTACTTAATTAGGAAACTCTTATCAAGATATTTCGGCGAATGTCATCTGGCCTCAATCTATGCACTAGTGGCATGTAAAATGTATAATTTTGGCCAATCCAAAATTATACGAAAAGGTATCCCTAGAAACCAGAACACCAGCAACAAGAAAGTGAAGAAGAACATCCTTCTCCTCCCAAGTTAGATATAATCCATACGTGTAGTGTGTCGTGTCAATTAATTTCCGTAATTCACTCGAAGAAACGAAATAAGCTGTAAATTATAATTTAACAAATTTAGTATATGGATGAACACCAATTATTTCTAAATGTAAATGCAAATTACTTGACAAATATGGTTGAGAAACTCACATGGAGATAAAACAGGAAGTATATCATCGACAACCACCCAAATGTCGATGTTGCCTCGCATATTATCTTCAGGACGAAGATCAAAGGTTATTTCCATACCCTTCTGAAATTCATATGCCTTGCAATAATCTTCCCACTTTGGGCACCCAAATTCTGTTTGAAAAACTGAATTAAATACTTTGATAACAAATGTGTGACTATGTATAGTCCTCAGGTTAGCGTTCCTCGTCTCAATTCTCTCGTGGTCTTCAAAACCGAGCCTCTCCAACACATATCTTCTTGCATAGCAAGAGAGGAACATATCTCCATTCTCGTCAAGCTTCATGCTGAAGAACCTATCGTCTCGCAGGTGAGGCGTGTCGCACATACAACGACAGTTGCCGCAATATTCACACTCATAATATTCATCGTCATACATTTTCTGTTTTAATATGGTAAATGTGTGTAAACAACAATCATGACACTATATACATCGAAAGAATTGAACATATATATATATATATATATATATATATATATATATATATATATATATATATATATATATATATATATATAAACAAAGCTAGCTAGGCCAGTCGGACATTTCGACAAAACTTAGCACAATTTAGCAAACAAAAGTTAGAAACTCACTACTGTTTTATGCATTATATTAACGCCAACAAAAGGATGATATTTGTAGGTTGGTGAAATATGTATGTGCCCTTTTTCCTAACCTAATGTGCCTACTTACATGAAATTTACAAACAAGATTTTTTTTCCTTCTTTCTAGTTAGCTCATCAAAAGATCTTCAACAAACATATATATCTTGATTTTCTTATTAATATATGCATCTCAATTTCCATTATTTCAATTTGTTCTAGCTTGAACCGATGACCCTAAAATCTAAATGACAGCAGCCTTGGGGTGCCTAGAGCGGCAGGGGAGGGGGGCGGCGGCGCCTGGAGGGGGTGGGCTTACCGGAGCGGGATGGGGAGTGGACCAGTCGGCTTACCCGAGTGGGAGAGGGGAAGGGGGCTTACCGCAGGAGGGGAGGGGAGGGGGCGACGGAGAGGGAGGCGGCGGCGACGACGACAACGACGACGACGAGGGAGGCGGCGGCGGGGAGGAGAGCGGAGACGACGACGACGTCGGGGAAGATTCGGCGTCGAGGGTTCGTCCGCGTGGCGCGTGAGAGGAGGAAGAAGATGGAAACCGCAATTTCGACATCACAAATTTCCAACTACCGCCTATATAGGCGAAGCTTTGGTCCCGGGTCGTGGCCCGAACCGGGACTAATGACCACCATTAGTCCCGGGCCGAGCCACGACCCGGGACTAAAGACCCCTTTTCGGCACGTCTTTAGTCCCGGGTCGTGGCTCGACCTGGGACTAAAGGTGGTCTTTAGTCCCGGTTCGAGCCACGACCCGGGACTAAAGACCTTGGGCTGGCGGCATTCCAAAGTTTACTCCTACCTCGCTTGTCGATAGGAGCCGCGACTAGTTTATAAGCCCTGCTGCCCCAACCGTATCGAGCTCCTCACTAAAGCAGGCTTACGGGCCTAAACGCACTGTAAAATTAAATATTGAAAATATATGTGAAATTAAAGACAAAATTCAACCTAAATTCAAAGTGACCTCACTTTGAATTTAGGTTAAATTTTCTCTATAAATTCTCATATAGTTTCAATTTTATTCCATTATTTTTGTTTTGTTCTTTGCTTTATTTATTTTGTTTTTCTACTTACAGCTAGATATTTGTTTGACACTCCCTCACCTGATTTTTCGACCATCGATGATGGTCGCTACTCCTTCTTTCCCTAGTGCATAACAAATATCTAACACAAGGAGAAGAAGGAAAAGCGACCCCCACAACAACAGTCAACATTCTTCTTCTCTCATATATGGCGGACACTCCCTCACCTGATTTTTCGACCGTCGATGATGGTCGCTACTCCTTCTTCCCCTAGTGCATAACAAATATCTAGCAAAAGGAGAAGAAGGAGAAACGACCCCCACAACAACAGCCGGCATTCTTCTTCTCTCATATATGGTGGACACTTCCTCACCTGATTTTTCGACCGTCGATGATGGTCGCTACTCCTCTTCCCCTAGTGCATAACAAATATCTAGCACAAGGAGAAGAAGGAAAAGCGACCCCCACAACAACAGTCGGCATTCTTCTTCTCTCATATATGGTGGACACTCCCTCACTTGATATTTCGACCGTCGATGATGGTCGCTACTCCTTCTTCCCCTAGTGCATAACAAATATCTAGCACAAGGGGAAGAAGGAGAAGCGATCCCCACAACAACAGTCGGCATTCTTGTTCTCTCATATATGGTGGACACTCCCTCACCTGATTTTTCGACCGTCGATGATGGTCGCTATTCCTTCTTCCCCTAGTGCATAACAAATATCTAGCACAAGGAGAAGAAGGAAAAGCGACCCCCACAACAACAGTCGGCATTCTTCTTCTCTCATATATGGTGGACACTCCCTCACCTAATTTTTCAACCGTCGATGATGGTCGCTACTCCTTCTTCCCATAGTGCATAACAAATATCTAGCACAAGGAGAAGAAGGAGAAGCGACCCCGACAACAACAGTCGGCATTTTTCTTCTCTCATATATGGTGGCTTAGGCATTTCATCGAACACCTCATGTGCATGAACTAGAGTGCAAGAGCATGGAATGCATGGTCAAACCTCAACGCCCAAAAACAGAGGAGAGGGTGGGCAGGGGCGAGGGTTTATATAGGCAAAAATTTAGTCCCTGTTTTATCTAAAACCGGGACTAATGGCCTACCCTTTAGTCCCGGTTCGTGCCACAAACCGGGACTAATGATCCGCGGCACGCCACGTGGCAGTCGCTTGATCTTTAGTCCCGGGTTTTGCCCCAAACCGGGACTAATGAGGTGAACCGAACCGGGACCAATGCCCCGGCAAACCGAACCGGGGCCAATGCCTGGCATTGATCCCGGTTTTGATTTGAACCGGGACTAATGGTCTTTCGGCCCTCAGTCGAAACCCCCTTTTTCTACCAGTGCGTTTGAGACATCTGAAATATCAAAGGCCAGCCCCGGGTGCCTCTGGAGAGTCTAGATGTCCGCGACACCGGCCCCTGCCCCGGACCCATCCCAAAAACCCTCTTTTGGCTGACTCTAGAACCGTCCATGCATTCACACCGCATGATCGGCTCGCCGCCTACCCGCATACATGTTGGCGTGTCGCCCGAGTAACTTACTCCGACTCTTAAAACCGTCCGAACAGATGACCCTAAACCCTATCCACCCGCTCTCCCTCTCCCAATACCGTCACACACACACACACTTCGCCCCCATCACCAACCAACACAATTGGCAACGAGACCGGCACCAAGAAGACCTAGACGTGATGGTTGTTCGACGACTATCGCCCTGACCAGCATGTGCCGTACCAGGACCCCGGATCCACTTTGCGCAACCGAGTATTATCGTCGGGCCGTCTTTGTCCAAAGCCTTGTCCGACATGAATGAAGTGCCGGTCTGGGACAAGGAGGAGGAGAATTCGCCCTAGCGGCGGTGTCGGCTGACAAGTTTGCATGACACATGGAGATCGTATTGCGTTGCTTGTTGATTGACCACAGTTTGGCACAAGGGTCCCCTCGTGCGACAACGTTGTCCATATCAGACACCTCTCAAGGAATAGCCAATGCCGCCTCTATGCAGCCTTAGTATTTGCGTGCAGCCATCCTCACCACCATGATACCCAATAGCGTTTGGTGGCCGTCCTCAAAGAGCGGTCTTCGTCCCGGCCGAAACAGTACTACGCTGATTACTACCTCCAAGGGGGTGGCTTGAACGCGTGTCATCCTCCTTGGAGACAAAAAAATGTCTCTATGGGGCAAAGCTGTCCTAAGACATTTTCAACGGTTTGTTGGTTAGCTTGTTGGTAAAATATGTCATTGTCATCAATTAATACTTTAACATATAACTACTTTAATATACTGTACTCTAGTTTATTCAATAAAATATGAGATAATAAATAAGGTGCTCTATTGTTGCCCAATAGTTAAGGTGCTCTATTACTTCAATAGGTTGTGAGATAATAAACTACCTCAAGTGGCGGAACGATGTCTCAACGCAAACCACAGTGGCGCCGATGGCCTTGGATACCATGCCTGCGAGGTCACCATCCGCTACCTAGGCTCATGTAGATTAGTTTTGGTTTAGTTTAAGTTTCATTTAAGTTATACGTGTTAAATTTGGTTGGCTTGCATGTAATATGACATACTTTATTTATTCTTGGCTGTATTTCGTTTTCACACCATTTAAAATGGAGGCATATTTGTTGATCACAGTTGGCTGACGGGCGTCCACCAAATGTCCGCAGACACGTCCAGACGTAGCCATGGATATTTGAGAGCAGAGATTTGGTGATTTACATTGAAAATGCGCTTAATATTTTTGTTGACTTAGCCATTATGTGGGTCCCTCATGTGAAGATGATGTCAAACAAGATGTGTGCTGAAAACAAAAAGAATTAGTGGCACACAGGATTGAGAAAAAAGTGAGATAACTGCATCTATGGTCGTCGTACTCATTGGCGACATCCAATTTGATGTTGAAACGTGTATATTGCTTCAATACAGTCTCATTCCTTCAACACAGTCTCAGTACACGAAAGTACGTGGTTAATATGGTCCTTGAGATTGGAACGCCAATCCTAACTGTACATGTTACATTAGTATCTCGTATTTCTGCCGGATGACATATGTGCAGCCTGATTGTCAGTGAAACATATGAGAAATAAAAGAAAGCTCGATTGTCAGAATGGACCCATATGTCAGTGGGACATATGAGAAATGACCCATATGTCAGTGGAGCATATAAGAAATTAAAGAAAGCCCAATTGTTAGAATGGACCCATATGTCGGTGGAACATATAAGAAACTAAAGAAAGACCGATTGTTACAATGGACCCATATGTCGGTGGGACATATGAGAAGTAAAAGAAAGCCTGATTGTCAGAATGGACCCATATGTGAGTGGGACATATGAGAAATAAAAGAAAAACAAGGACAAGCGGGGCGGAGGCGATGAGTTTCAAACCGTCGACTTGTGCGACCAGCTGACGGCCTGTGACAAGGATGGACATGCATCTTTTATACTTCCTCCATTCAAAATATAAGTCTTTTAAAAGATTCCAGCACGGACTACATATGAATGTATATAGACATATTTTATAATATAAATTCATTCATTTTGATCCGTTTATAGTCCGTAATGGTATCTCAAAAAAGACTTATATTTAGGAACGGAGGAAGTATATGCTTTTTGTTTTTTTTCAGTGAAAAGAAATCCATTTGCATGTACCCAGTCAACTTTTGGAGTGTACAGCCTAGCCGCCCTCTGTGTGTTATGGTTTTTTGTTCGTGTTCATTTGTTTGGCGGTTTTCTTTCTAAAATTACGAATATTTTACAGTTTTTGAAATTTGTCAAATCAGTATACATTTTTACAAATTAGGGTGAATATTTTTCGTAATTAAAATTTGTTCATCGAACTGAAAAAAAATCGCCGTATTTTTGAAGTTGCAAACATTTTATAAATTCATGAACTTTTAAAAAATTGTAAATAATTTTTGAATTCATGATTTTTTTAAATTGCGTACATGTCTTTTGGAACTCGTTGACAAGTTTTTTTTGCATAGGCGAACATTTTATGAAATTCGGGAAGAACTTCTAAAAGTAATAAACATTATTTTGCTTGTGAGAATTGTTTTGAATTCATGAATATTGTTTTGAATCAGTGAACACTTTTAAAAAATAATCGATTTTTATGAAATTCCAAAACATTGTTTTGAATATTTTAAAATTTTATGGACATTATTAGTAGAGACTAACTTCTATTTTTGCATCGTGAACATTTTTGAATTGATTAACGTTATTTTAGAAAAATGCCTGAGCATTTATAGGTTAGTGATTGTTTTGTAAAACAAAAAGGTATGCAATAATAGAAGATGCATCACCATAGGAAACACGATCACGTACTTGGCCCTGCTTGCTTTTTTTTTTCCTTTCATTGTTTCCACTCATGTAAGGGTCGTGGGCTAAGATGGCACGTGTCATTTATAGAAATACGATATACGTATGCAACTTGTATAGTCAGTACTGATGTTTAAATCTTAGGGACTGTATTGACCATATTTTCGTGTACCGGTACCGTATTGAAAGAGTACACAAGTTTCAGGATTAAGTTGGACCTTGCCAACGGACTATAGATGCCATTATCTCCAAACAATTAGTGACCAGTGAGACAGTTAAGACTTACATGTAACTTCTCCCGTTTCTATTAGTTCTCGCAACTGGTTAAACAAGTTTCCGCCCAAATTGGTGCGGGCTTAATTTGTGGCTGTGCTGGTACGAAATTATTATTTTTTCTTTGTGCGTGCTGAGTGTCTCTTGCATGAGCGATGATTTTAGGTAACGCGGTCTATGAGCTATGATTTTAGGTAGTGCATTTGGTGAGGGTGCCGTGTTAATTGCCTGCTTTGCTCGTCATGGATTATATATGTATGTCAAGGCTAGTTTATGCATCCTTCCCTGCTGGAACGTGTTGGGTTTTGTAGGAAAACTTTGTGTGGACAGCATTCTAGGACTTTGCTAGTGTTTTTTTTTCAATGGAGGTAGTTATCTTCGTTGATTCATGCCACCGTAGATGAATGAACATAGGAGATCCTTTTGTTGCCAGTCACGATCGAGCTCCCGTTGCTGCTCTCCTGCGCGGCAGAGCTCTACTCCAAAACTTTCATGGAGCCCGCGCATCAAGATTATGAGCTCTAACCGGTGGAAGAGTAATAGACACGTGAGGGAGAAGTAGATGGGGGACTGTTAGACGTTGGTCCGTAGAATCTGTCAAGAAGAAGCGGTCACAGGGGCGTGAGGGGATAAAACCTTATTATTATGCATCATGTGGGCTAAATGAGTTCCATCCTTGCTGTAAATATGGACGGATAGTAAATTCGTGGAAAGCTCGAAACTTGGCGCGTGTTTTTAAGTTTTGGATGCTCGCTCTCACATAGTTTTCCTAAGACTATCGACAAACCTTTTGTTTTCACAGGAAGGATATTATAAACTTTGACTTATCATCTCTTGATTTGGCGATCGCTCGGTGTTGTATGTATGTATATATAGAGAGAGAGCAAGTCAGGGAAGAAGAGACCGAGATGCACACGATCGCGGATCAGGACATCAACTAGTACGCGGGAGCGCGACCTCTCCCTTATCGGACACGGTCATCCCTCCATCTCAGAAACTCTTACGGATTCTACTACTAGTCTCCAGGCATACGTGCATCACCACTCACGATGGATGCATTCATATGACCAGCCCGGATTCCTTTCTTTTTGGTTGGAATTGATCTTGGTCGTAACAAACCGAGGGGAGCAAGATGCCACGTACGTAGCTTAGCTATGTACATTGTTTAACATCTCATTTTAGTGCTAACTAGGAAAGTGGTCCACTCGATGCGCGGGCTAGAGCTTTGATAGTTTAAGAATGAGATCTTACTATTTGATCTCTCTAAAGATAGAGTGATACCAAATGTGTTGATATTTAGAAATATAAGGACATCTTTAAAGGTAACTCGTAAATTTCTTTCCGCATTCGTCCGCGGACATGAGAAAACCAATTCACGGACACAGATGCGGGAGGACGCCGTCAAACCGTAGCTACATATATTTTAACAACAACTTAAACCAATCGGATGAAATCCATGCAAACTGAGCGGATTTCATTCAAGTTAGGATATAATTTACCTAAACAATCGATATTTTAACAGTTTAATTAAAGAACTAAAAAAACTAAACTTTATATCGGACAACCACCTTGTATGTGTGGCCACCCAATCATTCCGCATCGCCGTCTCCGCAGATGCCGCCATCGTTCTCGTCCTCGTGGTCCCTACATCGATGGAACAACGCCGTAGGGCACCGACAACATTGTCCAATGGCTGACTGCCGCTCGCGGAGGAGCCACTCTGTCTCCTGCAACGTCTGCAACGTTGTGCGGAATGCCGCATTGGTCACTGACAACGTAGCCTTCGGAGCGTTGGCGGAGGCCTTGCCGCGATCTGCATTGGAGGAGCAGTCGCTAAGTGACCACTCCTCGCCGATCTTGGCAAACTCTTCGTCCAGGTAGCGACGACGCCTGGCGGCCGTCTTCGTGGTGGTTACGGAGAGGTCGAGTGCCAACGCCGTAGCGAGGTTTGGGTCGTTGCAAAACCATTCCTATGCCATGTCCGTTTAGGCGATCGCGGGCGGCACCCCTGGAGGCGGTGTCGAAGAGGTGGCGATGGCTCGTTGATCCGCGTGTAGCGGTTGTGCGGTAGTGACGGCGACTCAAGATTCACATGTCGGCAGAGTTGGGGGGATGCAGGCTCCTGCTTCACGCGACCGCCGATGTGGAGGTTGAGGTTCTATGAAACGGACGTAGGCTCCTGCTTAACGCAACCAGCAATATGGAGGCCGTCGTTGCGCGGCGGGGACGCCGACTCGTCTTTGCCCGGTCGGAGCGGGCATGACGGTGCGTCCTTGATGCGGACCTGCAACATGGATGGTGGTCTTCCTTCGCTCGCCCCATTGATGGTGGCACCGGTCCCATTTGACGGACTAGGTCCATCGTGGTGGCCTCTGACAGCTGGCCTGGCCGCTCCTGCTCCTCCTCCTCCTCTTCGCCGAAGGAGATGACTATCTCCTCCTTGTAGGACGAGCCCGACGCAGTGGATGCCAATGGCACCGGTGACCGAGGGCGGCGGTGCAACGATTGCAAGACGATGATCTCCCACCGGGGCAGCCTGCCAGCGCAGAGAATAAAGACTTTGGCATCGCTGCTAGCTTGGCCCAAAGAAGAGGGAGAGAAGGAAAGACGCCGGGAGGGGAGAGAGGAGGAATGTCCCGTGCTCTGCTCCATGCCGCCGGAGTTTCGGCGGTCATCCCACTTCAATGCGGCGCAGCTGTCGTAGTTGGTTCCTCGGGACATGGCATCCGTCTTCGCCGCCTTACCGTCCGGTCAAATCATAGTTGCACTAACGGCTCCTCCATGCTCTGGGTCAGCATGAGTGCGGCGCGTGCGATGGAGCCGCGAGAAGGAAGCGTGATAGGTTTTTCCTGGCCGGGTTGATCAAAATCGTGTGAAGTATCCTCCTCGCTATACCCTATACCGGGCTACCACCTTGTATGCGTGGCCACCCTGCCCTGCCGCATCATCGTCTCCGTCGATGCCGTCGTCGTTGTCGTCGTCATAGTCCCTCCAGGGAAGCACTAGTAGAAAACGGGCCTTTGGCCGGGACCCTTTAGTCCCAGCCTGCCTCTGGGCCGGGACTAAAGGCCCGGCCACGTCGCCCCAATTCTCATATCGTCCCTCGAGGCTTTAGTCCCGGCCCGTAGGGAGCCTTTAGTCCCGGTTCGTGTCCCAAACCGGGACTAAAGGGCTACGCGGTGGGCAGCCCGCATGTGCGCCACCTTTAGTCCCGGTTTGTGTCTCAAACCGGGACTAAAGTCCTCTGCCTATATATAGCACAGCCCCCCTCTCCCCTCTTCGTTGCATTTTTCTTGGATGGAGGATTGTGGGTGGGTGCTTGCTCTCCACTTTTTTTGATGCACTAGAGGTGTTTGTTGAAATGTGTGTTAGAGCGACGCCGCTTCAGTTCACCGAACACAACTACGATATGAGATGCCCGAGCCACGCTTAAACCTCTTCCTCTTTATTTCTACTTATTCTAAAAGGTTAGCAACTATATTTCCTCGTTTAGACCGTGCGGTACTAATTTTTAGGATCGTGATTGTATTTGATATACTGTCGTATAACGCAGATGAGCCATCCATGGATGTACAGTGATCGACGCACAACCGCTTACAGAGAAGGCGTGCATTCTTTTCGAGATGCAGCCGATGCGAACAAGCATGGTGGTGGCTATATGTTTTGTCCATGTGTTGAATGTCGGAATGAGAAGGATTACACTTCCTCAAGAGTCATTCAGAGCCACCTGCTTCGGTCCGGTTTTATGTCGGGCTATAATGTTTGGACCAAGCACGGAGAAAGAGGGGTTATGATGGAAGACGACGATGAAGAAGAAGAGAACGATGATGACAACTACCGATCTATGTTCCCTGAGTATGCTGATACCGCAATGGAAGACAATGAAGAAGAAGATCAGGATGAACAACGAGAACCAGATGAGCCCGCTGATGATCTTGGCCGGGTCATTTCTGATGCACGGCGAGGTTGCGACACAGAAAAGGAGAGGTTGCAGTTCGAGCAGATGTTACAGGACCACAACAAATTGTTGTACCCAACTTGTGAAGATGGCCAGAAGAAGCTGGGTAGCACACTGGAATTGCTGAAGTGGAAGGCAGAGACCGGTGTGACTGACTCGTCATTCGAAAAGTTGCTGGTACTGATGAAGAAGATGCTTCCAAGAAAGAACGAATTGCCCGCCAGCACGTACGAAGCAAAAAAGCTTGTCTCCCCTCTAGGATTAGACGTGCAGAAGATACATGCATGCCCTAATGACTGCATCCTCTACCGCGGTGAGAAGTACGAGAATATGGATAAATGCCCGGTATGCACTGTATTGCGGTATAAGATCAGAAAAGATGACCCTGGTGATATTGAGGGCGAGCCACCCAGGAAGAGGGTTCCTGCCAAGGTGATGTGGTATGCTCCTATAATACCACGGTTGAAACGTCTGTTCAGAAATAAAGATCATGCGAAGTTGTTGCGATGGCACATGGAAGATCGTATGAAAGACGATAAGTTGAGGCACACCGCTGATGGTCGGCAGTGGAGAAAAATTGAGAGAGAGTTCCCGAGATTTGTAGCTGACGCAAGGAACTTATGGTTAGGTCTGAGTACAGATGACATGAATCCTTTTGGGGAGCAGAGTTGCAGTCACAGCACCTGGCCCGTTATTCTATGTATCTACAACCTTCCTCCTTGGTTGTGCATGAAGCGGAAGTTCATTATGATGCCAGTGCTTATAAAGGTCCAAAGCAACCCGGCAACGATATTGATGTGTACCTAAGGCCATTAGTTGATGAACTTTTACAGCTGTGGGCCGAACCAGGTGTACGTGTGTGGGACGAGCACAAACAAGAGGAATTTGACCTTCGAGCGTTGCTTTTCGTAACCATTAATAATTGGCCTGCTCTTAGTAACATTTCAGGACAGTCAAACAAGGGATACAATGCATGCACGCACTGTTTGGATCAGACAGAAAGTATATATCTCGACAAATGTAGGAAGAATGTGTACCCGTACAATCGTCGTTTTCTTTCGCCCAAGCACCCCTTAAAGAAAAAAGGCAAGCATTTCAATGGAAAGGCAGAACCCGGGGGAAGCCTGTCATCCGTACTAGTGCTGAAGTATTTGATATGGTCAAAGATTTAAAAGTAATCTTTGGAAAGGGTCCTGGCAGCCAACCTGTTCCTAACGGCCCTGATAAGCGCGTACCCATGTGGAAGAAGAAATCTATATTTTGGGAGCTACCCTACTGGGAAGTCCATGAGGTCCGCTCGGCAATCGACGTGATGCACCTGACGAAGAATCTCTGCGTGAATATTCTAAGCTTCCTGGGCTTGTATGGGAAGTCAAAAGATACACCGGAAGCACGGGAGGACCAGGAACTTCATAAAGGAAGAGATGTCATGCATCCAGGGCAGTTTCAAGGGCGTGCCAGCTACAGTCTTACTAAGGAAGAGAAGGAAATCTTCTTTGAAGTCGTGTTTAGTATCAAGGTCCCGACTGGCTTCTCGTCAAATATAAAGGGAATCGTAAATATGGAAGACATAAAATTCCAAAACCTAAAGTCTCATGAGTGTCACGTGCTTATGACGCAATTGCTTCCGGTTGCATTGAGGGGAATTCTACCGGAAAATGTTCGCCTGGAAATTGTGAAGGTATGTGCATTCCTCAATGCAATTTCTCAAAAGGTAATCGATCGAGAAAGTCTATCAGGTTTACAGATTGATGTGGTCCAATGTCTGGTCAGCTTTGAGTTGTTGTTCCCGCCATCCTTCTTCAATATAATGACACACCTCCTAGTTCACCTAGTCAAACAGATTAGAATTCTCGGTCCTGTGTTTCTACACAATATGTTCCCCTTCGAGAGGTTCATGGGAGTCTTAAAGAAATATGTTCGCAACCGTGCTAGGCCAGAAGGAAGCATCTTCAAGGGCTATGGAACAGAGGAGGTCATTGAGTTTTGTGTGGACTTTCTTCCTGACCTTAAGCCAATTGGTGTTCCTGAATCTCGGTATGAGGGTAGACTGACAGGAAAAGGCACACTAGGAAGGAAAGCAAAAGTATGTATGGACGAGCATTCTTTCTCTCAAGCACACTAGACAGTTCTACACAATTCCACCGTGGTGGCTCCGTATATCGTGAGACACAAGAATATTCTACGCTCCGAAAACCCGGGGAAGGCTGACTCTTGGATTAAAGGGGAACACGAGAAGACTTTTGGCAGTTGGTTGCAGACACATCTCATGAATGACGACACCATTGGAGATGAGCTGTACTGTTTGGCCAGGCCACCATCTTCGACTATATGTACTTTCCAAGGGTATGAAATAAATGGGAATACATTTTACACGGTTGCCCAAGATAAAAAGAGCACCAACCAAAATAGTGGTGTCCGCTTTGATGCAACAGACGAGAATGGGCACTGTTTGGAAACATATTACGGGTACATAGAGGAGATATGGGAACTTGACTATGGACCTACTTTTAAGATCCCTTTATTTCGGTGCAAATGGGTGAAGCTGACACGAGGCGGGGTAGTTGTAGACCAAAAGTACGGCATGACAAGAGTGGATCTCAACAATCTTGCGTACATGGACGAACCATTTGTCCTAGCCAATGATGTCGCTCAGGTTTTCTATGTGAAGGACATGTCTACATTAACGAGAAAAAGAAATCAGCAAAAGAAGATATCGTCCGATGAGCCAAAACGCCACATAGTTCTTTCAGGGAAAAGAAACATCGTGGGAGTAGATGACAAGACATACATGTCAGAAGATTATAATAAGTTTCATGAAATTCCGCCCTTCAAAGTGAAAACTGACCCAAGCATCCTACTGAATGATGAAGATTCTCCATGGCTACGACCCAGAAGAAAACATAAATAATAGATAGAAATATTTGTGCAATAATATAATAATGTATTAAACCTTTTATGTAATGCATGTATGGAATGTACTAAATTTCAAACACTTTTCATTTTCATAGTATCCATGTAAGAGATGAGTTCTCGTTCGAAACCCTGATACTTCAAGAGAGATTGTCTGTTTTGTACACGAAGTGCATCCAGTTTTTGTCGTAGCCCTATCAACTTTTTAACACATGCTATGTGGGTGAAATGATGATAGCATGCCAACTTTCAACATTTTCAGAGTTCATTTGTAGTGCTTTTCAATTCCAGGGTCAACTAGCTCAAAAAAATAAGTAAATGCACGAAATATACCAAATGAAGTCAGAAATTGTTGAAATTTTGTGATGTGCCTTTGAATGGTGCATTTTGAACACACAAAAAGTATGGAGTTCAAATAAGTTCAAAAAATGAAATCCCTTTGTAAGAGATGAGTTCTCGTTCGAAACCCTGATACTTCGAGAGAGATTGTCCGTTTTGTACACGAAGTGCATCCAGTTTTTGTCGTAGCCCTATCAACTTTTTAACACATGCTATATTGGTGAAATGATGATAGCATGCCAACTTTCAACATTTTCAGAGTTCATTTGTAGTGCTTTTCAATTTCAGGGTCAACTAGCTCAAAAAAATAAGTAAATGCACGAAATATACCAAATGAAGTCAGAATTTGTTGAAATTTTGTGATGTGCCTTTGAATGGTGCATTTTGAACACACAAAAATTATGGAGTTCAAATAAGTTAAAAAATGAAATCCCTTTGTAAGAGATGAGTTCTCGTTCGAAACCCTGATACTTCGAGAGAGATTGTCCGTTTTGTACACGAAGTGCATCCAGTTTTTGTCGTAGCCCTCTCAACTTTTTAACACATGTTATGTGGATAAAATGATGATAGCATGCCAACTTTCAACATTTTCAGAGTTCATTTGTAGTGCTTTTCAATTTCAGGGTCAACTACCTCAAAAAAAATAAGTAAATGCACGAAATATACCAAATGAAGTCAGAAATTGTTGAAATTTTGTGATGTGCCTTTGAATGGTGCATTTTGAACACACAAAAAGTATGAAGTTCAAATAAGTTCAAAAAACCATTGCAGAACATATGACCAAATTAATACAAGTTCATCATCACATTAAAGCCAAAGAACAGTAGTGATCAAATGTTATTATTGCAAAAAATAAATACATAAAGTTCTATCATAAAACAACATACAACTATGTAAAACATTTAAATGCAACAACAAACGCGATCAAAATCGTAATTAAGGTAACAATTGACCCAACAGCATAATGATACCAAGCCTCTTTATCAATGTCATATTTTCCAATATTCCTAATCTTCAAGCGCATTTCATCCATCTTCAAGCGCATTGCATCCATCTTCAACCGCATCGCATCGATCTTCCTCTTGCGATCATCGATGACATCGGCGACATGCAACTCTAGTTCCATATTCTTATCCTCAATTATTTTCAATTTTTTCTTCAAGTATTTGTTTTCTTTTTCAACCAAATTTAACTTCTCGACAAGAATTTTTATGTGGGTTGGAATTTCCGGTTCACATACCTCCTAGATTAAAAAAATATATGTCACATTGGTCGTCATAATTGTCATAAACACTAAATAAAACAAATAATTATAAAAGATAATATATACCACATCCGAATCATAGACATGACGAGGGCCGACGGAGGCGGATACCAAAACCATCGCACTATATAATAACAAAAAATAATGAAAGTGAGTAATTTATACAAGTATGTATCTAAATCATACGAGTAAGATTTTTGATTTTAAAAAGAAGATAAGAACAAGAGGCTTACCACGGTGGTGCTCGCAGTTGGTGCACGGCCAAACCTAGACAAATATTAAGGAAAATGGAGCTTGGAGAGGAGAAAGCTTAAGTAGAGTGGCTCGGGCATTTCATCGAACACGTCATGTGCATGAACAACCAAAAAACAGGTCTGTTAGAATTATGTTAGTTGTTGATGCATTATTTATGAAATATTGCATGTAGGATGTCAAAACATTGTTTCCTCGACGGTTTCCTTGAGCAAACATTGTATGTGATACAACCAGAAGGTTTTGTCGATCCTAAAGATACTAGCAAGTATGCAAGCTCCAGTGATCCTTCAATGGACTGGTGCAAGCATCTCGGAGTTGGAATATACACTTTGATGAGATGATCAAAGATTTTGGGTTGGTACAAGGTTTATGAGAAACTTGTATTTCCAAAGAAGTGAGTGGGAGCACTATAGAATTTCTGATAAGTATATGTGGTTGACATATTGTGGATCAGAAGTAATGTAGAATTTTCTGTAAAGCATACAAGGTTATTTGAAAGGAGTTTTCAAAGGAATACCTGGATTGCGCTACTTGAACGTTGAGCATCAAAGATCTATGGAGATAGATCAAAAGCGCTTAATGGAAGTTTCAACAAGATGCATGCCTTGACAAGTTTTTGAAAGAGTTCAAAATAGATCAGCAAAGAAGGAGTTCTTGGTTGCGTTGTAAGGTGTGAATTTGAGTGAGACTCAAAACCCGACCACGGCAGAATAAAGAGAATAGACGAAGGTCGTCTTCTATGCCTTAGCCGTAGACTCTAAAGTATGCCATGCTGAGTACCGCACCTGATGTGTGCCTTGCAGCAAGTCTGTTAAGAGGTACACAGAGTGATCCAGGATTGAATCACTGATCAGCGGTCAAAGTTATCCTTAGTAACTAAATAGACTAAGGAATTTTTCTCGATTATGGAGGTGGTTAAAGAGTTCGTCGTAAAGGGTTACGTCGATGCAAGCTTTGACACTAATCCCAATAACTATGAGTAGTGAAACGGATTCGTATAGTAGAGTAGATATTTGGAGCATTTCCGAATAGCACGTAGTAGCAGCATCTATAAGATGACATAAAGATTTGTAAAGAACGCACGGATCTGAAAGTTTCAGAACCGTTGACTAAAACCTCTCTCACGAGCAAGACGTGATCAGACTCCAGAACTATATGGGTGTTGTATTCGTTGAAATCACATGGTGATGTGAACTAGATTATTGACTCTAGTGCAAGTGGGAGACTGTTGGAAATATGCCCTAGAGGCAATAATAAATTAGTTATTATTATATTTCTTAGTTCATGATAATCGTTTATTATCCATGCTATAATTGTATTGATTGGAAACACAATACTTGTGTGGATACATAGACAAAACACTGTCCCTAGTAAGCCTCTAGTTGACTAGCTCGTTGATCAAAGATGGTCAAGGTTTCCTGGCCATAGGCAAGTGTTGTCACTTGATAATGGGATCACATCATTAGGGGAATCATGTGATGGACTAGACCCAAACTAATAGACGTAGCATGTTGATCGTGTCATTTTGTTGCTACTGTTTTCTGCGTGTCAAGTATTTGTTCCTATGACCATGAGATCATATAACTCACGGACACCGGAGGAATGCTTTGTGTGTATCAAACGTCGCAACGTAACTGGGTGACTATAAAAATGCTCTACAGGTATCTCCAAAGGTGTTCATTGAGTTAGTATGGATCGAGACTGGGATTTGTCACTCCGTGTGACGGAGAGGTATCTCGGGGCCCACTCGGTAATACAACATCACACACAAGCCTTGCAAGCAATGTGACTTAGTGTAAGTTGCGGGATCTTGTATTACGGAACGAGTAAAGAGACTTGCCGGTAAACGAGATTGAAATAGGTATGCGGATACTGACGATCGAATCTCGGGCAAGTAACATACCGAAGGACAAAGGGAATGACATACGGGATTATATGAATCCTTGGCACTGAGGTTCAAACGATAAGATCTTCGTAGAATATGTAGGATCTAATATGGGCATCCAGGTCCCGCAATTGGATATTGACCGAGGAGTCTCTCGGGTCATGTCTACATAGTTCTCGAACTCGCAGGGTCTGCACACTTAAGGTTCGACGTTGTTTTATGCGTATTTGAGTTATATGGTTGGTTACCGAATGTTGTTCGGAGTCCAGGATGAGATCCAGGACGTCACGAGGGGTGTCGGGGACCATCGGGAGGGGTGTCACGCCCCAAGGGGTCTCATGGGCTATGGGAAGAGATAAACCAGCCCCTAATGGGCTGGAATAAGTTCCCACTAAGGCCCATAAGGTTTGAGAAGGAAAAAACACAAGGTGGAAAGAGTTTCCAAGTGGGAAGGTGGAATCCTACTCCAAGTAGGATTGGAGTAGGACTCCTCCACCTCAAATTTCGGCCAAACCTTGAGGGTTTGAGGCTGCCTCCTCCCCTCCCTCCCTCCTATATATAGTGGGGTTTTAGGGCTGATTTGAGACAACTTTGCCACGACAGCCCGACCACATACCTCCACGGTTTTTCCTCTAGATCGCGTTTCTGCGGAGCTCGGGCGGAGCCCTGCTGAGACAAGGTCATCACCAACCTCCGGAGCGCCGTCACGCTGCCGGAGAACTCTTCTACCTCTCCGTCTCTCTTGCTGGATCAAGAAGGCCGAGATCATCGTCGAGATGTACGTGTGCTGAACATGGAGGTGCCGTCCGTTCGGTACTAGATCGTGGGACTGATCGCGGGATTGTTCGCGGGGCGGATCGAGGGACGTGAGGACGTTCCACTACATCAACCGCGTTCACTAACGCTTCTGCTGTACGGTCTACAAGGGTACGTAGATCACTCATCCCCTCTCGTGGATGGACATCACCATGATAGGTCTTCGTGTGCGTAGGAAATTTTTTGTTTCCCATGCGACGTTCCCCAACATAAAGGCCACTGCTTCCCGCCTTCTGGTCTGCCGAAAAAGGGCCTTTTGTCCCGGGTCGTGCCTCCACCCGGGACTAAAGGGGGTCTTTAGTCCCGGTTGGAGCCACGCCTCGGGACTAAAGGCCCCTGCTTCTCGCCTTCTGGTCTGCCCGAAAAAGGGTCTTTAGTCCCAGGTCGTGGCTCCACCCGGGATTAAAGGGGTCTTTAGTCCCGGGTCGTGGCTCCACCGGGGACTAAAGATCCACAAGTATAAGCGGGAGTTAGAAAATTTCGAACCCAAATCGTCCATTTCTCTTCGTCTTCCTCTCGTTCTCCTGCCCGGCGCGGCAAGCGACGAACTCGACGACGCCGTCAGGCTGGCCGCCGTCCTGCTCGCCGCCGCCTGCCTTCCTCCTCACCGTCGCCGTCGTCCTCCTCGCCGCGCGCCGCCCTCCTCGCCGCGCGCCGCCGTCCTCCTCGCCGCGCGCCGTCGACACCTCCGTCCGGTTAGCCCCACGCCCCCTCCTCCCAAACACTCCGGCCAGCACAAGCAAAGAATAAAAAGGAGAAGCAAAGAAGAAAAAGGAGAAGAAAAGAAGAAAAAGGAGAAGAAAGGAAGAAAAAGGAGAAGAAAGGAAGAAAAAGGAGAAGAAAGGAAGAAAAAGGAGAAAAAGGAGAAGAAAGGAAGAAAAAGGAGAAAGGAAGAAAAAGGAGAAGAAAGGAAGAAAAATGAGAAGAAAGGAAGAAAAAGGGAAGAAAGGAAGAAAAAGGAGAAGAAAGGAAGAAAAAGGAGAATAATAAGAGGAGGAGAAGAAAAGAAGAAAAAGGAGAATAACAAGAGGAGGAGAGGATAAGAAGAGGAAAAATAGAAGAAATGGAGAGGAGAAGTAGTAGAAGAAGAGGAGAAGTAGAAGTAGAAAAAGAAGTAGAAGAAGAGGAGAAATAGAAGAAGAGAAAAAATTAGTTTAGGGTTACAAGAAGAAGAAATATTTTTTTTTCATTTAATTTTGCTATTGTATAGTGTATATGCTTAAGTGTTAATAGTGTTTCTTAGATTATTGCTTAATTTTGCTATTGTATATGATTAAGTGTTAATAGTTTAATTTTTCTACTGTATATGCTTAAGTGTTAATAGTTTATTTTTAGCAAGAAAATTAATAGAACTAGTTTAATTTTGCTATTGTATATGCTTAAGTGTCCGGGACTGGGCTCCGCCCGGCTGGTATTTTAGAGTTTAGGTTCTAGCCAAGACCCGGGACTAAAGGTCCTCCTATATAAAACGAGCCTTCGAAGTTTCCAACCCCTCTTATATAGTTTGTTAGTTTATTAGTTAATCAAATGTCCGTTTTTTTGCAGAACTATGGATCCACATATCAGGAACCTCGAAGAGGAAGAACTTCTCCAAGATATAATCAAACACGGCCCCGACGTTGAACCATCCGAATCTCCGACGTCATATCTAAACGACTCCGGATATGGAATGGAGGTCGAGCGACACGAAGATGAAGCCGATGGGGCAGGAGATAGGTCCAATGACGAAGAAGGTGATAGCTCCACTGATGGAGAAGCCGGTGGAGAAGCCGGTGAAGAAATAATAAAGTCCGGCGAGGTATACATATGAATTTCGACAATCACTTGTAATATGTGAAAAATATTGGAGATAACTCTATATTGTATACATATACATTCATTTGACGAATGTTTCTCCCTCTTAGGCCTCCACATCGAGCAAATCTACGAAACGAGGCCCGACTAGAAAGTTGGATGCACGAACGCATTACACCTTTGAGGTGATAATGCCTACGGGCGAACCCAAGCTTCCTAAGAATGCTGCTGACACATTCAAGAAACAATGCGGAGTTCTCATTAGGGATCACGTCCCGATCAGCGTTCGGGAGTGGAACAAGCGCAAAGGGGCAGCTGATAGTGACTATGTCGCCAAAAGGTACAAAGATAATCTTTGGAATGATCTCATGTCACATTTCAACCTGCCAGAATGTGAGAATGAAGACGCCGCAGACAAACTGAGGGCCAAAGTCAAGCAGTGGACTCTAAAGAAGATGGCCGAACTGTTCCGTAGCTGGAAGAAGAAGCTATGGAAAAACTATCTTGAGACAAAGAAAGTGCCAGTATTCGAGGGGTATCTAGCCAAGCAGGCGAATCACTGAAAGGAGTTTCAAGAGTACAAGGAGTCAGAAGATGCCCAAGCATTACCAGAAATGAACAAGATAAATGCCGACAAGAAGAAATATCACCACAAGTTGGGGCCAGGGGGCTATGAGACTGCCATCCCAAAGTGGGAAAAGAAAGAGCAAGATCTGATAGATAAAGGCATCGTACCTGAACCACTCCGTGATGAGTGGGAATTGAGAGCAAGAAATTGGTTCCTTGCGCATGATGGGTCGTACGACGAAGCAACAGGGGACCTCATCTGCAATGACAATCTTAGGATACCCAGGGAGAATTGCAAAAGGATAGTGAAAGAAATTAAGGAGGGACAAAGAAAGTTCACTGCAGATAGAGATAAAGATTTGCTCACACTGGTCCTCGGCAATGACGAACATGGAGGACGAACGCGAGGCTTCGGTCCATCTTACCCGTGGTGGCTTGGGTTTGCCAGAGACCAAGACACTTACAGAAGCCGAGAGAGAGCAAACAAGCGGCAGCAGGATGAGGAGAATGACAAGTTCCACCAGTTGCTTGCCAGGATTAACGAGCAACAGAAGCAGATTGATGAGCTTAGAGGAGTACCGCGCCAGGAAGATCCTGCACTTGATATTACCGGCGCCCCATCTAAGCAGAAAAGCAGCGTGGCTGAATCTGAGGCCCCGCCCGACGATGAACGAAGAATGATAGAGGGCGGTCCCGGCTACCCCATGGATGGAATCAAGGAGTCAACATCATGTGAACTCCATCAGAAATTCAAGAACATATCCATGAAGGTGGCCGTCGGACAAGCTTTACCTTCTGTCCCTGATGCACGCTGGCATGGCCATGAGATTCCAGCTGGCTTTGCTAAAGTCGGGGTGGATGAAATCATGACGGGGTTTAGTGATATGGAGCTCAACATAGCTGGACCCGAAGATGAGAGGACACTCGGAGAAGTACTGGGTGGAGTCATCCTATGGGACAAGAACTACATCAAGCTTCCAGGCTCGGCCCCAAGGACAACACCGCCTCCGAGTCGTCGCAGGTCACCTACACCTCCATTACCTTCAAGCCCTCCACATGACGTCGGTCAGCACAACACGAGTCCATCTCGATCACCGCCGCCAGACTTGGGTCGTCCGTCTCCGCCGCCGCCCGCTCCAGATACAAAGCCTGAGCCTGCCACGGATACAAAGCGGGAGCGTGCCACCAAGAACGCTTCGCCGCCGCCCGCTCCGGATACAAAGCCTGAGCCTGCCACGGATACAAAGCGGGAGCGTGCCACCAAGAACGCGCCGCCGCCGCCCGCTACGGATACAAAGCCTGAGCCTGCCACGGATACAAAGCGGGAGCGTGCCACCAAGAACGCTCTGCCGCCGCCCGCTCCTGATAAAAGCCTGAGCCTGCCACGGATATAAAGCGGGAGCGTGCCACCAAGAACGCTCCGCCGACGATTCCTAAGCCACAGAGCACCCCAAAGCGCAAACGGTCGCCCCTCCCAAAGGTACGTCATGCTAATCTTCCTATCGTACCTTATGATTGTACCCCCTTCCATCACAGTATGACTTACATCATAAGCCTGATGACTATACACGCACATTGCAGAAGGAAGTGAAAAAGAGCAGATCACGTGCAAGCCCTCCACATGACGTCGGCCAGCACAACACGAGTCCATCTCGATCACCGCCGCCGGACTTGGCTCGTCCGTCTCTGCCGCCGCCCACTCCGGATACTAAGCGGGAGCGTGCCACCAAGAACGCTCCGCCGACAATTCCTAAGCCATAGAGCACCCCAAAGCGCAAACGGTCGCCCCTCCCAAAGGTACGTCATGCTAATCTTCCTATCGGACCTTATGATCGTACCCCCTTCCATCACAGTATGACTTACACCATAAGCCTGATGACTATACACGCACATTGCAGAAGGAAGTGAAAAAGAGCAGATCACGTGCAAGCCCTCCACATGACGTCGGCCAGCACAACACGAGTCCATCTCGATCACCGCCGCCGGACTTGGGTCGTCCGTCTCTGCCGCCGCCCGCTCCGGATACTAAGCGGGAGCGTGCCATCAAGAACGCTCCACCGACGATTCCTAAGCCACAGAGCACCCCAAAGCGCAAACTGTCGCCCCTCCCAAAGGTACGTCATGCTAATCTTCCTATCAGACCGTATGACTTACACCATAAGCCTGATGACTATACACACACATTGCTGAAGGAAGTGAAAAAGAGCAGATCATGTGCAAGTGCAAGTGGGAGCAAATCAAGTTCAACTACAAGCAAGAAAAAATCAAACATTCCTCAGCCTGGACAACAGGCCAAACAGTCGATCCCCCCCTCAAGGTGTTAACCGAGAATGTTCCCCCTCCGATGCAGGGGCTAGCTTTAGAAAGTGCAAAGGAGTTGGCGGCTGCATGTGGTGTCTCGGTTGAAGAATTGCTGTCTTCCCAAGACGACAAGATAATCAAGGCTGTGGTAGCCCCTAAGCCACAGTTTGTCATGGGTGAGCCTTTGGTCAGCAAAGATGATCTCCCAACAAATATGCGTTACTTGCATCAATGGTACTTAAGTGAATCAAAGAATGGGAGAACGATGATCGTGCTGAGTGTCGCACAGGGGTACTACGGCTGCCCCGAACAAATCCATATCGACTTTGATGAACTCTTCCAAATGTACAATGGCGACGCCCTCGACAAATCGCTTATGAGTTGATATTGTCTGTAAGTTTTTCAATTCGTTGTCTACATATAACTTGTTTAGTTATTTCAATTCATTGCCTATATATATAACTTGTACTCTATTATGCAGAATGAAGATTCTGGATTGTAAAAGTAAGAGCATCCTAAATATTGGGTTTATTGATCCAGATAAAATACATATAGCGACGCTAACTAATTATCCCAAGGAGACGGAGGAAAATCTTCTAAGGTTTCTAACAGATCAAAATTTCTGTGACCACATACTGTTTCCATACAACTTCAGGTGAGGATCTTTACTCTGTTGTGTCCATTCACTTATAAGTGTAATTGATAAGTTACTGACACACATATATATATACATGTGCAGTTTCCATTGGATTCTGTTGGACATTCAAATTGATAAGGGAAGAGTTGATGCCTTCGACCCATTATCGAGACCCTTGGAACAGTTCCAAAGCTTGCAGGACATGCTCCAAGGGTAATTTCAATCATTCTTGCGCTCTATCGGTCTCTTTCGATGATTTTCTGATATATCAATTAATGAAAAACTTAGCAAATCATTATCCTTGTCGGGTAGGGTTTGGAAGCGGTTCAAGTGCGTGACTCCCGGTATCGAGCATGAGAAGCTGACCTTTAGAGCGGCTCAGGTAAGTAGTAGTATGATATACTTCTATTTTTAATACATTTATGATGCTAGATTATTATTTTGATTATATATATTCTATTCTCGTAAAGTGTGACCAGCAGCCACGGGGAACACATCTATGCGGATACTATGTTTGCGAGACCATTCACACGTTTACCTCTGAGCACAAGGGTCACAGATTCGACGTAAGCAATGAACATTCACACCTCTATTTTTACCCGTCATTCTTTGTTATCATGATTGATATTCATATTCATCTCCTTTTCTTATATAGCACACGGCCATGACAACGAAGGTCCTACCAGAGCAACGCGCGATTGCTGTTGCAGAGGAGCTTGCGACCTTTCTGAGGACGGAAGCTATAGATGACAAAGGACGATTTAGTGTAGCTAGGGGCCATTACTGATGTTCGTCCATGTAATCGAATAGACGGGCTCTAGTCCCGATAATTCAGATCTCCATATAATTGTATATATATGCTCGCTTGTAAGATAAGTTAACCTTATATATATATGCATAATTATTTCTATTTAAATTATATGAAAACTAATTCCCGAACACCAAACGAGGCATCACGTTAATCTCCCGAACACCTAAACCCTAAAACCCTAAAACCCAAAAATAATTTCATTAAAAAACCCCCCGAAAATAAGCAAAATCTGAAACTCTTTAGTCCCGGCCCGTGTAACGAACCGGGACTAAAGGTCCTGCCCCTGGGGCGCTACAAGACGCCCACGTGGAGCACCTTTAGACCCGGCTTGTAACAGGGCCGGGACTAAAGGTTAGGCCTTTAGTCCCGCCCCTTTAGTCCCGGTTGGTGAATCGGGACTAAAGCCCCTTACGGGCCGGGGCTAAAGGCCCCGTCCCCACTAGTGAAGGAATAGCGTCGTAGGGCCGCGACAACCTTGTCTGATGGCTAACTGCCACTCACGGAGGAGCCACTCCGCCTCATGCTGAGCTGTGCAGAGTGCCACATCGGCCACTCGTGACGCAGCCTTTGGAGCCTGGTGGCATCACTGTCGCTATCGGCATTGGAGGAGCAGTCGCTAAGTGACCACTCCTCGTTGATCTTGGCGATCTCACCATAAAGGTAGCGAACATCTAAGCCTCCCAAGACGAAGCCTCCATGGAGGTTATGGCGTGCAGGAAGCCGCCGCCGCCCAATCAAGTGTGATTTTTGTACATTTGTCTAGGAGGTATTCGAAGGTGTATAGGATGAACCTTGGCTTCGCCTCCAAAAAGGGTAACTACGTTTGAGGGACGTCGTCGATGCCGGCCTGACCAAGGGACCAAAGTTTCCTCTGTTCCCCATCCAATACCACCAAACCTTTGTCTGCTTTGGACCCGACAGCGAGCCAAGAACCGAAACCTACATAGATGAGATTGCCATGGCGTTTAACCCAACATGAGTCAAGAAGAATATCGACAATAGATATCCAAACGCCGAATCAGCCGATCCGACATGGCCAGCGGCGAAGACCCTCACCCCGCACCGGCCGACCGCGTCCAGCATCAGATCGAGATCCGATCTGAACACGGCGGCACCAGCAACCACCTGGCCAAGCGCACTACGTAGGCGTCACCATGCCGCGAGATGGGATCCCGTCATCGCCGTCACGCCGCGAACGGCGTTGGTAAGGGTAGCCCATCCACAGCCCCGCCGGACCCCACGCAAACCCAACGCCTCCTCACGATCCAGCCGTCCCGCGTGATGGAGATGCTCGAAAGGGAAGAAGTCCCGTCGCCGCCCTGCCATCCAGGTTTTGCCTGGTGGTGCAGCGGACGGCGGCGAGGAGGGTGGGAGGTGGGAGGGCTGGATGGGTAGGGTGGATAGGGTTGGGCGGCATGGGGGAGGAGGGAGGCGGAGATCTAAGAAAGATAGTACCAAATGTGCCGACATTTACAAATATAAGGGCATCTTCAACGGTAACTGGTAAGTTTCTTTCCGCATTCGTGTGCGGACCCCGGAGGAAACCAATCCGCGGACACGAATGCGGGAGGAGGCCATCAAACCGTAGCTGCATACATTTTAACAACAAGTAAAACCAACCAGACAAAATCTGTACAAACTGAACGAGTTTCATTCAAGTTAGGATATAATTTACATAAAAAGATTGATATTTTGTCAGTTTAACTAAAAAAAGCTAAACCCTATACCGAACTACCACCTTGTATGCGTGGCCACCCTGCCCTGCCGTATTGGTCGTCTGGTTTTCAATTTAACTTTTGATTTGGATTTTCAACCGAATTCTGCAGCTTGAGTTGTCTGCTAGGCTCAACCGTAATGGACTTATGGACATGACTGTCTGTTGTGATCTATTTTCTTGTTATTGATTTTGTTTCATGTTTTCTAGGCAATGATGTTTCCGTAAATTCATATTTATATTAATGTGAATTGATAAGTCGCGTTGTCCAGTAGATGCAAATTTCGTATAAGAAATTTTACTCATTCTTCGTATCTAACACAATCACATTAACATTGCGTTGCCCTGCAGGACTCCTAGGATATCATGTTGCACGTATATGCTTTATCTACTTCCAAGACATATGTTGCGAACTTGCAATACATGCAGGTGCGCTCTGAATGTCATCCTTTCTTAGCATCTTGCAAGAGCCGTGGAGGTGTGTCGTGTAATATGTAAGCTGCGGTGGAGGTGTTTTGCTGTCATGTTTTGTGCCACTTTTTCTCTCTGTGGCAAATGGCGCTCCGGACAGTCCTCCGGCAGATCTTTCTTCAATCTCTTGAGCATGTACTGTACATGTTGAGATTCCTCTGCAAAGCTCCCTCCACCAGCTAGTCAGTGTTGGCCTCCTCTACACGCAACCTTCAAATGGCGCTTCATTGTTGCTTACGTTACATACTATAGGAAGTGGAGCAAGTCTGATGCAAGCTGCTCCCTCCGTTTCTAAATATAAGTCTTTGTAGAGATTTCACTAATGGACTACATACGGATGTATATAGACATACTTTAGAGTATAGATTCAATCATTTTGCTCTGTATGTAGACCATTAGTGAAATCGCTTAAAAGACTTATATTTAAAAACGGAGGGAGTAGAACATAGGACATGTTCCGCATGCCCCTCATTCCCAACACACAACACACATCGAACTCCAAATTCATACTATTGTTTGTGTACTTGATGTTCTACAAATCTTTTCCTGCAAACCAACATCCACTCGTGTGGCTCCTGTGTCCTCTCCTAGTTAGGAGAGTAGGTATATGTAAAGGGCTAAAGAAGGAAGATATGTCTGCGAGCAATACGTGTGAAGGGGTGGTGACTTACCTTGTTTTTTCTACCTGATGGTTTCCTTTTATTTTGTACGTCAAGCTTTTCTTGTTTGCTTTGGACGTCTCAGATCTGTTTTTTCTGTAGGAATTGGTTTTTGCCGTGAGGCTTGTCATTTATTTTCTACCTGCCGAGGCTTGCCTTTTGTTTCGTACGTGGTGAGGTTATCCTTGTTTTTTCTCTTCTATAAAGTTTGAATTACACGTGTTAGGTTCCTTTTTCTATAGGAAAGGCATCATCTACACTACATAACTTTTCAGTTTATCCGATCATAAATTTTGTAATCCAACGGTTAATTAATTTTGATGACGTGGATTAATGAGAAGTCATGAAAGGTGCCTCCAATTAGTAAATAAGAGATTTACACAAAAAGATATATATTCTGTCAGTTTAACTAGATAAAAAAGCTGAACCCTATACCCGACTACCACCTTGTATGTGTGGCCACCCTGCCCTGCCGTATTGGTCGTCTGGTTTTCAATCAAACTTTTGATTTTATTTTCAACCGAACTTTGCAGCTTGAGTTGTCTGGTAGGCTCAACCGTAATGGACTTATGGACATGACTGTCTGTTGTGATTTATTTTCTCGTTATTGATTTTGTTTCATGTTTTCTAGGCAATGATGTTTCTGTAAATCCATATTCATATTAATGTGAATTGATAAGTCGCGTTGTCTAGTAGATGTAAATTTCGTATAAGAAATTTTACTCACCCGTCGTATCTAACACAATCACATTAACGCTGTGTTGCCCACGGATATCAGTAGCATGTACTCCCTCTGTACCTACTAAACGGATATTAGTTAAATGAAATCTGTGCAAACTAAACGGATTTCATTCAAGTTAGGATATAATTTACATAAAAAGATCGATATTTTGTGAGTTTAACTAAAATAAGCTAAATCCTATACCGGACTACCACCTTGTATGTGTGGCCACCGTCCCCTGCCGTATTGGTCGTCTGGTGTTCAACCGAACTATTGATTTTGATTTTCAACCGAACTTTGCAGCTTGAGTTGTCTGGTAGGCTCAACCGCAATGGACTTATGGACATGACTGTCTGTTGTGATCTATTTTCTCATTATTGATTTTGTTTCATTTTTTCTAGACAATGATGTTTCTGTAAATTCATATTCATATTAATGTGAATTGATAAGTCGCGTTGTCCAGTAGATGTAAATTTCGTATAAGAAATTTTACTCACCCGTCGTATCTAACACAATCACATTAACGTTGTGTTGCCCTAAAGGACGCCACGGATATCACGTAGCATGTAATCCCTCTGTACCTACTGTCAAGCCATATATTGCAATACATGCAGGTGTGCTCTGAATGTCATCCTTTCGTAGCATCTTGCAATAGCCGTGGAGGTGTGTCGTGTAATATGTCAAGCTGCCGTGGAGGTGTTTTGCTGTCATGTGTTGAGCCACTTTTTCACTCTGTGGCAAATGGCGCTCCGGACACTTATTCGTCAGATCTTTCTTCAATCTCTTGAGCCTGTACATGTTGAGATTCTTCTGCAAAGCTCCCTCCACCAGCTAGTCAGTGTCGGCCTCCTCTACAGGCAACCCTGTCACGCGCTTCATTGTTGCTTACGTTACATACTATTGGAAGTGGAGCAAGTCTCATGCAAGCTAGAACATAGGACGTGTTCCGCATGCCCCTCATTCCCAACACACAACACACATCCAACTCCAAATTGATGCCACTTGTTTGTGTATTTGATGTTCTACAAATCTTTTCCTGCAAACCAACATCCACTCGTGTGTCCTCTCCTAGTTAGCAGAGCTAGGTATATGTAAAGGGCTAAAGAAGAAAGATATGTCTGCCAGCAATACTATTACACAGGTAGTGTGCATCATAAAGGTGAGCAAGGGCTCAGCAGAAGGTTGGTAGACACATTACCTATCCTTGCTTCAGATCCCTAATGGCGTCTTATTATAGAAATGTACTACCGCTTTGTGAGATGGTTTTCAGATGACTCTGTCCCCCGTATTTATCATTGTTGTTATGAATTATGGATCCATCATGTGCTGCACGAAACATATATCGTAATATTATGGTTCATGTTAATCCACACATAATGCTGTATAAAGAATGTGTTTTTTAGGGGCCTGTTTGGAGGCTCTCCACTCTGCTTCCGGAGCGGACGGAGCTGCAGTTGCAGATAACGGAGCAGAGAAATTGACGCTCTGCAGATTCTCATGTTTTTGAGAGCTGGTGGACTTCTGAACAGGCACTAAGTCTTGGTAGGATAAGTGCGCGTCAAGACGAGCACTCCGAGCCAAGCCTGGTATTTCATTGTATACCAGGGACTCTACCATGCGCAAGCGGGGCGGTTGCTCAACTTCCCTCGTTTCACGGACAGACCCTCACTAGTGGAGAACGGAAATTTAATCTCGGTTGGGAAAGGGATTTAATCATGGGTCGCCAACCGGGACTTTCATCACAACCCGGGACTAAAGTCCCTCCACGTGACCACGAGCGTGCGGCAGGGGATGGAGGACCTTTAGTCCCGGTTGGTGTCATCAATCGGAATTAAAGATTTTGTGTTTTCAGGGGGGTGGGTGGGGGGGGGTAGGGTTTTATGGTTTTAGGGTTTACGGTTTATGGTTTATTTTTGCTTTTCATTTTTGGGGGTTTCATCGTCAATGTCAATGACAATCTCTCGACCGAAATGTATTGGACGTGGATCAATAACAATGTCAATCTCTAGATCAGAATGGACTGAAGGTGGATCAATATCAATGACAATCGTTGTATTCGAATGTACTAGAGGTGGATCAATATCAGGTTCAGGTTGTTCTTCGCCTGCAACCTTTCCTATTTTTGCTTCATAATTCCAAAAAAAGGATTTGATGTCACCATTCCTCTTCATCTTTAATTCTACATTTAGAATAAAATTTCACAAAAAAGTAAGGTTAGAACAAAAATAGAACATCCCTGGTCCTCTAGAGCTCTATTTTGTTCACAAAACAAAAAATTCTAACAAAACACAGAGCAACAACATTATAGTCTTACAAACATCATATAACAAACAAGAGCGGCGGCGGCGACCGAGTGCAAGAGAGGGAGTGGCGGCGGCCAAGGGCAAGCCGGAAGTGACGGGGCAGAGAGCGCGATGTGGCGCTCCCTCCCCCCATCCCTCCCTCATGGGACCCTGAAAAGATGAGGTGGGATTGGGCTCAATGGTCAGTAGTCTATATTATATATATATATATATATATATATATATATATATATATATATATATATATATATATATATATATATATATATATATATATCAGATGTTCTGGGCGTGCCACCGCACATCCGGCACACCCGCTGTTCTGCCAATGCTTACATGCTAGAGCAATGACCTACTCCGGATGAGCTAGCGCATAGAAGTGGTGCTCCAGTTATTTTATTTTTGTTGCGGTATTTCAGATCACCGCTAGTTGTGATACCCAGTTGGTTGCACACTGCCTAGCTGTCTAGACTCAAGTCCATCCCGACTACCCCTATCGGAGTCACGTCTTCCTTCTATCACAACGTTCTGCAAACATCCGAGGAAGTGAAGCATCTCCAACAGCCGTGTTATATAAGCGTCGCGTTGGAAAAGTTGTATTTTTTACACGCGCGCAACCGCGTCGGGCGCTCTAGCGGAGGTGCAAAAATAGCTCACGTGGCATAAGTGATTCAACGCGCGGGACAAAACTGCATCGCTCCCCTTATTTCGTGCGCCCGTTACTGCACGCTGCACACTCGAGCGCCCGCGCCTCACCCTCTTCGATTGCGCCGCTTTCGGCCCCGCGCCGATATCCCCCTCACCCTTCCGTACGCCCACGACCACGCTGCTGCATCCGTCGCCGTCAGCACCAGCGCAAACCCTAGCGCAGGGAGCTCTGGCTTCGCCTCCGTCGGTTCTCCTCCAACCATGGGTCTCACGCGCTGCCTTTTCATGGTGCCATGGACGACCTCGACGGCGGGTGGCGTCGCGCCGACGCCCGCCGTGAAAGCATGTGCCCCCTTGTCGAAACTCCCAAATGAGGAAGAAGAACCAGAGGAAGAGGATGACGAAGATGAGGGGGTGCGGCATGATTGTTGATGTGCCATTTGTTTGTGTGAATTTTGATGTCATGAATTTGGTTGGGTGATTTTGAACTTGGTTGGATGATGATGTGATGTGGCATGTCTTCGAACTTTTATGTCATAATGAGCTTGATTGGATGATTTTAAACTATTTTATGTCTTGTTTTGATATTTGAAATATCACTATATTATCAAAAATGAATATATTGCAAGCGAGGACTACTCGCGCGCGCTATAGTTTAGCGCGCGTGCTAGAGCGGCTCGGGCGCTACAATTTTTGCAGCGGCCGTTGGAGCCAGCGCTGTCCGGAGCGCTAAAAATTCTTGTTCAACGCTGTAAAAAGTTTTTAGCGTGCGAGGCGGTTGCTCTGCTGTTGGAGATGCTCTAATCATCATCTGGTGGGAAGATTGAAGTTGACAAAACCGAACGCTACACGCAGCCCCCGCCCGCAGCCCACCGCCCGCCATCAAGAATGAAGAGGGGAGCAGGAAGGGTTCAGTCCATTAATGGCCGTTTTATCGCCCGGTCGGACCTTGGTTATTTCTGCGTTAAAACGTTGTACACCAACTTTTTTCTATTACCAACTGCGTCGTTGTAATTCCATTACGCGTTAGAAAACATCGCACGGAAGATAAGTTTCCTCACTTATCAAGATATCAGGGCGGCCCATTAGTAAGGAGGCAACAGTCGAAGACTTTTACTAACGGTGGTGCTCCAATAGACATTTTTTGAGCGGTGATGGAGGGGAAGGTAAAACGTGAATAAAGTTAAATGAACTGAAAAAAACTGAGTAAAACTAAAAAACCAAGGACACAAAAATAGAAATCCTTAGTAAAAAATAGAAACATACGCTTCTCACAAAACGACAGCGCGGTGGATGGTGGGCACTATGAGGTTTGCAATAAGGGTGCACATGATAGCGAACATTGATTAGAGGCATCGTGGAAGTCCACGATCGCATAAGATTACGCACTTGACTATTAGAGCCAAAATGCACTCGGGCTGTTCGTGAAAGACCAAATAAAAAAAAATTGTAGGCGACACCAATAGCATGAATAAAAAAAATTGTAGGCTTTGACACGGCACAGAGAGTATTTGGACCATAGAGGCAAAACGCGTCTCCCAAAAGATGCTCTCTTATTTACTTTATATAAAAAAATTGTAGGCGACACCAATAGCATGAATAAAAAAAATTATGTGCTTTGGCACGACACCGAGAGTATTTGGACCATAGAGCCAAAACGCGCCTCCCAAAACAGTCCTTAGAATCATGGTGCACGATAAATTTTCTATGTAATTGTAAAATACTACAAATTGCCCAAAGAATATGGTATGGTTTCCTGACTTAGTAGAGTAATAACCAAAGTCTAGCTAGTTTTCCATGGGGTAAAGTAAGGGAGCTGCCAGGCCCAAAACACTGGTAGAGAAATGGTTGACAATCTCGAACTATACTCATACTAATGATGCCACATCTATACCCTCAGACTGGTTGTAATGGGGAGTATCATATACTAGTATCATGCATATGACACTAGTGTATGATACTACATCCATAATGCATAGTATCATATGTTTGTATCATAGACTAGTCATTTATTGCCATGCATGACACATAGTAGCACAACATTTAATATGATACGTTATCATGATATGATACTCAACCTTCTCTTTTTTTATTTAATTCTAAATCACCTCATCAAAATTGTCTAGTTGACATGCATGATACTATCTATGGTACCATTACGACCAAGCTCAGTCATGCTAGTGAAATATACGTGTCCGTGTCTCTTGGATAAGGGAAATTGATAGCTCCTTCGCATGGGAAAGTCTTTAGTGTCCTCGTGCAGCACAACCTTGCGCCACCCTCCACTAATTTCTTTGTGCCGGCATTGAGCTGTTTTAAATTTAGCTGTTCAGGCATAGTGGCAAGGAGAAACCTCTTGGTAGACTGTGACTGGGGATGGGTTTCCCTATACCTCCCCTTCCCATTAAATTGCCCCGGTCAAACACATCCTAATTATTATTGCTCATTATTCCTCGAAGTTTTGACTTGACTCCTTTCATGTCAGGGTTGGGTTCTCCTATTCCGATTAGAGCAAGTACAATAGTATAACCAGCTGCTGGATATAAGTCATTGACATGTCATCTATAGTTTATCTTATAGCCAACATGTACAAGTAGTTCATTGTAAAAGTGTACTACTTCTTTATTATATGGTCCACCTTTCATACTCATAAAATGCCTAGGAGCACGTGCTAGAGCTGACTTTTAGCTAAGAGCCTGCTTACCTTCTTTCTCCTCTTCTCTTTCCTCTAACTAAATAAAAATATATTAGTTTATTTCTTATAGCCAGCTGACTCAGCTCTATCGTACTTGCTCTTATTAATCAAGGTGAGAAGCTATGAAGAGAAGCTGCATAGGCATTGCCTCGTTTTATGGGTGGGTGTGCATAGACGAGCTTAGGTTGACGGACACCCATTGGCCCTGAATAAAGTAATCTTGTGGTGTAGGACAAAGAAAATGTCAGTACTAAGATTCTTTTATTTGATGCTATCTACATCTAATAGAAAGAATATGACAATATGTACTTTTTGAATATGAAGTGAAAGAAAAATAATGGATTAGAAATTGCTTTGTAGGTTCTGAGAAGAATGTTATAATGGTGCAACACTATGGCTGGCATCTAATAAAAAAATACCAAATGAAGATCTTGATCTTTAAAGGCTATATATGTGGAGGTTGGATTTGTATTCATAAAAGCGGAGTCTATATGCACCAGTTGGAGATTCCATGATTGCTTCTATATATGTAGCCCATTATCCGACTAGCTAGAACCTGGAATCTCCAGAAACATGAATGGTTCGGAGATGGGAGAGCGAAGAGATAGGGAGAGCTGCATTGAGACACATGAAAAGATTCGGACCCACCAAAGAATATAATGGACGCATGTTGGGAATGAGACACATCTGGAAGCAAACGATGCGTTTGGTTCCTAACTTTTCCATTGTCTTTCAATTACAGCATTTAACGAAAACTTTACTGACGTCTGGTTCGGCTGGGCTAGTTTCCATCACCCTGTAATCAGATACGGCCCTCCGTGAAGCCCAAACCGCGACATACCTGATTGGGGATGTGGGGCCTCTCCCTCCCTTGCGGAAAGAAGCAACACCAGATCTATCTCCATCTTCTCCAAGCTTCATCCCTATATCCCCTTTGTTCTTCAACGTGAGCCATTCATGCCTCTGCTATATTTGAAAAGAACCACGGTGTTGCATTTTATTAAAAAAGAACCCCTTTGTTGAACCAAACAAATCGTATAGTCACTCAATACACCAACTAATACAGTTTAGTCGGATTACAAAGCTGAACATGTTACCTGAGGTGAACCAAGCGCGTCAAGTGTCTGCATGAAACGTGAAAATAGACAACATACGAGTCGCCTGAGCACTTGTCAGATCGGACCATCACCACAAGTACTTTCTACTACCTGCTTCCAAGCTATGTCCTTGTCAAGGTCCTAGCTCATCGTGTGCTTGAACTTCTTGAAGTACGGAGCAGGTCGCCTGAATACAACTTTTTTTTATGCCCGAATACAATTGTTGAAAGAAGAAATACCACTACAAAAGGTTAGCTGAGCTGGGCTTGGGTTTAGACGGTTACCACTACAAAAGGCGTTTTTACTTCCTCGAGCTTAATTAAGTGGTTGAGCCTTCCATGGTCGTCGAAGCGGATTTCGCCGCTGTGTCTCATCTCTTCGGTTAGTACAAATCACTGCAGCAATACTTGTACATGCTGGATGCTACGTCCCTGTTAAGGCTGCCCTAGCTGTTGCAGTATCACCACGTGGTCTTGTGTTACAACTTGCAAAGCACCAAGCCCCGCTGGTTGTAGTGTTTGTTTCTTCCTGAAAAGCAAGTTTTTGTTTTCTTGGGCGCCCAGCTGTAATACTGTACTAGTACGGCTTGCATGACTTGGTGATTCTTCTGCCACAGACGGCAAAATTATTTGACCTTCATGACAAGCCATGAGAGCATTGTATATACCCTTGATTATTTGGAAGAATCAATGCATACTAATGTCTATTCATATCCTTTTCCATCTAGCATAGTTACTCCATTGTCGCCAAGAAGGGAGTGTTTTATTTTGGCTGGAAATGCTCAATCGTCTATTCAAGACTAAAAGTAGTTAAGGGGTTGGTTAGACAGAAACATTAGTAAGCTAGAAAATTCTACAAAAATCGTAATTATCTAACCGTTGATTTGGTAATTTATAGAGTCAAAAGATCAGAACCTATTGATTAAGCTATTAACACGCAAAGTGTCATGGACGAGGCCAGATCTTCTTCGTCGAGATCATCTATAACGAGTTGCTACTCCGGTTCAACGAGCAACTGCAGAGCTTTGGACTTCGTGCATAAGTTGAGCTATGGCAGCTCCATGTGGTGTACAGGGGCAGGTTCCGGAGCGCCATGGTTTTTTCCGAGTCGATGACGGTGAGTGTTGGGGATATTGCCTGCGGTGTAACCCGTTCTAACTAGGCCGGGTCACTAAAAGGGTGACCCATCCTTTGGTAATGCAAGCCTTGGCCCAGGGGCCCAGGAGCCGGATGGCGGTTCAGAAGCGATGCAGAAGATAGGACGCCAAGGAGGTTTCCAGTCTTGAAAAGCATGGCGACTTAGAGATATGGAAAACCCCGATCTCTAGCGTGGCTAGGACTCTTGTAAACCCTAGGGACTCGACCTGTATATAAAGACGAGTCCGTGGGGAAGACAGGGCAGGTTAGAAATCATCGAGAGCTAGGTCAGGCGAGTTAGGCCCTCCTTGTAATCGAAACCATCATCAATATACACAAAGCAGGACATAGACTTTTACCTCCACACGAGGGGCCGAACCTGGGTAAAACTGAGTCCCGCTTTCGCTCACCCCCTTTGAGTCGCCACCAAGGTGCGATGGCTCCTTCACTATGTCCTTTCACGAGGACATCTGTCGTGACAAAACCACGACAGTGAGTCTAGGCGGCACGTTGCAACGGGGTTTCGGCGGTAGACTGATGATGATTGAACCATGCAAGGCGGTGTAGTTGGCTGGCATCGTGTTAGTGTCGACGGCTGGACTGACGGTATCCATTTGTTGTTTTCTCTCATGAAGATGGACTCGAGGAAGACGACGGTAGTGACTTCTGGAGCGTGCGTAGGCGATGCACGTTAAGGTTCTACTCGACCGCTGCTCCTCTTTTGAATGATGTGAATAGGTGTACGGTCTGAACAAAGGGCCCACATCATCAAACTTGCAGGTGTGCAGAGACCTTTTTTTCAAAAGGCAAAAAATGCTCATAGCTAGGCATCTTTGGAATTATGGAGTTTCTATAAGTGGTTGTTTGGATAGTGAGGATTAGCGTTAGGTTTATGAAGAAAACCTAGGTTTTCACAGAATCAGTTTTACTTGCTGTCTGAGAAATAATCAATCTATAAAAATGTTACGTTTTGGTTGGAAAGGGTAAAACTAAGTTTGTACACACGAGGGTGGGCGGGGGGTGTAGTGTGTTGGGTGTTGCCATAATTTTCTTGTGGATGAATAGGGAAATTGCTACTTCGCGTCCGTGCATTGCCGATTAGCCTCATGTCGGCTCGCTATCGGACGGAGCAGGGGGTTCTCCAGGTGTGTCCATATATTTTTTCTCCCCCCGTGATTTCAAGTGTGGGACCGGGTTGTGTCCTATTTTTTCTATCCGTTGCATTCATTTTAAAAGGAAATTTTACTTCATAGGTTGCTTGTCGAAAATCGATCGCTGCAACAGGCGCGCGCGGAATAGCATCGCCTAAAGAATAGTATAGGCGTTCAAAGTTTGATTACAAGTTTTTGTTGTTGTGTGATCTTGTTGAGCGTATCAATCCACCAGTACTTCATGTGGGGCAGCACCCTATCGTTGCGGCTGGCAGGTCGTGGGCAGAATTTTATCAGGTCCTGGCACGTCCTAAGACACTGCTATTTCTAGGCCTACACTAACGAAGTAGCGGCAAGGAAGCATCTGCATCATCATCTCCAAGCATGGTAGCTCAACAGAGTCTGTTGGTCCATCGGACAACATAAAATCCCGAGCAGTTCAACCCAGCGTGGCATGCGTCGTAGGTCTATGAACTTCTTCGTGGACCAGGCAATGATTCAGGCCCTGTTTGGTTTCAATAAGTCAGGTGATTTATAAGTCAGGTGACTTAAAACCAGTGACTTATAAGTCATGCACGTTTGGTTGTCATCTGACTTATAAGTCACCTTTTCATGCAATAGTGGGTGACTTATAAGTTTTAAGTTGGGCTGGAGCAACTTATGACTTATAAGTTGGGGTGACTTATATGTTAGGTCTATTTGGTAAAATAAATCATTTTTTGTAATTTTCTACTTATAAGTTGGTGACTTATTTGGAACCAAGCAGGGCCTCACACACATTTGAAAAGATCTGGCCACGAGTCGTTCGGCGGCATTAGGGGTTGTGTTTCTGGATGTCACCCATTTCCCATTATTTTTGTTGCACGCGCTCTACTTTCAGAGCTGTCATCTCTCCATTTATCTGTAGACTACAACTGCATCCGATAAGTATAGGTATATTCCAAGTTGATCCGTGCTACACGTACGACAAATCTCTTGTGATTTATGTACAACAATTAGTAGTTGCCGCTAATTGCAATCGATGGAGAGATGAGATCAAATCTCATATGAAAATCGTAAAGTCTTTTGTCATACGCACATCAACTTTGTTCCAAGTTCTAGAAGAATGTTGCTCAGCTATGTCTGAATGTGACCTTTGGCTTATTGTTTGATTGCACTATTGGAAAAGAAGCTCATAGATATATTGCTCGATCAAACAAGAAAGTTACGATATTTAGGCCCTGTTTGATAACGAAGAATTTTCGTAGTATTTTTAGAATACTGCAGTTTTGGAGATTATCATAGTTTTATTTACAATGAGGTGTTTGGTTGCCTCTAAGAATTGTGATTTTAAAACTGCAGTATTAGAAAAACTGTGGTTTTTCTCTGCATAAAAAAAAGAACCCCAGACCTCTTTTTAAAAAACAGAGAAGGCAAAAAGAAGGACTGCTAGCAACGGCTAGCTAGCTAGCTACGAATGCATGCACTATCAATGGCTAGCTGGTAAATTTTACAGTAATATGTGGCGTAATCAAACGGTTTCTCTATATTGTGAATACTGCAAAAAAAATGTTGTTATATTAAAATCATGGTATTTTCTATCTACACGTAAAATTACTGTAGTTTTTAATACTTTAGTTTTTTTACTACTTTGTTATCAAACAGGGCCTTATAGTAGGAGTCAGGAAGTAGAGTGAAAATGGATGTCTGGTACTCGATGGTAGGTGCAATCGTAATACTGTTTGGCTGCAGTTTTGGTCATGTGGTTGGAGGATACGCTCAGTGCCGGGCTGGATGGGCACCCCCCGTCCTCGCCACGGTCTCTAGGGGTTCTCTGCTACACCCGGTCCCCTGGGACCCCGACGCCCCCAGTCGTTGGGCCCCGGGATGAGATGGGGCCGGACACTCCTATACTGCCAGCTCTTGGGTGGTCGTTGGGGCACCTTGTCAATGTGGCCTCGGACTGTGATATTGTGTTTCGTGGTGAGCGTGGTGCTTGGCTAGAACAGATTGCGACGATATGTGCTACGGAGCATTTTGATGGTGCTCTCGCTGAGGCCCGACCGTAGGCTGAGCGAGAACACTAGGGTTCCATTCCATCCGTGGCATCTGGGCATAGAGAGCACGGGGGTGTGGAAGGTTCGGATCATGGTTTGGGTGGTGGGTCGCTGGCTGCCATGCCCTCCACGGGGAGGGTGTTGCGGGGCCGGCCTCCCAGCCGCTTGCACCCTTCTGAGCAACATGTGGCTGCTCGGGGGCTAGTGTGGATTGTCCAGTTACGGAGGTTGGTCCCGTGGGACCCCGGGCCTCGGGGTCCCATCGGGGCCGGGCGCCAAAGGCTGCATCTCGGCCCTCGAATGGTGGGAGGGCTCGATCGGTCCCGCATAAAGGGGCCACCGCACCGCTGGTTTTTTCATGAAGCTGCTTAGTTGGAACATCCGTAGTAGTTTCGGTCATATGGGTCGGTGTCGTCAGTTGGTTGACTATTTGTGGGACGAAGCTGTGGATATTATGGGTCTTCAGGAGACAATTCGTCAGGATTTCTCCCAGCTAGAACTGCAGGGCCTCTTCGAGAGGCCCTTTGTTTGGCAATGGCTTCCGGCGATCGGTCAATCGGACGGTATCCTCCTTGGTGGGCACTGTAATTGTTTTTAATCAATGATCTGTTTATAGTTATTTCCGGACCATCATACATGAATCTTTTTTTTGCACTGCATCGTACATAAATCTATTGATCTGGCCTGATACTCTGTACCACGAATACTGGTGCGTATACACTGCGAATATGTTAAACAGTGTATAACGTCCTAAAAAGTTCGAGATTTAAAAAACTATTCATGTTTACAAAAAAAGTGTCACGTGAACATGTTCCGAACTGCATTACACAAATCTGTGGATCTCAAACCATGTAATTAATGTCCTCAGTTAAGATCTGAGTTGTTCCCGGATGCTCTCATTCCGAACGGCATTGCACATATCCAAGTTTTTGCACAATCTGGGTGCAGCTACTAGTCCTTTGAGAGCTATAATGTGCACAAGTGTCAGCCAAGCAGGCTAGTGGCACATCAAGTGAACTTATTGAGCTAACGAAAGAGGCAACAGATCCACACAGGCAGGGTCATGCTGAAACATGTGAAGGCAAGTGCGTTAACTAAGAGAAGCAAAACAAGAAAAACTCGATATCTTCACACGCATGCGCGTTAACTAAGTTATCTATGTCTCTAGTCGAAATCAAGTACTTGCTATAGTCCATAAACGATATGGTGAAGCAAGACCATTGAGTGAGCAAACTACTCACTGACTTCCATCTAGTAAACGAGTAAATGGCACACATGGATCCGAGTTTTGCATGCAGCTTAATTGCGGCATAAGATAAAATGTGGATAGTGTTATGGATCGTAATTAAATGTATTTTTAATGGAAAGTTTACTCACAATCACATTAACGTTGTGTTGCCCTAAAGGACTCCTCGGATATCATGTTGCACGTATATGCTTTATCTACTTCCAAGCCATATGTTGCAAACTTGCAATACATGCAGGTGCGCTCTGAATGTCATCCTTTCGTAGCATCTTGCAAGAGCCGTGGTGGTGTGTCGTGTAATATGTCAAGCTGCCGTGGAGGTGTTTTCCTCTCATGTGTTGTGCCACTTTTTCTCTCCGTGGCAAATGGCGCTCCGGACACTCCTCCGGCAGATCTTTCCTCAATCTCTTGAGCATGTACATGTTGAGATTCTTCTGCAAAGCTCCCTCCACCAGCTAGTCCGTGTCAGCCTCCTCTACAGGCAACCCTGTCTCGTGCTTCATTGTTGCTTACGTTACATACTATAGGAAGTGGAGCAAGTCTGATGCAAGCTAGAACATATGACCGCATGCCTCTCATTCCCAACACAAAACACACATCGAACTCCACTTGTTTGTGTATTTGTTGTTCTACAAATCTTTTCCTGCAAACCAACATCCACTCGTGTGTCCTCTCCTAGTTAGGAGAGCTAGGTATATGTAAAGGGCTAAAGAAGAAAGATATGTCTGCCAGCAATACTATTAGACAGGTAGTGTGCACCATAAAGGCGAGCAAGAGCTCAGCACAAGGTTGGTAGACACATTACCCATCCTTGCTTCACGTACCGTATCAATATATCAATACTTTGTTTTTTTTCATGTAAAAGATGTTATGTTTTTTTATTTCGTGGAAACAACCTCGGGCTTCGGGCAACGGCAATGTTTCTAAAATGTTTCTTCATAGAGCCACATGATGCTGTTGGGATCCGGGCCACTTCCAGTTCCTTTTCCTCTATACATTTTTAAGGCTGGTCATAGTGGAAAGTATCATATAGTAGTATCATGCATATGATACTATTGTATGATACTATCTTCATAATGCATTGTATCATAAACTAGTATCATAGATGACTTCATTTATTAACATCCATGACACATATTAGCATAGCATTTAACATGTTACGGTATTTACCTATGTTACAATAACCTTCTCTCTCATCTTTAATTAGTTGTCATATCAACATGTTCGCTAGTCCCAAATATATGATACTAGCTAAGTTACTCCCACTATGGTTAGCCTAACATTTTAATAGGCTGGCACGCCCTATCCCGCGTCAGTGTTTTGCCGATGTACTTAATCGTTTGTTCGGTTCCATGCACAGTGAAGGTGCATGCATTTTTTTCTGTTTGTTTTGCTGGTAGTTGGATCTTTAGCATATGTGGGCTGTCCATTTGAATCCTAGTTAATTCCCTTGCTTGGAAACATATATACCGTAGTTACTTCAGATCGACACCTCCTGGTCCTGTTTTTTTCATCTTCCCTAATGGCGTCTTATTATAGAAATGTACCGCTTTGTGAGATGGTTTTCAGATGACTCAGTCCCCCGTATTTATCATTGTTGTTATGAATTATGGATCCATCATGTGCTATACGAAACATATATCGTCATATTATGGTGCATGTTAATCCACCCATAACGCTGTATGAATAATGTGTTTTTAGTGGCCTGTTCGAAGGCTCTCCGCACCGCTTCCGGAGCGGGCGGAGCTGCAGTTACAGATAACGAGCAAAGAAATTCACGCTCTGGAGATACTCCTGTTATTGAGAGCTGGTGGACTTCCTAACATGCACTAAGTCTTGGTAGGATAAGTGCGGTTGTATGTGTTTATATAAGAAATTTAAGAGGTAGTTTAGCATACAGTTAGTCAGTCAACAAACAGATGAAACCCTATAAAATCACACCTTTTCCCTTAGATGACAGTCATGCAACGACCGTGATGCAAAAACGAGATCATACCAGATTCCAAGCAATTCCAAGGCACGTCAAGATGATCACTCCGAGCCAAGCCTGGTATTTCATTGAATACCAGGGACTCTACCATGCGCAAGCCGGGCGGTTGCTCGCCTTCCCTCGTTTCGCGGACCGACCCTCACTAGTGGAGAACGGGAATTTAGTCTCGGTTGGGAAAGGCCTTTAGTCCCGGGTTGCCAACCGGGACTAAAGAATGGGAGCTAAAGGATCCTATCCTTTAGTTTCGGTTCATCACAATCTGGGACTAAAGTCCCTTCACATGGCCGCGAGCGTGCGACGGGGGACGAAGGACCTTTAGTGACACCAACCGGGATTAAAGATTTTGTGTTTTCTGGGGGAGGGGGGTTAGGGTTTTAGGGTTTACGGTTTATGGTTTATTTTTTGCTTTTCATTTTGGAGGGTTTCATCGTCAATGTCAATGTCCATCTCGGATCAAAATGTATTGGAGGTGGATCAATATCAATGCCAATCCCTAGATCAGAATGGACTGAAGGTGGATCAATATCAATTTGAATCGTTGTATTCGAATGGACCAGAGGAGGATCAATATCAGGTTCAGGTTGCTCTTCGCCTCCCACCTTTCTTACTTTTTCTTCATAATTCTGCAAAAAGGACTTGATGTCACCATTCCTCTTCATCTTCAGTTCTACATTTAAAACAAAATTTCCCAAAAAAAAACAAGATGAGAACAAAAGTAGAACATCCCTGGTCTTCTAGAGCTCTATTTTGTTCACAAAATGAAAAATTCTAACAAAACACAGAGCTGCAACATTATAGTCTTACAGACATCATATAACAAACATGAGCGGCGGTGGTGACCGAGTGCAAGAGGGAGTGGCGGTGGCCAAGCACAAGCCAGAAGTGACGGGGCCGAGAGCGCGATGTGGCGCTCTCTCTCCCTCCCGCCCCTACCTCCCACCCTATAAATCTCAGATTTTCTAGGCGTGCCACCGCACATCGGGCAGACCCGTCATTCCACCAATGGTTACGTCACTAGTAGAAAAAGGATCTTTAGCCCCGGTTCGTTTGGGCTATTAATCCCCGTTCCATCCAGGACTAATGCTAGCCCCGGTTCGGCCCCGAACCGAGGCTAATGGCCTTCCACGTGGCGGGGTTGGGAGCGAGGGGGAGGGAGGACCTTTAGTCCCGGTTCTAGTTACGAACCGGGACTAAAGGCCAAATTTTATTTTTGATTTGTTTTATTCCAATTTTCAAATCTTTGAATAATTTGACAATTTAATCTCTAATCACCCATCCCCACTAATCTAGCGTGGATCACTCATTTCAAATCGTCTAACTTCCCGGCCGTTCACCCATCCTCTCACTGGGTCAGCCAGAGCACGCTTAACTTTCTAGTTCTATCGTCCCTAGTTGCCAAGTCCGCACTTGTTGTTTTCCTGACAATAGTAAGCTATCAATCCTAAACAACCTGGGTCTTGATGTCATGTCACATGATTTAATTTTTTGAATTACAAACAATTATTAAAATAAACCTAATAAGTAACAATAATAGTGAACTTCAATGAAAACAACCTAATATTTTTAAATAAAATTATTTTTTCTTATTTTTTTTGAAAAAAACTTCTTTTTGAAATATTTTTTTTCCATTTGGAATTTTGAGCATCTGAGAAAACTTCACCGGGCAAGCCCGGGTGAAATCGCGTCCCAATTTTTCTCTAGTTTTTTTTTGATATATTAGACTTTTTTTGGACATCGTATGCAAAAGTTATGGCTGTTTTACATTTTTTTCCTTTTTTTTTGCAAAAACGGTCAAAATTCATATCTCAAAATTTTTATACCAACTAGACACTAAAACCTAACTACATCTCAAAGGATTTTATTTTTTTTTAGATTTTATCATTTTTGTTTATTTTCTATGAAACTAAAAAAGACGGTCGAGGGGGTAGAGTTTGAAAATTTCAGAAACCCCCTTTAACCAAGAGTCCAATCATACATGTCGACTACATCTGCTAGCACCGTCCTCGCCAGAGTCCTCGTCCAAGGTTAACCAAGCCAGAATTAACCCTTTCTAACTTTATTTGCTATTTTCCATGCATTTAATTTTTTTTGAGCTAAATGACCCTGCAATTGAAAAGCACTATAATGAACTTTGAAAATGTTGAAACTTGGCATGGTATCATCATTTCACCCACATAGTTTGTGCTAAAAAGTTGAGAGAGTTACGACAAAAACTGAATACAGGTCGTGTACAAACTGGACCATCTCCTTCGAAGTATCAGGGTTTCGAACGAAAACTCATCTCTTACAAAGGGATCTCATTTTTTGAACTTATCTGAACTCCATACTTTTTGTGTGTTCAAAATGCCTCATTCAAAGGCACATCATAAATTTTCAACATTTTCAGACTCCATTTGATATTTTTCATGCATTTACTTTTTTTTTTTGAGCTAATTGACCTTGAAATTGAAAACTTGTTATGGTATCATCATTTCACCACATGCCATGTGCTATAAAGTTGAGTGGGTTACGACAAAAACTAGATACACTTCGTGTACAAACTGGATCATCTCCTTCGAAGTATCAAGGTTTCACACGAAAACCCATCTGCTACAAAGGCATTTTTAAAAAATTATTTCAACTCTAGATTTTTTGTGCATTCAATATGCACCATACTACAACATGTTAAAATCTACAGAAAGAACTAACTATTAATAATGAAAAACAACAATTAAATGACTAAAACAACTATATAAGCAAAACAATATTGTTTTAATTAAAATCCTAATTTAAATTATTCTAAAAAATAACCAAATAAATCATACTGTGACAACAATCTAACACATGAGTGGGAGCAAAAAAGAGTTAAATTAAAAACTATTTATAAACTCAAGTTATTCTCAAACTGTGTTTGAAGCAAATTTGAACAAATTGAAATTTAAACCATTCAAATTTGAAAACTAATGGCACAAACAGAAACTAGACAAAAGTTTGAATCTAATGCAAAAAGAATCAATCAAAAACATCAAATATCCTAAAAGATATAAGCAATTTAAAACTGAAACTACAAACAGAAATTTAAAAATAGAAAAAATTTTGAACCCCTTTAGTCCTAGTTCGTGTCACGACACGAACCGGGACTAAAGGTCTACCCTTTAGTCCCGGTTCAAGACACGAAACGGGACTAAAGCCTCCAAACCCTTTAGTCCCGGTTCGAGACACGAACCGGGACTAAAGGTCTCATGCCGGGATTAATGTATTTTTCGAGTTGGGTCGAAAGCCCTTATTTCTACTATTGCGTGCTAGAGAATGACCTATGAGCTAGTGCATAGAAGTGGTGCTCCAGTTATTTTATTTTTGTTGCAGTATTTCTGATCACCGCTAGTTGTGTTCTAATTTCTTGTAGATTGAGATACCCAGTTGGTTGCAGAGTGCCTAGCTGTCTAGACTCAAGTCCATCCCGACTACCCCTATCGGGGTCATGTCTTCCTTCTATCACAACGTTCCGTAAATAGACGGTGAGAATACTATTTAGGTACTAGTTCTGCAAACACCCGAGAAAGTAAAGCATCTTCAACAGCTGCGTTATACAAGCGTCGTTCTAGAAAAGTTATGTTTTTTTGCACGCGCGCAACCGCGTCGGACGCTCCAACGGAGACACAAAAATCGCACGCGCGACATAAGTGAGGAAGCGGGAGGAGGGCCAAACCCTAGGTATTTCGTGCGTCCGCTCCCATGCGCTCCACACTCGAGCGCCAGCACCGCACCCTCTTCGACCATGCCGCTTTCGCCCCGCCCGCGCCCCCGCCGGCGGATTCACCCGATGGACGGCCGCACAAACATCCCCCTCACCCGCCGCCGCATCCTCCGCCGTCGCCGCCAGCGCAAACCCTAGCACGGGGAGCTCTGACTTCGCCTCCGTCGGTGCTCCTCCAACCATGGGTCTCACGTGCAGCCTTTTCATGGCGCCACGGATGAGCCGGCGCCCGCCGTGAAATCACGTGCCCCCTTCTCGAAGCTCCAAAATGAGGAAGAAGAATGGGAGGAAGACGAGGACGAAGATGAGGGGGGTGCGGCATGATTGTTGATGTGCCATTTGTTTGTGTGAATTTTTATGTCCTGAATTTGGTTGGGTGATTTTGAACTTGGTTGGATGATGATGTGATGTGGCATGTCTTCCAACTTTTATGTCATGATGAATTTGGTTGGATGATATTAACTATCCTATGTCTTGTTTTGATGTTTGAAATATCACCATATTGTTGAAAATGAATATATTGCTAGTGTCGACTGCTCGCGCACGTTGTAGTTTAGCGCGCTTGCTGGAGCAGCTCGCACGCTATAATTAATCGGTGAACCGGCCTATTAACTAGATTAATCGGTCGACCATTAATAGATAGATTAAATAGAAACTTGCCAACTGATATCTTGATTTTTAATTTACCAAAATATTCTATTGTAGGCATATAAAAAATAGACAAGAGGTAAAATTAATAATCGTTATACATCCAAATATATAAAATCTCAAAATTCAATATTATCAATTAAAAATTTAAACTTATCCATATACTTGCTAACATACATCACACAATATACTCCAGATAACAACCAAAACCAACAATTCGAGCCACCCATCTACAAAATTGTAATTCATAATCTACTAATATATGAATGTGGATTCTCCACTAAGATAGGGGAAAGATGGTAGCACCTTGCGTACTGGTGATGCCATTGAAGAAGAGATTGGGGAGCATCCCATGGGAGGGGGTGGGGAGTTGCCAAGTGGGGTGGGGTCCAGCCAGGCGACCAGAATGGTGGAGCAACTAGATCTTGCAGGTATAGTGTGGTGACTGGCACTGGTGAGAACACGACTAACCATCAGCCAGGTTAGGAGGGGATTAAAGGAGAATGAGGAAGCGGGAGGAGGGCCAAACCCTAGGTATTTAGTAGCAAGAGGGCTTGGCAGGGGTTACGTGCTAAAATGGGATTCGTTTGCCCACCAGTTAATGGGCCAGTGGTGATTAATCGGTCTCGCAATTGATTAATAGGTATGACAACTGATTAATCGGTCTAACTGGCCAATTAATCGGCATGGCAAGTTAACATCATATATAGGTGTTATTCGATTCGGTCACCCTAAGAGTAGCGATTAACTGGCAAGTTAACTGATTAATCGGATGAATACTTGAACAATGGCGGCCGCTGGAGCCAGTGCTGTCCGGCGCGCTAAAAGTCGCTATTTCGACACTTCAAAAAGTTTTTAACGCGTGCGACGTTTGCGCGACTGTTGGAGATGCTCTAATCGTCATCTGGTCGGAAGATCCACGTTGACAAAACCGAACGCTACACGCAACTCCCGCCCGCAGCCCACCACCCGCCATCGAGAACGAAGAGGGGAGCAGGAAGGCTTCAGTCCATTAAAGGTCGTTTTATCGCTTGGTCGGACCTTGGTTATTTCTGCCTTAAAACGTTGCACACCAACTTTTTTTATTACCAACTGCGTCGTTGTCCTTCCATTACGCGTTAGAAAACATCGCACCGAAGATAAGTTGCCCCACTTATGATGATATCAGGCTGGCCCATTAGTAAGGAGGTAACGGTCGAAGACTTCTACTGGACGGTGGTGCTCCATTTAACCTTTTGTGAGCGGCTGGTGGAGGGGAAGGAAAAACGTGAATAAAGTTAAATGGACTGAAAAAACTGAGTAAAAGTAAGAAATCTGAGACACGGAAATAGAAATCATTAATAAAAATTAGAAACATACGTTCTCACAAAACGACAGCGCCGCGGTGGATGGTGGGCAGTATGTGGTCTCCAATAAGGGTAGTGCACATGATAGCGAACATTGATCAGAGGCATCGTGGCAAGTGCACGATCGCATAAGATTACGCCAAACTGCTTTACCATCCGTCGAGTCAAATGCACTCGGGCTGTTCGTCGAAGACGAAATATTTTTTTTTGTAGGCCACACCAATAGCATGAATAAAAAAGTTTGTAGGCTTTTGCACGATACAGAGAATATTTAGACCCTAGAGCCAAAACGCGCCTCCCAAAAGATGCCTCCCAAAAGGTGCACGATAAATTTTCTATGTAATGGTAAAATACTACAAATTGCCCAAAGAGTATGGTATGGTTCCCTGACTTGGTAGAGTAATAACCAAAGTCTAGCTGAATCAGTTTGGAGACTCCCAAGTTAAGTGTTGTTTTCCCGAACCCATCCACGTTAATCAAACATGAAAGTGCTATTTTGCTGTTTGTGGGTGATATCGACAAACGGTATTGAACATAACTTTCATAATATAAAAACCTCAGCTTGTTTATCAAAAAATTATCGTTTCAATCTGATCGGGTGCTGTGCTTGATAAGTTGCAAAATATTTTTAATCAGCTCGAATTGGTTATTTTTAAGTGCTTTTTTGGGTCACGTGGTGCCTATTCCCTGTCTCAGTAAGCTTGGAGGACGAAGGCGTGGACGAAGGCCGACAAGCGTCACAATGGCACATTATGGACAGCCCTCGACAGCACTCTGGCTCACTCTGTGCATGTTTGCGTAGGGTAGTTGATTGTGGGTTTTGCGCATGGCCGGGGTGTTGTGTACTTGGTACAGTAATAACCAAAGTCTAGCTATTTTTCCATCCGGGAAAGTAAGGGAGATGCGAGGCCCAAAACACTGGTTGACAATCTGGAACTATACTCATACTAATGACGCCACATCTATACCCTCAGTCATGCTAGTGAAACATGGTGTCTGTGTCTCTCGCAGAACGAAAATTTATAGCTCCTTCACATGGGAAAGTCGTCTAGTGTCCTTGTGCAGCACACCCTTGCGCCACCCTCCACTGATCTCCCTGTGCCGGCATTGAGCTGTTTTAAATTTAGCTGTTCAGGTATAGCGGCAAGGAGAAACGTCTTGGTAGGCTGTCACTCGGGATGTGTTTCCCTATACCTCCCCTTCCCATTAAATTTCTACGGTCAAACACATCCTAATTATTGTTGCTCACTATTTCTCGAAATTTTGACTTGACTCCTTTGATGTCAGGGTTGAGTTCTCCTATCCCGATTATTAATCAAGGTGGGAAGCTATGAAGAGAAGCTTCATAGGCATTGCCTCGTTTATATGGGTGGGTGTGCATAGACGAGCTTAGGTTGACGGACACCCATTGGCCCAGGATAAAGTAATCTTGTGGTGTAGGACAAAGAAAATGTCAGTACTAAGATTCTTTTATTTGATGCTATCTACATCTAATAGAAAGAATATGACAATATTTACTTTTTTAATATGAAGTGAAAGGAAAATAATGGATTAGAAATTGCTTTGTAGGTTCTGAGAAGAATGTTCTAATGGTGCAACACTATGGCCGGCATCTAATAAATATATACCGAATGAAGATTTAAAGGCATCTTTAAAGGCTATACATGCGTAGGTTGGATTTGTATTCATGAAAAGGGAGTTTATATGCGCAAGTTGGAGATTCCATGATCGCTTCTATATGTGTAGCCCATTATCCGACTAGCTAGAACCTGGAATCTCCACAAACATGATTGGTTCGGATAGGGAGAGCTACCTTGAGACACATGAAAAGTTTTGGACCCACCAGAAAATATTATGGACGCATGATGGGAATGAGACACATCTGGAAGCAAACGATGCGTGTGGTTCCTAACTTTTCCACCGTCTTTCGATTACAGCGTTTAACAAAAACGTTACTGGCATCTAGTTCGGCTGGGCTGGTTTCCATCACCCTATAGTCAGATAGGGTGCTACGTAAAGCCCAAACCGTGACATACCGAGTGGTTACGGAAAATTCTCGATACCAATTTCCTTTCTCCGCTCATCTCCGCCTTGCCTCGTCTCCACCGTGAGCCATTCGTTTCGCCACAACGACGTCCGCTCACAGACGGAGTGGGAACGCCGGGCCTCTCCGTCCCCTGCCGCAAGAAGCTGCATTGGATCTTTCTCCCTCGTCTTCAAGCTCACACTCTTGATCCCCTTTGTTCTTCAACGTGAGCCTTCTGTGCCTCTGGTATCTCCGACATGAACCACGGTGTTGCATTTTATTAAAAAAGAATCCCTTTCTTGAACCAAACGAATCACATAGTCACTCAATACACCACCTAATACAGTGTAGTCCGATTAGAAAGCTGAATATGTTACCTGAGGTTAAACAAACACATTGAGTGTCTGCATGAAACATGAAAACAGATAACATACGAGTGGCCTGAGCACTTGCCTGATTGGACAATCGCTCCAAGTACCTTCTACTACATGTTTGAAACTAATGTCCTTGTCAAGGTCCTAGTTCCTGGGGTGCTTGAACTTCTTGAAGTACGGAGCCACGGTGGCCTGAATACATTTTTTAATGCCCCAATACAATTGTTGAAAGAAGCAATACCACTGCAAAATGTTAGCTGAGTTGGGCTTGGTTTAGATGGTTAGGCGCTCCGCAGCCTCTTAGGCGTTTTTACTTCCTCGAGCTTTATTAAGAGTTTGAGCCTTCCACGGTCGTTGAAGCGGATTTAGCCGCTGCGTCTCATCTCTTCGGTTTGTATAAATCACTGTAGCAATACATGTACACGCTGGATCCTAAGTCCCTATTAGGACTTCCCCGGAAAAGGACAAGTCGCCCCGGGTGTTGTCAACGAATTCCAACTCACCAAACTTAAATTCCTGACTCAGAATGACTCCGTCGATCTCATGATGAGCTGCCGTGAAGTTCGGGGTACTGCTGAAAGCGGATGATTGTCCGGAGACGAAGATATCTCCGGACTTAATGTTGTCGCTGGTGAACAAGCGAGCCATCGAGCCTTTTTACGATCTCACAGCGGAGCTCTCAATGAAAGCACCAATGTCGGTGTCAAAACCGACCAATCTCGAATAAGGGGGTGTCAAACTGTGATCTAAGGTTGACAGGTAACAAGGGATGGTGAAGACAGTGTTTTACCCAGGTTCGGGCCCTCTCAATGGAGGTAAAACCCTATCTCTTGCTCTCGTTGTTATTGATGAGGTAGTACATAGTACATAGTTGATCTACTGCGAGATCGATGTTGTGGTCTAAAACCTAATCTTAATGAGCTTGATGTGGCCTACGAGCTATGACCCCCTGGCTTATATAGACGCTAGGGGTGTCAGGGTTTACACAAAGTCGGTTACAACAGAGAAGGAATATGTTGATGACTATATCTCCTTGGATTGCACGCCAAGTCTTCGGAAGAGTTCATCTTGAATCCAACACTTCCGTCAATGGTCGAACAGGCCAGAGATTTCGGCCCATAAGGATAGGTAGGCGGCCCAAGGACCCCCTAGTCCCGGACTACCTCACTCGTCATTCAAGGAAATCACATTAAGTATTTTTATAAATTCTTTCACTAACAATTAAACACAATTTTCTGAACCCTCATTTCATGAAATACATTATAAAGTTCAAGCAATGGAGGCAACCTAAACTCCATTTTTTGCAGTTTTTCTTTTTATGAACCAAACTATTGAAAAACAAGAAACTAAAAGATTAAATTGCGGATCTAAAGATATACCTTAAAGCACTTACCTCCTCGGCAACGGTGCTAGAAAAAAGATTGATGTCTACTACGCAACTTTATTCTTGTAGACATTGTTGAGCCTCCAAATGCAGAGTTTTGTAGGACAGCAACAAATTTTTCTTCAAGAGGATAACCTAAGGTTTATCAATCCGTTGGAGCTGTAGGATGAAGATGGTCTCTCTCAAAGAATCCTACAATCAAATACAAGAAATATCTTGTGTCCCCAACACACCCAATGCAAATGGTAAATTGTATATGTGCACTAGTTCGGCGAAGAGATTATGATACAAGTGCAATATGAATGATAGATATAAGTTTTTGTAAAATGAAAATATAAAAACAACAAGTTAGCAAGTGTAAATAGCGAATAAAACGTTGTATAAATGCTTAGCAGAATCTTATGGTCATCCCTGAACGTGCGACAAAGAATCACTCCAATGTTCATAACTAGCGGAGAACATAAGATAAAATTGATGTATGCAGCGAACCACCTCGAAGTTATTCTTTTTGATCAATATGATCGTCTATTCTTATAGGTGTTACAAACAGCCGTAGAGTTCGTACTAGAATAACATACATGATACATATCAATCAACCCTCATGTAACCTAGATACTACAATGTCACCTCAAGTATCCGTGGGCGAATTATACGACATGCACCAAACAATTTCATATTCTTCATATTCAATCCAACACAAAGAGCTTCAAAGATTACGCCAAGATTTCTATCAGAGAACATAATATGAAAACATGCAGTCAACCCCTATGCATAGATATCAAAGTCACCGAAATCCACAAGTTGATGCCATAACATATATCAAGTGAATCAATAGAATACCTCATTGTCACCACGGGTATCCACATGCAAGACATACATCAAGTGTTTTCAAACCCAATATTCTGTCCAACATAACGAGATCTCAAAGAGAAATATTCAATTCATCACAACAATATAGAAAGGGACAAACACCATATGATCCAACTATACTAGCAAAGTCTGTCTTACATCAAGATCGGGACATCTCAAGAACACGAGAGAGAGATTGAACACATAGCTACTGCTACATACCCTCGTCCCTAAGGGTGAACTGATCCCTCCTCGTGATGGCCTCCGCCGGGATGATGAAGATGGCCACTGGAGATGATTTCCAGAAAAAATCGTAAAAAAGTTTCGGGCTATTTCGAGAACTTTCAGTTTCTGCACAAAAAACAATACCACGATAATTTTGCTGAAAACATCGTCAATCTAGGTTAGTTTTAAATAAATCAAAAAAGTGCATCAAGGCCATATGAAAATTTTATAAGCATAGGTGAATATGGAACGAATACTTGCAGCACCATATGAAAATATGAAAAGTGCATTGTAGACATATCAGTTGTCGCTTGACAGTCCATGCTTGTACTTCACCGCCTTTTTGTCGACGGACGTCGTGGGGATGCTATTCGGTGTGGCGGCATGAGGACCCACGACCTTAGAGGATCTGGGCTCGGGTTACTATCCACGGAACAATTTTAGCTCTCGCCAAAGTGTCATATGATGTTGGTTGGTTCATATGTGTGTGGAATGGCAGCGGCCATGTCTGCGCCTTGTCATGAGTGGGCTCTCTACAACCATCGTAGTTGCTTAATGTGATACAACATCTCACAAATTTGCTAGCTCGACTCTTCTCTAGTAGGGAGTACTATCTACCACCATAACAACGATAAACCTGTAACATTGTCCACTTGCTATTGTACAAGCTTTTTTTGGTTGGCCTTGATAACCAGGATGAAAATCCTTGTTCTTTCCTTTTTGGCTAGACATGGAAAAGGCGGTGTTAGGACGGATATCTCTTCTTGGAGGCATCGTCACGTAAGAAGTCGAATTAGTCGTAATGCTAATTTCTTATCTTGTAGTGTGTCCACCTTAGTCATGTAAGATTTTTATTCAGTTCATTGATGTTTTGATCTTGATGTCATGCATCAATTTGAATAAAGATGGTTGTCTTTTTCTTAAATAGGGATGACTCTCGGCCTCTACATCCGAGAGATGCATGCAACCACATTCAACATATTAACGTGCGCGTGAATGATGCCTCCTCTCCTATCCACGTCATCAGAAGGAAACAAACAATATACGTATAAGTAAATTACTGTGCAACGCTGGGAGAGAAGGAAAAGGAAACCTAGCCCCACATGCTTCTTCCCCACTCTGCCAATCCCCTTGCCGCTCACCTCCTCCTCTCCCGGGTCCCTCCGCCGCTGGCTCAACCTTTTCTCCTTCTCCTCCCCGCTTATTTCCTACTAGCCCAGTCCTGGAGTAGATCGGTGTCGGTGCAGGAGGATCGGGGAAGTCGTGGCGGTGGCTCCACGCGCGGGGAAGATATCTCCATGGGCCTGGGTCACCATGTCCCTCGCCGACGTCAACCTCATCATATAAGAGGTCTAGTCCGCCTGTGCCGTTGGTCAAGCTGCGCTTGGTGTTGTCAATCTACGGGAGAAGACAACGGACAATCGGCTGTAGGGCGGAGCTCCACCGTCACGGCAAAGGGGGTCGTCAAGAGGCCCAAGATCACCATATTCCGCTCCTACACCGGGTCTCCGCGCCTCAAGGGACATCAAAATCGGTCCTATCAAGAAGTATTGCCAAATGATTTAAGTGTTCTGTGAATTTCTTTGAGGCATACCATGTCTTTCATTGAATCAACAAGAAGCACACCAAGCTTAATCAGGTAGCTAATACTGCTTTGAAGGACATACATAGCTGTCGATCGATTCTGCCATTTTCAGTCAGTTAACTTTGTTGTTTCGGTATACTACCAAATCGTCCGAAATTGCCTTGCGGAGAGTGGGACAATTCATTGGACTAAACGTTATGGAATTTGATTTGGTGCAATGCAAAACCACAGTTTGGAATATATGTACTGTAGAATTTGATATATATATATATATATATATATATATATATATATATATATAGAGAGAGAGAGAGAGAGAGAGAATTTTCTGGTACAATGTATAACTCTAATTAACCATGTAATCTAAACGAAAAAGGTTACGAGCTTTTGCAATCTTGGTACGTCTGTTATCTATACCACTATGATTGGTAGATGTTTTGTAGCTTGAGTGTCATGCACCTGGTTTCATGAAAACCATAGCACAGTTTTGGGTGATGCCATCTATATATCTAACAAAAGCCCGAGGACCGGGACCTCCTCGTCCGGGACATCGAGGTGAGACCCCAATGCTCTGCTCTTTCGGATCTATCCGCGTAAGATTTTGCGGTGGTCTCTTTCTGTGTGTGTGGGTGGGTGTGTGTGTGTGGGGGGGGGGGGGGATATTTGTCTCTTTTGAGTTGGGATTTTAGTTTGTGTTAGAGTTGAGGCTTGGTTTTACTCTTCTACATAAAGGTTACTTTACATGCCTGGGATTACAACAAGAAGATTTTGGTTTGCGTTGCAATTATGCCTGCTGATTTGGTCGCGGGCTGGATTTCTACAAGCAGCGTTGGTGTTGAGTGGATGGCCCAACAAGAAGAGGAAAGAACTGAACAACAAAAAGGAAGACAAAGCCATGGACCATGAAGGTCAATACAATGACGAGGCCTGTGTGATCAGTTGAGCTCGGAATTGACTGTACAAAAAATACCTCCCCACGTTGCCTTTTGTTTTTTGTTAAATGTTTTTGCAGGCTGCAGCAAACCCATTCATGTTGTGTCCTTTCTATGTTGGTAGTAGAGGTTTTACCTGAAAAAATAATTCAGCTTATGAACGTGGAGAAGCTCACAATGGAAAATATTGCGAGTCATCTACAGGTATTGCAACATGGCATTTATTTCCATAATCACGTTTAACTATTCGAGTGTTATCTCTTCGATACATGATTCATGAGCACGTGATGCACAAAGAGAAACTTCTACATAATTGGCACCAACATTATGTGCAAACTGGCCTTGTTGTCTTGTATCATATTAAGAAGGCCATCTTTTGACCAAAGATTTTTTGAAAAATATACTATCTGGATAGCAATGAGGTAGCCATTTGTGTTATGGCACTTGATATTAATTTTTTTCTCGGATTCAAATTTTCTTTTTGTGGACCTTCTCGTGCAGGAATCACTTTCATTATAGCAAGATTAACATTTTCTTTTAGTTCAGTTCTTAGGCCTTACTTTCTGCAAATTCTTAACATAGTTCAGTTCAGTGGAATTTGATTTGTCAGCCCAAACATTAATGATGCCCGACTCGACATCCTTTATATGCAACTCAGCAAGGACAGTTCGTCCCTGTGGTGTTGGGCGTTTTGGCTCGCAGGCGGCAGCGTAATGATGGTGATGTTTCTTCCTGTCCTCCCTTTTCCTTTCCAACTTCCTTCACGACGAGAATGGTGTAGGTCCGTTATTGTTCGTCGTCCTTCCATCAATTCGTATGTGTGCAGCAGTGGTGCCCTTGCGCTCCTCCGAACTGTGCCATATGTTTTTGCGGTCGGTCCTTTTTGCTTCTATCTTCTTCCTTATGGTCCATTTGGTTCATCTGAGCTAATGATTGTTTTACAAAGGACAGGACTAGCTTGATTACTTGTTAGACGAATTCCGTTCCTATAGTGTTTGCAGGATTGATTGGTACCTCGATTGCAATTTCTCCATAATGTGATTGGCCCAGCGTTGCATCTCCATGGTGCTATCCGGATGTATATCATATCATATGTCTGTTTCCCAATCTCTCTCCACTTCTTTCAGAAGTCCCCTTCTAATCACATATCTCGTTGGTGCAATACAAAAGAAGACAAGTTGGAGTTATTTGCATGTTTTAATTTGTTGTCATATGGTACCTAGCCGAGTCATCAACAATGAAACACCCACAGAAAAACTTCTCCACACCAAACCAGATTACAACTCTCTTCGTGTGTTTGGTTGTGCCTGCTGGCCCAATCTGAGACCATATAATAACCGCAAACTTATGTTTCGGTCACAACAATGTGTCTTTATTGGCTATAGTCCACTTCATAAAGGAGTCAAGTGCCTTGACATCTCCACAGGTTGCGTCTATATTTCTCGCGATGTTGTTTTTGATGAGACAAAATTCCCTTTTGCTGATCTACATCCAAATGCCGGAGCCCTATGCCGAGTGGGCGATCCTGATGCGTGTGAACATGCAAGCACAAGGCATCTGGGAGCCGGTGCAACATAGAGTCGTCATGGAGCGTGAAGAGAGGTGCGCGCTGACGGCGATCCTCCGGTCGGTGCTGCCGGAGATGATGCGCATCATCGCTGCAAAGGATACCGCGCAAGATGCGTGGAATGATGTATGCACGATGCACATGGGCGTTGAGCGCGTGCGTGAAGCTAAGGCGCAGAGGTTGTGTCGTGAGTTCGAGAACCTTGCATTCAAAGATGGTGAGTCCGTGGAGGATTTCGCGCTCCGTCTGTCAGGGCTCGTCACTGACCTGCAGGTGCTCGGCGACGAGATCAACAACGAGAGAGCCGTCAAAAAATTCCTGCGTGTTGTCTCAGCTCGATATGCGCAGGTGGCGATCTCGATTGAGACGCTAGTGGACCTCAGTACCCTCACCATCGAGGAGCTGACGGACGGCTCTTGGCCGTCGAAGAGCGCTTTGCTGAAGTCGGCGAGGCTGGTGGTGGAGGGCGCCTGCTCCTGACGGGGGAGGAGTGGCACGCGCGCGGATCCCACGTCGAGAGCGGCGAGGGCTCATCGGCTGGTGGCAACCAGGGCCGCGGAAATCCGAAGAACTCGTCGCCGGGTCGCGGCGGCAGCAGCGGTGGCAAGGACGGTGCCGTCCGTGGCAAGAAGGGCAAGTGCCATAACTGTGGTATTCCTGGCCACTGGGCTAGGGAGTGCCACAAGGCGTGCAAGGAGCGGCGTGAGGAAGCCCACCTCGCACAAGCGGAGGAGGCTGAGGCACCGGCGTTACTGATGGCGCGGGTGTGCTCCCCGGAGCTGGGCACGCTGGCGGCGCCGCAGGCCGTCTACCTAAATGAGGAGAAAGTGGTCCCGAAGGATGTCGGCGACGGCGCGTGGTACGCCAACACGGGGGCTAGCAGCCACATGACGGGCCAATAGCTCATGTGCGACGTCTTTCTTGGGAATTGGATGGAATGAGACGTTGTTCGACAAAATGGCTCGGCAGCGACACTTTTGAGCGAGTAAATAGCTCATGTACGACATGGTCCTTAAGCTGAACTGATATCCTCATTAGCTGTTATGGGTTGGACCCACAACGTATCCACGTAAGCGCAGGACCCACCACTTGTCCAGTAAGCGCGGGACCTACCTCGTCGCGGCTAGAAGCGATTCTGCCCGTGCCCGTCCGTCCGCCGCCGCCCATTGCTTTCCCCTTTCCCCATTCTTCTTCTTCCTCGGGTCTCCGGCGACCTAGTGCAGATGTCCACCTCCTCGGTCACGCAATCAAACTGGCGTCGGTATGGTCCAGTGATGCTCACAAGGTTCCCTAACTGCCCACGCCCAGAGCCTCTCAAACGGTTGGTGACTAAGACGGATGAGAATGGCAATCTTGGGCGGGAGTTTGTGAAATGCTTGAGCAAACCAATGGCAGGAAGGGATGGCAAGGTTAGATCTTGGTTCTAAGCCCGTTCTTTCGCTGTTGTTTGCTTTGATTTCTCCATATTTTGTTTTTTCTCCTCGAATTTGAGATTTAGGGTCCATTTTGTGGTTTGCAGATCCTGAAGAAATGCACACGTTTCGAGTGGATTGATGAATATGTTCACAGGATTAAATCTGAGGGCTACATTGATTCTAGCATGGCCGCAACCTGGGAGCTCAATTTGGGCGGGGTGCCGCAGATGGAGAATTGGGGGAGCTCAGACAGAGGGGCGGACAGAGTTGTGCCGATGGCGAGGTACTTGGAGTCTGAACTGACCGATGAACTGAAGAAGATAAAGAAAAATCAAAGGGAGATGATCGATTTGCAGAAGCAAGCAAATATCATGGCAGTGTTTTTTTATTGCTGTGTCATTGCTCTGTATATGTTTTACTTGCTATTCATCGTCATTAGAGGGGCATTTAGGTCTGTCCAGTGTAGATGATGTGATCTGTGCGCCATAACAAGTTCATGTATCTTAAATGAATCAGCAGTTTGGAACACAAATTATTCATTTTTCATGTTGTGTTTCCTCTGTTTTTTGTTCTTCAGTTAACAGAGTACACACCCAAATTCAGTTTGCAGTAAAAAAAACAAAATTGGGCTGCCGAGTGCGAGACCAAAGAAAGTTCAGTTTCGGTAAAAAAATTATTCGTGGGCTGGCGTAGATGTTGGGCCCAAAATAAAAACGATGGATTATAACCAGGCCCAAAGGTGTAATTTACAAAAGGTACTACTGATTTCAATAGGAATAACCAGGCCCAAAATTATTTGACTGGTCATGTATGATTTTCAATAGGAAATAAAAACGACGGATTATATACAACAATCCAAGTTCATTTATCTTAACAGGGTTGAACATCTAATCTGATTTGTATTATTTACAAACATGGCCTAAGCGGTCTGCAAGATACAAGTGTAAAATCTACAGAGCAAGTACTACACGGGGCAACTACACGTGAGGAACGTCGGGCACGTCTTCTGACTGCTCCTTTTCTGGGGCTTACTCGCTTGAGAACGCCTGTGATGCGTGGAACAGTGGCTGGAACAGGTTCTGGCTGCTTCTTTTCTGGCCCTTACTCGCTGTTCTTTTCTGCAGAATCGCCTGTTCTGGCTGGAACGGGCCCGGCTGGAACATGTTCTGGCTGCCAAACTGGAGCCCCTTGGTCGCTGCGGCTGCGCTCCATTGTCCCCCCCTTCATTGCTGCCTTGTTGCTCCGGGCCCTGCTGCTCCTGGGTCAACCAAACGAGAGATTAGTTCCTGGTGAATGGTGACAAGATAAACACAGAACCATGAATGGTGAGAAGAAAGGATCAGCCCAATACCTGGTGCACTGCGTCACGGTCACTGATAAATATATAAACTGACAGATAGCCCCAGATAAACACATAGATGTGCACAACATAGATAAGATATAAACGGGCCCGATATAAACGGGCACGGGCATCACATAAACTGGCACAACAGTACGTAGGGCACAATAGTACGGGCGATTACAATAAACTTACAGATAAGATAGTGTTTAACATTACAGATACGATATATAAGAAAGATTAAACTATGATAAACCCGGCATGGAGGGGCGACAGGCGTCTTCACTCCTCGTCGTCGGCCGGTGGGAGGTTGTAGGGGAGGTTGTGCATGGCGTGCTCGTTGGGCCAGATGCTGTCGAGGTCGGTGAAGATGTTGTAGGTGGTGAAGCAGATGAACTCGCACCCGCCAAACCAGACACGGCCGAGGAGGTGATACGCGTCGTAGGGGTTGCGGAAGCGCACGTTCATGCCCGTTCCTCCCATGCGAGACTCGTCGATGGTGAACATCTGTGGAGTTCCCACAGGGAGGTGGCGATAGAGGGCGCGAAGGAAGAGCCCCGCGAACTCCCGTCCACCCCGCCAGCGCGACATGGCCCAGACCCGGAGCTGGTTCTCCACGACGACCCCAGCGGGGTACATCCTTTCCGGCCTGGTGCCGGGCGCTTGGAACGTCGGGCCGTGGAACTCCATGCCGGGGCTTGTGGTTGCTTGGATGTGAGGAGGGCAAGGAGGAAGATGAAGATGTGCACGGGGCAGAGGAGGGTTAAATAGCAGGTTTTAGGCTGCGTCGGTTGCGGTTCGTCGATTCGGTTGCAGCAATTAATGGATGCCGCCCATTTACGTTTGCCTATTGGATCAAAGGATGCGTCGCCGATTCACACACTGTGTCGAGGACTGCGTCGAGCACGCCCGTCGTTCAGACTTTCGTCGGTGCACCGCGTCGAGCACGCCCCCCTCATATTCAGAGCCCATTCAGACTGCGGTCCTCGATGCGTTGCTAATGGCTCTGATGCGACGCGTGCATGCATGCAGAAAAACCAACGCGTGTCATGCAACAAAGAAGCACACGAAGTCAGAGGCGCGTACGCCACATCCATGCACCGATTCATTTCCAATCGTCGGATCTTCACCGAACTGACTAGATCCAACGGACAGGCCCTCACTCGGGCCCTCGATCCAAACCCCCGCTCGCCAGCCAATCAGCACTCGCGGATCACGGGCGGATCAAAAACATGGCGGGGTCAGATCCAACCGCTGACTCAGCAATGATCGACGGCTATAAACATGACGGGGTTTCGGATGGGGTTTCCGGGTTATGGGGTTTAGGGTTGCAGTGAGCTAGGGTTGAGCACAAAAAATTCAAAAAAAATCAAAAAAATATGAAACTTTCTCCCACTGTCTACTGATGCAACTACGTTGCTATAAAAAAATTGATTCATGTTATATCCATGTTTAAATGAAAAAGATTCACACAATTCATGTTATTGATGGAATGATCTAGGGTAGAGCATAAGTAATTCAAAAAAAATTCAAAAAATACAAAACCAGCGCACATTGTGTACTTATTCAACTGAGTTGCTATAAAAAATGGAAACTTGTTATATGCAAAGTTTAAAACCAAAATTCACACGTTCATGATATCGACGAAATGAGCTAGGGTTGAACATAATTAATTCAAAAAAAAGTAAAAAGAAAATAAAATCAGCACACATTGTCATTTTACATCACATACTTAGCAAACAAAAATATAAACTTTGATTTTGAGTCGGTCAACGTTTTTGTGAAAAAGTTGACTATTTTTGAAATGAGCACAAATAATTCAAAAAAAATCAAAAAAATCAAACTTGTGCCCATAGTCCTATTATGTTGCATAGCAATCAAAAAAAAATATAGACATGGTATATATACAATTGCAGGAAAATGCCTTCAAGAAGATGGGATTTTGTTACAATGTACAATGTACTATGGAGGGGTTTAGGATGGGGTTTTCGGGGTTTAGGGTTGTAGTTGGCTATGGTTGAGCACAAAAAATTCAAAAAAAATCAAAAAAATATGAAACTTTCTCTCACTGTCTACTGATGCAACTACGTTGCTATAAAAAAATTGATTCATGTTATATCCATGTTTAAATGAAAAAGATTCACACAATTCATGTTATTGATGGAATGATCTAGGGTAGAGCATAAGTAATTCAAAACAAATTTAAAAAATACAAAACCAGCGCACATTGTGTACTTATTCAACTTAGTTGCTATAAAAAAATGGAAACTTGTTATATGCAAAGTTTAAAACCAAAATTCACATGTTCACGATATCGACGAAATGAGCTAGGGTTGAACATAATTAATTAAAAAAATCAAAAAAATATAAAACCAGCACACATTGTCATTTTACATCACATACTTAGCAAACAAAAATATAAACTTTGATTTTGAGTCGGTCAACGTTTTTGTGAAGAAGTTGACTATTTTTCAAATGAGCACAAATAATTCAAAAAAAAATAAAAAAAAAATCAAAACTTGTGCCCATAGTCCTATTATGTTGCATAGCAACCAAAAATATATATAAACATGGTTTATATACATTTGCAGGAAAATGCCTTTAAGAAGATGACGTTTACCCTACCTTATGAGGTCGTTTGTCACACATTTTTCATGACTATGGCTCTAACTTAACAAAACAGCTCAGAATGATGACATAACAACCATATTTGAGTTGTTGTGGTAGCATTGAAACATCATACCCGAGTCAAAAGTTCAACTTACTCCAAATTTGAATTTAAACCAAAAAAAATTATTTTCATCAAATTTGAAATTCAGTTTGAAAACAATAATAATCAAACAAGTTTTGATGGAAACATGTGGGTACATGGGCACATAGTGCCCAACAAATTTTATTACATGCCATAAATTTCAAATGATCAACAGTTCTATCTCTTCCGACCACGCCGTGTACCCTTCTTCGCCTTGACATTTCTTGTTTTTGGTTGTACTGCACACACAAGTTCACGGATCATCCTGGTTTTCTTCACTAGACTCGATGCTATCGCCTCATGAAACTCGATATCAGCTTCGGTTTCGACAGTTTTGACAGTATGCACAGCTTCAGTTTCAGTTTCGACAGTGTGCACAACTTCAGTTTCGACAGTGTGCACAGCTTCAGTTTCAGTTTCGACAGTGTGCACAGCTTCAGTTTCGACAATTTCGATAGTGTGCACAGCTTCAATTTCGTCACTTGGAGCACCAAACTGTTCCATCCACTCACTTGTTTGCCTTCTGCTGCCACTCACACTTGCTCTTTTTGTTGGCCAACACTGTTCGACAACAATAGGCTGACTTGGAAGCTTCCTCCCGAAAACAAGAAAGCATGCCACATATTTATAATTTAAACAAAATCAGAATATGAACAAACACAAATAAACAAGCACATACTTTCTCGGATAAGGAGGAGAGAAAATGCATAGTCTGGATCCCTCTCTGTGCCCAAGTATTTGGCACCTTTTGCATCTGTTTTTGTTACCCTTTTGAGCCCTTTTTGGCTTTGCATCTTTCTTATCCTTCTTGCCCTTCTTACTAGTCCCACCTTTTTCAAACCATGCTTTGAATCTACTCTGTTTAGGTCTGCCTGCCTTTCTTTTTGTTAGAGGAGGACACATGGAATATTCAAGAGGCACTTCTGGACACTGTTCCTGATCTGTAAGAGGTGGAATTGGAGTTGCATATGCAGCTCTGAATTTTGCTACCGCATGCAGATATGGATGCATATTTATCTTTGGTTGGCCGGCTAAGAATAGAATGGCATGATCACATGGTTTACCAGTGGCCTGCCATTCGAGGCAACTGCAATCATGCAATTCAGTGTTAACAACATGCCTCCTTCCAGTCTTGTTATCTCTAACTTCAGCACCCCACAGTGATGATTTTTCAACAAACAAATGTGTAAGACCTCTGCTTCTGTTGACCACCTGTTGCACCACTGCTGGAAGTTTATCACTTTGCAGACAATCAGCAATCTTTTTTCTCAATTCCCACAGCCGCATGAGCATGATCCTGATTTGATCAACCATGTCATGCGCAGGCAAATCTTTTAGCTGCTTCACCTTGTTGTTGAAACTTTCTGCCAAATTGTTGTTGATATCACACTTGATGGCAGTGTTGAATCCTGACCTGTACCATAATAAAGAATGGTAGGTGTTCAACCATGTACCAAACTCCTCACATGTTGCCACTACCTTACTAAGATGATATGAATGTGTCTGTTTAGTGTAAGATCTTGCTGTTGGCCACATTCTCCCAAATTCATCTCCTCTGAATTTTTTGATCAAATTCATCCACAAATGGCCGAAGCACTCCCTTTGCTCAGCATGTGGGAACACATTTTTAACTGCATTTTCTAGACCTTTGCATGCATCTGTGTGTATTGCCAAAGGTGACACTTGCCCTAAGCATCTTTTCAACTGCATCATGAACCATGTCCATGAAGCCTCTGTCTCTGACTGAAATAAGCCAATAGCAACTGGAAACATCCAGTTATGTCCATCTAGAGCATTACATGCTGCCAACTGACCATTCCACTTGCCTGTCAAAAATGATGAGTCTATGCTCAAATATGGACGACATCCTGCTTTGAAGCCATCGATGCAAGGCTTTAAATCCATAAAAATTTTGGAGAAATAAACCTTGCCATCCTCTGATACCTCAGTATCTATCTCGACAACACCGCCAGGTGACCTTTTCTCCACCTCTGCTTTGAAATTGAAAAGCAGCCAAATGTGTTTGCCCAATCACCATATAAATTCTTCATTGCCCTTTGTTTAGCCTTCTACACTGTGGTATAATGCAGTTTAATGGGGTACAACTTTTCCAAGTCTACTTGGAGTCTTTTTGCAGTAGTGTTGGGTGTTTTGGCCAAAATTGGAGTTATCTTTTCTGCAACCCAAATCTGTGATGTCATGCTTGATTTTTTCTATGAACTTGTGAGACAAGTATGTTTATTAGGGATTTGGTTAACCCTGACAGTACTTCCATCAGGCTGCAGTCTAACAGATATGTACCACTTGCAAGCCCTCCTACCACTACCATCAAAACCTCTACACTTAGCATAAAACTTATTTCTATCAGTCCAAACTGTCTTGGCATCAAACTGATGTCTGACTGCATAAGTCCTGAAAGACAACTTGAACTCATCCATGTTTGGCCACAACTTCCCCACTCGAATGACAGGGTTTTCCTTGTCATACACATGCACTAGCTCTTCATCATGTGCATCATCTACATCATGTGCAACATCTTTCATCAACTGTTCATCTACATCACTCAATTCTCTGTCATCATTATCACTTGTATTAGCTTCATCCCTCTCCTCCTCATCTCTGTCATCGACTGGAATGCCAAATAGTTTGGCCATCTCAGTGTCAGCAATTGGTGCAATGACCAAATCAGTAGGCTCCTCCAACTCCAATCAACAACATTAACATTTCCCTCTTTTGCATGTGCATTAGCTCCATCGGCTATTACTGTTAGATCCGTAATAATGGGAACGATATGCCTCTGCGAAGCCCAATCATCATCTGCCTTCTGCATAGCCAAGTGTGACGGCACATAACCTACCTTCGAGTCAATATTCAGATCAACGAGCTCAGCAAAAAATTCAGCCATGAGGCTTGCCCAGCCCTCTTGCCTATCGATTTCAACAACAATATCTTCACCATCTTCAATTCTGACATACTCTCATTTGAAATCATCATACCGCAATAGTGAAACATCTTGCTCTGGACCCCAAAGCACAGTTTCCCCAATTTTCTCCACCAATTTCCTCACTGCCTTCTCTTCCATCGACTGTATCTCATTGGGATCAATTTCTGCACAATCAACCTCCCATTTCACAATTGTGACTCTCTAGATGTTCTCAATGCTATCATCAACTAATTTTGCCGTCGATGGAAAGAAATTGATTGCAAATTCAAATGTTTCAGCAGCATTCCCTCTGTTATAGGCGGGCGGGCAGCGTCAGACAGAGCAAAGATTGCCTTCAATCGCACTCACAAAATGGGCGGAAGGGAGGCGCATTACCTGTTTGAAGATGAATCTGGCGGCTCCTTCTCGACCTGACCACGGGTTTTTTCTCACCGCGCCGCCCCCTCTCACCTTCTATCGATTTCACCAAGCAAAACAGAGAGCTCAGATCTACAAGGCGGAGTGGATAGGGACTAGAGTATCGAATTCACTCACCACCATGGCCGCCGCCGCCGCCGAAAGGGGGCTACGCCGTGAAAGAGGGCTCCTCCGCCCTAGCCGCCGCCGGAGCTGAAGATGTCGGGCAGTTTCGGACAGCTCTAGTCGGGCAGTTTCACGAGATGCGGTGCTAATTAATTTGGGCCCAAATTAGGTAAGACATGACTTAACACAAATTGGACTAGTCAACTAAGGTTTTATCGCATGTGTGGCCGTGAGCTATTTTCTCCCTGCAAACCGTCGCACGAGAGCTATTTCATCGAAAGATGTCGCACTGCTTCCAATTTTCAGGAAAGACGTCGCACAGGAGCTATTGGCCCGCCACATGACGGGGAGCAAGGACATGTTCGCCTCTCTAGAAGAGACGATGCACGGGACGGTCCGGTTCGGGGATGGATCACTCGTGGACATCTGCGGCAAGGGCACGGTTCTGTTCAAGTGTCTCACCGATGACCATCGATCCGAGGTATACTTCATCCCACGCCTTCGAAGCAACATTATTTCTCTTGGACAGCTAGACGAGAACGTGTGTGAGATCGTCATAAAGCTTGTTGTCCTCTCCATCTACGATCAAGAGAACCGGCTGCTGGCACGCATCAAGCGGTCTCCCAATCGGTTGTACAAGCTCACGCTGGACCGCGTGGAGCCGGTATGTCTCCTAACCAATAGAGGCGACACAGCATGGTTGTGGCATGCACGCTACGGACATCTGCACTGTTGAGTAAATAGGCAATTTTCTGAGCAGATTAATCCATGAAATAATTACTAACATGGCATTGATTAGGTTCATGACATACTGATCACGGAGTATACTAGCCAGTACTACGCATATAGCAGAAACATCTACGCATATAGGTAATACTACTAGTGCAGACATAAACAGGAGAGAGACAAACACATCATACCCTCCGATCGGCCAGTTGGCCGTAGCAGCAGCGGCGGCGGCGGCAGTATCCTCTGCCGCCTTCTTCTCGGCTTCGGCCTTCTCGCGGAGACGGTCAGCTTCATTTGGTGAAGACATGGCAATGACGAGGACGACGCGGACGAAGCAGACGGACAGAGGCGAGCAGTCGCGTGATCGCTCCCCAAAAACCTAATCGCCCCTCTCCCGTACAGGAACCGGAGAGGCGAGGTTTCGGAGGCATGCTCTCCCGTCGACCGTGTACGCGGTAAACGGGACGGAGTCGCCGGCGGCACCAGCAGTCAAGGAAGGAACGCGTGCGGCAGATGTGATCTGATTCTCGTGACGCCTAGGGTAGGCGATACCCTGCTTATAAAGGCGGCGAGACGTGGGCCAAGCCCACGTCCGAGTCGGTAACAGCCACGATCCGACGTCTCGGATCGTGCCTTGTCCGTTATGTATTCTCCGTTCCTGACCGGCAAAAATAAGCGCATAGGTATGAGCTCGGCTAGGCTCATTCCCGCAACCCGCGGCACGGCGCGGCGCGTCGTGACGAGGCGTGGCGTGGCGTGGCGTGGCGAGGCGGGCGGCGGAGGAGGAGTGCGCGAGGGCACCTTCTCTTCTCACTCTCCAATAGCATGTGGAAGAGAGACCCTTATAAAGGGGTCCAAACTCTCCTCCACTAGTGGGGTCGGACTAAACTTCCCACCACCTTGTCATGCCACCACCTACATGGGCCCTTGGAGATTTTTCTGAAATTTGTCTTATGGGCCTGAGACCCATCTCTAATTTCAACAACCCCCCACCAGATCTCAAGGGCACATCGTGTTCCCTCGTTCCAAACACTGTTTTAATATACCAGCATTTCAGTGAAGACCTGTTAAGGTTGGGCTTCACCTAGAGCAAGTAGCTACACCCCGTTACAACTGAACAATGGACTATGCCTTGAATTGTCAATTTGGCGTAAAGGAGCTTCACCACAAGTCTTACTACTACTAGGCTGCCGAAGATGACCCCTCGGGTGGAGCATATTCGTCACACTCCTGGCCTATTCATGAGTTTACTAGAGATCACCCAAACCTCATAGACTGTGACCAAACCTCATAAACCTCATAGATCCGAGAGTATTGCATCTCCAACGGAGTGGGTTAGTAAAGTTACTCTCCTCAGTTCACCACTAGCTTGTTTTCCCAGGTCCTACTTCACGGGATCTCCGATCATATAGGTTGGGTTACTCCCATGGCAACTCATGCGGGTCTCATACCCAGCTCCCTCGATGCACTGTCTATCACAACACGTGATAGCCCTTTAGTAAAGGGATCTGCCAGATTCTTAGCCGTTTGGATGTAATCCAACGCTATCACTCCGGAGTTTCTCAAACGTCTGACTGACTTCAATCTCATTCTTATATGTTTGTTGGACTTCATATTGTCCTCTGAACTCTTCACTTTAACAATAACTGTTTGATTATCGCAGTTCATAAGGATAGCCGGAACCGGCTTCTCAACCACAGGTAAGTCCATCAAAAGATCTCGAAGAAATTCTGCTTCGACACCAGATGTGTCTAATGCTGTTAATTCTGCTTCCATTGTCGATCTTGTTAAGATCGTTTGCTTGCAAGACTTCCAGGAAACAGCACCACCCCCAAGAGTAAACATATACCCAGTAGTGGCCTTCATCTCATCAGCATCAGAGATCCAATTCGCATCACTATACCCTTCAAGTACCGATGGGAATCCCGTATAGTGAAGCCCGTGGTTGACAGTACCTTTCAAGTAGCGCATAATTCTTTCAACAGCACGCTAATGAACATCGCCCGGGTTTGCAACAATCCGGCTAAGTTTGCTCACAGCAAACGCGATGTCAGGCCTCGTTGCGCTAGCTAGGTACATAAGTGAACCGATAATTTGAGAGAATCTCAATTGATCTATAGCTGTGCCCTTAAACTTTCTAATAAGCACACTAGGATCATATGGTGTTTGAGAAATTTTGCAGTCTGAATATCCAAAGCGACTCAAAATCCTATCAACATAGTGGGATTGCAGAAGTGTAATCCCACTCTCATCATCTCTCAACAGCTTGATGTTCAAGATAACATGAGCCACCCCAAGGTCCTTCATCTCAAAATTTTGAGATAGAAAAGACTTAACCTCCTCAATTACTTTGAGGTTGGTTCCAAATATCAGTATGTCATCAACATACAAGCACAACATAACTCCTTCGCCCCCACCATGGCGAAAGTATACACATTTGTCAGCTTCATTAACAACGAAGCCAATAGATGTCAGAGTTGTATTAAACTTCTCCTGCCATTGCTTAGCTTCTTGTCTCAGACCATATAAAGATTTCAGCAACTTACACACCTTTCCTTCCTGACCTTCTATCACAAAGCCATCTGGCTGTTGCATAAAGATTTCCTCATTAAACTCTCCATTCAGGAGAGCCATCTTAACGTCCATTTGATGAACGAGAAGACCATGAGAGGCCGCCAATGAGAGTAGTACTCGAATGGTGGTCAGTCTAGCCACAGGTGAATAAGTATCGAAGAAATCTTCTTCCTCTTTCTGGGCATAGCCCTTGGCCACAAGCCTAGCCTTGTACTTTTCAATCGTACCATCGGGCCTAAGCTTCTTTTTGAACACCCACTTGCATCCCAATGGTTTGCAACCATAGGGACGATCAGTGATTTCCCATGTCCCTTAGCCATGATGGAATCCATCTCGCTACGGACCGCAGCTTTCCAGTAATCAGCATCTGGAGAAGCATACGCTTCTGAAATAGAAGTGGGATTATCATCCACGAGGTATACGAAGAAATCATCACCAAAGGTCTTTGCAGTCCTTTGTCTCTTGCCCCTACCACGGGCTTCCTCGTCATCCTCCTCAGGATTTTCATCATGTGTTTGTTCATAGTATTCCATAGGAATGGCAGGCTCAGGAGTTATCTCAGATTCCTGTCTAGAAGTGTTTTGCATATCTCTCATAGGAAATATATCCTCAAAGAATGTAGCATCCCTCGACTCCATTATTGTACCGACCTTCACGTCAGGTACCTCAGATTTCACTACTAGAAATCTATAGCCTACGCTATTCTTAGCGTATCCCAAATTAACGCAGTCCACAGTCTTTGGTCCAAGCTTACGCTTCTTGGGGATTGGTACATTGACTTTCGCCAAGCAGCCCCAAGTACGTAAGTACGAGAGCGTCGTCCTTCTCTTCGACCACTCCTCGTAGGGAGTGACCTCATTATCTTTTGTAGGAACTTTATTCAGGACATGACACGCGGTCAATATAGCCTCCCCCCACCATGCCTTGGATAAACCCGATGTATCTAACATGGCGTTAACCAAATCAGTTAGAGTACGGTTTTTCCGCTCGGCAACCCCGTTTGACTGGGGTGAATAGGGAGGCGTCCTCTCATGAATAATGTTGTGTTCCGCACAAAATGAATCAAATTCGTTTGAGAAGTACTCTCCACCACGATCAGACCGGACTCGTTTAATTTTCTTTTCAAGTTGATTCTCAACTTCTGCCTTATAGATTTTAAAGTAGTGTAGAGCCTCATCTTTAGTATTTAACAGATACACATAGCAAAATCTAGTGGAATCATCTATCAATGTCATGAAGTATTTCTTTCCACCTTTAGTCAACACACCATTCATCTCACAAAGATCAGAATGTATGAGTTCTAATGGTGCCAAGTGTCTCTCCTCTGCAGCCTTGTGAGGCTTGCGAGGTTGCTTTGCTTGCACACACGAATGGCACTTAGAACCTTTGGCTAAAGTGAAAGTTGGGATTAAATTCAGTTTTGCTAGCCGCGACATAACACCGAAACTTATGTGACAAAGACGTGAATGCCAAACTTCAAATTCATTAACACTCGAATGAATATTGTTCACGACTTTATTACAAAATCTGCAAGAGAAAGGTGGAACAGACCTCCGCATTCAGAACCTTTTCCAACGAAAAGTCCATATTTCGTAACTACTACTTTATTAGACTCGAATACCAACTTAAACCCTTCTCTACACAGAAGGGAGCCACTAACGAGATTCTTCTTGATGGCGGAGACATGCTGCACGTTCTTCAGCTGCACGATCCTTCCCGAAGTAAACTTCAGATCGACCGTGCCAACACCAAGAACAGAAGCACTCGCGCCATTCCCCATCAATACGAACCCGCGACCGGTGGCCTGATAAGAAGAGAACAATGATAAGTCAGCACACACATGAATATTTGCACCCGTGTCCACCCACCAATCGGTGGACTGACAAACTGTAAATACAGTAAGTAAACTACCGTACCCAGATGCACCACTTTCATTGTTGCCCACAATCATGTTGGCAGACTTGGAGTCCTGCGCCGGCTTCTTGTACTTGTTTGGGCATTTGTTCGCCCAATGTTCCTCTGAACCACAAGTATAGCAACCATCTCCCTTCTTATTCTTCTTGAAGGGCTTCTTTCCCTTCTTCTTGAAGTCGATATTCTGTTGGACAGAATTCTTTCCCTTGGGCTTGTGAGAATTGAAGTTCCTCTGATGTACCATATTGGCAGCAGAAGAGCTTTCCACCGCTTTTCCATTGGAGTCCTTTGCTCTCGAGTTCTGCTCAACACTCAGATGGCCGATGATGTCCTCTACTGAGAACTCACGCCTCTGATGTTTCAGAGTAGTAGCAAAGTTCCTCCAGGAATTAGGGAGCTTAGCAATTATACAGCCCGCGACAAACTTGCCCGGCAAATTTCACTTAAGAACCTCAAGTTCCTTAGCTATGCATATTATCTCATGAGCTTGTTCCAATACAGAACGGTTGTCAACCATCTTGTAATCCTGGAACTGCTCAGGAGTGATAGTTTCCGTAGGAGTGATACCGGCTACCCAGAACACGTTCATAGCCGTGAGCCATAAGGTGGTTCTCGTTTGCCAACGCTTGAAAAAGGTACCGGTAAACTTATCCGGTTTCAGTGCAGCAGCAAAACCATTACTCGAAAATTTCTACAGACATTAGGTTTTTGGATTGTTGAGTAAATAGGCAATTTTCCGAGTATATTAATCCACGAGATAATAACTAGCATGGCATTGACTAGACTAATGATATACTGATCTTGAGCTAACCTAGCACATATAGTGGATACATCTATGCAGACAAGCAGTACTTCCTCTGCCACCTTCTTATCGGCTTCGGCCTTCTCGCGCCTGCTCTCCCGTCGACTGTGTACGCGGCAAACGGGACGGAGTCGCCGGCGGCAGCAGCAGTTCAAGGAACGAACGCTAGGTATGAGCTCGGCTCATTCCCGCAACCCGCGTCGTGGCGAGGCGGGCGGCGGAGGAGGAGTGCGCGAGGGCACCTTCTCTTCTCACTTTCCAATAGCATGTGGAAGAGAGACCCTTATAAAGGGGTCCAAACTCTCCTCCACTAACGGGGTGGGACTAAACTCCCACCACCTTATCATGCCACCACCTACATGGGCCCTTGGAGATTTTTCTGAAATTCTCTAATGGGCCTAAAGCCCACCTCCAAATTTCAACAACTACTGCGCCAGGCACCATTGTGACTGATGGAGAGGCTGAGTCACTGCCTCCTAGCTCGGCTGCACAGGCTGAGCCGAGTGCCCCGCAGCTGGCAACACAACAGGTGGAGTGGGCCACGCCTCCCACACATGACGACGCTCGTGACACCGACAGCCAACCACGGCGCTACCGTCGTCTGGAGAACGTCTACGACACGACCCACGAGGTGCCGACGCAGGCCGACTTCGACTTCGACGACGACGGCGAGAGTGAGCATGTTGGGTTGTGCTTCCTTTCTGCCGAAGAGCCGACGAGCGTGGAAGATGCACTCTCGGATCAAGCATGGCGCCAGGCGATGCAAGAGGAGATGGACTCCATCGTTGACAACCAGACCCGGGAACTCGCCACTCTTCCCGCTGGCCACCATGCCATTGGGCTAAAGTGGGTTTTCAAGGTTAAAAAGGATCCAGCCGGCAACATCATCAAGCACAAGGCGCGTTTGGTGGCGAAAGGCTATGCTCAGCGGCAGGGGGTGGATTTTGAGGAGGTGTTCGCCCCGATGACGCGCATGGAGACTGTGCGCTTGCTCCTTGCTCTCGTCGCGCATGGTGGTTGGCAGGTACATCACATGGACGTAAAGTCTGCCTTCTTAAATGGTGATCTTGCAGAGGAGGTTTATGTACAACAGCCACCTGGGTTTGTCGACGGCAACTACCATCAGAAGGTGCTTCGATTCCGCAAGGCTCTGTACCGGCTGCGTCAGGCACCGCGAGCCTGGAACTCGAAGCTTGACGCGTCACTGCTAGCTCTTGGGTTCAGGAGGAGTGCACTGGAGCACGTAGTGTACAGAAGAGGAGACGCTGATTCATTCCTGCTGATAGGCGTTTATGTCGATGACTTGATCATCACCGGCACATGTGACAGTGATATCGACAAGTTCAAGGCTAAGATGAACCGTATGTTCAAGATGAGTGATCTCGGTCCCCTGTCATATTATCTGGGAATCGAGCTTGAGGAGAAGAATGGTGAAGTCAAGCTCTCTCAAAGCAGCCACGCCCAGAAATTTTTGGAAAGTGCAGGGATGAGTGTGTGCAACATAAGTGCTACACCGATGGAGTGTCGCCTCAAGATCAGAAAGCAGGATGGTAGTGAAGCTGTTGATGCAACACTTTACCGAAGTATGATAGGCAGTTTGCACTACCTCGTCAACACCCGCCCAGATATTGCGTATGCAGTAGGAATTGCAAGCCGCTACATGGAGACTCCAAGTAAGAAGCACGGGGCGTTGATCAAGCAGATTTTGAGGTATGTGCAGGGCACAATTGGGTATGGATGCTGCTACAGAGCAGATTCAGAAGGGCCTGTTCTTATGGGATACACTGACAGTGACCTCGCCGGAGATTTGGATGACAGAAAAAGCACTTCGGGTGTGATATTTATGCTGGGAAGGAGTATTGTTACTTGGAGCTCGCACAAACAGAAGGTTGTAGCGATCTCTTCCTGTGAATCTGAGTATGTTGCAACGGAGAGCGGTGCGTGTCAGGGAGTATGGGTCAGCCGGTTACTCGGCGAGATGGTTCGGCGAGCTCCAGCCAAGTTTGCTCTCATGGTGGATAACAAATCAGCCATTACCCTGAGTAAAAATCCGGTCTACCATGAACGAAGCAAGACATAGATATTAAGGGCCAGTTCTTTTGCTGGCTTCTAGAATAAGCTGAAATAAGCTACCCCTACCCAGCTTATTCTAGAAGCTTCATCAAATTTATTTATTCAGAAGTCTATTATTAAGACTTGACTAATAGGCTTCTAAAAAAATATTTTTGATTGGGCTTCTAGAATAAGCTGGATAGGGACAGCTTATTCTAAAAGCTCAAAAAAGCCAACAAAAGAATTGGCCCTAAGTATCACTTTTTTTGACCGGCTCCCAAGAGTAAACACGGACCAGGACTAAATAGTTTCTGCAGATTTTGTTTATTTTAGGGTTTTAGGATTTTAGGGTTTAGGTGTTCGGAAGATTAACGTGATGCCTCGTTTGGTGTTCGGGAATTAGTTTTCATATAATTCTAAATATACATATTTATGCATATATATATATATATAAGATTAACGTATCTTACAAGCGAGCATATATATACAATTATATGGAGATCTGAATTATCGGGACTAGAGTCCGTCTATTCGATTACATGGACCAACATCAGTAATGGCCCCTAGCTACACTAAATCGTCCTTTGTCATCTATAGCTTCCGTCCTCAGAAAGGTCGCAAGCTCCTCTGCAACAGCAATCGCGCGTTGCTCTGGTAGGTACTTCTCCCTCATGGGCGTATACTATATAAGAAGAGGAGATGAATATGAATATCAATCATTATAACAAAGAATGACGGGTAAAAATAGAGGTGTGAATGTTCATTGCTTACGTCGTATCTGTAATCCTTGTGCTCAGAAGTAAACGTGCGAATGGTCTCGCAAACATAGTATCCGCATGGATGCGTCCCCCGTGGCTGCTTGTCGCACTTTACGAGAATAGAATATATATAATCAAAATAATAATCTAGCATCATAAATGTATTGAAAATAGAAGTATATCATACTACTACTTACCTGAGCCGCTCTAAAGGTCAGCTTCTCATGCTCGATACCGGGAGTCACGCACTTGAACCGCTTCCAAACCCTACCCGACAAGGAAAATGATTTGCTAAGTTTTTCATTAATTGATATATCATAAAATCATCGAAAGAGACCGATAGAGCGCAAGAATGATTGAAATTACCCTTGGAGCATGTCCTGCAGGCTCTAAAACTGTTCCAAGGGTCTCGATAATGGATCGAAGGCATCAACTCTTCCCTTATCAATTTGAATGTCCAACAAAATCCAATGGTAACTGCACATGTATATATATATATATATGTGTGTGTGTGTGTGTGTGTGTCAGTAACTTATCAATTACACTTATAAGTGAATGGACACAACAGAGTAAAGACTCTCACTTGAAGTTGTATGGAAACAGTATGTGGTCACAGAAATTTTGATCTGTTAGAAACCTTAGAAGGTTTTCCTCCGTCTCCTTGGGTTTATCAGTTAGCGTCGCTATATGTATTTTATCTGGGTCAATAAACCCAATATTTAGGATGTTCCTACTTTTACATTCCAGAATCTTTATTCGGCATAATAAAGTACAAATTATATGTAGACAATGAATTGAAATAACTGAACAAGTTATATGTAGAAAAACTTAGAGACAATAGCAACTCATAAGCGATTTGTCGAGGGCGTCGGCATTGTACATCTGGAAGAGTTCATCAAAGTTGATATGGATTTCTTTGGGCTGGGGTAGTACTCCCGTGGGACACGTGCCACGATCATCGTTCTTCCGTTGAGCTCCAGTAGTTTAGCTACCTATTTTGTCTTTACAAATAAAGCTGTCATGTAACGTGTGTTTGTGCACGTCTTGGTGTAGGTTCAGGGTAGTTAGTTCAGGCCGGTGTATGTGCTTCGTGGGATGGCACGAATTCAGCGCATGCAGCGGTAACTTAGCCAGGATCAGGTGGACGTGGGATGGCGCGTCCGCTATACCCGTTCCTCGCTGATTTTTCGTTCGTTCAGTTGTAACTAATCGGCGGACTAGCTGGCCGTACAAATAAGATGAGGTAACTGAAAATGCTGTGCAGTTTTTGCGCAGCGCAAACCATTGTCATCCTATGTATTGTCTTCCTGTTCGTGCTAAGTGAGCTGTGAGTGAGATCCTGCCACTACACCGGCCGCATTGAAGTTGGTTGGTGGTGAGGGCGCGTGGACAGGCGGCCGATCAGGACATGGAGGAATCCCATAGGGTGCTAACTCATCTGGATCGATCCTGCCCACATGGGCCGCCAGCGAGCCCTGAGATGCGGAGAAATCCCATAGCAACGGCTGGGACTGGCGGTGCATACCAGCGAGAAGCAAGAGAGGCAGGCAAGAGGAGGTGGCCGATCGATGGCACCAGAGTGGAGGTCGCCGGTATGGGCCAATGGGTAGCGGTGGGGGTGGAGCAGGAGCGTTCATTGCTGATTTATATTTGCAAACCAACGTTTGGTTGGATGGTTAATGGTTAGAGAAAATGTGATAGCCCCAACCCGTGCTTGAATTATTTCTTGAATTTATTTCAGGATTCCCAACGATACACTTTTAGTGTCAGGAGACGTTTTCGTCGACGATGAGGCGCCTACGATGACTTCGTAAATCTTTAGATGACATGCCTGCTCATATGGATAGGATTTGCATGTATGCGTTTATAAAGATGAATGTATGTGCATACATATGAGCGCTTGCGTTTGTATTGTGTTAAAAAAAATTATATGCAAGATTAGCTTACATGACTGCCAATCAAGCGAGACACCAGGTTTGAGAATAAAGTGGGATCCTAAAATATAGTGGCTGGTGAATCACTGATAAAAAAGCAGATTTTTGAGAATTCTTCATCGATCTAGTGGCCGGTGAATGACTGATCAAAGAGCGAGCAGGCCGCCAGGTTTAATGATTTTGTAGGATCCCTGGAGTAGCGGCTGGCGAACCCACGGCCGCCGGTGCCCCGATCGGGCACGCACCAGTCCAACCTGCTCACATGAGAGGAGCGCAGATCCCCACAGTTAGCCCCGGCACAAGCCAAGGACGAACACACGCGAGGCAGAGGACCGGCACCAAGACTGCAGCTCCTACAACCTCCTCACAGCTCTGCTCCTCCGCGCCAAGCCTATTGACACTGAAGAGACGAGACGGGCGGCGGATCTGGAAAACAGATCTCCGGCCGGCCGACGCTGTTGACCACGAGGCTGCACTCGTGGTCCCCGAGGCCCGCCAAGAGTCACGAGGAAAAGGCCCTCACGGCTGCCGTCAGCCGCACGGATTCGCCTTGTGGTGTCCTCCGACGGCGGAGAGGTTTGGGTCGTCCGTCCGACTCGCCTGCACTCGGGCAACTCGGGGGCCTTTTTTCATCTCATGTGACATAATTATTACTGTCCATGTTCCGCTTCTCGTGGCGAAAGGTATGAGTCCTCCCTTTCAACAACGACTGGAGCTATGTTTTTTCTCGATGCCTCACATTTCCATAGCATTGCACACACTGATCTATTTTTTTTATTTTTTTTTGACAGTGATTGCACACACTGATCTAAACACTCCTATTGTCATGCATTGGCTCATTTCCGTTTTCCAACCGTCTTGATTCCATCTCAGTCTTGTTTGTGCTGGTTTGGGGGCTTTAAATTGAGAAGTAGATCTAGCTAAGAAGGCTAGAAGACTATAGGAAGTAGAGTGCCCATCAGTTGGATATATACGTACTGAGTTGTGGGTTTAGAAGTATGCAGTAACCATATCCTTTATATATAGGTGAAAATGATGTGGGACGGTAGGTGGATACGTATTTATCCTTTTATAACAATGTCACGGTCGTCATAGTTTCTACTACAACAACAAGTCACGTGTGTCTACAACTCATTAATGATCTCTTGTTATCATAAAGTAGAAGATATGTATCTCATTGGCAGTAGTGGTATCTCAACTCATCAATGTTTTTTTTCCATTTCAACGAATCATAGCAGTAAACCAGCAGAACTACCGATGAGAGAAAGAAACACTTGTAGAGTACTTTTCCTCACTGTTGCGCTACTGGGTGAATGCAATCTTATGTGCCCGTTCCTGTGCTATATATCTATCCAGTTTGTAATAAGAATCTAAAGATCATATATTTATGCATTTGTTGTATGTTCAAGTTTGAGACCAAGTATGTAAAACATGCATTTTTGTGAGTTGGTAGACATTAATTTAAAACATACATCGATGCAATTCTAGAAGGAAAGATAGTCGAGTTCATCAGTTTACATTCTTGGTCAATGCAAATTTTACATACAAAGAGTAGCATTGTTCTGAACAAGCAGTATTTGCACAATATCACTGCTAGCTTCAGGGTCAGGATGTCTGTTTTTTGGTGGTTTGGTTTTCTTTGGTGTTTACAAATTCACTCCGTTGAGAGATAAGCACAGAAATGTCGAACTGCAACTCATCAACCGAGGGAAGTTTCTTGCCATGATTTTTCATGTATCATCCTGACCACCCGCTTCACAACCAAAAATGAAAAAACTGAGGCAAGCTGCTTGCCACAATCTCCTCAGGCACATTTATGATAAGCATTAGGACTTCAAATAACTTATGGCAGGTCAGGAGTTTCTTCTAATATCCTCCTCCAGGTGTCGCAAATTCACGATCCTAGCAGTGGGAACAGAGATGTCATCGACAATGGCGTTGCTCCACTAGCTAGTTATAGGCATGGGATAGGGTAGTGGGTTCCCCACTCCACTACTTGAGATCCATGGGCGGCTGCCCCAGCTTGCAGGTTTTCGTTACCGCTTGATATATTCGGTTACCAAGCTTTTCGATACCCCGCGGTAAATGGCCCTTTCCAGGGAAAACAAATGGCAAACTTTGCATTTTTTAAAATTTGGACGGTTTACGAAAACCATCATTGAACAAATGTCCAATGATGGTTAGGGTGCTGCTCCACTTAGGCCTGAACTGATAGTTTTACAAAAAGAACAAAGTGCTATGTGGGGCTTGAACTCGAGAGATCCAACGACATAATAACAGATGAAAAATCACTGCACCATGAGAAAGATTTTGTACACAAGTAGTTCCGCATCTATTTGACTTGCTCTAGGTATTTGAATTCAAATTTAGTTTGAAATTTTCAAATGGTGTCCGTTCAGTATTTCGACGACCCTGCACCCTCCCTCGGTAATTTTTATGCGTTCGGTATTCAAAACCTTGGCTAGCACCATTACTGGGTTTTCCACCAAGAGCGGAAGCATGGTGCGATGAGAAAATGAACTACCGGCCCGGTCCTCAGCCGGATGATATGGAGATGTCATGGCTCGGAAAAGTCGTATGATTGTGGCCGTCCTAACACAAATAATTTATTTCTATCAGGTGGTTCAAAACAAAAATCAACTGAAAAAGTATATATATGTACCGCTGAGCATGTAGTTCGCAAAAAAAAAGTAACCATCAAGCAGCATGTATGCTAGATCGGGATCATCTTATCCCCAGCCTCAAAAGTATCCTAGTACCCTCTCCCAAGAATTTATAACCACATTGCATATTGCCATAGTGATCATGCTTTTTGATGCCTCAGATTCCCTAATTCCGAACATGTCGTATCTCTGAATTGTCGCACCTCTATCTCTGTACCAAGTCTTGAATCAATTTGGTCATTTTGTGAACATGAGAATAAGACGTAAGATAGTATGGAGGTGATACCATGGAGACTATATTGCAACTGGATATATGTTGTGTATGCTATGGTTTGAGTCAAATGTTCTTTATAAGTGATGGCGACCATTGTGGAAAGGGAAATTGGTAGGCACATCAACGTGTATACAATAAGCGTGAATTAGTATCATATATGTTAGTACCAGAAATATCTCAAATCTTGACATAAATGTGCGCATCAATTCACACTAGTGGGGACCGGGCCTTTAGCCCCGGCCCGTAAGGGGCTTTAGTCCCGGTTCACCAACCGGGACTAAAGGGGCGGGACTAAAGGTGCTCCACGTGGGCGCCTCGTAGCGCCCCAGGGGCAGGACCTTTAGTCCCGGCTCGTTACACGGACCGGGACTAAAGACTTTCAGATTTTGCTTATTTTTTGGTTTTTTTTGAATGAATTTATTTTTGGGTTTTAGGGTTTTAGGGTTTAGGTGTTCGTGAGATTAACTTGATGCCTCATTTGGTGTTCGGGAATTAGTTTTCATATAATTTAAATAGAAATAATTATGCATATATATATATAAGATTAACTTATCTTACAAGCGAGCATATATATACAATTATATGGAGATCTGAATTATCGGGACTAGAGCCCGTCTATTCGATTACATGGACGAACATCGGTAATGGCCCCTAGCTACACTAAATCGTCCTTTGTCATCTATAGCTTCCGTTCTCAGAAATCCCGCAAGCTCCTCTGCAACAGCAATCGCGCGTTGCTCTGGTAGGACCTTCATCCTCATGGCCATGTGCTATATAAGAAGAGGAGATGAATATGAATATCAATCATGATAACAAAGAATGACGGGTAAAAATAGAGGTGTGAATGTTCATTGCTTACGTCGAATCTGTGATCCTTGTGCTCAGAGGTAAACGTGCGAATGGTCTCGCAAACATAGTATCCGCATAGACGCGTTCCCCGTGGCTGCTGGTCGCACTTTACGAGAATAGAATATATATAATCAAAATAATAATCTAGCATCATAAATGTATTGAAAATAGAAGTATATCATACTACTACTTACATGAGCCGCTCTAAAGGTCAGCTTCTCAGGAAAGTTACCGGTAGTCAGGCACTTGAACCGCTTCCAAACCCTGCCCGACAAGGATAATGATTTGCTAAGTTTTTCATTAATTGATATATCAGAAAATCATCGAAAGAGATCGATAGAGCGCAAGAATGATTGAAATTGCCCTTGGAGCATGTCCTGCAGGCTTTGGAACTGTTCCAAGGGTCTCGATAATGGGTCGAAGGCATCAACTCTTTCCTTATCAATTTGAATGTCCAACAGAATCCAATGAAAGCTGCACGTGTATATATATATATGTGTGTGTGTCAGTAACTTATCAATTACACTTATAAGTGAATGGACACAACAGAGTAAAGACCCTCAGCTGAAGTTGTATGAAAACAGTATGTGGTCACAGAAATTTTGATCTGTTAGAAACCTTAGAAGGTTTTCCTCCGTCTCCTTGGGTTTATCAGTTAGCGTCACTATATGTATTTTATCTGGGTCAATAAACCCAATATTTAGGATGTTCTTACTTTTACAATCCAGAATCTTCTTTCTGCATAATAGAGTACAAGTTATATATAGACAATGAATTGAAATAACTAAACAAGTTATATGTAGACAACGAATTGAAAAACTTACAGACAATAGCAACTCATAAGCGATTTTTCGAGGGCGTCGGCATTGTACATCTGGAAGAGTTCATCAAAGTCGATATGGATTTCTTCGGGGCGGCCATAGTACTCCCGTGGGACACTCACCACGATCATCGTTCTCCCATTCTTTGATTCACTTAAGTACCATTGATGCAAGTAACACATATTTGTTGGGAGATCATCTTTGCTGACCAAAGGCTCTGCCATGACAAACTGTGGCTTAGGGGCTACCACAGCCTTGGTTAACCTGTCGTCTTGTGAAGCCAGAATGTCTTCAACCGGGACACCCCATTGAGCCGCCCAGTCCTTTGCTATTTCAAAAGCTTGCCCCTGCACCGGAGGGTGAACATTCTCGGTTAACACCTTGAGGGGTGGGATCGACTGTTTGGCCTGTTGTCCAAGCTGAGGAACGTCTAATTTTTTCTTGCTTGTAGTTGAACTTGATTTGCTCCCACTTGCACTTGCACGTGATCTGCTTTTTTTCACTTCCTTCTGCAATGTGCGTGTATAGTCATCAGGCTTATGGTGTAAGTCATACTTTGATGGAGGGTCGTGAAGTATTTTGCAAATGCTATTTGCTTGTCGGTGTATTCCGGGCGGGGCTCGGGTTCCTTCTTTTTCATCTGCGCATCATGATGTTCCTTTGCTATCCTGTTGTTTTCCTCGGGGGTACGATCATAAGGTCTGATAGGAAGATTAGCATGACATACCTTTGGGAGGCGCGACCGTTTGCGCTTTGGGGGGCTCCGTCGCGCAGGAATCGTCGGCGGAGCGTTCTTGGTGGCACGCTCCCGCTTGGTATCCGGAGCAGGCGGCGGCGGAGACGGACGACCCAAGTCCGGCGGCGGTGATCGAGATGGACTCGTGTTGTGCTGGCCGACGTCATGTGGAGGGCTTGGTGGTGATCTGCTCTTTTTCACTTCCTTCTGCAATGTGCGTGTATAGTCATCAGGCTTATGGTGTAAGTCATACTGTGATGGAAGGGTCGTGAAGTATTTTGCAAATGATATTTGCTTCTCGGTGTATTCCGGGCGGGGCTCGGGTTCCTTCTTTTTCATCTGCGCATCATGATGTTCCTTTGCTATCCTGGCGTTTTCCTCGGGGGTACGATCATAAGGTCTGATAGGAAAATTAGCATGAGGTACCTTTGTGAGGGGCGACCGTTTGCGCTTTGGGGGGCTCCGTCGCTTAGGAATCGTCGGCGGAGCGTTCTTGGTGGCACGCTCCCGCTTAGTATCCGGAGCGGGCGGCGGCGGAGACGGACGACCCAAGTCCGGCAGCGGTGATCGAGATGGACTCGTGTTGTGCTGGCCGACGTCATGTGGAGGGCTTGGAGGTAATGGAGGTGTAGGTGACCTACGACGACTCGAAGGCGGTGTTGTCCTTGGGGCCGAGCCTGGAAGCTTGATGTAGTTCTTGTCCCATAGGATGACTCCACCCAGTACTTCTGTGAGTGTCGTCCCATCTTCGGGTCCAGCTTTGTCGAGCTCCATATCATGAAACCCCGTCAGGATCTCATCCACCCCGACTTTAGCAAAGCCAGCTGGAATCTCACGGCCATGCCAGCGTGCATCAGGGCCAGAAGGTAAAGCTTGTCCGACGGCCACCTTCATGGATATGTTCTTGAATTTCTGATGGAGTTCACATGATGTTGACTCCTTGATTCCATCCACGGGGTAGCCGGGACCGTCCTCTATCATTCTTCGTGCATCGTCGGGCGGGGCCTCAGATTCAGCCACGCTGCTTTTCCGCTTAGATGGGGCGCCGGTAATATCAAGTGCAGGATGTTCCCGGCGCACTACTCCTCTAAGCTCATCAATCTGCTTCTGTTGCTTGTTAACCCTGGCAAGCAACTGGTTGAACTTGTCATTCTCCTCATCCTGCTGCCGCTTCTTTGCTCTCTCTCGGCTTCTGTAAGTGTCTTGGTCTCTGGCAAACCCAAGCCACCACGGGTAAGAAGGACCGAAGCCTCGCATTTGTCCTCCATGTTCGTCATTGCCGAGGACCAGTGTGAGCAAATCGTTCTCTCTATCTGCAGTGAACTTTCTTTTTCCCTCCTTAATTTCTTTCACTATCCTTTTCCAATTCTCCCTGGGTATCCTAAGACCGCCAGTGCAGATGAGGTCCCCTATTTTTTCGTCGTACGAACCACCATGTGCAAGGAACCAATTTCTTGCTCTCAATTCCCACTCATCACTGAGTGGTTCAGGTACGATGCCTTTATCTAGCAGATCTTGCTCTTTCTTATCCCACTTTGGGATGGCAGTCTCATAGCCCCCTGGCCCCAGCTTGTGGTGATATTTCTTCTTGTCGGCATTTATCTTGTTCTTTTCTGATAATGCCTGGGCATCTTCTGACTCCTTGTACTCTTGAAATGCCTTCCAGTGATTCGCCTTCTTGGCTAGATACCCCTCGAATACTGGCACTTTCTTTGTCTTCAGATAGTTTTTCCATAGCTTCTTCTTCCAGCTACGGAACAGTTCGGCCATCTTCTTTAGAGTCCACTGCTTGACTTTGGCCCTCAGTTTGTTTGCGGCGTCTTCATTCTCACATTCTGGCAGGTTGAAATGTGACATGAGATCATTCCAAAGATTATCTTTGTACCTTTCGGCGACATAGTCACTATCGGCTGCCCCTTTGCGCTTGTTCCACTCCCGAACGCTGATCGGGACGTGATCCCTAACGAGAACTCCGCATTGCTTCTTGAATGTGTCAGCAGCATTCTTAGGAAGCTTGGGTTCGCCCGTAGGCAATATCACCTCAAAGGTGTAATGCGGTCGTGCATCCAACTTTCTAGTCGGGCCTCGTTTCGTAGCTTTGCTCGATGTGGAGGCCTAAGAGGGAGAAACATTCGTCAAATGAATGTATATGTATACAATATAGAGCTATCTCCAATATTCTTCACATATTACAAGTGATTGTCGAACTTCATATGTATACCTCGCCGGCTTCTCCACCGGTTTATCCATCAGTGGAGCTATCACCTTCTCCGTCATTGGACCTATCTCCTGCCCCATCGGCTTCATCTTCGTGTCGCTCGACCTCCATTCCATATCCGGAGGGGTTTAGATATGATGACGGAGATACAGCTGGTTCAACGTCGGGGCCGTCTTTGATTATATCTTCGAGAAGTTCTTCCTCTTCGAGGTTCCTGATATGTGGATCCATAGTTCTGCAAAAAACGGACATTTGATTAACTAATAAACTAACAAACTATATAAGAGGGGTTGGAAACTTCGAAGTGTCGTTTTATATAGGAGGACCTTTAGTCCCGGGTCTTGGCTAGAACCTAAACTCTAAAATACCAGCCGGGCGGAGCCCAGTCCCGGACACTTAAGCATATACAATAGCAAAATTAAACTAGTTCTATTAATTTTCTTCTTCTTGCAACCCTAAACTAAATTTTCCTCTTCTTCTATTTCTCCTCTTCTTCTACTTCTTCTTCTACTTCTACTTCTCCTCTTCTTCTACTACTTCTCCTCTTCTCTTCTTCTACTTCTCCTCTCCTCCTCTTCTAATTTTTTCTCTTCTTCTACTTCTGCTCTTCTTCTATTTTTCCTCTTCTTCTCCTCTCCTCCTCTTCTTATTCTCCTTTTTCTTCTTTTCTTCTCCTCCTCTTCTTATTTTCCTTTTTCCTAATTCTACATATTACTAACCCTAATAATCTAGCACAAACCTAATAACAATAGGAATTAAATGACAAAAAAAATCTTTTTCTTCTTTTCTTCCCTTTTTCTTCCTTTCTTCTCCTTTTTCTTCCTTTCTTCTCCTTTTTCTTCCTTTCTTCTCCTTTTTCTTCTTTTCTTCTCCTTTTTCTTCTACTGGCCGGAGTGTTGGGGAGGAGGGGGCGGGGGGCTTACCGGCCGGAGGTGTCGACGGCGCGCGGCGAGGAGGACGGCGGCGCGCGGCGAGGATGACGGCGGCGGCGAGCAGGACGACGGCGACGGCGACGGCGAGGAGGACGGCAGGCGGCGGCGAGCAGGACTGCGGGCAGCCTGACGGCGTCGTCGAGTTCGTCGTTGTGCCGCGCCTGGCAGGAGAACGAGAGGAAGAAGAAATGGACGATTTGGGTTGGAAATTTTCTAACCCCCGCTTATACAGGTGGATCTTTAGTCCCGGTGCGTGGCTCGAACCGGGACTAAAGACCCCCTTTAGTCCCGGGTGGAGCCACGACCCGGGACTAAAGGCCCTTTTTCGGCAGACCAGAAGGCGGGAAGCAGGGGCCTTTAGTCCCGGTTCTTGCCACGCCCCGGGACTAAAGGCCCTTTTTGGGCAGACCAGAAGGCGGGAATCATGGGCCTTTAGTCCCGGGCCTGGCAAGAACCGGGACTAAAGGTTAGGCTATTAGTCCCGGTTTTAGACAACGGCCGGGACTAAAGTGTTGCCTATATAAACCCTCGCCCCTGCCCACCATATCCCCTGTTTTTTGGTTGTTGAAGTGTGACCATGCCATGCTCTTGCCACTCTAGTTCATGCACATGACGTGTTCGATGAAATGCCCGAGCCACTCTACTTAAGCTTTCTCCTCTCCAAGCTCGACCTCCAAGCTCCATTTTCCTTAATATTTGTCTAGGTTTGGCCGTGCACCAACTGCACAAGTGTTTTAAAAGGTTAGCTACTTCATCCTTTCATTTGTCACTGCTAGTGTAGCTCATTTTAAATGCTCAAATTAACTTCTTAGAGTCTGCACATGCGTAGGGTGTCGTCCCGTGCCCATCCTCACCATTGTCGATCGCCCCGTGCCGATCTCGTCGCGAGCACCACCGTGGTGAGCCTCTTGTTCTTATCTTCTTTTTAAAAGAAAAAAAATCTTACTTGTATGATTTAGATACATACTTGTATAAATTACTCACTTTCATTATTTTTTGTTATTATATAGTGCGATGGTTTTGGTATCCGCCTCCGTCGGCCCTCGTCTTGTCTATGATTCGGATGTGGTATATATTATCTTTTATAACTATTTGTTTTATTTACTGTTTATGACAATTATGACGACCAACGTGACATATATATTTTTAATCTAGGAGGTATGTGAACCGGAAATTCCAAACCACATAAAAATTCTTGTCGAGAAGTTAAATTTGGTTGAAAAAGAAAACAAATACTTTAAGAAAAAATCGAAAATAATTGAGGATAAGAATATGGAACTGGATTTGCATGTCGCCGATGTCATCGATGATCCCAAGATGAAGATCGATCCGATGCGATTGAAGATGGATGCAATGCGCTTGAAGATGGATGAAATGCGCTTGAAGATTAGCAATATTAGAAAATATGTCATTGATAAAGAGGCTTGGTATCATTATGCTGTTGGGTCAATTGTTACCTTAGTTGCGATTTTGATCGCGTTTGTTGTTGCATTTAAATGTTTTACATAGTTCTATGTTGTTTTATGAGAGAACTTTATGTATTTATTTTTTGCAATAATAACATTTGATCACTACTGTTCTTTGGCTTTAATGTGATGATGAACTTGTATTAATTTGGTCATATGTTCTGAAATGATTTTTTGATATATTTAATTTCATAATAGAGATGAATCGCCAATGATAATATTTAATTTCATAATATGGTTTTTTGAACTTATTTGAACTTCATACTTTTTGTGTGTTCAAAATGCACCATTCAAAGGCACATCACAAAATTTCAACAATTTCTGACTTCATTTGGTATATTTCGTGCATTTACTTATTTTTTTTGAGCTAGTTGACCCTGAAATTGAAAAGCACTACAAATGAACTCTGAAAATGTTGAATATTGGCATGCTATCATCATTTCACCCACATAGCATGTGTTAAAAAGTTGAGAGGGCTACGACAAAAACTGGATGCACTTCGTGTACAAAACGGACAATCTCTCTCGAAGTATCACGGTTTCGAACGAGAACTCATCTCTTACATGGATACTATGAAAATGAAAAATGTTTGAAATTTAGTACATTCCATACATGCATTACATAAAAGGTTTAATACATTATTACATTATTGCACCAATATTCCTATCTATTATTTCTGTTTTCTTCTGGGTCGTAGCCATGGAGAATCTTCATCATTCAGTAGGATGCTTGGGTCAGTTTTCACTTTGAAGGGCGGAATTTCATGAAACTTATTATAATCTTCTGACATGTGTGTCTTGTCATCTACTCCCACGATATTTCTTTTCCCTGAAAGAACTATGTGGCGTTTTGGCTCATCGGACGATATCTTCTTTTGTTGATTTCTTTTTCTCGTTTTTGTAGACATGTACTTCACATAGAAAACCTGAGCGACATCATTGGCTAGGACAAATGTTTTGTCCATGTACGCAAGATTGTTGAGATCCACTGTTGTCATGCCGTACTTTTGGTCTACAACTACCCCGCCTCCTGTCAGCTTCACCCATTTGCACCGAAACAAAGGGATCTTAAAAGTAGTTCCATAGTCAAGTTCCCATATCTCCTCTATGTACCCGTAATATGTTTCCAAACAGTGTCCATTCTCGTCTGTTGCATCAAAGCGGACACCACTATTTTGGTTGGTGCTCTTTTTATCTTGGGCAACCGTGTAAAATATATTCCCATTTATCTCATACCCTTGGAAAGTACATATAGTCGAAGATGGTGGCCTGGCCAAACAGTACAACTCATCTCCAACGGTGTCGTCATTCATGAGATGTGTCTGCAACCAACTGCCGAAAGTTTTCTCGTGTTCCCCTTTAATCCAAGAGTCAGCCTTCCCCGGGTTTTCGGAGCGTAGAATATTCTTGTGTCTCACGATATACGGAGCCACCATGGTGGAATTGTGTAGAACTGTGTAGTGTGCTTGAAAGACAGAATGCCCGTCCATACATACTTTTGCTTTCCTTCCTAGTGTGCCTTTTCCTGTCAGCCTACCCTCATACCGAGATTCAGGAACACCAATCGGCTTAAGGTTAGGAAGAAAGTCCACACAAAACTCAATGACCTCCTCTGTTCCATAGCCCTTGGAGATGCTTCCTTCTGGCCTAGCACGGTTACGAACAAATTTATTTAAGACTCCCATGAACCTCTCGAAGGGGAACATATTGTGTAGAAACACAGGACCGAGAATTCTAATCTCTTCGAGTAGGTGAACTAGGAGGTGTGTCATTATATTGAAGAAGGATGACGGGAACAACAACTCAAAGCTGACCAGACATTGGACCACATCAATCTGTAACCCTGATAGACTTTCTCGACCGATTACCTTCTGAGAAATTGCATTGAGGAATGCACATACCTTCACAATTGCCAGGCGAACATTTTCCGGTAGAATTCCCCTCAATGCAACCGGAAGCAATTGTGTCATAAGCACGTGGCAGTCATGAGACTTTAGGTTTTGGAATTTTTTGTCTTTCATATTTACGATTCCCTTTATATTCGATGAGAAGCCAGTCGGGACCTTGATACTGAAAAGGACTTCAAAGAAGATTTCCTTCTCTTCCTTAGTAAGAGCGTAGCTGGCACGCCCTTGAAACTGCCCTGGATGCATGCCATCTCTTCCTTTATGACGTTCCTGGTCCTCCCGTGCTTCCGGTGTATCTTTTGACTTCCCATACAAGCCCAGGAAGCCTAGAATATTCACGCAGAGATTCTTCGTCAGGTGCATCACGTCGATTGCCGAGCGGACCTCATGGACTTCCCAGTAGGGTAGCTCCCAAAATATAGATTTCTTCTTCCACATGGGTACGCGCTTATCAGGGCCGTTAGGAACAGGTTGGCTGCTAGGACCCTTTCCAAAGATTACTTTTAAATCTTTGACCATATCAAATACTTCAGCACCAGTACGGATGACAGGCTTCCCCCGGGGTTCTGCCTTGCCATTGAAATGCTTGCCTTTTTTCTTTATGGGATGCTTGGGCGGAAGAAAACGACGATTGTATGGGTACACATTTGTGACGCCCTCGATTTAATCGTACGCTAACCATACACGCAAATGCGTACGATCAAACCCAAGGACTCACGGGAAGATATCACAACACAACACTAGACACAAATAAAATAACATCAGCTTCATATTACAAGCCAGGGGCCTCGAGGGCTAGAATACGAAAGCTCGATAAACACACGAGTCAGCGGAAGCAACAAATATCTGAGTACGGACATAAAACATGGGGTGCCTTAGAGAAGGCTAGCACAAAAGATACATTGATCGAACGAGGCGAGGCCTCCTGCTTGGGAACCTCCTAACTACTCCTGATCATCAGCGGACTCCACGTAGTAGTAGGCACCCTCGGGGTAGCAGTCGTCGGCGGCGGGGACCTCCATCTCCTGGGCTCCATCATCTGGTCACAGCAAACGGATCAAGGGGACAAGGGGGGAGCAAAGCAGCGGTGAGTACTCATCCAAAGTACTCGCAAGTCTTACATCAGAACTATTCTAATTATGCATCAGTATCAAAGAAGGGGGGGTTATATGTGGACTGACTGCAGCAATGCGAGAATAGAGAGAGAAGGCCTAGTCCTATCGAAGACTAGCATCTTCAGGGTCTTGCAGCAATAGACGAGAGTAGAACAGGGGTAACACATTAATGGTCATATTGTTGCAGCAATATTAAAGTGAGGTCACGCCTAAGGATCCTCCCTCGACTCCCTGCGAGGAAGCAATCCTGAGGCAAACTAATTCCAGTTAAGTAACAATTGTAGTGGTAAAAGATCGGGGCACAACTCCAAGTCGTCCTGTAACCGTGGACACGGCTATCCAAATAGTTAATTTTCATCCCTGCAGGGGTGCACCACATGTCCCGTCACGCTCGATAACACTCTGGCCGGACATACTTTTCTGGGTCCTGTCCGGCCTCGGAATATCGACACGTCGCAGCCCCACCTAAGACTAATCAGAGAGGCCAGCCCGCCGGTCTAAATCCTAAGCACAAAGGGTTCGTGGGCCCAGTTCCCCTTCACGCTCCTGCACGTGGCGTGGGCGGCCGACGTCAGTCCTAGCATCCCTTAATCACAAGCGCGATGCATCTCGGGACCACTCGGGCGCGCGCCGCTACATTGCTGGCATATGAAAAGCTTCGGCTGATACCGCGACGCCGAGTACCCATAATTCTTCCCGCGTAGCCGGTTAGTGCGAAAAGGTCTCCGACCAACCCAGATCAAATACCCAAATCCATTAACATTTTAATTAGGCCAACAACACCATCTCACGGGAATCCACCCGTCTTACAACTAATCACCAAAGATCCCAGTAACATGGTCGAGTAACTGTGTGGTTGTAACATCGGGGGGGAATCCGAGGTATCACCCTCGTTGGATTCCGAATGATGTACCCGTCAAGGTGGGCTTAGAGGAATCACCCTCGAGGGTCCCACTCTCGCGGGGTCGCACGACAGAGGCGTCATCGGGAATGGTAAAAGAGGAATCACCCTCGATTACCACGATCGACTAGCTATACTATAGAGATATCATCAGGAGTACTTAGCGAGGTGTCACCCTCGGTACCCGATAGTATCTCTGTAGCGTCGTACAATGAAGGGGGGGGTGAATGTGCTGTGTCGGGTCTGGCTCGTCGATCAGAGATCGAGATTGAAAAACAAGCGGGACAACTGAGCTACGGGGTCAGAGGGGATGACTGCTCCACCTATACTAAGCATATTAAAGGTACAGGACTGAAAGTAGCAGTTCATCAAAAATAGGCTATGCATCAGATATAGGAGCTAACTACAACAGTAGCAAAATACTAATGCAAGCAGTAGGAAGAGAGACATAGGCGATATAGGAATGATCAAGGGGAGTTTGCTTGCCTTGCTGCTCTGCGGCAAAGGACTGATCGGCAGGGTCGTAGATGTACCCGGCAGCAGCGTCAGTCTCGGGGTCTACCGGTAAGAAGAGGGGGAAGAAACAATAAATAATAGCAACGGTGCAACACAAAGCATGACATGGGAAGATGCAGGCTAGACATGAGCTAACGCAGCAACATCCGTCATAGACGGATCATAAGAATTTCTGACGATATTTTCCGGGTCTCGGGCTACTACCGGTTATACTGGAAACGATGGAAAAGTTCTAAGTTTGCTATGCTAGGGACGCGTGACAGACGAACGGACCGTGTATCCGGGTTCGTCTCGTTTTGCTGATCAACTTTCATGTTGAAAATATTTCGATCTAAGTTACGGATTATTTTATATTAATTTTCAAAGTTTTATTAATTATTTAGAAATTAAAAACAGATTTAGCTATTTTAATAAAATCCCATTATGACATCATCGCGATGTCATGCTGACATCAACATTTGACTGGTCAACTGACCAGCGGGTCCCGAACGTCATAGGCACAAGTTTTAATATCGATTAAATATTGATTTAACAGATTAATTTAATGATGGACCCACGTGGCATTCTCTCATTAGGTTAATTAATTATTCTAATTAACAGATTAACTTATATATTTATTTAACTAATTCATTAACTCATTAATTAATTATTATATCTATTTATTTATTTATTTAATAAAAACATATATTTCTATTATTTATATTTAATTTCCATTTTCTTCAAAGCGAGTGTGGGGCCTCCCTGTAAGTGGGTGTGGGGGTATGGCCCCACCGGTAAGTGACATAGGCCATATACTCGATTTTTTCCATAGATATAAACATGCAAATATCGTATTCCTCCAATATCTATATACGCAATACATACATAAATACGGGTATCAAATACATACATACATACATACGGAATACAACATTTGTTTTTTTTTATTTCTCTCAAAACTCTCATCTCCCTCTCTCTGTTAACAAATAAACAGAGAGGTTCTTTGCTAACTCCACCTAGAAGAACCAAAAGTTCAATCCTTCCTACTGGAGTCTACCGTCGACGGATCGGGGTCCCGTTTGCCGGAACGGAGCCGGGGCGGCGAGGAGAACGACATGGTGGGAGGAGCCCGAGGAGGGGCTCACCGACGTTGACGGGAGGGGCCGGTGAAGCCGGAGTTCGCGGGAAGAGGCGGAGGAGACGGCGTGGTTCCGGTGGTGAAGGGGACGGTGATGATGGTGGTGACGCGCCGGCAAGGGGGAGCCGGCCGGATCCGGCGAGGTGATGATGTCTCCCTGCCCGGTCCCTCCCGGACCGACGGGAGAAGGCCGACGGGGGCGGGGTGGTAGGCTTGCGAGGTGGAGGGCCGAGGCAGTCGGGGCCCCTGCCGGCGGGGTGGAAGCCGAGGGGGGGGGGGCTCGCCGGCCGGGAGAGGGGCCGACGGGGGAGAGGCCGCCGGCGGGAGGAGGAGGCCGTGGGGGAGCGGCTCGCCGGCGGGAGGAGGAGGCGGTGGAGAGGAGGGCTCGCCGGCGAGAGGAGGCAGGAGAGGGGCGCCGGCCGAGGTGGGGAGGAGGAGGAATCTGGGGGGGGGGGCGACGGGAGACTGAGAGGAGGGCTCGATGGGGTGGGCGAACGAGAGGTGAGGGGAGGGGTCTGGCGTCGTGGGGTGTCGTGGGCAGGGGTGGATCACGAGAGAGAGAGAGATGGAGGCGCTGTCGGTGGGGGGGTGGGGCCCCCCACGAGGGGGAGGCTGGCGGCGCTGGGAAGGGGAGGGAGTAGCGAGGGGGGTGGCTCCCTCGCCAGGGCGGGTCTAGGGTTTGAGGGAGGGGGCGCGGGGGGGCCTGGCCGGTTGGGCCTCTTGGCCCAGCCACGCCAGGGGGTGGGGGGGTTTTCTTCTTTTTTTTGTTGTTGTTTTGTTTTGTTTTATTTTGTTTTCTTTTTTTTTTATCATTTCTTTCTTTCACATTTATTTTACTAACTGATTTTTCTTTTTAAATACTTTCTTTTATTATACTTTCTTTTACAATTTATTATACATACCTGTAATTCTCTCTGTCATATACATATTCTTTTAATATTTAACATGAATTTATAAAATACTTTTCTTTTGTTTTTCAAATTTTGGATCCGGACAAACTCGAATCAACGCGGGTCTGAGATGGGAATTCGATGACGTGGCATCATTAGCGGTTGATCACTGTAGCTTAATTACAATAATTACTGTTGCAAAAGTCGAGGATGTCACAATTCTCCCCTACTAACAAGAATTCTCGTTCCGAGAATTAAGAGGTAGAGGGAAAGAGCCCCGGGGTATTCATCACGAAGATGATCCTCGCGTTCCCAAGTGGCTTCATCTTGAGAATGATTTGACCATTGCACCTTAAGGAACTTGGTGACCTTGCGACGAGTCTTACGTTCAGCTTGGTCGAGAATGCGGACCGGATGCTCTTTATAAGAGAGGTCTTGTTGTAGCTCAAGCATAACGTGATCCACTGCTCGAATAGGGTCCTTGAAGCACACTACAAGAGATATGATATACTATAACGAAAAAGCTCGTGACAGTGACTCGTAACGTCACCGAATATGATAATGTGTGACGCTACGCACCTAGCATCACATAATCCGCCAAATCCGTGACGGCCACATAATCACCGTCACTCATTACCATATTTTGTGACAGTGTTGGTAGTTTTCATGACAGACATGGCTGGGTCACAGAAGAATTCAAATCAGTGATGCTAGTATTGTCACGTATTGTCTACTCATAAGATCTGAGGAGGTGGGACCCACATGTCAAAAAAGAAACACATTTTAAAAATATATCATAAAAATTGTAAATCCGCTTTGTCAGTAATTTACCATTTTATTTCTTCAAATACTCAACGGGATAAAAGACACCTCGTCACGGATAAAAATTTGCGCACAGGCAAAAATTGAACCAAAGACCTTGCACCGAGGCCTTGCCAGTTGGCAAGCAAGTTCTCAATAACAATTTGTACGCATAATATTATTTGTTAATACGAAGCACCGATATGTACAAATTATGCGTATCGCCGTCCTGTACGTCATCGATACGCCGATACGGCTGAAACGACCGTGTAACAGGTATAGTCGGAGTATCATGTTTTTTTTATTTTTAGAAACGGTAAAAAATACCGATACGTGCTGTTCATTGTCCATGATACGGCAGCCCAGTACAAGCCCAATACTAACCCTAACTCGCGTAGTCCTTTCACTCTGTTCACTTCACACGCGCACGTCAGTGAATAGGCGCTCAAGCGAGCCGCCGCCGGCGCCTGGACTCGCCTCGCCGCCGTCGCCGGCGCCGCCGTCGTCGTCGCCCGAGGCGAGTCCAGCCGACGGCGGCGTTTCACTCTGTTCGCTTCACACGCGCACGGCAGGGGATAGGCGCTCAAGCGAGCTGCCGCCAGCGCCTGGACTCGCCGCTGTCGCTGTCGCCGCCGTTGCCGCCGCCGACGGTGTGGACTAGCCGCCGCCGCTGCCGCCGCCGGCTGGACTCGCCTCCGACTGTACTAGCCTCGTCGCCGCAGCAGGCGGCTAGACTAGCCTCGCCGCCGCAGCCAGCTTGAGTCGCTCGCCATCTGGAGAGGTCGCCTCCGCGAATTGGTTCGCTGCCCTGTCAACTCCCAACCCGTCGCATCGACTGAACTCCGTCGCCGTTGCCGGTCATCACTCGCCTGCAAGTAAGTTCATCTGGCGAATTCTCCTCCTCTTTAGTTGATCTATCCATTCATCTTTTTGTCTTCAATCATTAGTGCTGAAGTAGGTTGACATTGTAGTTGATTCAGCAGGTTGGTTCCTTGTAGTTGTAGATTACTATTCAGTAGGTTGTAGAGAACACGTGAAGAATTGTGCCAAAATGCTAACCTCCTTAAGCCTTCTCTTTAGCCAATAAAATTCTTCAGTAATGAGGCTCCTCAAAGTACAAGTAGCCAGCCTGCATATAGTATGTATAGAAGCCAGCCTGCATATAGTATGGATTTGTTTTAACGAACTGAATTTCTATAGATGTGCAGTCTCTGTTTAAAGTAGCTCATGTGCAGCCGAGCCGTGATCCCTCCTGCTGCTTCTTCTTGACAGGCTTTTGCTGCTAATTCTGCCCATTATTTATGTATTTTCGGGTGAAGCAGTTGATAAGTCCTATACTGTTTAGTATTTTGGGGGTTACAATCCCATTAGACCATTATTAACATTTATGTAGTATTTTTGGGGTCACTGAGAACGATAGTTGGGGTCCTACGATCACCTGTTCATGTCGTGATACAACACGGACCAATCATTCTTATTGGTGCGGTTCAGACCAAATTTGCAATACTAGTGGTCAGTTTGGTATAACAGATCATCGTATTAAGAGACAGAGAATGATTTCTAAATGCATTTATCCTTTTTTTGTACTGTATTAACCGTCGCACTCTGCATGTATTTAAGTTGCAAAATTTGGTTGGATAGTCTGCATGCAGTGATTATCTCTGTAGCTTCTAGGACTTCGTAATGTTGGAATCAAATTATAGTTTGGAGATTAAAGTTTGGTGAGATGTTTAACATGTACTAAAAAAGTATTATGCTTGCTAGACTTCATGGTAAATAATAGTTTCATGTACATATTGAAAATGTATTGCTCAAAGTCTTTAGTTTTCAGTTTTTACGAATGTAGGAAATACGAGCAATATTGTATTGTTTACGAAAAGTAAATATTTTTCATATGGCACATGTGTGCTAGTTATAGTATAAGCATATTTTTCTTATGAGTAAATTGATTTTTTGAAGGACAATGGATCGAAGCTGGATACACGGAACTCGTTTCACAACATCGTACTTGAAAGGTGTTGAGGAGTTTATGGATATTGTTCGCCAAAATTTCCCTAAAAATCAAGATGTACTATGCCCATGCCGAAACTGCCTGAATCTGCAACTCCAGAGCCAGTCAGTTGTTGAGGAGCACGTACAGTGCACTGGTATGTCCGACACATATACGAGGTGGATCTTTCATGGTGAATCATTGAGTGATGATGAAGGGGGTGAGATGGAGGATGTTGCATACACGTCTGATGACGATGACTTTAATGAAGACAACCGAGATGATGTTTCGTATATGGTAGATGATTTAGCTAGGTCTGGAAGGCGAGGCGAGGATCAGCCAAACCTCTATTGCAAGCTAATGGAGGAAGCCAAGAAAGAACTGTACGAAGGATGCAACGAGTTCACACGACTATCCTTTATCATTAAGCTCCTCCATGTTAAATCATACAACCGGGTCACAAACAGAGGATTCAGTATGTTTCTTGAGTTGTTCAGCGCGGCGTTTCCACATGCTGATATACCGAAGTCATATGAAGCAACTAAGAGTGTTCTTCGGGAAGTTGGGCTTGGTTACGAGACTATTCATGTATGCAAGTTTGATTCTGCACTGTTTTGGGGGAACTATGCCAACAACACACATTGTCCTGAGTGCGGGACATCAAGATGGAAAGACGCGTAGGGAAGGAAAAAGATACCCCACAAGGTTCTTAGGTACTTTCCTATAATCTCTAGGCTTCAAAGATTTTTTGTGTCAAAGGAACAGTCGGCAGATGCTAGGTGGCACAAGGAGAAGAGGGTCGCCGAGAAAGGTGTTATGAGACACCCAGTTGATGGTGAAGCATGGAAGCACTTTGACAGAGAGCATGGTTGGTTTGCTAAAGATGCTCGTAACTTTAGGCTTGGCATTGCCACGGATGGATTCAACCCCTTTGGAAACATGAGCAGCTCATATAGTATGTGGCCAGTTTTTGTCATCCCGTACAAATTCCCGCCGTGGATGTCCATGGACCAATCCAATTTCATGATGTCTTTGCTTATTCCTGGAAAAAAAGCACCAGGAAAGGAGTTCCATGTATTTATGCAGCCATTGATAGCAGATATGATGAAGCTTTGGGGAACCGGTGTGGAAACGTATGATGCATTGATTGATGATACATTTACTTTGCATGCTGCGTTCTTGTGGTCTATTCATGATTACCCTGGACTAGCCACTCTATCAGGCCGTAGCACTAGAGGCTTTTATGCATGTGTGCACTGTGATGAGAACCCTTGCTCCGAGGCTCTGGAAAAAAAGATTGGGTATGTTGGGCATCGCAGATTTCTTCCCACCAATCATCGTTTTAGGAGAAGCAAGGATTTCAACGGGTCGGTTGAGAAACGAGAGAAACCTCGTAAGTTCACAAATGCCGAAGTGTTGGAGAAGTTAGAGAAAGTTAAGAATTTCAAACCAGGGAAGTATCCAGGCAATAAGAAGAGAAAGCGCACTCTGAAAGATGAACCAAATTGGAGTCAGAAGGTTAGCCTATATGATCTGCCATATTGGTCAAACCTAAAATTAGCATACAACATTGATGTGATGCACGTCGAGAAGAACGTATGTGAAAATATACTTGGGACCCTACTCGAGATTGAGGGAAAGAATAAGGATACAACAAATGCCAGGATAGATTTGCAGAAGTTAGGAATCAGGGAAGATCTGCATCTGAAACCTGATGGAAAGGGCGGAATGGTGAAGAAAAAGGCAGAGTATAATCTCACCAAGGAGAACAAGAATAGATTCTGCGAGTATTTAGCTAATGTGAAATTCCCAGATGGGTATGCTGCTAATCTAGCAAGATGTGTGGATCTTGAAACATATAAAGTGCATGGGTTGAAGACCCATGACTGTCACATACTACTTCAGCAAGTCATACCAGCTGCACTAAGAGGGCTTGTGAGAAATGACATATATGAGGCCATTGCTGAACTTGGTAATTTTTTCACACAATTGTGCTAAAAAACTCTTCGAGTTGATGTGCTTCGCCAGATGAAGGAGGATATTCCTGTAATTCTTAGCAAGCTTGAAAGGATTTTTCCACCCGCCTTCTTTGATGTCATGGTTCATTTAGCTGTTCACCTTCCTGAAGAGGCAATTCTTAGGGGACCTGTTCATTATGGATGGATGTATCCAATAGAAAGGAGGCTTGGGCACCTAAAGGGAACAGTTCGTAACAGAGCAAAGCCAGAAGGGTCAATTGCGGAGGCATATGTTGTGGATGAGTGCTTGTCCTACTGCTCTAGATATCTAACAAATATTGAGACAAGATTTAATAAAGAAGATAGGAACAAAGATGGGAAGAGGAATGTTTCTTCTGATGAACTGGCAATTTTTTCAATGGCTGCAAAAGGTCTTGGTGTGTCAAAACTGAACCTTTATGATACTGAGTACGACCAAATGGTTTGGTACGTGCTTAATAATTGTCCTGACGTAGACAAGTACATGGAGTAAGTATTCTTGCCATCTTTCTATGCATATTATGCGGTTGGCTCGTGGAGATAATGAATTTTGATGTGTTTATTTTATGTTTGTTGTTGTAGGGTTTGCCGAGAAGAGTTACGAATGAAAGGTGTGGCTGACATTGAGCAGACACTTAAGAAGGAATTCTCTACGTGGTTTGAGAAGCATGTAAGCTATTTGTTTTTGTGTGTCTTATATCCATCTTGCATTACTGACGGCATTAACCTTATCATTTTGATGTGTGGCCGTCATGTACAGATTCATAATATAGGAGAGCAGAATGTTTCAGAGGATTTGTACTCGCTATCATGTGGCCCAGACAAGCGTTTACTGGTGTACTCTGCCTGCAACGTGAATGGTGTTCGATATCACACTCTGGATCGTGAGGGGAAGAGAAGAACTCAAAATTCTGGCATCATGGTAAAGGTAGAAAAAAATGGTGCAGAAATTCTGTACTATGGTGTTCTGAAGGAAGTTCTTGAGTTGATGTACTCGGAAAACAAGCATGGTGACAGGTCAGTATATTTGTTTCGTTGTGATTGGTATGATATTACAAGCAAGACGACCGGGTTGAGAGATGATGGGTACTTCAAAAGTCTGAATCATAAGGCTCTTAGGTACAAAAAGGATCCATTCATATTGGCTTATCAAGCAGAGCAAGTGTTTTACATGGAGGACACGCATCTTGGAAAAGACTGGAAAGTGGTACAGACTTTTAGTCATAGACATTTGTATGATGTTCCTGAATCAGAGACGGGTGAGCTCAATGCTACAGATGCATACCAAGAAGATATCATAGCGCCAACTTTTACAGTGAACAATGTTGATCCGGTGTTTCACACTTTTGGTCGTGATGATGAAGAAGGCACACCTGTTGATCCTAAAATCATCGCCGAGATTGAAAAGATTGTCGAAAACAATGATGAAGATAGTGCCACCAACGAGGATGAAGAAGAAGATGATGGGTTGAGTGGAAACAAAAGTGAGCACTCAAGTGATGATGAAGTTTAGCGCATTCTGCCTTAGGTGTGTGCGTGAGTTGTGCTGGCGTATGTTTATACCGGGTGTTGATGATTGATGAAAGACTTTTTTGATATACATATTGTGGAGACCTCCTTTTATTTTATTGTTATCTAAAACATAGCACTGAATTTTCTACTAATCCCTAACGATTTTGTTGTTTTTTGTAAACGCTAATGGCCAATGTCAAATTGCAAATATGAAATATTTTTTCAAGCAAATTGCAAATATATTAATTTAGATCATGAAAAAAAAGAACAATGAACCAGTGAACCAGTCGACGAATTATAAATGACGTCTTGCCATAGCGCCCTAGGCGCGGCGTGTGCGTCTATGCCGATGGCGGCGGTCTAGACACCTCCAAGGAGAAGCATGACACCCGCATGCGTCCTTGTCCATATGATTTCACCCAACAGTGTCTCCCAAGATGCATCGCCGCGGGTTGATGTCACCACCCCTGCAACACGACTATGGTGGCGCACCTCTCGGGTGACAGGGAAGCTGCACCACGCCACTGCCTGCGGAGGAACGAGACCGTAATATAGCTTCGCGCCATGCCCTCCCGCTTTGCAGCCCACCTCCATGCCTTGGTCCCCACTCCGGCGCTGAATGGGCGCCACCGGCACCAATAACACCATGTCCAAAGGGGGCATGCAGGAGTGCACGGGCCAACCACCGGTGCAGCTTTGCCTAACAGCGACCCCTGGTGGCGGCGAGGAGAGGGAGACGGGGGAGGAGGGTGGCGATCGGTGGGGTGGGGTGAGACGCCTGAGTCAATCTTAAAAGTCATTTATTAGTTTGAAACGAAATCTATGTAATAGAATATTTTCGGGAAACGCTTGCCATCAACCGGCTGATAACAACATGTGCGCCCGTCGCCTCCGTGGACACTGGATCTATCTTAATCGAATGGATTGAGGGTAACTGAGTCGTTGTTGCAATTTTTTCCAACAACTAGTCTGTTGCGGGATCTGAATCTAGCGTGAATCCTTGACCACATTCATGTATTCTTTATCATTTCATCCCGAGGCAGCGGGCGCATCACAAATAAGGTGATCATGATTCGTCGTTCGCCAAATGTCCGATGCGGTCGCTGTTGTAGATTATTATTTTTGCAGCAATACCTTTGTTGCAAAAGTTTTGTAACATGAACTCTGTTGCTAACGTCCGAACGCAACTCATCCTTGTTGCAAAGCTCGCACTTGAATCTGACGGCTCCCCGTGTTTAATCCTATGGCTCCACGGGCGTCAGATCTTTTAAAAAGATCCGTCAGCTGACGCGTAGCATTATATTGCCTAATTTTTTCGCATCGAAATAATTATGGAAGCCTTTAGTTTTCTGAAAAATATTTTATATGTTTACGACAAAAAATTTATTTTCTCTCCACCAAAGAAACATGTTTCCTCCATTTTTGCAATTTTTTGGCGTCCTACTCCACCTGTCGGTCACCACAAAAACATCAGCCCCCACGATCTATTCCCGCGCGTAGCATCCCTTGTATCCTCTCGTGGCACTCACCTCTTCCCGCATTATCGCCACCAGCAGATCCTCTCGTGGCACTCACCTCTTCCCCCATTATCGCCACCAGCAAATCCTCTCGTGGCACTCACCTCTTCCCCCATTATCGCCACCAGCAGATCGGAGGTCCTTCGATCAACCCGCTCCTGCGAGGTCGTGAGCCGCCCCTTCCTCATCTACGAGAACGCCGCTGCAGAGCGTGCCGCCACCGGCCGCAAGTTCGTCGATCTCGTCAAGTACGTACGTTATTTGTTAACTGCCCCTAATCTCGTCGTTCTTTGCTACTGTACAGGCGGGTGTACAATCTGCTCCTCCTGTGTGCAGACTCTAGACAGTCCACATCTGACAGAGTGTGTTCTTATTCCGTTACCAACTGTCTGAAATGTGATTTGTTGATCGATTCATTCATATGGGGCTGGGGTGGATTATACTACAATCATTGACGGGAGAGTATAGTGCTCCTAGTTTTAGTATACTACACTGCAATTAAATCAGAATGTTATGTGCCTGCACCTGATTCACCTTGAGACCAGTAGCTTTAATTCTACATTTTAATTACATCTGCTTATGGTTGGAGAATGGGTATGTGTAGCACCATGGAGATTGTCCTTGGCTTTGTTGGCTGAACTATTTTTTTACATCTGCTTATGGTTGATGCTCTTCAGTGTTTGTGTTGGTTCTCTAGGTGTGCCCAGTTCTTGTATTTTTCTTGTCTCATTTATCTTAAATCTGGGAGCATCCAGTAGTGTTTTGTGTTGGTATTTAGGTGAGCTAGATAGACAGACTTGCTGAGAGTTGACTACATAGTTGCCTGACCCTTGACAAGTCTGACTTGTTTTGCTGCAGCTAAGCTAAACTACAGGATGGCCAAGCTAAATTAGGTGCTGCCCAACAAGGTTAGTCAGACTGGTTTAGAGAGTTAAAAAACTAATGTCATATTCTGTTGTTTCCTGTCATATATTGACATATTACTTCATAATTTTCATGACATCCTTCATTTCCAATGTAGCACGACCATGCCGGCAACACCGGAGTATGAGAGGAACAGGTTGGCAAGGATTGCGAGGAACAAGGCAGAAGGTGCAGCGCCTCTTGCGTACATTAAAAAATTAGCCGGTCAACTGGTATACGGTGGGAGTGGTCATGAAGAACAAAGGAACAAAGGTAAGGAGGCTGGCAGTGGCTCTGAATATGAGCCAAATGATGATGAGGAGGCTGATGATGCTAATGAGGATTCTTGGGAAGAAGAGGAGCATGAGTCAACTCTACTTATCTCAAAGGCAAGAGTACTATATATATATTAGTGTATTACATAGTAGATAACACATTTCTTTCTAACCTGTTCATAAACATGTGTTTATCAGTGTTGGTACAGAGATTCTAACCTGTTCCCAACTTATCTGAATCAGGAAAAGCAAGCTTCTACAAAGCCACAAGGGAGAAAGCATGCTCGGCCCAAACCTGCTGTACCTACCACCACAAGAACCACAAGAGCATCACAATCAAAACCTAACCAGACAGAACAGATCCCATCGAGTGACAATGACAATTCACTTCTCCAAACTTCCATGGACAACAACACACCTCATGCTGATACAGAGATTCAACATTCTCAAGACATGACAAACACCTCTCACCAAATTGATACACGGTTACAGTACATGGCCAAGGTATATGCAACATCATCTCTTAACAGTGTTTGCATTCTAGTTTCCACTTTGAAATAATAAAGTTCCACCTTTTTGCTACCTTGTGATGTAGGTGTTGTAGTATGCTCCACTCGTCCAACTAATCCAGAAACCTCAAAGAGGGGTAAACGTAGACCAACCATGGGGCATGGACTACAGGATTATGCTAAAAGGAACGGAGGGATGGAGATGAAGATTGAGTTCCCAGCTGGTAGAGTGAGACCCCTTGACCCTGTCCAAGCAGCCAAGCTTACTTCTCAGTGTGTTATACATGTTCGTAAACACATGCATGTTGCTACACATTGGAAAGATTACAGCAAAGACGGCCTAGACCATCATATTCCTAAGGCTATTGGTCATGTTGCGGTGAGACATTTTCGTTCAGTCTCCAGATTCTCATTTTCGCATGTCATGCTGTTATTTAATGGTGTATCTTACCACTCACTGTTTTTAGAAACATTTTGAAATGGATCCAAAAGAGGACTGTCCAGAAATGTATGCAAAAATATACTCCAGAAAAGTATTCGACAACAACGGTATAGGTTGAAGAGGGATTATAACAATGGTTGTACCTTTCAAGAAGCGTTAGCCAATAAGCCACCCAATGTGAGTCAGGAGAATTGGGAAGCCCTTGTCAACAAATGGTCAGATCCAAGAAGCAAGGTCTGTAGTCAAATATGCCACTAGAAACATCTATAATGAATCTTAAGTTTACCTTCCTTGCAATTTTCTTTTGTTGTGACTTTGATATGAGCAACAACACTACTTATAATACTAATATTCATTTGTTCATACAGGAACTTTGTCAAAAGAACAAGGATAACATAGAAGCTGTCAAGCAACAACAAACTACAGGCTCTAGGTCTTATCCTTCCCATTTCCACCAAATTGTAAGTATTCTAGCTAACTCATTGTTGTCCCATGTCGAATACAACATGACTTCATGTACGGAATAATGATTCTTTGGGACACTTGTAGAAAAAAGACAAGTACAACAATGAGGACCCTAGTCCAATTGAATTTTTCAAAGAGACCCATACGCAAAGAAAGACTGGAAGTATGAGTCCGGCTGCACTTAACGCTTATGTGAGTTTTCTTTCTCTTTTCTCAATGACTTGAATACATGTTGGTGTTGTCTCACTGTTTTGCTGTTGGCGGCTACTTATATTGTTGTTGTGATGCTGCCTTCCTATACCATTGCTTATTCTGCTGTTGGCTGCTGCTGGCTATACTTTAGATAAAAAGTCTCCCTCATATGTCCGAAATTGCCTTTCTGCTCCCGAGCTCATTTGAGCTCGGGTGAACAGTAAAATCTAAAAAAATTCAGAAAATGTTCAAAAAATTCTGAACTTTTTTTGAGACCAACTTTGACAAAAGTTCTAAGTGCATGCAAAAATTTGGCATGAACTAACATTTCTACAAGGCGTGGCAAAATAAACAAAGTGGATGCTGCATTTTCAGAGCATCCACTTTGTTTATTTTGCCACGCCTTGTAGAAATGTTAGTTCATGCCAAATTTTTGCATGCACTTAGAACTTTTGTCAAAGTTGGTCTCAAAAAAAGTTCAGAATTTTTTGAACATTTTTTGAATTTTTTTCGATTTTACTGTTCGCCCGAGCTCAAATGAGCTCGGGAGCAGATACTCGCAAGTTTCAGATTACTTTATTTAGGAAACCATACTTCATATCACACATACATGTATCTCAGTTTTATAGGTGTTTACGGTTCTTATCTATGCTTTTCTAAGTGTATAATCTAACCTTTCAAGAATACATTCTTATACAGACTGCCATGCTAAATAAAAAGAGTGAAGCACAGCTAGAAGATGAGCAGCCAGTATCTGATACACAGATTGTGGCTGGTGTTCTAAAGGAGCATAGCTCCTCAAGCACCTTTCTTTCCACTATGGGGTACCAATCAAGATCTGGGAGGTCTAGGACCTCCGCTTCCACAGAACGTGTTCGAGAGCTAGAAGAAAGAGTCGAACAACAGAAGAGAGATGCAATTGAGGAACATGAGATGTATCCGCGACAATTGACCGAAAGAGTTAAAGCGCAAGAGTCCGCACTTGAAGAGATGCAAAATAAGCAACAACAAGAAATGGAAGCTTTGAAGAAGAGCCAAGAAGAGAAGATGAAATCCTATGAAAAGAAGCAAGAGGAAACGGACAATCTTATCAGTTTCCTCCTACGGAAACATGCAACACAAAACTAAGCAACATACCTAATGGTTCATGAAGGCCATCATTATGTGGTGGTGGTATCTAGAAAATACATATTTTGCTTTTCTTTAGTTATGTTAGTTTCATTACGTGGTGGTGATAACTAGAACATACATAGTTTGCCTTTCTTTAATTATGTTAATTTCACATTGCAAGTTATTTATTGTCATTTTCTTTGAATGTACGATGATATTTGGTTGTGTTAAATATATATTTTTATTTGGCAGTCGAGTATATATTGTTGTATGTACTGAAATTGAATTTTAAATCAAAATTTATAGTAAAATAAATTTCAAAGTGTTACCAGAATAATATGATATAAAATTAAATTAAAATTAATATTACAGTCACAAAATAATTCTACACAATAATACGTGAAAATATCTGGAAAAAATATTTTTTAATGAAAATGGAATTGGCAAAAGTATTTCCAAAATAAATATTTATTTAAAAAAAGGGAAAACAAAAAAATGAAAAATAATTTATTTTTAGAGAATAAATTCTAATAAAATTACATGACATCAAGGTGACGTCATCCACCTTCGGTGACGCTAATCGGTGAAGTTTTAGGGCCATGGGATGGACTCCTAGGTGTTATGCCAGTGACGATACACCATCTGCACCGTCACTCAAGGTCCCATATTCCGTGACAGTCTTTCGCGCGCCGCGTCACTAGGAGGAATCTGTGACGGTGATTCTGTCATGATGCTCGTGACGCTCAAAAAACGACACAACGAGGTTTTCCATGACGTTTTTGGATATTGCATGATGATAGTAGCTCGTCACAATATACCAGATCCCTTGTAGTGGCAGCGACGGAGCTGAGAAAACATGGAAGACATCGTGAACCTGAGAAAGGTTCGCCGGCAGTTCAAATTGATAAGCCACTCTTCCACGCCTTTCGAGAACAGTGAAAGGACCAATATAACGAGGAGCTAACTTGCCCTTGATTCCGAAACGGTGTGCACCTCTCATTGGTGTGACACGAAGATAAGCCTTTTCGCTAGGTTGATAGACCATATCTTGATGATGACGGTCATACTGACTCTTCTGACGAGACTGAGCAGCCTTCAGATTCTCATGAATAATGCGGACTTGATCTTCAGCATGTTGAATAATATCCGGACCGAAGAGTGATCGTTCCCTAGTTTCTGACCAATTCAAAGGAGTTCGACACCTTCGCCCATACAATACTTCGAAAGGGGCCATCTTCAGACTAGCTTGATAGCTATTGTTGTAAGAGAACTCGGCATACGGGAGAGATTCCTCCCATTTCTTACCGAAAGAAATGACACAAGCTCGAAGCATGTCCTTGAGAATTTGGTTTACTCGTTCAACTTGTCCCTGGGATTGAGGATGAAATGCAGTGCTGAAGGACAAATGAGTCCCCATAGCCTTCTGAAAACTTTCCCAGAATTTTGAAGTGAACAAGCTGCCACGGTGCGAACTGATTACCAATGGAATACCATGAAGTGAAACAACTCTTGACATATAAAGATCTGCCAGCTGACTAGCATTAATCGTTTCCTTGACGACCAGGAAATGTGCAACTTTGGACAGTCGATTAATGACGACAAGAATAGCATCATTACCTTTGTGAGACCTGGGAAAACCAGTGACGAAGTCCATTTCAACATGGTCCCATTTCCACTCGGGAATAGAGATAGGTTGTAGAGTTCCAGCAGGCTTTTGGTGTTCTGCTTTGATACGCCGGCATATATCACATTCTGCCACATAGCGTGCAATGTCTTGTTTCATATTGGGCCACCAGAATCTTTGCCGGATGTCTTGGTACATCTTAGTACTACCCGGATGAATAGACAATGGGGTGTCATGAGCTTCTTCCATCACCTTCCCAGTCATACTGAGATTTTCCTTCTTATTTGGGACGAATAGGCGACTCTTGAAATACAAGGCGCCACCTTCATCAACAGTGAAAAAGGAGGGTTTACCTTTCGCAATATAGCTCTTAATCCTGTCGACATCATCGTCAAAGTCTTGTATATTCTTTATGGAGCTCACAAGATCTGGTTCAACCACTAGGTTACTGAGGGAACCCTGATTAACAACACGAAGGTTCATCTTTTGAAAATCTTCAGGAGGGGGAACAAGGTAACCCAGAGGAACAATGTGGAGGTTCAGCTTACGGAATTCCTCTTGCAGACGATCATGAACCTGATGAACTTGGAGGTGGTTGCAGTATGACTTGCGACTTAAGGCATCAGCCATTACATTAGCCTTGCCAGGGGTATATGATATACTACAGTCAAAATCTGCTATACGCTCCATCCATCTTTGTTGACGCAGGTTCAGCTCCGGTTGAGTGAACAAGTACTTCAGACTTTGATGGTCGGTGTAGATTTCACAGCGATTACCGACAAGGTATTGTCGCCATTCCTTCAATGCATGAATGACTACGGCAAGCTCGAGATCATGAACTGGGTAGTTCTCTTCATGAGCACGCAGTTGACGTGAAGCATAAGCGATCACCTTGCGATCCTGCATTAGGACACAACCTATTCCTTGACGAGAAGCATCACAATATATGACGAAATCCCTTTTCGTATCTGGAGGAGCAAGTACTGGAGCGGACGTCAGTTTGTCCTTGAGTGCCTGGAAACTTTCCTGACATTTATCAGTCCATTCATACTTAACACCTTTGTGAAGCAGGTTGGTTAAGGGCTTCGCAATCTTGGAGAAGTTCTCGACGAATCGACGGCAATAGCTGGCGAGTCCGAGAAAACTTCTGACTTGCTTGACATTCTTCGGGGGAGTCCAGTCAAGAATAGCTTGAATTCGTTCGGGGTTGACCGCAATACCATCCTTGGAAATCACATGACCAAGGTAAGTCACTTCGTCTAGCCAGAACTCACATTTGGAATACTTCGCATAGAGTTTATGCTCCCGAAGCTTATCTAGTACAAGACGAAGATGCTCAGCATGCTCTTCTTTGTTCTTCGAAAATACCAGAATATCATTCAGATATACCACGACAAATTTGTCGAGGTAGTCCATGAATATATAATTCATCAGTCGAGAGAAGGTTGCCGGTGCATTGGTTAAGCCGAAGGACATGACGGTGTACTCGTATGATCCATATCGAGTAACAAAGGCGGTCTTTGGAATATCCTCCTTGCGAACACGGATCTGGTGGTATCCCAATCTCAAGTCGAGCTTAGAGAAAACGGTGGAACCAGCAAGTTGATCATACAAATCATTTATCCGAGGGAGAAGATATTTGTTTTGAATAGTGGCCTGGTTGATAGGACGATAGTCTTGGACCAATCGATTTGTCCCATCCTTCTTCTTAACAAAGAGAGAAGGTGCTCCCCAAGCAGAGGAACTCGGACGGATGAAACCCAGACGGAGCGAGTTGTCAATTTCTTGCTTAAGTTCAAGGAGTTCATGTGGTGGCATTTTATAAGGATGCTTGGCAATAGGAGTGGTACCGGGTACCAAGTCAATGACAAACTCGACAGCTCGAGCAGGGGGAATCCCCGGAAGTTCTTCTCGAAAGACATCTTGAAATTCTCGGACCACTGGTATGTTTTCAATCCCTTCCAGAGGCGACGCATTTAATGCATTCAAAGCATACAGCCGTGCCTCCGCATTACGGACGAGATGCGCATGGTAGCTTATTACTTCATCTGAAGGGTGTAGGAGGTGGACGGTGTTGGTGGCACAAACGATCGATGCCGTATGAGCTTTCAACCAGTCCATCCCCAATATGAGATCAATGTTGGATGACTTTAGTAGGATGGGGTTGGCAAGGAATTCTAATCCTTCAATTTCAACTGGAACATGGGGGCAAACCACAGAGGTTCGGCATTCGCCCCCAGGGGTGTTTACCACTATCGGGATGTTCATCTCTTCGCTCCTAATGTCATGCATGTATGCAAAATTTTCCGACATAAAGGAATGCGATGCTCCTATATCAAACAATACAGAAGCAGGTACTGAGTTAACGAGAAGTGTACCCATCACGGTAGCAGGCTGGTCTTGAGCTTGACCCATATCAATGTTGTTGGCCTGACCACGAACATAAGCAGGCTTAGTGTTGAAGTTTCGGTTCTGGTTGTTGCCACTGCCAGTTGCGGGAAGTGTCAGCTGATTCGGTTTCTGCCTGCAGTCTCTAGCACGGTGACCTGGACGGCCACACTTGAAGCACAGCCCGTCCTCAGGACGGGAAGGAGGAACTCGAGGTGGTGGAGCTGGAAGCCTCGGCTGCTTAGGTGGTGGAGGAGGCAGGTGAGGTGCAGCATAGCACAGCCTCGGAGTAGGAGCAGGTGCATGGTACATGTTGTTGGGAATCCAGATCTTCCGCTTCTGTGCAGATGAGTCCGAAGATGAGCCCATGTCACTGTTGCGCTTGCTGCTATCTTTGTATTCCTGCAGACCAGTCTCAACCTGAATAGCCTTGTTCACGAGGGTGGCGAAATCAGCATAGTCCTGAACGAGGAGTGTCAGCTTGATATCAGGGTGGAGGCCTTCACGGAACTTCTCCTGTCTGCGTGCATCAGTCGCAATGTCTTCTTCAGCATAGCGAGATAATTCCAGAAATTCCCGCTGATAAGCATCCACAGTCTTGTTGCCCTGGACCAAGTTGCGGAACTCACGCTTCTTCCGGTCCATGATTCCCTAGGGAATGTATCGAGCACGGAAAGCAGCCTTGAACTCTGCCCAAGTGATGATAGTCCCATCGGGCTGAGAGCGCCTGTGGCTGTCCCACCATTGAGCAGCGGGACCCTTCAGAAAGTAGGCGGCAAAGTTGACATAGCTCGCCAGGGGCACATTGGCAGACTCCAGCTCATAAGAAATGTCACGGAGCCAGTCATCAGCATCTAGAGGCTGAGTTGAGCTGCGGTAGATCGCAGGGTTGAGACGGCAGAAGTCTTGCAGTGTCACGCCTTGTGGTTGGTTCATGTTCGGCCTTTGGAACTGATCCATGAGCCCTTGCATAAACTGGCGGTTCAGCTCAAACTGTTGGATCATCCCCGCCATATACTCAGGAGGCGGGGGTGGTGCATCGTTGGCAGGGCCACGCGGGCGGCCAGCTGGTCTAACCATCCTGTTAAATATTTAGCAGGGGTTGTTTAGCTTAAAGTAATTGCAAAGGCATCGCACGCATTCATAAGTAATCAAGCATTATGAAAGGGAAATGCGATAGATACTCCATAGTAGTTGAGTTCGACATACAGACCCATACATAAGTTCGATTACAGACTAACGATTACAAATTCGAAATTTGGCGATAGCCCGGACGCATTAGACGATACCCTGGACTCACTAGGCGGCGCGCAGGCACATGGTGGAAGAGTACCACAACGAGATGTAGCGATAAGGCTACATCAACGTCGGAGAGGACGATCGAATCCTGGTAGCTGGCGGTGATAGAAGGTAGGGACAGGACCCTGTGTCCCGTTGTGACTCTGGTGAGGGTACCGCATCCAGTCGAGCAGCTGAGGTCCAAGTGCAGGGGTTCTACCCCCAACATCAGTCCACTCGAGAGCTGATGGTAGCTCTGTCCTGCTCGGCTCGCGGATGCGCATAGGTGGAACCCTCGGACAGTGTGATGGCTGTAGCTCTGTCAACGCGTCGTAAAGACGAGCACGCGTAGCATACAACTCCACAGTCAGAGCTCGGAAAGCACGATCCATTGCCTCAGTGTACTGCACCAGAATCCGCGAGTCGTAGCGACGCGTCACGTAGGGGGCGCAAACAGCGACGTAGGAACGGTCGCTGCGCTCCCGAACGTCAGAAGCGTAGGCAGTGAGATCAGATCCAGTCTCATCCCCAGCAGGAGCATGCGGGATGTATCTGAAAGGGCTCTCCTCCAGGTGAGGGTACGCTCCACGGAGACGGGTGATGGCGATGTAGGCCGCATCATGGACGGCCATCTTGACCGATACTCCAATACCACAGAACACGTGGCGCTCGAGGGTCTCGCCGCCCCTCTGGTCGAAGATGCGAACCTCAGCCTAGTACTGGTACTGGTTGTACTCGCGGAAATCCTCGAACACAGTGTACTCGGGGTACCAGCGATATCCCAGCCTGGTCAGGAGATCGACCAAAACGGCCGGGAACCCAGTCGTCTCGGTGGCCTGTGTCAGGCGCACGTGCTGTCTTGCGGGACATATCTGAAAATAAGATTGACGGATGTCAATGACAGTGTGTGTAATACATATTCAAGAGAAAAAGAGTAGATAGTCCAGCGCTCCGGATCGATGTGATTCGAGAACCTAATGTTAGAGTTAGTAAAATCTTTGACCCGAAAGAGAAGAGAAAGTAGAGCCCAGAGTATAGAAAAGGAGTAAAAGATACTAATACCACCCAATTGAGATGTGGGCCCGTAAGCCACAACATCAGTGTTAGTAAAGTTTTTCAAACACTAGACTCAACTTCGGCCAAGGAGTTGGAAAGGGGGCTACCTACAGGCAGTTGGCTCTGATACCAACTTGTGACGCCCTCGATTTAATCGTACGCTAACCATACACGCAAATGCGTACGATCAAACCCAAGGACTCACGGGAAGATATCACATCACAACACTAGACACAAATAAAATAACATCAGCTTCATATTACAAGCGAGGGGCCTCGAGGGCTAGAATACGAAAGCTCGATAAACACACGAGTCAGCGGAAGCAACAAATATCTGAGTACAGACATAAAACATGGGGTGCCTTAGAGAAGGCTAGCACAAAAGATACATCGATCGAACGAGGCGAGGCCTCCTGCCTGGGAACCTCCTAACTACTCCTGATCATCAGCGGCCTCCACGTAGTAGTAGGCACCCTCGGGGTAGCAGTCGTCGGCGGCGGGGACCTCCATCTCCTGGGTTCCATCATCTGGTCGCAGCAAACGGATCAAGGGGACAAGGGGGGAGCAAAGCAGCGGTGAGTACTCATCCAAAGTACTCGCAAGTCTTACATCAGAACTATTCTAATTATGCATCAGTATCAAAGAAGGGGGGTTATATGTGGACTGACTGCAGCAATGCGAGAATAGAGAGAGAAGGCCTAGTCCTATCGAAGACTAGCATCTTCAGGGTCTTGCAGCAATAGACGAGAGTAGAACAGGGGTAACACATTAATAGTCATATTGTTGCAGCAATATTAAAGTGAGGTCACGCCTAAGGATCCTCCCTCGACTCCCTGCGAGGAAGCAATCCCGAGGCAAACTAATTCCAGTTAAGTAACAATTGTAGTGGTAAAAGATCGGGGCACAACTCCAAGTTGTCCTGTAACCGTGGACACGGCTATCCGAAAAGTTAATTTTCATCCCTGCAGGGGTGCACCACATGTCCCGTCACGCTCGATAACACTCTGGCCGGACATACTTTTCTGGGTCCTGTCCGGCCTCGGAATATCGACACGTCGCAGCCCCACCTAAGACTAATCAGAGAGGCCAGCCCGCCGGTCTAAATCCTAAGCACAAAGGGTTCGTGGGCCCAGTTCCCCTTCACGCTCCTGCACGTGGCGTGGGCGGCCGACGTCAGTCCTAGCATCCCTTAATCACAAGGGCGATGCATCTCGGGACCACTCGGGCGCGCGCCGCTACATTGCTGGCATCTGAAAAGCTTCGGCTGATACCGCGACGCCGAGTACCCATAATTCTTCCCGCGTAGCCGGTTAGTGCGAAAAGGTCTCCGACCAACCCAGATCAAATACCCAAATCCATTAACATTTTAATTAGGCCAACAACACCATCTCACGGGAATCCACACGTCTTACAACTAATCACCAAAGATCCCAGTAACATGGTGGAGTAACTGTGTGGTTGTAACATCGGGAGGGAATCCGAGGTATCACCCTCGTTGGATTCCGAACGATGTACCCGTCAAGGTGGGCTTAGAGGAATCACCCTCGAGGGTCCCACTCTCGCGGGGTCGCACGACAGAGGCATCATCGGGAATGGTGAAAGAGGAATCACCCTCGATTACCACGATCGACTAGCTATACTACAGAGATATCATCAGGAGTACTTAGCGAGGTGTCACCCTCGGTACCCGATAGTATCTTTGTTGCGTCGTACAACGAAGGGGGGGTGAATGTGCTGTGTCGGGTCTGGCTCGTCGATCAGAGATCGAGATTGAAAAACAAGCGGGGCAACTGAGCTACGGGGTCAGAGGGGATGACTGCTCCACCTATACTAAGCATATTAAAGGTACATGACTGAAAGTAGCAGTTCATCAAAAATAGGCTATGCATCAGATATAGGAGCTAACTACAACAGTAGCAAAATACTAATGCAAGCAGTAGGAAGAAAGACATAGGCGATATAGGAATGATCAAGGGGAGTTTGCTTGCCTTGCTGCTCTGCGGCAAAGGACTGATCGGCAGGGTCGTAGATGTACCCGACAGCAGCGTCAGTCTCGGGGTCTACCGGTAAGAAGAGGGGGAAGAAACAATAAATAATAGCAACGATGCAACACAAAGCATGACATGGGAAGATGCAGGCTAGACATGAGCTAACGCAGCAACATCCGTCATAGACGGATCGGAAGAATATCTCACGATATTTTCCGGGTCTCGGGCTACTACCGGTTATACTGGAAACGATGAAAAAGTTCTAAGTTTGCTATGCTAGGGACGCGTGACAGACGAACGGACCGTGTATCCGGGTTCGTCTCGTTTTGCTGATCAACTTTCATGTTGAAAATATTTCGATCTGACTTACGGATTATTTTATATTAATTTTCAAAGTTTTATTAATTATTTAGGAAGTAAAAACAGATTTAGCTATTTGAATAAAATCCCATTATGACATCATCGCGATGTCATGCTGACATCAACATTTGACTGGTCAACTGACCAGCGGGTCCCGAACGTCATAGGCACAAGTTTTAATATCGATTAAATATTGATTTAACAGATTAATTTAATGATGGACCCACGTGGCATTCTCTCATTAGGTTAATTAATTATTCTAATTAACAGATTAACTTATATATTTATTTAACTAATTCATTAACTCATTAATTAATTATTATATCTATTTATTTATTTATTTAATAAAAACATATATTTCTATTATTTATATTTAATTTCCATTTTCTTCAAAGCGAGTGTGGGGCCTCCCTGTAAGTGGGTGTGGGGGTATGGCCCCACCGGTAAGTGACATAGGCCATATACTCGATTTTTTCCATAGATATAAACATGCAAATATCGTATTCCTCCAATATCTATATACGCAATACATACATAAATACGGGTATCAAATACATACATACATACATACGGAATACAACATTTGTTTTTTTTTATTTCTCTCAAAACTCTCATCTCCCTCTCTCTGTTAACAAATAAACAGAGAGGTTCTTTGCTAACTCCACCTAGAAGAACCAAAAGTTCAATCCTTCCTACTGGAGTCTACCGTCGACGGATCGGGGTCCCGTTTGCCGGAACGGAACCGGGGCGGCGAGGAGAACGACATGGTGGGAGGAGCCCGAGGAGGGGCTCACCGACGTTGACGGGAGGGGCCGGTGAAGCCGGAGTTCGCGGGAAGAGGCGGAGGAGACGGCGTGGTTCCGGTGGTGAAGGGGACGGTGATGATGGTGGTGACGCGCCGGCGAGGGGGAGCCGGCCGGATCCGGCGAGGTGATGATGTCTCCCTGCTCGGTCCCTCCCGGACCGAGCGGGAGAAGGCCGACGGGGGCGGGGTGGTAGGCTTGCGAGGTGGAGGGCCGAGGCAGCCGGGGCCCCTGTCGGCGGGGTGGAGGCCGAAGGGGGGGGGGCTCGCCGGCCGGGAGAGGGGAGGGGCTCGCCGGCCGGGAGAGGGGCCGACGGGGGAGAGGCCGCCGGCGGGAGGAGGAGGCCGTGGGGGAGTGGCTCGCCGGCGGGAGGAGGAGGCGGTAGAGAGGAGGGCTCTCCGGCGAGAGGAGGCAGGAGAGGGGCGCCGGCCGAGGTGGGGAGGAGGAGGAATCTGGGGGGGGGGGGGGGCGACGGGAGACTGAGAGGAGGGCTCGATGGGATGGGCGAACGAGAGGTGAGGGGAGGGGTCTGGCGTCGTGGGGTGTCGTGGGCAGGGGTGGATCACGAGAGAGAGAGAGATGGAGGCGCTGTCGGTGGGGAGGTGGGGCCCCCGACGAGGGGGAGGCTGGCGGCGCTGGGAAGGGGAGGGAGTAGCGAGGGGGGGTGGCTCCCTCGCCAGGGCGGGTCTAGGGTTTGAGAGAGGGGGCGCGGGGGGGGGGGGGGGCTTGCCGGTTGGGCCTCTTGGCCCAGCCAGGCCAGGGGGTGGGGGGGGGTTTCTTCTACTTTTTTTGTTGTTGTTGTTGTTTTGTTTTATTTTGTTTTCTTTTTTTTATTATTTCTTTCTTTCACATTTATTTTACTAACTCATTTTTCTTTTTAAATACTTTCTTTTATTATACTTTCTTATACAATTTATTCTACATACCTGTAATTCTCTCTTTCATATACATATTCTTTTAATATTTAACATGAATTTATAAAATACTTTTCTTTTGTTTTTCAAATTTTGGATCCGGACAAACTCGAACCAACGCGGGTCTGAGATGGGAATTCGATGACGTGGCATCATTAGCGGTTGATCACTGTAGCTTAATTACAATAATTACTGTTGCAAAAGTCGAGGATGTCACAACATTCTTCCTACATTTGTCCAGATATATATTTTCTGTCTGATCGAAACAGTGCGTGCATGCATTGTATCCCTTGTTTGACTGTCCTGAAATGTTACTAAGAGCAGGCCAATCATTGATGGTTACGAAAAGCAACGCGCGAAGGTCAAATACCTCTTGTTTGTGCTCATCCCACACACGTACACCTGGTTTGGCCCACAGCTGTAAAAGTTCATCAACTAATGATCTTAGGTACACATCAATATCGTTGTCGGGTTGCTTTGGACCTTGGATAAGCACTGGCATCATAATGAACTTCCGCTTCATGCACAACCAAGGAGGAAGGTTGTAGATACATAGAGTAACGGGCCAGGTGCTGTGACTGCAACTCTGCTCCCCAAAAGGATTCATGCCGTCTCTACTCAGACCTAACCATGAGTTCCTTGCGTCAGCTGCAAATCTCGGGAACTCTCTCTCGATTTTTCTCCACTACCGACCATCAACGGTGTGCCTCAACTTATCGTCTTTCATACAATATTCCATGTGCCATCGCAACAACTTCGCATGATCTTTATTTCTGAACAGACGTTTCAACCGTGGTATTATAGGAGCATACCACATCACCTTGGCAGGAACCCTCTTCCTGGGTAGCTCGCCCTCAATATCACAAGGGTCATCTTTTCTGATCTTATACCGCAATGCAGTGCATACCGGGCATTTATCCATATTCTCGTACTTCTCACCGCGGTAGAGGATGCGGTCATTAGGGCATGCATGTATCTTCTGCACGTCTAATCCTAGAGGGCAGACAAGCTTCTTTGCTTCGTACGTGCTGGCGGGCAATTCGTTCTTTCTTCGAAGCATCTTCTTCATCAGTACCAGCAACTTTTTGAATGACGAGTCAGTCACACCGGTCTCTGCCTTCCACTTCAGCAATTTCAGTGTGCTATCCAGCTTCTTCTGGCCATCTTCACTAGTTGGGTACAACAATTTGTTGTGGTCCTGTAACATCTGCTCGAACTGCAACCTCTTCTTTTCTGTGTCGCAACCTCGCCGTGCATCAGAAATGACCCGGCCAAGATCATCAGCGGGCTCATCTGGTTCCCGTTCTTCCTCCTGATCTTCTTCTTCATTGTCTTCCATTGCGGTATCAGCATACTCAGGGAACATAGATCGGTAGTTGTCATCATCGTTCTCTTCTTCTTCATCGTCGTCTTCCATCATAACCCCTCTTTCTCCGTGCTTGGTCCAAACATTATAGCCCGACATAAAACCGGACCGAAGCAGGTGGCTCTGAATGACTCTTGAGGAAGTGTAATCCTTCTCATTCCGACATTTAACACATGGACAAAACATATAGCCACCACCATGCTTGTTTGCATCGGCTGTTGGAATTATGCCCTAGAGGCAATAATAAATGTATAGTTATTATTATAATTCCTGTATCAAGATAATAGTTTATTATCCATGCTATAATTGTATTGAATGAAGACTCATTTACATGTGCGGATACATAGACAAAACACCGTCCCTAGCATGCCTCTAGTTGGCTAGCCAGCTGATCGATGATAGTCAGTGTCTTCTGATTATGAACAAGGTGTTGTTGCTTGATAACTGGATCACGTCATTGGGAGAATCACGTGATGGACTAGACCCAAACTAATAGACGTAGCATGTTGATCGTGTCATTTTGTTGCTACTGTTTTCTGCGTGTCAAGTATTTATTCCTATGACCATGAGATCATATAACTCACTGACACCGGAGGAATGCTTTGTGTGTATCAAACGTCGCAACGTAACTGGGTGACTATAAAGATGCTCTACAGGTATCTCCGAAGGTGTTAGTTGAGTTAGTATGGATCAAGACTGGGATTTGTCACTCCGTGTGACGGAGAGGTATCTCGGGGCCCACTCGATAATACAACATCACACACAAGCCTTGCAAGCAATGTAACTTAGTGTAAGTTGCAGGATCTTGTATTACGGAACGAGTAAAGAGACTTGCCGGTAAACGAGATTGAAATAGGTATACGGATACTGACGATCGAATCTCGGGCAAGTAACATACCGAAGGACAAAGGGAATGACATACGGGATTATACGAATCCTTGGCACTGAGGTTCAAACGATAAGATCTTCGTAGAATATGTAGGATCCAATATGGGCATCCAGGTCCCGCTGTTGGATATTGACCGAGGAGTCTCTCGGGTCATGTCTACATAGTTCTCGAACCCGCAGGGTCTGCACACTTAAGGTTCGACGTTGTTTTATGCGTATTTGAGTTATATGGTTGGTTACCGAATGTTGTTCGGAGTCCCGGATGAGATCACGGACGTCACGAGGGTTTCCGGAATAGTCCGGAAACGAAGATTGATATATAGGATGACCTCATTTGATTACCGGAAGGTTTTCGGAGTTACCGGGAATGTACCGGGAATGACGAATGGGTTCCGGGAGTTCACCGGAGGGGGCAACCCACTCCGGGGAAGCCCATAGGCATTTGGGGGGGTCACACCAGCCCTTAGAGGGCTGTTGGGACAGCCCACCAATCCCCTATGCGCCAAGAGAGAAAAAATCAAAGGAAAGGAAAAAAAAGGAAGAAGTGGGAAAGGGGAAGGACTCCCTCCCACCAAACCAAGTAGGACTCGGTTTGGGGGGGGAGAGTCCTCCCCCCTGGCTCGGCCGACCCCTTGGGGATCCCTTGGACCCCAAGGCAAGGTCCCCCTCCCTCCTCCTATATATATGGGGCTTTTAGGGCAGATTTGAGACGACTTTCTCACGGCTGCCCGACCACATACCTCCATAGTTTTTCCTCTAGATCGTGTTTGTGCGGAGCTCGGGCGGAGCCCTGCTGAGACAAGATCATCACCAACCTCCGGAGCGCCGTCACGCTGCCGGAGAACTCTTCTACCTCTCCGTCTCTCTTGCTGGATCAAGAAGGCCGAGATCATCGTCGAGCTGTACGTGTGCTGAACGCGGAAGTGCCGTCCGTTCGGTACTAGATCGTGGGACTGATCGCGGGATTGTTCGCGGGGCGGATCGAGGGACGTGGGGACGTTCCACTACATCAACCGCGTTCTCTAAACGCTTCTGCTGTACGATCTACAAGGGTACGTAGATCACTCATCCCCTCTCGTAGATGGACATCACCATGATAGGTCTTCTTCGTGCGCGTAGGAACATTTTTGTTTCCCATGCGACGTTCCCCAACATCGGCTGCATCTCGAAAAGAATGCACGCCTTTTCTGTAAGCGGCGGTGCATCGATCACCGTACATCCATGGATGGCTCATCTGTGTTATACGACAGTATATCAAATACAATCACGATCCTAAAAATTAGTACCGCACGGTCTAAACGAGGAAATATAGTTGCTAACCTTTTAGAATAAGTAGAAATAAAGAGTAAGAGGTTTAAGCGTGGCTCACGCATCTCATATCGTAGTTGTGTTCGGTGATATGAAGCGGCATCGCTCTAACACACATTTCAACAAACACCTCTAGTGCATAAAAGAAGTGGAGAGCTAGCACCCACCCACAATCCTCCATCCATGAAAAATGCAAGGAAGAGGGGAGAGGGGGGCTGTGCTATATATAGGCAGAGGACTTTAGTCCCGGTTTGAGACACAAACCAGGACTAAAGGTGGCGCACATGCGGGCTGCCCACCGTGTAGCCCTTTAGTCCCGGTTTGGGACACGAACCGGGACTAAAGGCTCCTTACGGGCTGGGACTAAAGCCTCGAGGGAGGCATTGAGAATTGGGGCGACGTGGCCGGGCCTTTAGTCCCGGCCCAGAGACAGGCCGGGACTAAAGGGTCCAGGCCAAAGGCCCGTTTTCCACTAGTGTCATCTACCCCCGTCTCTTGTAAAGTAGAGACACAAAATTTCTATGTTTGGTGTGCAGCATCCTAGCGTTCAACTATATTATGCATTTTTTTTGTCAATTTGGGATTTTTGTTGAAGTAGTTAGGTATATGACATTTTTTTAGAAAAAAAGGTTCAACCCCCGGCCTCTGCATCGACCTATGAATACAACCATATTTATTAATTATTATACAAAGGTTTGACAACAATATACATCAAACCACCTGAAGTCACCATTCACACCTACGGACTCGATAATGTGGAGTGCTCTGACTCCCCATATCTAAAATCGATATTGTCGCCAATCCATCGACATAACATATCGGGACCAACAGCTAGCAGACCTAAAGCGCACACCACATGCACACATATTAGAAGCCGCCATCATCATCGGTCCACTGAGCCATCTTCAGGAGAGAAATCCGTGTCAGCTTTGCCAGTTCGAACATCCGTCGACGTCACCACGGCGCCAAACAGAGCCACCGCCCTGCGCTCATGCGTCCAGACGCGAAGTTTCTAGAAGATCTATCATGTGTAGCACCTCCCAACAAGGCATGACTCAGCGTAGCATCTGTCCGCCAGGCATGACTTGGCAGCTCCACTAAATCTCCGGGCAGGACGAAGCCCCTCCATCTCATGCCCTGTCATCCAGTGCTGCTCCACAAACGATGCTCCCAAGAGAGAAACGGCACTACAGTACTGCTAACGTCCGATCTGGAAGGCCAGATCTTAGGGTTTCCCCCGAAGATCTTAGGGTTTCCCCCGAAGAAGTGCACACCACCAACAACCACCAAGGACCCACACAGTGCCCACCACCACTCAGCCCTCAAGGCGATGCCTTCAGGAAGGTCACGGCGTCAAGGACGCCGCCGCAGCCCACCGGAGTTAGGGTTTTCGCCGAACAGGTGGTGAGGTAAGAAGCGGAGGAGCAGACGTAGACCGACGTCTCCAAGAAGAACAACGACGCCCTTGAGGGTCGTCGGCGGCACGGCCGGCCAGGGCCGACCAAGGGGTTTCCCCCAATCTGAATCTCTTCCACCAGCTTCATCCGTGTCCACGTCAGAACCGCCAGGAACCCACGGGAGAGAAGAACACCGATCAGGGCCAGAGGACAGTGACCGGATTAGCCGTCGTCGGTCGCTAGAACAACCACGTAGGCCCTGGTCCGTCGAAGAAGGCTCCACGAGTCGTGACCCCTGCAGCGCCCACGACGGCTGCCCCCACCCCCGCGCCGCCTGCAAATCCTGATCCCAGATTAGGACGCCACCACGCCAGATCTATACGGCACACTGCCGCCACACTCCAAGGTCACCACGCAGCCTCCACAGCCGCGCCACCCAACCGCGCCTTGGGCCCGGCTGCACACGTCGTCGTCACAACGCCCCACGCCAGCGGTGCATCCGGCCCAGGCCGCCACACCCCGCGTTGCGCGCCCCAGCCGAGGAGGAAGAAGGCCCCACCGCCGGCCAACCACGAGAGGCTTTGCCCCTGGCGGCGCCTACCGGCGACGGGATGAGAGTCGGGGACGGAGGGAGGTAGGGAGGCGGAGGCGGATCCATTCATTACTCTATTTTAAAAATGAACTTTCAACCCTTGTTTAAGAACTGAAATGGTATAAACGAGACCCACAATTATAATCATTTTTCTCATAAAGGAGGACATGAACTTAAGTTTGAGTGAACTCTTTAATTTCATTCGATCCGTCATTAAAACAACAAATTAAGAACACATGCTCAGATCACATGAACTGGAACCCCCGCACCTCACCAAATCCTTTAAGATTAGGCACATGCGCTCCCTTGTCTTTCAGCCTCCCGTGACCTACGAGTAGAAGCGGGCTACCGCTATGTCATCTGTTGGCCTTATACAACCTTCATGTCACCAACCATAGTAAGATCATATTTGGGAGAGGGTATTCACCATTAATTGTAAGGGTATTTAAATGCATACTACAGTCCACTACCATTCGCAAGGTTGGACTTTTGTTGACTAGCTAAATGGGGGAATGGTCTGTTCACGCCTTGCTGGAGTCTCACTCTTTCTATGTGGAGCAACCCTATAAGGCCTGATATTGATAGGTCCGGAACTAGGAATTTGTGGAATGGAATGTTCATGGTGGTGTCTTTGGGGTAAATTTTTAAGTGCAAAGGAAACGGTGGAAATTTTCAGCAGTCGGTTCCGGCTGGGATCCAATTTATTTAGCATGCGACATTGTAGCAATGAAAACACCTGTAAACACACATTCGGAAGAAAAAATGTCATGTAATGTGAGAACTCCATCGTTCTTATGGAACAATGATACTATATTGTTGTTTTGTTTCAATCTGTCGATGACTTGATGCCAATAACCCTAGGTGAGAGAATACGTATATCTCTGCGAAATGCGTGGTCTAAACACTTCCAACTGTAGGTAGAGCAAGTTGTATTTGTACTGGGAGTAGTTCCCCTGTCACCTTAACTATCGTCATATTGGTGAGTTGCACAAGTGATAAGATAGGCAAGAGCTAGCACAGTACTCCATCCATTCCCTTATATCACGCCACAAAGTCAAATCATAGGTACCATGGTAAAAATTGATGACTACTTTATAATTAAAAAAATTATGTTAACCATGATCATTAATACGCCACATGCATGCAAGGAAGAAATGAAAAGGTGGAAACTAAGTGTCATTATCACTACATGCATGCAAGTATTAAATAAGTTACTACTCCATCGTTAGAGCAAGTACAATAGAGCTGAGTCAGCTGGCTATAAGAAATAAAGTAGTATATTTTTGCTTAGTTGGAGGAAAAAGAAGAGGAGAGAGAAGATAAGCGGGCTCTTAGAGGGTGTTTGGATACTCTCTAGTCATGTGACTAGTAGTAGTCAGACTAGAAGTTTGTAATCAGGCCCTGTTTGGAAGGTGACTACTACTAGTCAGCATTAAATGTCTCAGTATTAAATTATTCTCTCTTCCTTCCATTTATCTCCTCATTTATCTCTCTTTCATTGGCGTGCCCGCATGGGAGGATGAGCCCGCAACAGGATGAGCCCGCCAATTAATTAGAGAAGAGACTTTAGTCAGTAAAAGTTGAGGGTGGGGTGACTAGGGACTAAACTAGTTTTAGTCACCCATTAGTCACGGGTGTTTGGAGGTTTTCTGACTAAAGGTGACTACTACTAGTCTCTAGTCTCTAGTGATCCAAACACCCTCTTAGCTAAGAGCCAGCTCTAGCACGTGCTCCTAGGCACTTTGTGAGAATGAAAGATGGGTCATATAATAAATAAGTAGTACACTCTTTTAACCAACTATTATACATGTTAGCTATAATTAAGATGGGCTATAGGTGACATGACATGAACTTACAGCCGGCAACCGGCTCTACTATTGTACTTGCTCTTATACAACCTTCATGTCACCAACCATAGTAAGATCAGATTTGGAAGAGGGTATTCACCATTAGTTGTAAGGGTATTTAAATGCATACTACAGTTCACTACCATTCGCAAGGTTGGACTTTTTCTTGACTAGCAAAATGGGGTAATAGTCTGATCATGCCTTGGTGGAGTCTCACTCTTTCTTTTCTTTTTTGGAAAAGGAGGTTAAACCTCCGGCCTCTGCATCAATCGATGCATGCAGCCATCTTTATTAATTATTTCACAAAGGTCTAACAAGAGTATACATCAATCTATCCAAAGCCACCACTCACACCTACAAACTCGATAATGTGGAGTGCTCTCACTCCACATATCTAAGACCGCTGTTGTCGCAAATCCATCCACATAACGTATCGGGAGCGACAGCCGGTGCAGCACACCTAAAACGCACACGTCACACACACGTTTTACAAGCCGCCATCATCATCGAACCACTGACCCATCTTCAGGAAAGAGATCCGCATCATCCATGCCAGTCCAAACATCTGTCGACGCCACCACGGCGCCCAACGGCGCCACCGTCCTGCGCTCATCCGTCCAGATGCGAAGACTCCGGTAGATCTGTCGTGCGTAGCACCTGCCAACCAGGCATGACTCAGCTTAGCACCTGTCGACCAGGCATGACTTGACAGCTCCAACAAAATTCCGTGCAAGACGAAGCCGCTCCACCTCCTGCCTCAGTCTGCCAGCGCTGCTCCACAAACGATGTTCCCAAGAGAGAAACGACACCGCAGTACCGCCATCGTCCGATCTGGAAGACCAGATCCTAGGGCTTCCCCCGAAGCAGTGCCCACCACCAGCAACCGTTCAGGACCCACACAGTGCCCACCACCACTCAGCCCTCTAGGCGACGCCTTCAGGAAGGTCACGACGTTAAGGACGCCGCCGCCGCCCACCTGAGTTAGGGTTTTCACCCGAGAGGCAAGGAAGGGGAGCAGATGTATACCGACGTCTTCAAAAATAATAACGGCGCCCTTGAGCGTCGTCATCGGCGCGGCCGGCCTGGGCCAACCAAGGGGTTTCCCCCAATCCGAATCTCCTCCACCGGCTTCACCCGCAGGTATGGCCCCGGCAACCACGCCGGCACCGCCAAGAAACTGTAGGAGAGAGGCCCACATCAGGGCCGGAGGACAGCGGCCAGATCTGGCGCCGCCGGCCGCCATAGCAGCCACGTGACGGCTGACCAGGCAGCGGTCGACGAAGGGGAGCAACACACCTCCACAACGACGCTTCCAAGAAAGATAGCGGTACCCGCGGGCGTCGCCATCGCGGCTCCGATGATGACCAGAGCAAGGATTTCTCCCGGAGCTGCGCTGAACATCCACCGCCACCGATCCGCTGAGCATGGCCGCCACGCACCACCACGACCCCCAGGCAGGGTCACGGGTCACCGCACCATGCGCCCTGGCCACCGCAGTCGCGCCTAGCCGACGCTCTCTGCCACCGCAGCCGCGCCCGGCCGCTCCCTACCACCATGGTCGCACGCCCCGCACAAGATCCAGCCATGGCAGCCTCGCATCCGTCGTCAGGCGCCGCCGGTGGGCGAGATCTCGCCGGATCCCGCAGCCGCCGACGCGGGGCGCCGCCGCCAGAGCCCGAGGGCCGACGCGAGGGCCCCCCCGCCGCCATCCCCGGGGCGCGCGGGGCTTCGCCTGCGTCCCCTCCGACAGCGGCGAAGCGGGGAGGGGCGGAGAGGGGGCCGGTGGCGGCGCGGGAGGGTTGGCCGGTGACGACGCGGGGAGGGGCGGAGATGGGGGCCGGTGGCGGCGCGAGACGACGCCCCCGAGTTGCTTTCTGTCGTGTGGACGGACTGACTGCTGGTTGCGCGGGGAAACGATGGAAATTTTCAGCAGTCGGTTCCACTATTAAGTTACTACTGCTATTTTCTTTTGTTTTTTATTGTATTTTCTTTTCATTAGTAGTATGAAAAAACACTATTAACTTTTGCTGTGATTACTGTTAGTGGCTTTATATAGATGCAAAATATATTTTTTATAATGATCTTGTATAAGTAAATGCAGGGAGTATCATGGAATGGGTACTCCGTGAACCGACGAGGAAAAGAGATTGGGGACTTGCCATGTTCCCACTAGTCGTATAGTGAGAAGCCAAGCTTCAGGTTCCATTTCGATTGTGCCTGGGGTCACCCTGCCAATCAATGGGTTGCTAGAATACTGGCAGACGAAATGGCGCCGGCGCCTTGCCATATAATTAGCTGCATAATAAAAAGGAAGGATGGGGCGAGCCAAATAATCGGATCCAAACAAAACGTTGGTCATCGCTCTGGTAAACTACCAAAAATTTGGTCAGACGTGTCATGGCTGTGAATCAAACAGGCCCTCGGTACCAAGTGTTGCAAACGACCATAAAACCCGAGACTGTTGGTTAGTCTCTGAACATTCACACGCAGATGGACGACAGGTGATCAATCAACTCTTCAATAAAGTGTCACTATTAGGAAAAAGCTTATACACAGAATATTACCAGTAGCGTTTGTTAAAATAAAGCGTTACTGCTAATTACCAGTAACATGTGCACCTGAACCCCGCTACAGATAAGTGTGTAGCAGCAGCGCGTGTCCTAGGAAAAACGCTACTACTAAAATTCCTACTACTAAGCCGGTAGGCTACGAGTACCAGTAGCACGTGCGTCGAAACCGCGCTACCGCTAAGTTTATTGTAGCAACACGTTTTCTGAAAAAAAGCGCTACTGCTAATGAAAAGAAAATAGAATGAAAAACAAAAGAAAATAGCAGTAGGGCCCTTTGCAAACAACGCTATAGCTAACGTTGTCTCCTTACCCGCTCTACTGTTACTTTTGACTTAACCCCATGCGGTTTCTCTCTCCCTCCCCCCCGGCCACCACTTCTTCCCCAAATTCCCTCGCCCCACTTCGCCGCCGGTGACCCCCCTCCCCGTGCGCCCCTGCCCAGCACCGGCGACCCCCTCCTCATGCGCCACACCCTCCCACCCGCTCCCTCCCGACTGCCGCCCCAGCCTCACCGGCTGCCTCACCTCCCCCGCGTCGGTGACCCCCCTCCTCGTGTGCCCCCTGCCCAGCGCCGGCGACCCCCTCGCTAGCACCCCGGCGCCCTCCTTTGCACTCTGCCGCCCGGCACCCCGGCGCCCTCCGGTGAGTTTTTTTTCTGTTTTTTTCTTCTTTTTTGCTGTAAGGTTTAGTGCTAGATTAGATTAGATTACTGATATGTGTTAGTTAATTAGTCATAATTAAAAGAAGTAGAAAAGGAGGAAAAAAGAGGAAGAACAAGACGAATAAGTATAAGGAGGAAGAAGAAGATGAAGAAGAAGAAGAAAAAGAAGAAGAAGAAGAGGAGGAGGAGGAGGAGGAGAAGAATAAGAATAAGAATAAGAATAAGAAGAAGAAGAAAAAAAGAGAAGAGTAGAATAGGAGGAGAAGAGGAGAGGAGGAGGAGAAGAAGAAGAGGAGGAGGAAGGGGAGAAAGAAGATGAAAATGGAAAAGAAGGAAGAAGAAGAAGAAGAAGAAACAAGAAGGAAAGAAGAAGAGGAAGAAGAAGAAGAAGAAGAAGAAGAAAACAGAAAATTCCGAGTTCTTCTAGTTAGTTTATTTTCTTTCCTTCGAAGTTGTCATGTTATATCTTTTCATTGAAGTGGTTCGATTATGCCCAAGTGGCCTTTTGTTGTTTGCAGGGAATGATTCCGAGTGACCTATGTTTTTCCGGAAGGTTGATTCATTTCGTTCCGGAAAATTTCAGGCGCTCTATTTGTCCAGTTTGTAGCAAAGGTCATGCCGAAATTTTCCGTGAATTTTGGCATGACTTGTGCTACAAACTAGGAAATATCGAGTGCCCGGGATTTGCCGCAACAGGAATGAATCAACATTCCTGTAAAACATTGACCTTTTTTATGTCATTATTCATTTTATTAGGTCTAGAATTAATTGACTAGATTGAATCATAGGAAACATGGCTAGCAACGATGAAGGAGAGGGTTCTGGTGATTGCAACGTCTACGCGGCGTCAGACGCCTATTCGAACCTTCTCGATGAGCAACGGTTGTTGCAGGGCCCACCTGTCACATCCGAGACTGACACTAGCGCTGAGACTGACATCGGAGCCGAGACTGACACCGGCGCCAAGACCGGCGATGAGACTGACACTTGCACCGAGACCGGCACCGAGCCTCGCGAAGCCGGTATAGAACCGAAACCAAAGAGGCAACGACGCCCAAACAAGCTCATCACTACTAGACTGGTGGTCGCAGAGGTGGATGACGACAATTTTGAGCCAAACGAGCCTGCGGAAGTGCGTGCGTGCTTCGGCAATCAAATAGGCTACATCCTACGGGCAACCGTCACCATCAACGATGCGAAACTATGGAGGCAGTCCCTCCTAACGAAGCTGCACCAGGTGTTCTTGTTCCCGGGCCGGGACGAAATCAATTATAAAAATCCAGATAAAGACCCGGCAATGAAGAAGATAAACAGACGTGCCATGGGCATGTTTACCGGCGCGTTGTCCGCCTGGAAAGTAAGGGTGAAAGCAAGGATCATTGACAAAAAGGAACCCTACTCCGAGATTGTAAAGGATAATCCGACAATTACGGAAGAGCAGTTTGAAATATTCAAGGCGGCTTGCGTTGCCGAAGCTGCCAAAGAAAAGTCGGAGTACATGAAGGGGCTTCAAGAGAGGAACATGGGGTGTCACCACGTCGGAAGCCATGGTTACAAGGATAACAGGTCCATATAGCCAAGGAGGATGCGGAACGCGAAAGTCTGGGCATCCCAGACCCCTTGGCTCAGTTCACCGTCCCGCAGGAGCGTGACGTCCTCAGGGCCCGGTATCATTGGGACCCAGTGAAGAAGGTTTTCGAGACGGACGCGGTCACGACGGAGTTCATGAGACTGTTGGTAATTTTTAGCTTCTGATCAATTCGACTGCACGTTTAGTCATATTTGTGAACGATCCTTGTTCCTTTTGCAGAGAGAGCAACACAGGATCGTGGCCGAAAGTGACTCGCTGTCGGAGGCGTTGGCGAGGCCCAAGTGCAACAACCCATTCAACCGGGCCTTGAACATATTGAAAGGACTCCGGGTGGACACTCGACCGTCGTATGAACGCATGCACGACGTTGGAGACGGTGCCACTTGGAAGAAGTACTACCGTGAGACCACGGAGGAGAGAAAGGAAAGACGGAGGTTAAATGAAGAAAACATCGACAAGAAGGTTGCGATTGCGGTCGCAGTAGCGGTAGCTGCCGCAAAACAGGAGATTGCAGCTTCGTATGGTATCTTGGTTCCAGATATCGTCAGGTGGGGTAGGCAAAATCCAAATAAAGAGGCAGCAGACTTTCCCCTTTCCAACTTCTTCGGGAGCAGCTCAACTAGCATTGCACGAGCACCTGCTGCTGCACCGGCTCCTGCACCTGCTCCTGCACCAGCTCCTGCACCGGCTTCCGCACCTGCTCCTGCACCAGCTCCTGCACCGGCTCCCTCACCTGCTCATAGCAGCCCGTCCTCCGTCATGGACGTGCTCGGCGGTGCTTCTTCTTTGGCTGAGCTCGACTACCTCACAGTACCTGTCACACCGGCCCTCTTCAATAAATGTGTAATCTCCCGTTTCCGTTGCCTTTCGGATGTCTCATGTCACAGACATGTCTTTGCAGGCCCACGTTACTCCGCGCACCATATTGTACACCATACGCGGCCAGAAGGTGGACGTGGGGAAGGCAACGATAATGAAGCCGAAGGAACAGTTGTTCCACAGCCGTCCAATCCACCCTGACGTCTTCAAGGTTTCCGTGGCCAGTGTCAAACCGGGCCACGATAATTTGGCTCCTCCATTACTAGGGGGAGACGAACCGACGCCTCAAGAAGTACTACATTATGTATGATGAGACATGTCATGTAACTTGTATAGCTATATCGTGATTATGACGTGACGACATGATTTGTGTTGGATGATATGATGAGGCTATTATGTGTATGATATGATGAGCATATTGCATGTTTATGATATGATTAAAATACTGTATGAAACATGTATAGAAACATCGTAAATACGTAGAAAAAAAAGAGAAAATATAGTAGCGGCGCTCTTTAGCGTTGGACAGGAAAACATTGCTGCTAAAGTAACAGTAGTGCGTGTTAAAACACGCTACTGATACACTTAGCAGTAGAGCGGGTACAAAAAGCCCTACTGCTAAGTAGGGATAGTAGCAGCGTATGTCAAGATGCGTTACTGATAAGCTTTAGCTGTAGCGCTGTTACTGATACACCAAATACCCGCGCTACTGCTAGGGTTTTCCCTAGTAGTGTGTTATTGAAGTGAAGCCTTCTATTGATGATCTCGTGGACATTTTTATCATACACCCTTGGATTCTTTTCAATGGAAAAATAAATAAATTTAGTACTCCAAAATTCTTTTCAATGTAGCATTTTCGGAATGCTTGCAAAATGTAATTTTATGACGAATTTTTGCAAGCATTTAAAACTTTTGTCAATGTCTATCACAAAAAATTTCAGAATTTTTTAAGCTAATTTTAATATTTTCTAACTTTACTGTTCAGCCGAGCTCATTTACCCGAGCTCATTTGAGCTCGGGAGCAGAAAAACACTTTCTACTTGAATGCAGATTGTGTGTAATCTGCTATAACTCACCTGGCTGAACGGCCGAACCGGTTTGGGGGTAGAAGTGTTGCGTCGGATCAAGTCATGGGTGGCCGCACCTTAAAATCAAGCTAAATCGACCATGATCCAACAAGACGATGGTATTTCTCACAGGTGGAAGTAGTGTATGCATCTCCTTTCCTAGAGGTGGGGCTTGTTCCTATCAAATCGTGGAAGTTCAACACAAAGACCGTTATGAAATGAGTCAGTTTCATTGCATCTGAAGCATGAAGATCACGAGGTGAACAAAAATCTATAGCGGGGAGGGATTCATGCGCAGCACTAACCTAAGGAGGAACATCGATAGTACTCCCACCATTCCCAAATATAAGATTTTATACTAGTATATTAACATGTTTTAGTATGTTGCTCACTCATTTCAGTCTGTATGTAGTCTATATTGAAATATTAAAAATATTTTATATTTCTGAACTGATGGAGTACGTGTATTCTTCCGGTTCAAATGAAGTCGGACACGGTTTTGTTATCACGAGAGGCATGGCCGTGGTTCTCGGAAAGGAAAAAAAACGCCTTTTTTGATCTCTGTTTTTTCATGAGAGTCACGGTTTTGCTTCCGCGATAGGAACGGTTTTGTTATTGCAACAGGCACGGCCGTCCCTCTCGAAAAGAAAAAAAACATGTTTTCTGCTCTCTTTTTTTCCCGCGAGAGGCACGACCGTGCCTCTCGGAAAAGGAAAAAGAACGCCTGTTTTTTTCGTCCGTTTTTTTGTGGAAAAAAGATTATCAAAACGTATCGACATGGGATCTAGTTTTAAAGATCTCGACGCGAGAAACCCAACCGTGAAAACAGTTCAAGATTTGAACGCACGGTTTAGGAGATAAAATATTTTAAAAATACGGGTCTATGAAAAAAGAAAAAACTCTCCAGTTGCGACAAGTGGCATACAATAAATGCGCCACCTATCGTAGTATATTAAGGTAGAAGTAACCGTTGAAAGGTGTACTCCTCAACTTGTGATTTCCCCACTCTTTGCGCCAAGAGTATGGGTGGTGAATTCCTGGTCCGCTTGCTGTGTGATTCAGCCCTGTAGTTCCGTGTTGACCAGGGTCTCCAGAACGATGGACCGTCTTGTCTTCTGCATCTAGTGATCAAAGGCAGCAAGTGAGGTCTCGATTTGTTCTCGGATACCTCACATTCTCAATGGGATGCACACATCTGCGGGCACACATAGACACAGACAAGCGCACACATCTAACTCTTTATAGCTGTCTCCCTCCCTCCCTCCCTCTCTTCCACACACACGCACATTGCATTACCTTGGAGATATGCACCTAGTGCATCCTTTATAGGAGTGGGAAATCCTTACAGACGGGAAAAATGATGAGCATATTATATATTCTTAAACTAGAATAATCTGATATGTGTGACACCATTAAAGGATCTCTTTTTGTAAGATAGAGAGATCGCAGATATGTCATGAGTGAGAAAGAATATTGAGCTTAACAAGTCACAAAACTATTTCCATTGTACAAAAGTCTGCAAGGGCGCACAAGTAACAATGTTATGGTTTTGAATTTCAGTTTCAAAAATATTTCAACGAAATTCAGTTATTTCAGTTATCATTTCGTCCAAATGACAGAATTTTCCATTTAAATTTGAATGAGACCTACCTAAATATTTTGAAAATTCAAAAAGTAATTAAAAAAATGATTTTTTGTTACTACGAACTGCTGAACTATTTTGTCCGGAAGACAATTAATTCAGTATTTAACAAAGTTGATGAAATTTAGAAAAATTCACTGAAGTGAGAACCACTAACAACTCAAATACATGAGCATATGTACAAAAAAATGTCCACAATTGTTATCTTGACAGAAAAGTGCGGAAGACTTGAGCAAATGTTACATGTTTTTGTCAAGAAAGGGCGACACACGCAATGCACTCCTGCCACTTGGCCTATGCCATTTGAAATCATATTATTCATCAAATAATTATCATTGTCCTAGGCTCTGGATTCTAAAGTCGGTGCTTTTGTTTGGGGTATGGACGAGCATAGTGGTTTCGGTAAGAAGAAAGTTCTGGAAGGATCATTTAGCTGCAGGGAGAACCGCCAATAAATGTAGCTGGTGGTCTTCTTGTTATCAAGCAGAGGAAAGAATACTGTATATGTGCTTGTACATGACTGTTAGTGGGGGGTAAAGTTGCGACACTGATCCGAGCACATATCATGCCATCCAAGATCAGCTAGTATGTTAAACCTTTTGGCAAAATAAATAGAACAAAGATAATTAATCTGCAACAATTAGGAATCATAAAAGTTAGAATTTGATGGCTCAGATTTTCTATGGTCTTTGGAAATAATTCTAGTTGATGATTGCTTATTAGTCTAAAAGCTAAAATTTCATCGTACCAGTACCTCAGAATTGTGCTACAGTGACATGAGTGGAATGGTAAAGGTACTTATGATTGTGATTGCTCGAATTCTCATTATTAGGTTGATGTGCAGCTCACTGTTACAAGGGAGTGAGAAACCCGGCCGCCCCCACCACCGACCAGGCTTTCCCTGGCGGAGTGCACTAGCGGTGGCGAGTGGAGGGGGAGGGGAGTGAGTCCGGGCCCGACAATGCTAGGCTTGTGGGAGCGATGGTAGAGGGGAGGGGTACTTTCCAGTCATTTGATTGTTTCACCCTTCTCTTTGCTCGCCGTAGTTGGATATCTCTGGTGGGGCAGTGTCGGGGTCTTGGATCCCATGGCAGTAGCCTTGGTGGTGGGTGCGGCAGTGCTCATGGGCGGAGCTCGCGACTAGGGTGTGGACGGGTTACCATGGTCGTGCCGACGGCATGATGGTTTGTGTGCGGCGGCCGGTGACGGTGATGCGGGTGTACTTCGTTTGGGTGATGGAGAAGGTGTGTGAGGGTGAAAACCTATTCTGGCTATGCTTAGTCAACGGCGGCGGCGCCGATGGTGTCGTCCCGTTCTTGAAAGCGTCATCGCAGCTCTTCTTCGTCTTCCTTGTTGCTCTAGGACACCCTGATTCTTGGATCGGGCGGTGGCGGCATCTTTTTGTCGTGTCCTTCCTAGAGGCGTCATCTTGGAGCTCCCGGTTCGCCTTGACCGGCTTCTCCGTCGAGTTGGTCCTTGTATTTTGTATTGTGTGTGTGCATTGTGGTGCCGAGTGGGGTGTGTTGAGTTGTATGGCGATTGATCGTTGCTTACGTCCTTCATATATAAAGCGGGCCTCGTGCCTTCTTCGGTATTAGACACGCTAGCTAATATCCATCACGCACACATACAAGTACGTCCACAATTCCTAAACGGGACTCCAGCATGATTACATTCCTAACCTTCAGGAGTAGCACGCAATCTAGATTACATTTCGGTACAAATGTCCCGAGTTCCAGGCACACATACAAGTCATTCGTTTCCCAGCGGTTCGGCCGTTTTCTTCCAGTCCAAGCTGATTGCTATCGCTACCGCCAAGGTGTAGAGCAAGGTTACATGACTCGGTGTTGGCTACTCACGAATACGCTCTTCGTTTATTGTTGAGCAGCTATGGTGGTTGAATACATTCAATTTTCTTTTGCAAGGAATACAATCATTGTTTATAGGCATAGATTTGATGAGTTGGGGAAAAGCAAGAAGGAGACAGGATTCAGAGCCCTGGTGGGAAGAGGAGAGCTGCCTCTGTTCGCCTAATCGAATCTTGGATGTCGTCAGTGGCTTGCGTCCCATGATGTTATACTTGCATGGTTCACCCACTCATCCTCTACGAAACGTGTGTTGGTCTTGCATGCCATCTTGTTCCTCTAGGCTCGTCCACTGCTTCAGCTTCAGGCCTCCTAGTACCAACATTCAACAGGCCCACTCTTTGGGTCAAGAGTAAGGGTGGTGCATTCTTGGCCCGCTTGGCGTGTGAGTCTATGTTGACTAGGGTCACCTTAAGAGTGTTGACACGCTACCCTCGAGAAAGATGGCGTCCCGTGTCTTCTGCGGCTAGTGATCAAAGGCAGCATGCCAGGTCTCAGTGTCACGAACCGGTAGGATAATGGATTTGTTCTCGGATGCCTCACATTCTTAATGGTATACACACACACACACACGCAACATCTTACTCATTATTGTTGTTCCATCTTTCTCTCTCTCTCTCTCTCTCCCCCCCCAAACAAACACTCAAACACGCACGTTGCATTGCCTTGGAGATATGCATCTACTGATCCTTTATAGGAGTGGGAAATCCTGACGGACCAGAAAATTGATGAGCATACTATCCTCTAACCTAGAATTAAGAGCATCCTCATTATATATTCTTGTACGAGAAAAATCTTCTATGTTTGACACAACTAAATGAGCTGTTTTAGTAAGCTAGAGAGGTATCATATATGTCCCGAGTGAGAAAGAACGTTGAGCTTTACTAGTCACAAAAGAACTTCCTTTGTACAAAAGTCTGCCGGGTCGCACAAGTAACAATCTTATGGTTTTGAGTTGTAGTTTCAAAACAATTTCAGTGAAATTCAGTTATTTTAGTATTCATTTCGGCCAACGGAAAGAAATTTCCAATCAAATTTGAATGAGATCTCACTAAATATTTTTAAAGTTCAAAAAATAATTTAAAATAATTTGAATTTTTGTTCCTACTAAAATTGCTGAAATACATTGTTCAGAAGACAATTATTTCAGTACTAGTCATATAGGCACTTACACCTGGTATAAGTTACGATATATGTTTGTATTTACTTGGATTTCTTTGGAATTAACAATATTTAAAGAAAACAATAAGTGTAATCTAATTGATAATATCATGTAATTGTTTTTGGTAGTATATGGCAAACATTAACAGTACTCCTTAAATATTTCAGAATTGGGCTATTAATATCAATCTCCGTTTTATTTTGTAATTATGTTGTTTTTCTTGGTAGGTCGAATGTTTATTGGAATAAGCTTGTACTTGTGAAATCAACCATGTATGAGAAAAATATAGTTATGGCAGCGTGATAAATATCATCAATGTGTAGATTTAAGCTCAAGTGATGGACCGTTGAAACAATAAATTCTTTTTTAGGTATACTTAAGCATATTGCATATCGAAACATTGTCTATCTTGGGCATATTGCATATAAGAATCTTCTTGTAATCATTACTCACCAAAGATTATTGCTTCATCTATGACGTATGAGTTGTTAGAATCTATTTGAGTAAGAACTTATTATTTTATTTTATAGGAAATCATTGTCTTGTTTTTTTATGTTTATAATAAGGGGATATCATGGGATCAGAATGAAAGAACTCGTAAAGGAATTATGAAAGCTTCATAAATGCTATTATACTCCCTCCATACGGAAGATTAAAGGAGAGTAATCCTAATTAGAAGGCTTCTAAAATTATCCAATCGATATCTCTTTGTACCTCGATTAAACACCAATATACTCGAAATGACAGGTTTTTTAGGTCAATTACCAACGACCAATTATGTAGCACCTACTTTAATTTTTTTTATTGTCATAAATTAGAGGAAGCAGATTAAATTCATTTAAGAATAGGTACTTAGTATAGAAATAATGTAATGCGTAATAGTATTGCCTGATAAACTAATTATATGTTCATAATTATGGAAGTACAGTATATAACAGAATTAGATCTGAGACTTCAACACGTAGTGTTTAGAACGTCTTATATTCTTCAAGTACATGGGAGTAATTGATTAAACTGTTAGACAAATAGAAATAAGCATCTATGAGGGTTACGATCTATAATTACTATAGGAGGAGAATTGGAGATTCTATCCATATCTAAATAATTTATGGAGTCTTGCAGTAGATACAGTTCAAACAACGCACTTCTCCCCGAACTCCTGTATAACATATCAGTAATGTTGCATAACATGCACTTTTCGTTGCTTCTCCATAATACTGACCAAATAAAAGTTTAAACACGGGATTAAATGCTGATGCTTCAAATTAAACATAAATCATCAGAATTCCAGCATATGAATTTGGTTGGCCGAGTTTGATATATAGATACTTGTTACATGCTTGCAAATACTTTGTAGTTAGTGAACCAATTTTTATTTTCTAGCTGAACAAAAGGTCTAGCTCATAAATGATATCGGCAGAAAAAGTTGTCGACCATGTACACAACAATCGATTTTTTTTATGGTGCAATTTCCTCTAACATCTACAATGCAAAAAAGTGGACATCGCACGGTACGTCCTACATCATCATCTAGCTGGAAGATTAAGACCAGTTAATCTACATTCATTTCAAAAACTCTTTAGTGTGTACCAAAGATAAAATTAAACCACAACACGGATACATGGGAACCACAAATAGAACATTACAAAAAATATATTTTTTGAATTGAAAACATAGCTACAGATTTCTGCTCTACTTTAATATTTCAAAATTGTCTTGGTTAAAAATTTACGTCAATAACAACTTACTATTGAAACAAAAAAGAGGGCCAAGCAATGCGTTGCTTACAATCCCATATAATATGGCAACATGAGTGCATGTTAACAGTTGCATAACTGCATGAAGAAATAAAACTGGCATAAATGGTGTAATACTCCGATGCTTAAGCGTATGTATTTACATATACTAAACCTATTCGATAATATTTCCACATCACAATCCAAGCATCCAAGTATTTATCCATTAATTGTATGCATCACATAACTCACACACTGATCAATATGTTTTCTTTTAGAAAAGGAGGCTCACACTGCAAGAAAAATGCTCAATTATGACCAAAAAGAATGACGGTGGTTTAATTGGTCATTGATCCATGACCAAAATTCCAAAATTAGTCATGGAAAATCTAAGAGGGTCCAAAGCCCATAATGTTATGACCTTTTGTGTCCATTAGGTCATGATACTATTGCACAAATTGGTCATTAAGTGCTATCGATTCAAAAAAAAAGAAAAAAAGATAGAGGTGTGTTGGATGAGGGGTGTGTTTGATAAAAAATATATGATGTTTGTCTGAACATATATGTTTGTATGTATTTCCCTATTTATAGAAAAGTTCACTGTAGTGTTTTTTAATATACAATGATCTTATTTAAATATAAGAAGAACATTTGTTAAATATATAATGTGTTTTATCGTGCGATAAAAAGTTCTTCATATATTATTAAATATTTTTTAATATACAATGTATACATATGTGTATAATTTTTTCTATGTACAATACACACGCTCTGTATGGTCCAAAGAAAAGATAAAAGAGACATGGAAAAACATTAACAGAAAAATAAACCCGATACGAGCGTAAAAAAACAATAGGAGAAAACATAGACCAAACTAACAAAGCACGCGCGGCGAGAATGAAAATTTATAGTCACGAGGGCGGGGAGACAAAATTTTCGAGACTGCACATTTAACCCTAGTTCCCGTTCCCCATTTCCCATCTCCCGTACAAACCATCAGCCGCCGCGAGTTCACCTATCCTCCTCGCGTTGCTCCAGGTCGTCACGGGCGGCGCCGGTACTAAACCTGTAAACCACCTCGTATCGGGCCCCTCCTCGTCTATGCCGAGCCGGGTGCCTCCCCATCTGTCCCAAGCCGGCCCCTCCCCGTCTTCCCACGCCATGCCCCTCCCGATTCAGATCAGACCCAGAGATACGGCGGCCCAGTGCCACCCCTCGAGCTGAGGCGGCAGCGGTGGCGGTAGTACCGACTGTCGGATTTCAAAGTCCCCGAAGTCGCCGGTGACGCGCATGGATCCAGCTTCATCCGGCAGCCGGCACAGATCCAGCTCCATCCAGCGGTAAGCTACCGTGAGTGAGGAATTACCCAGCCCCCCACACTTTTCTACTCATCTAGTTGTTCGTTTGAATTGAGTTATTAAACACTTTCTTATTTGGGTTGGGGGATCTACAGGTCAGTCTCCTATGGATGCATGGTCAACGGCAAGGCGGAGCAGAACACAGACGTGTCCTTCACACTTGACGATGGCACCGGCCGCACCGATTTCATCAGATGGTGAGTGCAGCTCAGCAAATGGCTTGTTTGTACTTGAGTTCCGGATGTATTATAAAGGGTATATTTTTACACCTTTTTTTGGGATTCCATTGATGGATGTTGACTATGGGATTTGTCCAATGCCGCAACTTCAATCTTCACTAGATGAAAATGTTGTTGGCTGTTTGTACGACAGTGCAAGAAATCCAATAATGGGAAATAAACGTGCTGGTTCTTAACCATCTTCAATTAATTCAGTAATTGAGTTCCAAGCTGAACGTGGTTTCCTCATAGACTAGTGATTAACCAATCGCCCTTGGATAAACTGGTTGTCCTCCAGCCTGAAAATAAAGGGAAAAATCTGCTTCAGATTTAGGAGTGTTTGATCGTCTATATAGTGCATATTGTCTACTTTTTACTGTTAAGTCACGCCACGTACTAAAAAGAACAGTTAATCAATGGTGTGCTAAGTTAAACTAAAATGTTATGCATACAACCAAAACCAAAAAAAATGAGATCTATGTATATGCCTGTTGACAGTATTAGGCATAAACCATTGTATGTGCAGTGCACATTGCAGGTACGAGTTATTCCCATTTCTTTCTTTAGCTAGGCTGTTTGTTAGTTCATGTATGATCTGGACAGTTTAAGTGTTAGTGCTAATCTGGACTGAGGTTGAACAACAGTAGTATCGCAATGTTTTTTTCACTGCACAACACTATGTAAACAAAATGCAGATTTTGACACGGTGTAATGAGATTTATCTCTTCCCTTGTACCTTCAGATGGATTCTACTTTTCATTTTATGATTATTTCTATCTACAGAAATGCTTAATAGTATGCCATATTAGGTGCACTTATTACTCCAGCTTGTATCGAGTATATATATATTTCTCTTGTACCTTCCAAATAGGAGCTATCATTGTAGCCCAGATAGAGTTTCATTAGTTTTTTTCGTATAGTCTTGCTTTCCTTCATCATCTTCTTTTTTCCAGATAACGCGGATGATTTTGTTAGGTTATGCGATCTTCTACAACCTTTGCTTCCACAACCTCAATAGTGGCGCCCGCCTCTTCCTCAGTTTAGGTGAGTCCTTGGTCTCCTCTCTCTTTCTCTCCCTGATGGTTCGGCCATCAAGCCATGGGTAGCTGGTGCTGTTTATCACTCCGATGATTCTGTCTTCGAATCTGTGGTTGTGATAATCTTTCTTGTTGACGAAATCGATCTCTTGTAATTTTGTGATGGGCTACAGGGCTGCCCTTTTTTTGTATTGCATGGTACAGGGCTTAGTAATGGTGTCCATGTTTAGTTTTGATAGGTTCATTATGCTGGGATTTTAAGTTTTTAATGGCTATCAACTAGAACAAAATTCTTGCTTATCGTGAAGGGCTGCGTATTGATAGAACAAGTGCTATCCTTCTCTTGGAAATGATCATATCATGTGCTGCACTTCAGTCCCAAGGATAAATTCTCTAGTGTTAGCTAGCTATCAGTCATGTGTATGTGTCTTCAAAAGTAGAACTGATAGGAGCAAAAATACTAGATCAATCATGTGTTATTGGTGCTATTAGATGTAACAGCTGAATATGCGAAAATAAGATAAATGCGCACAGGCCCACCTAGGTGGCGCCACCAGGTGGTGCCCAGCCTCTAGTACATGCAAACATACGCGTGGTGAGAGATCAATACACTACCATTGCTGGAGGATGAGATAGTTCTAATTTATTTATTACTTGTACATTATAATATTTTATTATTTTGTATGCTTTCTTATGTTTGATTATTTGAATTACCAGGATGATCCGAGGAACCCAAAAGAAGTAGAGGACAGGTCAGGAGGAGGGAACAAGAAGCTTCGTTTATCATTGATGTTATGTGTGATCAATAAAAAATTGTGCTTCTCATCCAATCTTTGTCGAACTATGTTGATGTGTGATTATGCACTTGTTGGGCCCTTTTGCTGTGCACCTATTGGGAGTTAAATCTTTATGTGTAGAGGATTCGATGGATGATGTATTGTAATTCATGTGATGTGCTACTGAAATGAAATATATACAACTAATTTACAATCTTTTATTCTTTTGTACTTGTTTTTTAATGCGCCTATCCTGAGTTATACATGCTTTCGGCAAAATAATGCATCAGCCTAAACAATTTAGAAATTTTTAATAATAAAATAGTATTGGTGGAGGCCCATGTAGACAAGATTATTGAAATGGGCTGTGAAATTTATGATGATTCCATTTGGTCACTAGCAATGCCATGTCAGCACAACCACGTCAGATCCTACGTGGCTCACACAAATGGGTAATGACCAAACCAACATTTTGGTCAATAGAGCTCTGTGACCAAAATGTTAGAGAGGTCAAGTTTGTTCATTCTTGACGGCCAACCGTTGACCTTGTAAATTTGGTCAAAATGGTCAATAAACAACAACAATGACGAATCAATGACCAATATAGGGAGTCATAATTGGCCTTATCTCTTGTAGTGTCACCACCGGCCTCTGCATCAGAAAGATGTATACGACCATATTTATTTAAAATAACATTAAGTGTCTGCAGTCCAGAATCAGCGTAAGAAAAGGCTGAACAGTACAAAAATGAAAGCAAAAGAAAGCCACAACCGGCGTAAAATAGGACTAGAAATCTATCCACCTATTCTACTATTGGACCGCCATCCAAACCGGTTGAAGATATCCTGAGCTACCATCTCCCATCGGGTAGATCCAGTAGCCAAACATCCTCTGTTCTCCATAGGAGTGTGTAGGCACCATGTACGAATGAAAGCAGTTGCCCTGTGTAAAACCTGCAAAAATTTGGTTTTATAAATCCTGTTAAAGACCATGTCATTTCGGCAATTCCATATAGCACATAGAAATGCACAAACTCCTATGCGAATCTGTTTTGCCACATTGATTTCTATTCCATCCTCCCAAATAACGTTGGGATGCTAGTTGGAGGTGCGATATTGAAGGCTATATGAATGGAAGTCCAGAGAATTTTTGCTAACGGGCATTCAAGAAAGAGGTGTTTGATTGTCTCTAATTGATTACAAAAGCCATAACTTTTGTTTCCGGGCCAATTTCTTTTTGCCAAATTATCCTTCGTGAGAATCACTTCCTTGTAAACGAGCCACATGAAAATTTTGATTCGCAGAGGGACTTTGATCCGCCAAATAAGAATAGATCTTGGAATCGACATGGAGTCAATTAGGTCTAAGTACATAGATTTCACTGAAAAGATGCCAGTTTTAAAGAGTTTCCAATGAAGTCTATCGGCCTCATCCGATAGGTTAACCGGCATCAGCCTCCTAACTAGATCAATCCAAGATATCCACCGATTTCCTTGAAAACTTGGTCTGAACTGAATTTTCAAAGGAACAGACTAAAGAACATTAGGAACATAAGCCCCCTTACGCTGCACAATATTATATAGAAAAGGGTATTGCATGGCTAATGGTGTCTCACCCAGCCATGTGTCCTCCCAAAACCTTGTAGTCCGGCCATTCCCAACGATAAACTTAGTCCTATGAAAGAACGACAACTTCGTTCTCATTAGACCTTTCCAGAATGGCGAATCATTGGGTTTCATGGTGACCTCCGCCAAGGTTTTAGCATATAAATACTTATTCCTCAGAATCTATATCCACATGCCATTAGTCTCACTAACAGTCTGTATAACCATTTGCTAAGAAGACATTTATTTTTGACTTCAAAATTCTCAATCCCAAGACCACCTTGCTCTTTGGGTCTACAGACAATATCCCATCTAGATAATTTGTGTTTTCTTTTGATCTCAACACTTTTTCAAAAGAAGCGCGATCTATAGAAGTCCAATCTCTTCCTCACCCCAACTGGAATCTCAAAGAAGAAAAGTAGGAACATTGGCATACTGGTGAGGACTGAATTAATGAGGACCAGCCTACCACCAAAAGATAGTAGCTTTCCTTTCCACCAACTCAACTTTTTCTCAAACCGTTCCTCCAAACACTTCCATTCCTTGTTGGATAACTTCCGATGATGTATTGGTATACCTAGATAACTCACATGCAAGGTACCTAAGGCACACCCAAACAACTGTCTGTACGTATCCTGTTCTTCTTTGGCCTTCCCAAAGCAGAAAAGTTCAGTTTTGCGAATGTTGATCTTCAACCCAGAAAATTGTTCAAACAAGCAAAACACCAGTTTCATATTTCTTTCCTTTCAACATCATGTTCCATAAACAGAATAATGTCATCAACATATTGTAGAATAGACACACCCTCGTCAATTAGGTGGGGGACAAGTCCTTCGACGAGGCCTTCCTGCTTTGCCCACCCAATCATAATTGTCAGGATGTCTGCAACTATATTGAAGAGGATAGGGGACATAGTGTCGCCTTGCTGTAGGCCTTTATGCGTTTGAAAATAATTTCCAATGTCATCATTAACTTTAATTCCAACGCTACCCTTTTCTACGAATGATTCGACATGTTTTCTCCATACATCATCAAAACCCTTCATACGTAGTGCTTGCTGGAGGGAAGGGCATTTAACTTTGTCATATGCTTTGTTAAAATCCACTTTAAAGATCACCCCGTCTAGTTTCTTTGAGTGGATTTCGTGTAGTGTTTCATGAAGGACAACGACACCCTCTAGTATGTTTCTGCCCCGCATGAAAGTCGTTTGACTCAGTTGCACGACCTCATGGGCAATCTTTGTCAACCTATTTGTGCGGACTTTAGTGAAAATCTTGAAACTCACATTTAGCAAGCAAATAGGACGGTATTGTTCAATGCGCACAACCCCTTCCTTCTTTGGCAACAATGTGACTTTTCCAAAATTGATGTGGAAAATTTGTAGGTGGCCATTGAACAAATCATGGAACGTCGGAAGTAAATCATCCTTAATAATGTGCCAACATTTTTTATAAAATTCGGCGAGAAACCCATCCAGTCCCTGTGCCTTATTAATTTTCATTTGCCCAATCGCATCGAACATCTCTTTCTCAGAGAAAGGCGCTGACAGAACCTCATTCTCGGCTTCACCAAGTTGAGGTATATCATCGACCCTTCCCTCATCCATAGACACGAAGTTGTCTTCATGAGCACTGAAAAGCTGTTTATAGTAATCAGAGATGTACAATTTTATGTTGTCGTGACCTACAATTGTACCCTCATCTTGTTCCAGCTGAAAAATCTTTTTCTTTGTATGTCTACCATTTGCAATCAAGTGGAAGAACTGAGTATTGCCATACCCTTCTAACACTTAGTGCACCTTGGCTCACATTGCCCATTTCAACTCCTCTTCCCTCAGAAGATGCTTAAGCTTTTGTTCAGCTTCTGCCTTGTCTGCCTTGTCCTAGGCAAGCAGAGAACCTCGCTCAGCCTTAATATCAAGGTGATTTATAAGATTAAGGAGTCTCTCCTTTTCCACCTTATAAATCCCAGTTTCATGTTTAACCCATCCCCTTAAGAATTGCCTTAAATGCCTAATTTTATTTTAGCAAGTGTCCATGTTCGATTTCCCTCGCTTGACACTGTCCCATACTCTTGCTACCATGTCTAGGAATCCTTCCCTTTCGAACCAAGCTAGCGCAAAGGAAAAGTCATTCTTATTTCCCTTGTGGGTTGGTTCTCCAGAATCCACAAGCAGCGGAGTATGATCGGAGATTGCTCGTTGCAAAAATTTTACTGTAACCAGAGGGGATTTCAATTCGCAGTCAACAATGGTTAAGTTCCGATCCAACTTCTCAAAAGTTGGGTTAGGGAGAGCATTTGCCCATGTGAACTTTCTACCTGAAAGCTCAATCTCCCTAAGATCTAAACTTTCAATGATATTATTAAACATAAATGCCCATCTTGCATCAAAATTATCATTGTTCTTTTCATCTTTCGGCAAACAATATTAAAATCGCCCCCAACAAGGATCGGGAGTTGCTCTTTCCCGCACACCCTGACTAAATCAGCCAAGAAATCCATCTTGAGCTCAGGTTGTGCAGCACCATATACTGCCACTAGTGCCCATTGGAAACCATCATGCTTTGATCTCACCCTGAACTTGACCGCAAAGTCCCCATAGGACACATGTCGAACTTCCACGGTTTTGCACCTTACCCCAATTAAGATCCCACCACACCTTCCTCTTGGTGGTAAACAGTGCCATTCAAAGTGTATACCGTAGGAGAGAGTTATAAGGATTTGAGAAGTAAAATTATCTCTACCAATTTCCATAAGGGCAATAGAGTCAAGATTGTACTGTAATGATGCCGAATCTCATCTTGAGGGTAAGGAGAGAAGGAGGACTCCTTCCTGCCTCGTACCTCGCCAAATTTCATCCGTCGTTGCGAACCATGCCGCCCACATCAGCTTCTGCATCTGTGGCGCGCCTGACGCAGTTGCCACCACTAGTAGAAAAAGGGGCTTCCGTCCCAGCTCAATTTACACATTAGTCCCGGTTCTATTACGAACCGGGACTAATGTTAGCATTAGTCCCGGTTCGAACGGCAAGGGCGCCGGTCGGTCATTAGTCCCGGTTAAAAAGGGACCTTTAGTCCCGGTTCGTGTCTCGAACCGGGACTAAAGGGTTTGCAGGCTTTAGTCCTGGTTCGTGTCTTGAACCGGGACTAAAGGGTAGACCTTTAGTCCCGGTTCGAGACACGAACCGGGACTAAAGGGGTTTTGTATTTTTATTTTTTCCTGTTTTTAAATTTTATTTCTGTTTGTAGTTTTTGTTTTAAATTGCTTATATCTTTTAGGATATTTTTTTTGAGTGATTCTTTTTGCATTGGATTCAAAATTTTGTCTAGTTTCTGTTTGTGCAATTAGTTTTTAAATTTGAATGGGTTAAATTTGAATTTGTTCAAATTTGCTTCAAACCCAAATTGTGAATAACTTGAGTTTACAAATAGTTTTTAATTTAATTCTTTTTTCTCCTAGTCATCTGTTAGATTGTTATCACAGTAAGATTTATTTGGTTATTTTTAGAATAATTTAAATTTGGATTTTAATTAAAACAATATTGTGTTGCTTATATAGTTGTTTTAGTCATTTAATTGTTGTTTTTTATTATTTTTAGTTAGTACTTTCTGTAGATTTTAACATGTTATTGTATGGTGCATATTGAATGCATAAAAAGTCTGGAATTAAAATCATTTTAATAAAGTGCCTTTGTAGCAGATGGGTTTTCGTCTGAAACCTTGATACTTCGAAGGATGATCCAGTTTGTACACGAAGTGCATCCAGTTTTTATCGTAACTCTCTCAACTTTTTAGCACATGCCATGTGGGTGAAACTATGATACCATGCCAACTTTCAACCTTTTCAGAGTTCATTTGTAGTGCTTTTCAATTTCAGGGTCAATTAGCTCAAAAAAGTAAGTAAATGCATGAAAAATACCAAATGAAGTCAGAAAATATTGAAAATTTATGATGTCGCTTTAAATGGTGTATTTTAAACACACAAAAAGTATGGAGTTCAAATAAGTTCAAAAAAATGAAATCCCTTTGCAATAGATGAGTTTTCGTTCGAAACCCTGATACTTCGAAAGAGATTGTTCATTTTGTACACGAAGTGCATCCAGTTTTGGACCTAACCCTCACAACTTTTTAGCACATGCTATGTGGGAGAAATGATGATACGATTCCAAGTTTCAACCTTTTCAGAGTTCATTTGTCAGTCTTTTCAATTTCAAGGTCATTTAGGTCAAAAAATCATTAAATGCATGAAAAATAGCAAATGAAGTTATTAAGGGTCAAAATTTAGGATGTGGTTTTGAATGGTTTATATTGAATGCACAAAATGCATAAAATGTCTGCAGTTGAAATAAGTAAAAAAATAAAATATCGTTCTTGCAGATGGGTTTTCGTCCGAAACCGTGATACTTCGAAGGAGATGGTCCAGTTTGTATACGAAGTGCATCCAGTTTTTGTCGTAACCCTCTCAACTTTTTAGCACAAGCTATGTGGATGAAATGATGATACCATGCCAAGTTTCAACATTTTCAGAGTTCATTATAGTTCTTTTCAATTTCAGGGTCATTTAGCTCAACATAGCAAATAAAGTTAGAAAGGGTTAACTCTGGCTTTGTTAACCTTAGTTGTGATTCTGGCGGGGACGGTGCTAGCAAATGTAGTCGACGGGTATGATTGCACTCTTGGCTAAAGGGGGATTCTGAAATTTTCAAACTCTACCCTCCCTGGACCGTCTTTTTTAGTTTTGTAGAAAATAAACAAAAATGCTAAAATCTTCAAAAAATAAAATCCTTTGAGATGTAGTTAGGTTTTAGTGCCTAGTTGGTACACAAATTTTGAGATATGAATTTTGACCGTTTTTTAAAAAAAGGGAAAAATGTAAAACGGCCATAACTTTTGCATAGAACGTCAAAAAAAATTTTAATATATCAAAAAAACTAGAGAAAATTGGGAATCGATTTCACCGGGGCTTGCCCGGTGAAGTTTTCTCAGATGCTCAAAATTCCAAATGTAAAAAAAGTTATGGCAAAAAGAAGTTTTTTCCACAAAAATAAGAAAAAATAATTTTGTTTAAAATCTTTAGGTTGTTTTTATTGAAATTCACTATTATTATTACTTATTTTGTTTATTTTAATAATTGTTTGAGTTCAAAAAATTAAATCATGTGACATGACATCAAACCCTAGGTTGTTTAGGATTGATAGCTTACTATTGTCAGGAGAACAACAAGTGCAGACTTGGCAACTAGGGGCGATAGAACCAGGAAGTTAAGTGTGCTCGGGCTGAAGCAGTGAAAGGATGGGTGACTGGCCGAGAAGTTAGACGATTTGAAATGAGTAATCTATGCTAGGGTAGTGAGGATGGGTGATTAGAGATTAAATTGTCAAATAAATCAAAGATTTAAAAATTGAAATAAAACATAAAAACAAATCAAAGAATATTCAAAAATAAAATTTGAAAAATAAATAAAAAAGGTACCTTTTTGGGTTAAACAGACGGATCCTTTAGTCCCGGTCCGTGTTAAGACCCGTGACTAAAGGGCCTGCCCCTGAGGACGCTTCGAGGCGCCCACGTGGAGCACCTTTGGTCCTCGCTTGGAACAGGGCCGGGACTAAAAGGTTAGGCCTTTAGTCCCGCCTCTTTGGTCCCGGTTGGTGAACCAGAACTAAAGCCCCTTACGGGCCGGGACTATAGTCCCTGTCTCCACTAGTGCACCCATGTTACCTCAGATCCCGCGACCACACAAGCCGAGAGTGGAAGAGGCGGAGAAGGAGGGGCTAAGAGCGATGATGATTCGCCCCCATAAAATGGGGGACAATTTCACTTCCCCGGCCTCCAGAATAAATACGAACCTAAATTCGTCTCCGTGAGGATTTGAACCCAGGTGTTGGGTTTGCACATCCACTCCCCCAACCAATTGAGCTAGGTTCACTCCCCTTGCTGTGAGTATGCTGTCGGAGGCCACGAAATTCTGATCAGTTTTAGTGCCAAGTATTCACTAACCTTGGAGGCCACGAAACTGAATGTGCTGCTAGTCTATCACACTTTAGTAGCATTTCTGATCGTGGCAGCCACCGAATCTACAATAAACATTCATTGGTACACGTTGTTCATTGCATCAACCATTGTCGGATAAATTCATGAATTGAAGACGCTAGATTAATGCACGGTCCATGCAATATAGAATCTGGCATTAAAGACAAATCCTACTACCTTATTTTCTTATTAACTCAAGGTTTCCCGTGTCTATGTTTCTTATTCCCATGAAACAACGAAAGTTAATCCCAACCTTGCATGTAAAGAATAATTAAAGTATGCAGAGCTGCAACAACGATTTCATGATGCTGCTGGAGGAGATGCAGACCACCCCGGGTGGTTCATCTTGCTACGTACTATACATGATCAAGATGTGAACAGTTCTGTGATTAATTAAACGGCTGTAGAATACATCACGAATGTAAGGATAATAGATTTCTTGTCTGGATTGTCAGGATATGATTGACCGGCGATCACCTCCAATGCTGTAGGGGAGTTAAACCACGACATCATTAGTCAATCTGATATAGTTCCTTCACTCTGAAGCTTCACGTACATAAGTTGTCCGATCTGATTAAACTAAATATGCCGTGCCTCCTTCTCCACTGCATCATCAAACATGAATCGTACTTTGGTCAGGGCATAGAAGCTTAGGAGATTGAACAATCTCTTTCTTAGCCAACATGGATTGCATCATCCTTGGTGTGTTGCAATAGTGGAGATCCAATGATCATAGTAGGGGATTGGGAAGAGGCTGGCTAGATCACTTTAGATGATTGGTTCTGGAAGCCTGCATATGGTATAGGAGGGAGAGGAGATGAGGAGGAGAAGCAGCGCTAGGGCTTTGTGCATCAGCTGGCTAGATTTGTGAAGGAAGAAGCTGTTAGAGTTAACCTTGTTGTGTAGGCATTCATCATGTTTATTTCTTAGAATTTGTTGAGTCAGGCATGTAGGAATGTTCACTACTAGCTAGTTGCGGCCATGTAGTCACGTAGGAATGAGACTGCGTGTGTGCAGGCAGGTTTATAGTAGTGAGATAGCTATTTAGATAGCATGTACACGGTCAATTTGTGATGGCGCCGTGTTACATGTGCCGTTGGGTTGATCTGATCCGCATGAATGTGGTAACGGCATGAACCATTGCTGCGTGGAGTCCCAGCGGCCAAGTCAGAGAGGAAATTGTCGTAGAGATATAAGCGGGTGCAGTTAGTTGCGGCATGCGCTGAGTGATCCGATCTCCACGGACTTGGAAGTGACTCAAGCCATGCATACTAGGCTTAATCGTGTGTGTGTGCGAGCTGTGTTATAAAGCTCTGTAATCATTTTGTGTATTTCAACCAAGAGAGAAAAAAAGAGAAAAACACAAGTGCATGTGCACCAGACTCTGTGTGTTCTTCTCCCGTTGGTGTTGTGTGTTGTGTGAGCCTTCTTCAACCTCCAGCTCGCGTGTGTGTTTCTTCTTCCTTTGGGTTGTGCCAACAGAAGCCTCGGAGGGAGGAGTTTATTTTTGTAGAAGAGGTGCACGTGGGATAACAACCTTGGACTCCTAAGGAAGGGAGAAGTTTTTTTCCCTAGAAGAGGTGCACGTGGGATAGCAGCCTTGGACTCCTAAGTAATATCATCCAACGGTGTAGATAATTAATTTGGAGATTGGATGGACAATTTGCTTAGTTTTTAGGATTAACGTGAAACCTCATATGATGCATCTAATTAGTAAATACTAGTCGTCAACCCGTGCATTCGCACGAGCTAGTCAATAAGTTTTATGGACTTACTTTGGCATAAATAATATCAATCATGAAAGGAATAAAGTGAAACATCCATTCATAAAAGGAATAAAGTGAAACACCCATCCATGCACTTGACCCTGAAGCACATGTAGGGTGTCTCAGTTTTATATTTTTTTATTAGTAAGTGTCGAAATATGATTAGAAGAATGTCTTCTAGCTCGGACTTTACTTTGTTTTGTTTTCATTATCCTTGCGTCTTTGTATACCCGATATGTGCGTGACAAAATAATTATAATTTATTTTTGTGATGCTCATGTTTTTTCTTTGTCAAAGTCATTACATACTACAGAAATTTGAAGCAAGCCAATATAGATACCGAAAGGAGAGAAGACTTATTAGAAATCAGTGATTTGAGGTTCGTATAAACTACTCGTAGAAATATATATGAGGATGATATCACTGCATACTAATTTTGTTGAGCCATGACACTGCTTCCCATTGGACTATAGAAGTATTACATATTACATTCATGCATTTCTAAGGATATAATAAGCATATCAGGTAAGTTAAGTAGATAAGTTTAATAATTTCATATGTTTTATTAGCAATGAATACATTATATCAAAATTATTGTTTAGATAGATTACATGTGTAAATGCAAGGTTACTTTTCAGGGCGGTAAGATTAACTGGTAATAGCAAAACAAAACATAAGATTGTTGGTTGTGTTTGGTGAACCTATTTAAATTTTATTGTGTGTCAAGGTAATCATGAGTTAGAAGGATAAGTAGGTTCATATTGTTGGGAGTTGGGAGTTCGGTGATGGGTGTTATGCCATCTAACCATTGGTACATCAGTGAGCTACCACTAAGAAGAACAAAGCTTTAGAGGCAACTTTACGGGTTCATGGTATGCTCATGGATTTATTGTAGAAATGTTAGCCACTTATCGGTAAGAAAGAATATCAACTACTTGGCAACCTAGTAGTTATACTAAGCAAAATGTTGTTTCACATATATCCAAGAACTATATAAGAAGTATAACATTATTGTAATTACTACACAGTTTATTTAGTACATAAAAAGTGTATTTCATATGATATTTTCTAAACTGTGAGTTTTAGTTGTGTAACATTTTCAGACGTGTACCTGAAAGATAAATACTACTTATTGATGAATGTAATCTCTATGTGCATTTATAACTTTATATAGTATGTGAATGCTTTCTATCGTGTAACCATCTGAGCTATTTAGAGAGCGCCATGGTGTTGATGGTCATCATTGTCGATACCCTTGGATTGCAGCTTTTTGGTTCATGACATGTGTACACTTCCTATGCTAAAAATGCTTCGCTGATAGATAATTCCACACACTTGATTAGATGGGTTCTTAGGTACTATTCCAGTAGTCATGTTGGCATCCTTCAAACCGCTAGGTAGCAAAGAGCCATGCGTCCTTGCCATGAATGTGCTGCAGCAAAACACAACACTCGACACATGAAGAGTTTCAATTTTCCCGTTCAAAAAAAAGAGCTTCACTTTTGCCACAAGCACTAACAAAAAAGGAAAATTCTAGAATAACCCACAATAGAAAAAGAAAATCATATCATAGATCAATCTATGGATAAAAAGATAGATGTTAATGGTGACATTGTAACCTGGTTTCCATGCGTCAACGGATGGTAGTACATTCTCTTATGTATTTGTATCGAGAATACAGATTAAAGACCCACTGATCACCGAGCTAATTTAAGATTGTCTTTAAGGTAATGGTGCTTCTGCCTAGCCTTCACAGATCCACCAATGGCAATGTTTGGATAAAGCATTCGGTGCCTGCATGTTGAAATATTTCTTTATACTCTAAAGTAGTACAGGCTTTGACGTAATATATTAAAGCTAAAATGCAAAATGTCACACCTGTTTTCGACAATAGTATTATATTCACCAAATTTTTCATCTGTATACGTACTAATTGGATGTCCTCCAGCCCTAATTTATTTGATAACATGGCCTACTCTAAAAAGATTAATTGTATTTTCCCTCACAAAAATATTACGTTTCTCCATTCATTAATAGTGCGATTTAAAACTTTGTGTGCGTGCCAATCACACCGTCTACTACTCAGTCACATTAATATATGATGATATTCGGCAAAAAGTAGAAACCTTGAATGGCTCCTTAGAGCTCGGCTAAAAAGTACAGAGAAATTGCTTTTCAAGTTCTATAAAAACAATACATTTTGAGCATTTATTTTGTATGTTAGATTGAAAGGTTAATAAAATATATTTTTGATCCAAAAAAATCAGGATTTCCAACACTTTGGAGAGATTTGATTTGTTTTCAGAAATATTTGCCTATTTGAAGCTCGGGATCAAAATGTTTGCAATCTCGAAAGCAGTCAACAACACAATTATCTTCAAAAAAAAAACTAACAAATAAAAAGATCTCACATGCAATGTTACATCGTTTAAAAATATGTGTAAAATACATAGACATGACTCATGCCTGTAATATGTAATCAGTTGCATTCATAAACATCTAAAGAGATAAAACTGTACATCTATTAAAAAGCGGTGAGTACCATTCTCGAGTATGAACCACACATGGTATTATCTCTGGACAAAAAGATGTTGCTACTACTCTTTCTCCAGCAATAGGACATCAACCCTAGGAGCTGTCCTCCAAAAAGTTTGTCTTGACTCCGGCTGCCATGTGTGCTCACCTTCCGGAGCTTGACACTATTGTAATCTGAAATCTGAATCCTGCTATGGTAATACCCAGGAATCTCTTTTGCTATGGTATCGGTTTTAATTTGCATGATAGAGAATTAACATTATAATACATAGAAACTGATACACCTATCAAATTTCAAACCCGACTTGACTTGGACACATTCGTTGAAGCATCTCACGATCCCGCCTTCAGATGTTGCCTTCTGCGTTAAAGCACCATTAGCGCCTATCAGCAGGTATATGCAAAGTAGTGCCATCTCAGAATCCGTCATAAAATCTCAAGAAGATCGTCGGAGTTAGCTAGCAGCAGTAGTAAAGAGAGAAAGGAACTGGATGGGAGTTGCACAGAGAAAAAGAAAGCTGACGTTTACAAAGAGGTTGATCCATTCCGGCTGGTGTGCTAACATCGTAAGTAAAGTACATGTAATAGATGGATTTCGTCCTGCCGGTGACACCGGTAGTATTTGTGTAGATGAAGCTTGCTTGACAACATCACCTAATTTACCAGCCGGCATCTTGGTATCTTCTACCCAAGATATCCTCTGCAATCTCGTGTTCCTCTGATATCCTCTGCTCAAGATCTTTCCCGTTGACCCTCCTCACGCGGGGAGAAGCAGGAACCCATGCGCTCTTCTCCGATCTATCACTCGAGAGTCCAGCCATGCTAGGAGCAGCTAGCCAGCGGCCGCCTCTTGCCTTCGCAATGCCATGGTCCTTGTCAGGATCGAGATGCCGATCCACGCGAGGAGCAGCCAGCCAGCGGCCGCTTCTTTGCCTCCGCAATGCCATTGGTCCTTGTTAGGATCGAGATGCCGTTGTCCTATATTATGTGAGGATTCTTTGGCGAGGGATCGATCGTGTAGGAGTAGTACGATAGATTTGCCTATTTTTCGTTACCCTAGATTGGTTTTGCGTGAGCGCTAGTATTGCGTGAGCATTCTCCGGGAAGGATCGATCGTGTAGGATTGGTACCGTAGATTGGTTTTTTTTTACAGCCACCCCCTAGATTGGTTTTTTATAGTTCCGCAGGTTGGCTTTTTTATAAGCGTGCTATGTTGGTTTTTTCTAGATTGCAAGGACTATACGGGTCAATCCACACCGTTATAACTCGATCCCATTAGATTAATGGTCAGTAATTTCTAATTAATGTGGTAATTACTTGAAAGTCTCTAATTAGTATAGATATTGATATAGATAAATATAAGATAAGATATAAGATAAGATGGAGAGTATTTAGACAAGCTAAATCTAATAACACATTAATAGGTGCATGTTATCTGGTACAGCGAAAAGTAAAAGATATCAGTTGACGCAAAAAATCTCTAAAATGTTATTTGTGTATTCCCGTGCCTATCTCGTACACATCCCCATATTCTTTGGCTTGGTCTCATAAACATACCATGAACGCACGATTCTCGTGTTTGCACCTACAAGGCAAGCAGGTTGTTCTACTATCTTTGCGTTCCCATCACAATTTGCAACAAATTGGAGCTACTTGGATGCAAACTGATCGAAGGGATGTACTTCCGTAACCCTCCCATTCCAAAGTCTAAACGTGTAGGCATCCTAATTACAATAATGCTAGACCTACAAAAATTTCCAAAGGCTTACTTAACCTGTCAAACTAATTCTTCTCTCTTCCCCTGATTTTCAGTGGGGTGGGGCCCCTCATCCCCAATTACCAATCACAATCCTACACATCAGTTTATACGTAAAATCTTTAAATAAACATTTATAGATGTAGCATTACTCGTTAGCTAGTGGGCTAGCTACAAGGCTGGGCGTGTGAGCGATTCTAGTCTGCATGCTAGCTGAGTTAGTTAGTGAGTTGAGTTCGGCGTTGCGTGTGTGGTGGCCGCTAGATAGGTGCGTGTGTTGATTTGGGTATAAAGACCCACCCCTGTGTACTGATGTAAAGGGCGCCGATGTGTTACCGTGTGGCTGCCGGTCTGTTACGGCGCCACGGTGATGGTAGGAGCCGAGTCGAGAGGGAGGGGCCTAAGAAAGATGTAGTCTCTGTTGGGACCGTGGTATACGTCCGGTCGACGTGAGAGTTCTTCTGTGGTTGTGCCGCGTGTGTGCGAATATACCTTCATGTATGTGTTTGAGTCTTTGTAAGAAATAAAGCCAAGATATAGGCGTTCGTCGCCTGAAAAATCATGGTGTCTCTTTTATCTACCTTCGTCCGGCGTTTGGGTTGCAGGTGGGTTTATCCCAACATTTGATATCATAAGCTTGGTCGTCTTGAGTGTAGTTTGCCATGCCGGAGGGATGCCGTCAATGGCGGCGTTCGACGGCGGTTGCGCGAAACTCCAGACCTTGTGTGGTGCGCGGCACGGGGGACGTCAAGGCGGCGCGCTGCGACATCATGCGTTCGGCGAGCGCGGCGGCCACGGAGGCGTTGTGTATGGCGTGGCGGCATGAAGGTGCTGCACGGCGACGGAGGCCGCACCGACGCGGTGGGACGCAATGAAGCTGTGTCCAAGAAGGCTTGCGTTTTAGTGCGACGACATCAACGGCGTATGTCGCCGGAACATCAGGCGTGTATCGCTGCGGTGGACAAGGAGCTCGGCATGTGTCACCGCCGAGGAAGAGGATTGCGGCTGCGGAGCGCTGCAAGCGCGTGGCGACGACGACCCGCGGCGAGTCCGGGCGTGGTGGTGGCACACGGCTTCGAGTGACGTGCCAACTATGGCTCGGGCACAACGAGCAAATGGCACATCGCAGAAGGCGCTGATGCAAGTGGTGGCGTTGGGCGGATGCATTCAAGAAGATGGTCGACGGCGAGCCACGTCAAGATTAGTGAGGATCATCACCAACATCATCGTCTTCATCGCCATCAACAAAGGATCGTCACCAACATCATCGTCAACACAGTCGCTCCTGCTGCAACTAACGAATAGTACTTTACTCGTAATCTGTTGTGCATGTAGTTGTTGCTTCTGGCGCGGTGATGTTGTGCATGTTATGTTGCTCTGCCGGATTGCTAGAGTATTGCATGCTATTTTCTGTTTTAGTCATGAATTATTTAGTGGAATTAATCATGAACTTGCCTAATCTTCCAACAATCCAAAAACCTAATTGTAGGCAATTTCCTGAGTTAACTATGGCTGAATTTGATGATGTACGAAGGCCGGATAAGTTTATCGGTGTGCACTGTAAGAGGTGGGAAGTGAGATCCATGCTCTGGCTTATTGCTCTGAAAGTTTTCTATGTTAGTGCTGGCATGCCAGAGGGAGCTTCTGATAAAGATCAGAGAAAGTTCCAGGAAGCCAACACTATGTTTGTGGGATGCGTTTTGAGTGTTCTTGCTAACCGTCTGTGTGATGTGTACATGCACATACAAGATGGAAGACAATGTGGGATGCACTGAAGGCTAAATTCGTTCCTACAGATACAGGCAGTGAACTGTACATCATGGAGAATTTTCACGAGTACAAGATGATGAATAACCGTTTTGTAGTTGAACAAGCTCATGAGATACGGTGTATTGTGAAGGAACTGGAACTCCTTAAGTCAGATCTACCCGATAAATTTGTGGCTGGGTGCATGATTGCAAAGTTGCCTCCCTCATGGAGAAACTTTGCCACTTCTGTGAAACATAAGAGACAGGAGATATCAGTTGAAAAATCTGATTGCATCTCTTGATGTTGAAGAGAAAGCTTGGGCTAAAGACACTACTGAGAAAGGAGGTGAGGTTCAACCTACTGCCAACATGATACAAAGGTTCCCACAGAACAAGAATAAAGAAAAGAACAAGCCTCTTTTCAACAAGCCTATAAAAACTACTACCTTCAAGAAGTAAAAGTTCAACAAGGCTGCGCTAGAGTGCTACGCCTGTGGGAAGCTCGGACACTTCTCCAAGAAATGCCCAGAACGAGCAGATCGCGGAGGGAAAACCAGCTCCAAGACAGTCAACATGGTGACCGCTAGCAATACTGATGGGTATGGTAATTTACCTATTGTGCTTTCAGTGTTTCAATCATCTTTATGGTGGATTGATTCATGAGCTAACATTCATGTGTGTGCTGACGTCTCTTTGTTTACTTCTTATCCGGTCGCAAGGGATTCTTCCATCCTAATGGGGAATGGGTCGCATGCTTCTGTTCGTGGCATTGGCACGATGGATCTAAAGTTTACTTCAAAAAAGATCGTGCAGCTAAGGAACGTGCAACGTGTCCTTACTACGAACAAGAATCTAGCTAATGGATCCCTTCTATGTGGATATGGGTTTAAGGTAATTTTAGAGTCAAATAAAGTAAACGTGTCGAGATTTGGACAATTTATAGGCAAAGGCTATGAATGTGGAGGCTTGTTCCGCTTTTCCCTTTCAGATTTTTGCAATAAGCCAGTAAACCAAATTTGTGCTAGTATTAATGATGATACAAGTGTTTGGCGTTCTCGTTTATGTCATATTAATTTTGGTTTAATGTCTCGGCTATCCAGTATGAGTTTAATTCCTAATTTCATACTTCCCAAAGGTTCTAAGTGCCATAGTTGTGTGCAATCGAAGCAACCTCTAAAGCCTCACACGGCTGCCGAAGAGAGAAACTTGGCACCTCTAGGACTCATACATTTTGATCTATGTGAGATGAATGGTGTGTTGACAAAAGGTGAAAAGAGATATTTCATGACTTTAATTGATGATGCGACTAGATTTTGTTGTGTTTATTTGTTGCAAACTAAAGATGAAGCTCTCGATTACTTTAAGATCTATAAAGCTGAAGATGAAAATCAACTAGAGAGAAAGATCAAGCGTCTTAGGTCGGATCGTGGTGGAGCATATTTTTCCAATGTTTTTGATGAATTTTGTGAGGAACATGGTATCATTCATGAGAGGATGCCTTCCTATTCGCCCCAATCAAACGATATTGCCGAGAGGAAAAATGGCATGTTGACTGACTTGGTGAACGCCATGTTAGGCACTGCTGGTTTATCTAAGGCATGGTGGGGGGAGGCTTTGTTGACTGTATGTCATGTCCTGAATAGAGTTCCTAACAGAAATAAAGAGAAAACCTCTTATGAAGAATGGGTTGGGAGAAAACCATAACTTTCTTATTTGCGCACTTGGGGATGTTTGGCAAAGGTCAATATTCCTATTCCCAAGAAACGCAAACTTGTACCAAAGACAATGGATTGTGTTTTTCTGGGTTATGCTCAGCGGAGCATTGCTTATAGATTTTTAGTAGTTAAATCTTAGGTTCCTTATATGCATGTAGATACTATTATGGAATCTCGTGATGCAACATTTTGTGAGAATATGTTTCCTATGAAAGATATGCATTGCATTGCTAGATTTTCTTCTGAGTTAAATTCTAAATCTAGTACATTTGATGATTATATTGAACAAACACCCGAGGAAGTCCATGACAGGCATAACGATGAAGCTCCTGTAAGGAGCAAGAGACGAAGGGTTGAAAATCCTTTGATGATAAATTCATCGTATACCTTGTGGAAGATAATCCCAAGTCTATTGAAGAGTCATATGTGTCTCTGGATGTAGTTGATTGGAAAGAAGTTATTCATAATGTGATGGACTCAATTCTTTTTAATAGAACTTGGGACTTAACTGAACGACTATATGGTTGTAAACCTGTGGGTTGTAAATGGGTGTTCAAAGAAAAGTTAAGGCCTGATGGTACTATTGATAAGTACAAGGCGCGACTTATGGCCAAGGGCTACACTCGGAAAGAAAAGCGAAGATTACTTTAACACCTGTTCACCTGTTGCTAGAATAACCACCATTTGGGTGCTACTTTTCCTGTCTGCCTCTTATGGTATGATCATTCACCAAATGGATGTAAAGACAACTTTCCTAAATGGAGAGTTGGAAGAGGTAATTTTTATGGATTAGCGTGATGGGTTTGTGGTAAAAGGAGAAGAGAAAAAGGTGTGCAAGTTGCTAAAATCTTTGTATGGTATGAAACAAGCACCTAAGCAATGCACTAGTGGAAAAAGGGATTTAGTCGTGGTTCCAAAGGGTCTTTAGTCCCTAGAGGAAAAAGGGCCTTTAGACCTGGTTCCAAAGGGTCTTTAGTCCCGGTTGGGTCAAAACTTCATTTAGTCCCAGTTGGTGTTAACAACCGGGACTAAAAGTTTTTCCCGACTTTTTTTAATTTTTTTTGATTTTTTTTTAAAAATCCATTTTATTAATTATTTTTGGATTATTTGACAATTTAATCTCTAATCATCCCTACTCACTGATCTAGTGTGGAGTATTCATTTCAAATCGTCTAACTTCTCAGCTAATCACTCACTCTAATCACTCACTCCACTCATTGCAAATCGTCTAACTTCTTGGCCGGTCAGTACTCATTTCAAATCGGCTAACTTCTCGGCTAATCACTCACTCCACTCATTGCAAATCGTCTAACTTCTCGGCCGGTCACCCATCCTCTAAGTGCTCCAGCAACAAGCACGTTTAACTCTCCGGTTCTATCTCCGCTACTGTCCAAGTCTCCACTTGTTGTTTTCATGACAATAGAAAGCTATCAATCCTATTAACCCTTAGGACTTGATGTAACATGATTTAATTTTTTTAATGACAAAAAAATATTAAAATAAACAACAATGATTAACAAACAACAATAGTTAATTTAAAAACTTAACAAAACTTCAAAAAAGGCAAAAATTTCAAAAAAGAAACTCAAACAATTATCAAAAAGCATAAAAAACAAAAATCCAAAATAATTACCATGTAATTGAAAAATACTAGAAATGAACTCTAAAAAGGCTGAAACTTGGCATGGTATCATCTTTTCATACACATAGCATGTGCTAAAAAGTTGACAAGCTTACGCAAAAACTGAATGCACTTTGTGTACAAACTAGACAATCTCTTTCGAAGTATGAGGGTTTCGGACGAAAACTCATGTGTTATAAAGGCATTTTATTTTTTAACTTATTTTCACTCTAGACTTTTTGCGCATTCAACATGCACCATTCAAAGACTCCTCATTGATGTTCAATGCTTTGTTACTTCATTTGCTATTTTTTATGCATTTAATGATTTTTTGAGCTATAAAACTAAAAGAGCTAAACAAAATCTATTTTTGACTAAAATACACATTTAAATAACCTAAAAATTACCAAATTTAATATAATGATAAAACACACTAATATTAAACTACGGGAAAAAGAATCACTCAAAAATCCATTTTAAGGTAAAATTATTCACAAAGTATTGATTCACACAAATTTGAAAGAATTCAAATTTAAACTATTTAAATTTGAAAAATACAAGCACTAGCGGAAAGTTTATAATTTTTGTGACCTAAAGCAAAATTATTCATTCAAAAACAATAAATATTCTTACAGTTATTACAAATCTAAAAACAAAAATTGTCCTGTTTAGAAAAAAAAGCCAAAAAAGAGAAAATAGACCTTTAGTCCCGGTTGGAGCCACCAACCGGGACTAAAGGTTCCTTTTCCTGCACGGAATTTTATCCGCCAAAAAGGAGACCTTTAGTCCCGGTTGGTGTCTCCAACCGGGACTAAAGTTAGTCTCGGTTGGAGACAACAACCAGGACTTGGTGTCTCCAAATGGGATTAAAGGTTCATTCAAACCTGGACTAATGCCTACCGAGCTCCGTTCGGCGTTTTCGCCGCTCGAACCGGGACTGATGCACGCATTAGTCCCGGTTCGTAAGTCAACCGGGACTAATGATCTTATCATGACAGGACCAAAGCCCTATTTTCTACTAGTGATGGCATGAGAAGTTTGAAAGAACTTTGACTTCTGCGGGATTTGTCATTAATGAGGCCGATAGGTGTGTTTACTATCGCCATGGTGGAGGCAATAGTTTCATATTATGTTTGTATGTGGATGACATATTGATCTTTGGTACAAACATTATTGCGATCAATGAGGTCAAGTCTTTTCTATCAAAGAGTTTTGACATGAAAGATCTGGGAGATGCCGATGTGATCCTAAACATCAAACTTATTAAGGATGAGACTGGGATTACTCTAATGCAATCTCACTATGTTGAGAAGGTCTTGAGCCGTTTCGGCTTTATGGATAGCAAGACTTCTCCAACACCTTATGATCCCAGCATGACACTTAGAAAGAACAAGAAAGAACTGAGAGATCAATTAAGATACTCTCAAATTGTCGGTTCACTCATGTACCTAGCTAGCGCTACAAGACCACAAATCTTTTTTGCTGTGAGCAAACTAAGTAGGTTCATGTCTAACCCGGGTAATGATCATTGGCAAGCACTAGAAAGGGTCTTGCACTATCTGAGAGGTACTATGAGTTATGGAATTCACTATCCAGGGCACCCCACTGTGCTAGAAGGATATAGTGATTCAAATTGGACTCTCATGTTGATATACTGTATGATACAAGTGGGTATGTATTTACTCATGGAGGTTGTGCAGTGTCATGGAGGTCTTGCAAGCAAACCATATTGACAAGGTCAACTATGGAAGCAGAACTAACTGTTTTAGACATAGCCACTATAGAGGCAGAATGGTTGTGTGAACTCTTGATGGACTTGCATGTGGTTGAAAACCCCGTACCGGCTATTCTTATGAATTGTGACAACCAAACAGTTATCGCTAAAGTAAATAATTCTAAGGATAATGCAAAGTCATCAAGACATGTCAAGTGACATTTGAAATCAGTCAGGAAGTTGAGAAACTCTAGAGTAATAACTGTTACGTATATTCAAACAGACAAAAACCTGCAGATCCTTTTACAAAGGGACTATCACGAAATGTCATAGATATTGCATCGAGGAAGATGGGTATGAGACCCATAGATGTTACACCATAGTAGTAACCCAACCTCTGTGATCGGAGATCCCGTGAATTAAGACCTGGGAAAAACAAGCTATTGGTTAACAGAGGAGAGTAATAAGTGACCGTCTCTAAGTGAAGATGCAAAACTCTCAGAGCTGTAAGGCTTAAGTGTTGTAAGGCAGGTTGGCAACATGCCTAAATATGATTCTATTGGCTATTATAGCAAAGATGTTCTCTTACAAAGCAATCTTGAAAGAACACACCTATATGAGCTCCGATGGTAAAACATCGCAATCTAGGAGATTTGGGTAATCTCTAGTAAGCTCACGAAGAGACGAGGGAGTACGACGTATATGCTCCAAACTGCGGGGTAGCCTACTGGCAGTCAGGTACTGGTTAAGATTTTGAGTGAAACCTATTCACGCAAAACTAGCAATTCAAGGCATAGTCCATTGTCAAGTTCTCGATAGATGTAGCTTAAAGTTCTAGGTAGAAGTTCAACTTAACAGTCTGTGCTGAAACACTAGTATATTAAACAAGTGGAGAGAAAAGGCAAATATCTAAATGGGTTTTGAGATCTCTGGTGGGGGATTGTTAGAATTAATGGGCTTGGCCCATCTACAAATTCTGAAATCTCAAATTGAGCCCATAAATATAATAGCAAGTGGTGGTGTGGTGGTGCTAAAGTTTAACCCCATACCACTAGTGAGGAAGAGTTGGACCTCTTTATATAGTGAGTTCTCCCCACCACTCTAAGTGTGTGTTGAGAAGAGAAAGGAGAGAACCACACGCGCGCGCTCGCTCGCCTCGCCTTGTTCGGGGCGGGGCGTACGTGCGACATGCGCGTGAATGGTCCGCCGAATTCCGGTCTGATGCCTTGCGGGGGCGCGGCTTCCTTTTGCCGTTTTATTTTTTTATGTCTTGGCAGAGAAGTTGAGAAGTTCTTGTCCGGTAAGTATACGATTTGGAAACTAAGTCGGTTTGAGACGTGGTCGCGACACGGAACCAACCTTGGTCCTCCTATATATACTGCTTACCGTGGTCGGCCAAAGTCACACCGAAAACATCTAGGGTTTTGCCTTGTCTCGCAACTTGCGCCGCCATCATAGTCTACCTCATCTCGAATGACGGCGTGCATCGGCGTGTGAGAGAGCAGGTCTCTAGAACCACTTTAGGTTTTTGGGAAGCGCTTTACGCGACTGCTCAAATTCGTCGCTGTAAAATAGGGTCTAGTTCATATTGTATTTATACATACAGGGACTCGTATGTAATTGCAACACCCTGATCATCTATATATATATGGAGACCTGAGGTGGATAGACCACCCACGCAAAACCTTAAACCCTCTGTGTTTAACTTGGTATCAGATAAGCCACCAGGCGTCGCACGCTGCACCCCGCGCCGTCGCCCGATCCCATCTACCCCGTCGCCGTCGCCGCGTGCTCCCACACTCACGCCGCCGCCGCCGCGTGCCCTCCTCGCCGCTACGCCTACCACCCTTCGTAGCCGCGATGTCTTCCGTCGCCCTGTCGCTTCCCTCCACCGTCGGTGCCCTCGTCTCGCCGGCCACTGCTACTGTCTCTGTCCCGGCCCTCTCCGTTCGTCTCGGCCGCACCAACTTCCTGCCCTGGAAGGGGATCTCCAGCGCCGTTCTCGCGGGAGCCAACCTTCATGGCTACCTCGATGGCACCGAGGCGGCTCCGGCGAAGCTTGTCGCTGTCGGCACGGGCGACACCGCGGCAACCACCGGCAACCCTGCCTACCTTCTCTGGTGGACCAACGACCAGAAGGTGAAGGCATTTCTCCTCACTTCAATGGACGAGGATATCACATGCCAGCTCCTCGGCTGCGAGTCGGCGCAGGTGGTATGGACGGCCGTCGGTGCAATGTTTGGCTCCCAGAGCCGCGCCAACGTCCGTCACATCCGGCGTCAACTCCAGACGCTGCGCAAGGAGGAGCTCTATACAGCTGAGTATATGCACAAGATGAAGGCATTGGTTGACACCCTGGCCGCCGCCGGCTCACCCATCCGGGATGATGAGCTCATCGATCACATCCTCACCGGCCTTGGTTCTACTTACAACTCCATCGCCGCGGCCCTAGGCGTCAGCGCTGCACCCATGCCCTATTCCAGCTTCTACTCGCTTGGGGGCAGGTGGCCGCCTGCCGTATTTGGATCCCTACCCGTCCCAAGGCGGTGGCCGGCCCACTGACGGACACGGTCCGCCCGGACAGAGTCGCCACGGCAGTCCCGGCAGCTCCTCGGATGGTCGCGCTCGCCCACCGGGTGCCTCCGGCCCCGGCCGCCAGGGTGGCGGCGGCAACGGCGGCGGCAACGGCGGGGGTGGTCATCACAACACTCGTTGGCGTCCCCGGTGCCAACTTTGCCGGAACTGGGGGCATGAGGCCGTTGACTGTCGCAAACACTACGACACCGACCACCATACTCGCTCCGCCAATGCGGCTACCACGGGCGCTGCCGACTTCCCCTGGGTGCTCGACACCGGAGCCACCGATCACCTAACCAGTGATCTGGAGCGACTCCAAGTGCATGAGCGCTATGACGGCAGGGATCAAGTCCAGGTGGCTAATGGCGCAGGTTTCTCTATTTCGCACATTGGTCACTCCTGTATACCTGGTTCATCTCTTCAACTCCGCAATGTCTTGCGTGTTCCACACATCACACAACACCTCTTGTCTGTTTATCGTCTCCTATGTGATAATGACGTGTTTATTGAATTTCACCGTCGTTTTGTCTTTGTTAAGGACAAGGCAACCAGGCGCGTTATTCTTCACGGTAGAAGTTATGGGGGCATCTACCCCATCCCATTTGCTCGAGCGTCCTCTTCATCTCGCCATGCTGCTTCTAGCGTCAGAGTGTCGTCCTCCCAATGGCATCAGCGTCTTGGTCATCCTACCAATAATTAGGTCACGCCAGTTGTCCGGGATCATGACCTCCCGTGTTCTAGTTCCCATAATGTGTCAGCGTGCTAAGAGTCATCAACTTCCTTATTCTGTGTCATATCATGTCACTACTGTACCACTTGAATTAATACATTCCGATGTGTGGGGTCCTGCTATTGCCTCCTCTGGCGGGTACAAGTATTATGTTAGCTTTGTTGATGACTACACACGGTTCACTTGGATATACTTGCTTAAACACAAGTCTATACTTGCTTAAACACAAGTCTGACGTTGAGCAAGTCTTTTATATCTTTCATGCTCATGTCGAACGCCTTCTCGATCGCAAGATCAAGGCTGTTCAGTCCGATTGGGGTGGTGAATACCACAAACTTCACCGTCACTTTCAACGCACGGGTGTGTATCACCGTGTCTCGTGTCCACACACGTCCCAGCAAAACGGTGTTTCCGAGCGCAAGCACCGTCATTTAGTGGAAACAGGCCTTGCTCTGCTGGCTCACTCATCTCTCCCACTTCGGTTTTGGGATGAGGCTTTCCTGACCGCCTGTTATCTTATCAATCGCATGCCCACTCCGGTTCTCAACAAGGATACACCTCTGTTTCAACGATTTCATGTTCAGCCTAATTACTCGTTTCTTCGGGTCTTTGGGTGTGCTTGTTGGCCTAGCCTTTGCAAGTATAATGCTCACAAACTTGCGTTTCGCTCCACGATGTGTGTGTTCCTAGGATATAGTCCCCTACACAAAGGTTACAAGTGCCTTGATCGCACCTCCGGTAGAATCTATATTTCTCGCGATGTTGTCTTCGACGAGACTGTTTTTCCTTACTCCAATCCCGGAGTTTCCGTTGATATTGCTTCTCTACAAGATCTCATAACCTTTCCTCATGATGAACCGGTGTCGGATGTCCATTTGCTCAAATATGACTTATCTTATTTATCGCCTAACCAGTCCCCTGCAGGTACTTCTCTGTTTTCTCCCCAGGCGGCTGTTTCCTTCTCCCAAGCAATCGACGTGCATGCCACCAACGTGCATGCCACGCCTCCCGAGGCTGCCGCGTCGGCTGCTTCCCCGCGGGCCACCGCTTCCCACCTAGACCCGCGTCTCAGTGCGTCTGAGGTGCCGGCTGCGCCCGCCATCTCCCCTGCGCGACAGCCGTCGCCTGGATTCTATGACGCGCCTGCTCCGGATTCGCCTGCGCCGGCCCCTACTCTGTTCCCGCCCGTGTCGCCGGCGGGAGGAGGAGGCGGTAGAGAGGAGGGCTCTCCGGCGAGAGGAGGCAGGAGAGGGGCGCCGGCCGAGGTGGGGAGGAGGAGGAATCTGGGGGGGGGGGGCGACGGGAGACTGAGAGGAGGGCTCGATGGGATGGGCGAACGAGAGGTGAGGGGAGGGGTCTGGCGTCGTGGGGTGTCGTGGGCAGGGGTGGATCACGAGAGAGAGAGAGATGGAGGCGCTGTCGGTGGGGAGGTGGGGCCCCCGACGAGGGGGAGGCTGGCGGCGCTGGGAAGGGGAGGGAGTAGCGAGGGGGGGTGGCTCCCTCGCCAGGGCGGGTCTAGGGTTTGAGAGAGGGGGCGCGGGGGGGGGGGGGGGCTTGCCGGTTGGGCCTCTTGGCCCAGCCAGGCCAGGGGGTGGGGGGGGGTTTCTTCTACTTTTTTTGTTGTTGTTGTTGTTTTGTTTTATTTTGTTTTCTTTTTTTTATTATTTCTTTCTTTCACATTTATTTTACTAACTCATTTTTCTTTTTAAATACTTTCTTTTATTATACTTTCTTATACAATTTATTCTACATACCTGTAATTCTCTCTTTCATATACATATTCTTTTAATATTTAACATGAATTTATAAAATACTTTTCTTTTGTTTTTCAAATTTTGGATCCGGACAAACTCGAACCAACGCGGGTCTGAGATGGGAATTCGATGACGTGGCATCATTAGCGGTTGATCACTGTAGCTTAATTACAATAATTACTGTTGCAAAAGTCGAGGATGTCACAACATTCTTCCTACATTTGTCCAGATATATATTTTCTGTCTGATCGAAACAGTGCGTGCATGCATTGTATCCCTTGTTTGACTGTCCTGAAATGTTACTAAGAGCAGGCCAATCATTGATGGTTACGAAAAGCAACGCGCGAAGGTCAAATACCTCTTGTTTGTGCTCATCCCACACACGTACACCTGGTTTGGCCCACAGCTGTAAAAGTTCATCAACTAATGATCTTAGGTACACATCAATATCGTTGTCGGGTTGCTTTGGACCTTGGATAAGCACTGGCATCATAATGAACTTCCGCTTCATGCACAACCAAGGAGGAAGGTTGTAGATACATAGAGTAACGGGCCAGGTGCTGTGACTGCAACTCTGCTCCCCAAAAGGATTCATGCCGTCTCTACTCAGACCTAACCATGAGTTCCTTGCGTCAGCTGCAAATCTCGGGAACTCTCTCTCGATTTTTCTCCACTACCGACCATCAACGGTGTGCCTCAACTTATCGTCTTTCATACAATATTCCATGTGCCATCGCAACAACTTCGCATGATCTTTATTTCTGAACAGACGTTTCAACCGTGGTATTATAGGAGCATACCACATCACCTTGGCAGGAACCCTCTTCCTGGGTAGCTCGCCCTCAATATCACAAGGGTCATCTTTTCTGATCTTATACCGCAATGCAGTGCATACCGGGCATTTATCCATATTCTCGTACTTCTCACCGCGGTAGAGGATGCGGTCATTAGGGCATGCATGTATCTTCTGCACGTCTAATCCTAGAGGGCAGACAAGCTTCTTTGCTTCGTACGTGCTGGCGGGCAATTCGTTCTTTCTTCGAAGCATCTTCTTCATCAGTACCAGCAACTTTTTGAATGACGAGTCAGTCACACCGGTCTCTGCCTTCCACTTCAGCAATTTCAGTGTGCTATCCAGCTTCTTCTGGCCATCTTCACTAGTTGGGTACAACAATTTGTTGTGGTCCTGTAACATCTGCTCGAACTGCAACCTCTTCTTTTCTGTGTCGCAACCTCGCCGTGCATCAGAAATGACCCGGCCAAGATCATCAGCGGGCTCATCTGGTTCCCGTTCTTCCTCCTGATCTTCTTCTTCATTGTCTTCCATTGCGGTATCAGCATACTCAGGGAACATAGATCGGTAGTTGTCATCATCGTTCTCTTCTTCTTCATCGTCGTCTTCCATCATAACCCCTCTTTCTCCGTGCTTGGTCCAAACATTATAGCCCGACATAAAACCGGACCGAAGCAGGTGGCTCTGAATGACTCTTGAGGAAGTGTAATCCTTCTCATTCCGACATTTAACACATGGACAAAACATATAGCCACCACCATGCTTGTTTGCATCGGCTGTTGGAATTATGCCCTAGAGGCAATAATAAATGTATAGTTATTATTATAATTCCTGTATCAAGATAATAGTTTATTATCCATGCTATAATTGTATTGAATGAAGACTCATTTACATGTGCGGATACATAGACAAAACACCGTCCCTAGCATGCCTCTAGTTGGCTAGCCAGCTGATCGATGATAGTCAGTGTCTTCTGATTATGAACAAGGTGTTGTTGCTTGATAACTGGATCACGTCATTGGGAGAATCACGTGATGGACTAGACCCAAACTAATAGACGTAGCATGTTGATCGTGTCATTTTGTTGCTACTGTTTTCTGCGTGTCAAGTATTTATTCCTATGACCATGAGATCATATAACTCACTGACACCGGAGGAATGCTTTGTGTGTATCAAACGTCGCAACGTAACTGGGTGACTATAAAGATGCTCTACAGGTATCTCCGAAGGTGTTAGTTGAGTTAGTATGGATCAAGACTGGGATTTGTCACTCCGTGTGACGGAGAGGTATCTCGGGGCCCACTCGATAATACAACATCACACACAAGCCTTGCAAGCAATGTAACTTAGTGTAAGTTGCAGGATCTTGTATTACGGAACGAGTAAAGAGACTTGCCGGTAAACGAGATTGAAATAGGTATACGGATACTGACGATCGAATCTCGGGCAAGTAACATACCGAAGGACAAAGGGAATGACATACGGGATTATACGAATCCTTGGCACTGAGGTTCAAACGATAAGATCTTCGTAGAATATGTAGGATCCAATATGGGCATCCAGGTCCCGCTGTTGGATATTGACCGAGGAGTCTCTCGGGTCATGTCTACATAGTTCTCGAACCCGCAGGGTCTGCACACTTAAGGTTCGACGTTGTTTTATGCGTATTTGAGTTATATGGTTGGTTACCGAATGTTGTTCGGAGTCCCGGATGAGATCACGGACGTCACGAGGGTTTCCGGAATAGTCCGGAAACGAAGATTGATATATAGGATGACCTCATTTGATTACCGGAAGGTTTTCGGAGTTACCGGGAATGTACCGGGAATGACGAATGGGTTCCGGGAGTTCACCGGAGGGGGCAACCCACTCCGGGGAAGCCCATAGGCATTTGGGGGGGTCACACCAGCCCTTAGAGGGCTGTTGGGACAGCCCACCAATCCCCTATGCGCCAAGAGAGAAAAAATCAAAGGAAAGGAAAAAAAAGGAAGAAGTGGGAAAGGGGAAGGACTCCCTCCCACCAAACCAAGTAGGACTCGGTTTGGGGGGGGAGAGTCCTCCCCCCTGGCTCGGCCGACCCCTTGGGGATCCCTTGGACCCCAAGGCAAGGTCCCCCTCCCTCCTCCTATATATATGGGGCTTTTAGGGCAGATTTGAGACGACTTTCTCATGGCTGCCCGACCACATACCTCCATAGTTTTTCCTCTAGATCGTGTTTGTGCGGAGCTCGGGCGGAGCCCTGCTGAGACAAGATCATCACCAACCTCCGGAGCGCCGTCACGCTGCCGGAGAACTCTTCTACCTCTCCGTCTCTCTTGCTGGATCAAGAAGGCCGAGATCATCGTCGAGCTGTACGTGTGCTGAACGCGGAAGTGCCGTCCGTTCGGTACTAGATCGTGGGACTGATCGCGGGATTGTTCGCGGGGCGGATCGAGGGACGTGGGGACGTTCCACTACATCAACCGCGTTCTCTAAACGCTTCTGCTGTACGATCTACAAGGGTACGTAGATCACTCATCCCCTCTCGTAGATGGACATCACCATGATAGGTCTTCTTCGTGCGCGTAGGAACATTTTTGTTTCCCATGCGACGTTCCCCAACATCGGCTGCATCTCGAAAAGAATGCACGCCTTTTCTGTAAGCGGCGGTGCATCGATCACCGTACATCCATGGATGGCTCATCTGTGTTATACGACAGTATATCAAATACAATCACGATCCTAAAAATTAGTACCGCACGGTCTAAACGAGGAAATATAGTTGCTAACCTTTTAGAATAAGTAGAAATAAAGAGTAAGAGGTTTAAGCGTGGCTCACGCATCTCATATCGTAGTTGTGTTCGGTGATATGAAGCGGCATCGCTCTAACACACATTTCAACAAACACCTCTAGTGCATAAAAGAAGTGGAGAGCTAGCACCCACCCACAATCCTCCATCCATGAAAAATGCAAGGAAGAGGGGAGAGGGGGGCTGTGCTATATATAGGCAGAGGACTTTAGTCCCGGTTTGAGACACAAACCAGGACTAAAGGTGGCGCACATGCGGGCTGCCCACCGTGTAGCCCTTTAGTCCCGGTTTGGGACACGAACCGGGACTAAAGGCTCCTTACGGGCTGGGACTAAAGCCTCGAGGGAGGCATTGAGAATTGGGGCGACGTGGCCGGGCCTTTAGTCCCGGCCCAGAGACAGGCCGGGACTAAAGGGTCCAGGCCAAAGGCCCGTTTTCCACTAGTGTCATCTACCCCCGTCTCTTGTAAAGTAGAGACACAAAATTTCTATGTTTGGTGTGCAGCATCCTAGCGTTCAACTATATTATGCATTTTTTTTGTCAATTTGGGATTTTTGTTGAAGTAGTTAGGTATATGACATTTTTTTAGAAAAAAAGGTTCAACCCCCGGCCTCTGCATCGACCTATGAATACAACCATATTTATTAATTATTATACAAAGGTTTGACAACAATATACATCAAACCACCTGAAGTCACCATTCACACCTACGGACTCGATAATGTGGAGTGCTCTGACTCCCCATATCTAAAATCGATATTGTCGCCAATCCATCGACATAACATATCGGGACCAACAGCTAGCAGACCTAAAGCGCACACCACATGCACACATATTAGAAGCCGCCATCATCATCGGTCCACTGAGCCATCTTCAGGAGAGAAATCCGTGTCAGCTTTGCCAGTTCGAACATCCGTCGACGTCACCACGGCGCCAAACAGAGCCACCGCCCTGCGCTCATGCGTCCAGACGCGAAGTTTCTAGAAGATCTATCATGTGTAGCACCTCCCAACAAGGCATGACTCAGCGTAGCATCTGTCCGCCAGGCATGACTTGGCAGCTCCACTAAATCTCCGGGCAGGACGAAGCCCCTCCATCTCATGCCCTGTCATCCAGTGCTGCTCCACAAACGATGCTCCCAAGAGAGAAACGGCACTACAGTACTGCTAACGTCCGATCTGGAAGGCCAGATCTTAGGGTTTCCCCCGAAGATCTTAGGGTTTCCCCCGAAGAAGTGCACACCACCAACAACCACCAAGGACCCACACAGTGCCCACCACCACTCAGCCCTCAAGGCGATGCCTTCAGGAAGGTCACGGCGTCAAGGACGCCGCCGCAGCCCACCGGAGTTAGGGTTTTCGCCGAACAGGTGGTGAGGTAAGAAGCGGAGGAGCAGACGTAGACCGACGTCTCCAAGAAGAACAACGACGCCCTTGAGGGTCGTCGGCGGCACGGCCGGCCAGGGCCGACCAAGGGGTTTCCCCCAATCTGAATCTCTTCCACCAGCTTCATCCGTGTCCACGTCAGAACCGCCAGGAACCCACGGGAGAGAAGAACACCGATCAGGGCCAGAGGACAGTGACCGGATTAGCCGTCGTCGGTCGCTAGAACAACCACGTAGGCCCTGGTCCGTCGAAGAAGGCTCCACGAGTCGTGACCCCTGCAGCGCCCACGACGGCTGCCCCCACCCCCGCGCCGCCTGCAAATCCTGATCCCAGATTAGGACGCCACCACGCCAGATCTATACGGCACACTGCCGCCACACTCCAAGGTCACCACGCAGCCTCCACAGCCGCGCCACCCAACCGCGCCTTGGGCCCGGCTGCACACGTCGTCGTCACAACGCCCCACGCCAGCGGTGCATCCGGCCCAGGCCGCCACACCCCGCGTTGCGCGCCCCAGCCGAGGAGGAAGAAGGCCCCACCGCCGGCCAACCACGAGAGGCTTTGCCCCTGGCGGCGCCTACCGGCGACGGGATGAGAGTCGGGGACGGAGGGAGGTAGGGAGGCGGAGGCGGATCCATTCATTACTCTATTTTAAAAATGAACTTTCAACCCTTGTTTAAGAACTGAAATGGTATAAACGAGACCCACAATTATAATCATTTTTCTCATAAAGGAGGACATGAACTTAAGTTTGAGTGAACTCTTTAATTTCATTCGATCCGTCATTAAAACAACAAATTAAGAACACATGCTCAGATCACATGAACTGGAACCCCCGCACCTCACCAAATCCTTTAAGATTAGGCACATGCGCTCCCTTGTCTTTCAGCCTCCCGTGACCTACGAGTAGAAGCGGGCTACCGCTATGTCATCTGTTGGCCTTATACAACCTTCATGTCACCAACCATAGTAAGATCATATTTGGGAGAGGGTATTCACCATTAATTGTAAGGGTATTTAAATGCATACTACAGTCCACTACCATTCGCAAGGTTGGACTTTTGTTGACTAGCTAAATGGGGGAATGGTCTGTTCACGCCTTGCTGGAGTCTCACTCTTTCTATGTGGAGCAACCCTATAAGGCCTGATATTGATAGGTCCGGAACTAGGAATTTGTGGAATGGAATGTTCATGGTGGTGTCTTTGGGGTAAATTTTTAAGTGCAAAGGAAACGGTGGAAATTTTCAGCAGTCGGTTCCGGCTGGGATCCAATTTATTTAGCATGCGACATTGTAGCAATGAAAACACCTGTAAACACACATTCGGAAGAAAAAATGTCATGTAATGTGAGAACTCCATCGTTCTTATGGAACAATGATACTATATTGTTGTTTTGTTTCAATCTGTCGATGACTTGATGCCAATAACCCTAGGTGAGAGAATACGTATATCTCTGCGAAATGCGTGGTCTAAACACTTCCAACTGTAGGTAGAGCAAGTTGTATTTGTACTGGGAGTAGTTCCCCTGTCACCTTAACTATCGTCATATTGGTGAGTTGCACAAGTGATAAGATAGGCAAGAGCTAGCACAGTACTCCATCCATTCCCTTATATCACGCCACAAAGTCAAATCATAGGTACCATGGTAAAAATTGATGACTACTTTATAATTAAAAAAATTATGTTAACCATGATCATTAATACGCCACATGCATGCAAGGAAGAAATGAAAAGGTGGAAACTAAGTGTCATTATCACTACATGCATGCAAGTATTAAATAAGTTACTACTCCATCGTTAGAGCAAGTACAATAGAGCTGAGTCAGCTGGCTATAAGAAATAAAGTAGTATATTTTTGCTTAGTTGGAGGAAAAAGAAGAGGAGAGAGAAGATAAGCGGGCTCTTAGAGGGTGTTTGGATACTCTCTAGTCATGTGACTAGTAGTAGTCAGACTAGAAGTTTGTAATCAGGCCCTGTTTGGAAGGTGACTACTACTAGTCAGCATTAAATGTCTCAGTATTAAATTATTCTCTCTTCCTTCCATTTATCTCCTCATTTATCTCTCTTTCATTGGCGTGCCCGCATGGGAGGATGAGCCCGCAACAGGATGAGCCCGCCAATTAATTAGAGAAGAGACTTTAGTCAGTAAAAGTTGAGGGTGGGGTGACTAGGGACTAAACTAGTTTTAGTCACCCATTAGTCACGGGTGTTTGGAGGTTTTCTGACTAAAGGTGACTACTACTAGTCTCTAGTCTCTAGTGATCCAAACACCCTCTTAGCTAAGAGCCAGCTCTAGCACGTGCTCCTAGGCACTTTGTGAGAATGAAAGATGGGTCATATAATAAATAAGTAGTACACTCTTTTAACCAACTATTATACATGTTAGCTATAATTAAGATGGGCTATAGGTGACATGACATGAACTTACAGCCGGCAACCGGCTCTACTATTGTACTTGCTCTTATACAACCTTCATGTCACCAACCATAGTAAGATCAGATTTGGAAGAGGGTATTCACCATTAGTTGTAAGGGTATTTAAATGCATACTACAGTTCACTACCATTCGCAAGGTTGGACTTTTTCTTGACTAGCAAAATGGGGTAATAGTCTGATCATGCCTTGGTGGAGTCTCACTCTTTCTTTTCTTTTTTGGAAAAGGAGGTTAAACCTCCGGCCTCTGCATCAATCGATGCATGCAGCCATCTTTATTAATTATTTCACAAAGGTCTAACAAGAGTATACATCAATCTATCCAAAGCCACCACTCACACCTACAAACTCGATAATGTGGAGTGCTCTCACTCCACATATCTAAGACCGCTGTTGTCGCAAATCCATCCACATAACGTATCGGGAGCGACAGCCGGTGCAGCACACCTAAAACGCACACGTCACACACACGTTTTACAAGCCGCCATCATCATCGAACCACTGACCCATCTTCAGGAAAGAGATCCGCATCATCCATGCCAGTCCAAACATCTGTCGACGCCACCACGGCGCCCAACGGCGCCACCGTCCTGCGCTCATCCGTCCAGATGCGAAGACTCCGGTAGATCTGTCGTGCGTAGCACCTGCCAACCAGGCATGACTCAGCTTAGCACCTGTCGACCAGGCATGACTTGACAGCTCCAACAAAATTCCGTGCAAGACGAAGCCGCTCCACCTCCTGCCTCAGTCTGCCAGCGCTGCTCCACAAACGATGTTCCCAAGAGAGAAACGACACCGCAGTACCGCCATCGTCCGATCTGGAAGACCAGATCCTAGGGCTTCCCCCGAAGCAGTGCCCACCACCAGCAACCGTTCAGGACCCACACAGTGCCCACCACCACTCAGCCCTCTAGGCGACGCCTTCAGGAAGGTCACGACGTTAAGGACGCCGCCGCCGCCCACCTGAGTTAGGGTTTTCACCCGAGAGGCAAGGAAGGGGAGCAGATGTATACCGACGTCTTCAAAAATAATAACGGCGCCCTTGAGCGTCGTCATCGGCGCGGCCGGCCTGGGCCAACCAAGGGGTTTCCCCCAATCCGAATCTCCTCCACCGGCTTCACCCGCAGGTATGGCCCCGGCAACCACGCCGGCACCGCCAAGAAACTGTAGGAGAGAGGCCCACATCAGGGCCGGAGGACAGCGGCCAGATCTGGCGCCGCCGGCCGCCATAGCAGCCACGTGACGGCTGACCAGGCAGCGGTCGACGAAGGGGAGCAACACACCTCCACAACGACGCTTCCAAGAAAGATAGCGGTACCCGCGGGCGTCGCCATCGCGGCTCCGATGATGACCAGAGCAAGGATTTCTCCCGGAGCTGCGCTGAACATCCACCGCCACCGATCCGCTGAGCATGGCCGCCACGCACCACCACGACCCCCAGGCAGGGTCACGGGTCACCGCACCATGCGCCCTGGCCACCGCAGTCGCGCCTAGCCGACGCTCTCTGCCACCGCAGCCGCGCCCGGCCGCTCCCTACCACCATGGTCGCACGCCCCGCACAAGATCCAGCCATGGCAGCCTCGCATCCGTCGTCAGGCGCCGCCGGTGGGCGAGATCTCGCCGGATCCCGCAGCCGCCGACGCGGGGCGCCGCCGCCAGAGCCCGAGGGCCGACGCGAGGGCCCCCCCGCCGCCATCCCCGGGGCGCGCGGGGCTTCGCCTGCGTCCCCTCCGACAGCGGCGAAGCGGGGAGGGGCGGAGAGGGGGCCGGTGGCGGCGCGGGAGGGTTGGCCGGTGACGACGCGGGGAGGGGCGGAGATGGGGGCCGGTGGCGGCGCGAGACGACGCCCCCGAGTTGCTTTCTGTCGTGTGGACGGACTGACTGCTGGTTGCGCGGGGAAACGATGGAAATTTTCAGCAGTCGGTTCCACTATTAAGTTACTACTGCTATTTTCTTTTGTTTTTTATTGTATTTTCTTTTCATTAGTAGTATGAAAAAACACTATTAACTTTTGCTGTGATTACTGTTAGTGGCTTTATATAGATGCAAAATATATTTTTTATAATGATCTTGTATAAGTAAATGCAGGGAGTATCATGGAATGGGTACTCCGTGAACCGACGAGGAAAAGAGATTGGGGACTTGCCATGTTCCCACTAGTCGTATAGTGAGAAGCCAAGCTTCAGGTTCCATTTCGATTGTGCCTGGGGTCACCCTGCCAATCAATGGGTTGCTAGAATACTGGCAGACGAAATGGCGCCGGCGCCTTGCCATATAATTAGCTGCATAATAAAAAGGAAGGATGGGGCGAGCCAAATAATCGGATCCAAACAAAACGTTGGTCATCGCTCTGGTAAACTACCAAAAATTTGGTCAGACGTGTCATGGCTGTGAATCAAACAGGCCCTCGGTACCAAGTGTTGCAAACGACCATAAAACCCGAGACTGTTGGTTAGTCTCTGAACATTCACACGCAGATGGACGACAGGTGATCAATCAACTCTTCAATAAAGTGTCACTATTAGGAAAAAGCTTATACACAGAATATTACCAGTAGCGTTTGTTAAAATAAAGCGTTACTGCTAATTACCAGTAACATGTGCACCTGAACCCCGCTACAGATAAGTGTGTAGCAGCAGCGCGTGTCCTAGGAAAAACGCTACTACTAAAATTCCTACTACTAAGCCGGTAGGCTACGAGTACCAGTAGCACGTGCGTCGAAACCGCGCTACCGCTAAGTTTATTGTAGCAACACGTTTTCTGAAAAAAAGCGCTACTGCTAATGAAAAGAAAATAGAATGAAAAACAAAAGAAAATAGCAGTAGGGCCCTTTGCAAACAACGCTATAGCTAACGTTGTCTCCTTACCCGCTCTACTGTTACTTTTGACTTAACCCCATGCGGTTTCTCTCTCCCTCCCCCCCGGCCACCACTTCTTCCCCAAATTCCCTCGCCCCACTTCGCCGCCGGTGACCCCCCTCCCCGTGCGCCCCTGCCCAGCACCGGCGACCCCCTCCTCATGCGCCACACCCTCCCACCCGCTCCCTCCCGACTGCCGCCCCAGCCTCACCGGCTGCCTCACCTCCCCCGCGTCGGTGACCCCCCTCCTCGTGTGCCCCCTGCCCAGCGCCGGCGACCCCCTCGCTAGCACCCCGGCGCCCTCCTTTGCACTCTGCCGCCCGGCACCCCGGCGCCCTCCGGTGAGTTTTTTTTCTGTTTTTTTCTTCTTTTTTGCTGTAAGGTTTAGTGCTAGATTAGATTAGATTACTGATATGTGTTAGTTAATTAGTCATAATTAAAAGAAGTAGAAAAGGAGGAAAAAAGAGGAAGAACAAGACGAATAAGTATAAGGAGGAAGAAGAAGATGAAGAAGAAGAAGAAAAAGAAGAAGAAGAAGAGGAGGAGGAGGAGGAGGAGAAGAATAAGAATAAGAATAAGAATAAGAAGAAGAAGAAAAAAAGAGAAGAGTAGAATAGGAGGAGAAGAGGAGAGGAGGAGGAGAAGAAGAAGAGGAGGAGGAAGGGGAGAAAGAAGATGAAAATGGAAAAGAAGGAAGAAGAAGAAGAAGAAGAAACAAGAAGGAAAGAAGAAGAGGAAGAAGAAGAAGAAGAAGAAGAAGAAAACAGAAAATTCCGAGTTCTTCTAGTTAGTTTATTTTCTTTCCTTCGAAGTTGTCATGTTATATCTTTTCATTGAAGTGGTTCGATTATGCCCAAGTGGCCTTTTGTTGTTTGCAGGGAATGATTCCGAGTGACCTATGTTTTTCCGGAAGGTTGATTCATTTCGTTCCGGAAAATTTCAGGCGCTCTATTTGTCCAGTTTGTAGCAAAGGTCATGCCGAAATTTTCCGTGAATTTTGGCATGACTTGTGCTACAAACTAGGAAATATCGAGTGCCCGGGATTTGCCGCAACAGGAATGAATCAACATTCCTGTAAAACATTGACCTTTTTTATGTCATTATTCATTTTATTAGGTCTAGAATTAATTGACTAGATTGAATCATAGGAAACATGGCTAGCAACGATGAAGGAGAGGGTTCTGGTGATTGCAACGTCTACGCGGCGTCAGACGCCTATTCGAACCTTCTCGATGAGCAACGGTTGTTGCAGGGCCCACCTGTCACATCCGAGACTGACACTAGCGCTGAGACTGACATCGGAGCCGAGACTGACACCGGCGCCAAGACCGGCGATGAGACTGACACTTGCACCGAGACCGGCACCGAGCCTCGCGAAGCCGGTATAGAACCGAAACCAAAGAGGCAACGACGCCCAAACAAGCTCATCACTACTAGACTGGTGGTCGCAGAGGTGGATGACGACAATTTTGAGCCAAACGAGCCTGCGGAAGTGCGTGCGTGCTTCGGCAATCAAATAGGCTACATCCTACGGGCAACCGTCACCATCAACGATGCGAAACTATGGAGGCAGTCCCTCCTAACGAAGCTGCACCAGGTGTTCTTGTTCCCGGGCCGGGACGAAATCAATTATAAAAATCCAGATAAAGACCCGGCAATGAAGAAGATAAACAGACGTGCCATGGGCATGTTTACCGGCGCGTTGTCCGCCTGGAAAGTAAGGGTGAAAGCAAGGATCATTGACAAAAAGGAACCCTACTCCGAGATTGTAAAGGATAATCCGACAATTACGGAAGAGCAGTTTGAAATATTCAAGGCGGCTTGCGTTGCCGAAGCTGCCAAAGAAAAGTCGGAGTACATGAAGGGGCTTCAAGAGAGGAACATGGGGTGTCACCACGTCGGAAGCCATGGTTACAAGGATAACAGGTCCATATAGCCAAGGAGGATGCGGAACGCGAAAGTCTGGGCATCCCAGACCCCTTGGCTCAGTTCACCGTCCCGCAGGAGCGTGACGTCCTCAGGGCCCGGTATCATTGGGACCCAGTGAAGAAGGTTTTCGAGACGGACGCGGTCACGACGGAGTTCATGAGACTGTTGGTAATTTTTAGCTTCTGATCAATTCGACTGCACGTTTAGTCATATTTGTGAACGATCCTTGTTCCTTTTGCAGAGAGAGCAACACAGGATCGTGGCCGAAAGTGACTCGCTGTCGGAGGCGTTGGCGAGGCCCAAGTGCAACAACCCATTCAACCGGGCCTTGAACATATTGAAAGGACTCCGGGTGGACACTCGACCGTCGTATGAACGCATGCACGACGTTGGAGACGGTGCCACTTGGAAGAAGTACTACCGTGAGACCACGGAGGAGAGAAAGGAAAGACGGAGGTTAAATGAAGAAAACATCGACAAGAAGGTTGCGATTGCGGTCGCAGTAGCGGTAGCTGCCGCAAAACAGGAGATTGCAGCTTCGTATGGTATCTTGGTTCCAGATATCGTCAGGTGGGGTAGGCAAAATCCAAATAAAGAGGCAGCAGACTTTCCCCTTTCCAACTTCTTCGGGAGCAGCTCAACTAGCATTGCACGAGCACCTGCTGCTGCACCGGCTCCTGCACCTGCTCCTGCACCAGCTCCTGCACCGGCTTCCGCACCTGCTCCTGCACCAGCTCCTGCACCGGCTCCCTCACCTGCTCATAGCAGCCCGTCCTCCGTCATGGACGTGCTCGGCGGTGCTTCTTCTTTGGCTGAGCTCGACTACCTCACAGTACCTGTCACACCGGCCCTCTTCAATAAATGTGTAATCTCCCGTTTCCGTTGCCTTTCGGATGTCTCATGTCACAGACATGTCTTTGCAGGCCCACGTTACTCCGCGCACCATATTGTACACCATACGCGGCCAGAAGGTGGACGTGGGGAAGGCAACGATAATGAAGCCGAAGGAACAGTTGTTCCACAGCCGTCCAATCCACCCTGACGTCTTCAAGGTTTCCGTGGCCAGTGTCAAACCGGGCCACGATAATTTGGCTCCTCCATTACTAGGGGGAGACGAACCGACGCCTCAAGAAGTACTACATTATGTATGATGAGACATGTCATGTAACTTGTATAGCTATATCGTGATTATGACGTGACGACATGATTTGTGTTGGATGATATGATGAGGCTATTATGTGTATGATATGATGAGCATATTGCATGTTTATGATATGATTAAAATACTGTATGAAACATGTATAGAAACATCGTAAATACGTAGAAAAAAAAGAGAAAATATAGTAGCGGCGCTCTTTAGCGTTGGACAGGAAAACATTGCTGCTAAAGTAACAGTAGTGCGTGTTAAAACACGCTACTGATACACTTAGCAGTAGAGCGGGTACAAAAAGCCCTACTGCTAAGTAGGGATAGTAGCAGCGTATGTCAAGATGCGTTACTGATAAGCTTTAGCTGTAGCGCTGTTACTGATACACCAAATACCCGCGCTACTGCTAGGGTTTTCCCTAGTAGTGTGTTATTGAAGTGAAGCCTTCTATTGATGATCTCGTGGACATTTTTATCATACACCCTTGGATTCTTTTCAATGGAAAAATAAATAAATTTAGTACTCCAAAATTCTTTTCAATGTAGCATTTTCGGAATGCTTGCAAAATGTAATTTTATGACGAATTTTTGCAAGCATTTAAAACTTTTGTCAATGTCTATCACAAAAAATTTCAGAATTTTTTAAGCTAATTTTAATATTTTCTAACTTTACTGTTCAGCCGAGCTCATTTACCCGAGCTCATTTGAGCTCGGGAGCAGAAAAACACTTTCTACTTGAATGCAGATTGTGTGTAATCTGCTATAACTCACCTGGCTGAACGGCCGAACCGGTTTGGGGGTAGAAGTGTTGCGTCGGATCAAGTCATGGGTGGCCGCACCTTAAAATCAAGCTAAATCGACCATGATCCAACAAGACGATGGTATTTCTCACAGGTGGAAGTAGTGTATGCATCTCCTTTCCTAGAGGTGGGGCTTGTTCCTATCAAATCGTGGAAGTTCAACACAAAGACCGTTATGAAATGAGTCAGTTTCATTGCATCTGAAGCATGAAGATCACGAGGTGAACAAAAATCTATAGCGGGGAGGGATTCATGCGCAGCACTAACCTAAGGAGGAACATCGATAGTACTCCCACCATTCCCAAATATAAGATTTTATACTAGTATATTAACATGTTTTAGTATGTTGCTCACTCATTTCAGTCTGTATGTAGTCTATATTGAAATATTAAAAATATTTTATATTTCTGAACTGATGGAGTACGTGTATTCTTCCGGTTCAAATGAAGTCGGACACGGTTTTGTTATCACGAGAGGCATGGCCGTGGTTCTCGGAAAGGAAAAAAAACGCCTTTTTTGATCTCTGTTTTTTCATGAGAGTCACGGTTTTGCTTCCGCGATAGGAACGGTTTTGTTATTGCAACAGGCACGGCCGTCCCTCTCGAAAAGAAAAAAAACATGTTTTCTGCTCTCTTTTTTTCCCGCGAGAGGCACGACCGTGCCTCTCGGAAAAGGAAAAAGAACGCCTGTTTTTTTCGTCCGTTTTTTTGTGGAAAAAAGATTATCAAAACGTATCGACATGGGATCTAGTTTTAAAGATCTCGACGCGAGAAACCCAACCGTGAAAACAGTTCAAGATTTGAACGCACGGTTTAGGAGATAAAATATTTTAAAAATACGGGTCTATGAAAAAAGAAAAAACTCTCCAGTTGCGACAAGTGGCATACAATAAATGCGCCACCTATCGTAGTATATTAAGGTAGAAGTAACCGTTGAAAGGTGTACTCCTCAACTTGTGATTTCCCCACTCTTTGCGCCAAGAGTATGGGTGGTGAATTCCTGGTCCGCTTGCTGTGTGATTCAGCCCTGTAGTTCCGTGTTGACCAGGGTCTCCAGAACGATGGACCGTCTTGTCTTCTGCATCTAGTGATCAAAGGCAGCAAGTGAGGTCTCGATTTGTTCTCGGATACCTCACATTCTCAATGGGATGCACACATCTGCGGGCACACATAGACACAGACAAGCGCACACATCTAACTCTTTATAGCTGTCTCCCTCCCTCCCTCCCTCTCTTCCACACACACGCACATTGCATTACCTTGGAGATATGCACCTAGTGCATCCTTTATAGGAGTGGGAAATCCTTACAGACGGGAAAAATGATGAGCATATTATATATTCTTAAACTAGAATAATCTGATATGTGTGACACCATTAAAGGATCTCTTTTTGTAAGATAGAGAGATCGCAGATATGTCATGAGTGAGAAAGAATATTGAGCTTAACAAGTCACAAAACTATTTCCATTGTACAAAAGTCTGCAAGGGCGCACAAGTAACAATGTTATGGTTTTGAATTTCAGTTTCAAAAATATTTCAACGAAATTCAGTTATTTCAGTTATCATTTCGTCCAAATGACAGAATTTTCCATTTAAATTTGAATGAGACCTACCTAAATATTTTGAAAATTCAAAAAGTAATTAAAAAAATGATTTTTTGTTACTACGAACTGCTGAACTATTTTGTCCGGAAGACAATTAATTCAGTATTTAACAAAGTTGATGAAATTTAGAAAAATTCACTGAAGTGAGAACCACTAACAACTCAAATACATGAGCATATGTACAAAAAAATGTCCACAATTGTTATCTTGACAGAAAAGTGCGGAAGACTTGAGCAAATGTTACATGTTTTTGTCAAGAAAGGGCGACACACGCAATGCACTCCTGCCACTTGGCCTATGCCATTTGAAATCATATTATTCATCAAATAATTATCATTGTCCTAGGCTCTGGATTCTAAAGTCGGTGCTTTTGTTTGGGGTATGGACGAGCATAGTGGTTTCGGTAAGAAGAAAGTTCTGGAAGGATCATTTAGCTGCAGGGAGAACCGCCAATAAATGTAGCTGGTGGTCTTCTTGTTATCAAGCAGAGGAAAGAATACTGTATATGTGCTTGTACATGACTGTTAGTGGGGGGTAAAGTTGCGACACTGATCCGAGCACATATCATGCCATCCAAGATCAGCTAGTATGTTAAACCTTTTGGCAAAATAAATAGAACAAAGATAATTAATCTGCAACAATTAGGAATCATAAAAGTTAGAATTTGATGGCTCAGATTTTCTATGGTCTTTGGAAATAATTCTAGTTGATGATTGCTTATTAGTCTAAAAGCTAAAATTTCATCGTACCAGTACCTCAGAATTGTGCTACAGTGACATGAGTGGAATGGTAAAGGTACTTATGATTGTGATTGCTCGAATTCTCATTATTAGGTTGATGTGCAGCTCACTGTTACAAGGGAGTGAGAAACCCGGCCGCCCCCACCACCGACCAGGCTTTCCCTGGCGGAGTGCACTAGCGGTGGCGAGTGGAGGGGGAGGGGAGTGAGTCCGGGCCCGACAATGCTAGGCTTGTGGGAGCGATGGTAGAGGGGAGGGGTACTTTCCAGTCATTTGATTGTTTCACCCTTCTCTTTGCTCGCCGTAGTTGGATATCTCTGGTGGGGCAGTGTCGGGGTCTTGGATCCCATGGCAGTAGCCTTGGTGGTGGGTGCGGCAGTGCTCATGGGCGGAGCTCGCGACTAGGGTGTGGACGGGTTACCATGGTCGTGCCGACGGCATGATGGTTTGTGTGCGGCGGCCGGTGACGGTGATGCGGGTGTACTTCGTTTGGGTGATGGAGAAGGTGTGTGAGGGTGAAAACCTATTCTGGCTATGCTTAGTCAACGGCGGCGGCGCCGATGGTGTCGTCCCGTTCTTGAAAGCGTCATCGCAGCTCTTCTTCGTCTTCCTTGTTGCTCTAGGACACCCTGATTCTTGGATCGGGCGGTGGCGGCATCTTTTTGTCGTGTCCTTCCTAGAGGCGTCATCTTGGAGCTCCCGGTTCGCCTTGACCGGCTTCTCCGTCGAGTTGGTCCTTGTATTTTGTATTGTGTGTGTGCATTGTGGTGCCGAGTGGGGTGTGTTGAGTTGTATGGCGATTGATCGTTGCTTACGTCCTTCATATATAAAGCGGGCCTCGTGCCTTCTTCGGTATTAGACACGCTAGCTAATATCCATCACGCACACATACAAGTACGTCCACAATTCCTAAACGGGACTCCAGCATGATTACATTCCTAACCTTCAGGAGTAGCACGCAATCTAGATTACATTTCGGTACAAATGTCCCGAGTTCCAGGCACACATACAAGTCATTCGTTTCCCAGCGGTTCGGCCGTTTTCTTCCAGTCCAAGCTGATTGCTATCGCTACCGCCAAGGTGTAGAGCAAGGTTACATGACTCGGTGTTGGCTACTCACGAATACGCTCTTCGTTTATTGTTGAGCAGCTATGGTGGTTGAATACATTCAATTTTCTTTTGCAAGGAATACAATCATTGTTTATAGGCATAGATTTGATGAGTTGGGGAAAAGCAAGAAGGAGACAGGATTCAGAGCCCTGGTGGGAAGAGGAGAGCTGCCTCTGTTCGCCTAATCGAATCTTGGATGTCGTCAGTGGCTTGCGTCCCATGATGTTATACTTGCATGGTTCACCCACTCATCCTCTACGAAACGTGTGTTGGTCTTGCATGCCATCTTGTTCCTCTAGGCTCGTCCACTGCTTCAGCTTCAGGCCTCCTAGTACCAACATTCAACAGGCCCACTCTTTGGGTCAAGAGTAAGGGTGGTGCATTCTTGGCCCGCTTGGCGTGTGAGTCTATGTTGACTAGGGTCACCTTAAGAGTGTTGACACGCTACCCTCGAGAAAGATGGCGTCCCGTGTCTTCTGCGGCTAGTGATCAAAGGCAGCATGCCAGGTCTCAGTGTCACGAACCGGTAGGATAATGGATTTGTTCTCGGATGCCTCACATTCTTAATGGTATACACACACACACACACGCAACATCTTACTCATTATTGTTGTTCCATCTTTCTCTCTCTCTCTCTCTCTCCCCCCCCAAACAAACACTCAAACACGCACGTTGCATTGCCTTGGAGATATGCATCTACTGATCCTTTATAGGAGTGGGAAATCCTGACGGACCAGAAAATTGATGAGCATACTATCCTCTAACCTAGAATTAAGAGCATCCTCATTATATATTCTTGTACGAGAAAAATCTTCTATGTTTGACACAACTAAATGAGCTGTTTTAGTAAGCTAGAGAGGTATCATATATGTCCCGAGTGAGAAAGAACGTTGAGCTTTACTAGTCACAAAAGAACTTCCTTTGTACAAAAGTCTGCCGGGTCGCACAAGTAACAATCTTATGGTTTTGAGTTGTAGTTTCAAAACAATTTCAGTGAAATTCAGTTATTTTAGTATTCATTTCGGCCAACGGAAAGAAATTTCCAATCAAATTTGAATGAGATCTCACTAAATATTTTTAAAGTTCAAAAAATAATTTAAAATAATTTGAATTTTTGTTCCTACTAAAATTGCTGAAATACATTGTTCAGAAGACAATTATTTCAGTACTAGTCATATAGGCACTTACACCTGGTATAAGTTACGATATATGTTTGTATTTACTTGGATTTCTTTGGAATTAACAATATTTAAAGAAAACAATAAGTGTAATCTAATTGATAATATCATGTAATTGTTTTTGGTAGTATATGGCAAACATTAACAGTACTCCTTAAATATTTCAGAATTGGGCTATTAATATCAATCTCCGTTTTATTTTGTAATTATGTTGTTTTTCTTGGTAGGTCGAATGTTTATTGGAATAAGCTTGTACTTGTGAAATCAACCATGTATGAGAAAAATATAGTTATGGCAGCGTGATAAATATCATCAATGTGTAGATTTAAGCTCAAGTGATGGACCGTTGAAACAATAAATTCTTTTTTAGGTATACTTAAGCATATTGCATATCGAAACATTGTCTATCTTGGGCATATTGCATATAAGAATCTTCTTGTAATCATTACTCACCAAAGATTATTGCTTCATCTATGACGTATGAGTTGTTAGAATCTATTTGAGTAAGAACTTATTATTTTATTTTATAGGAAATCATTGTCTTGTTTTTTTATGTTTATAATAAGGGGATATCATGGGATCAGAATGAAAGAACTCGTAAAGGAATTATGAAAGCTTCATAAATGCTATTATACTCCCTCCATACGGAAGATTAAAGGAGAGTAATCCTAATTAGAAGGCTTCTAAAATTATCCAATCGATATCTCTTTGTACCTCGATTAAACACCAATATACTCGAAATGACAGGTTTTTTAGGTCAATTACCAACGACCAATTATGTAGCACCTACTTTAATTTTTTTTATTGTCATAAATTAGAGGAAGCAGATTAAATTCATTTAAGAATAGGTACTTAGTATAGAAATAATGTAATGCGTAATAGTATTGCCTGATAAACTAATTATATGTTCATAATTATGGAAGTACAGTATATAACAGAATTAGATCTGAGACTTCAACACGTAGTGTTTAGAACGTCTTATATTCTTCAAGTACATGGGAGTAATTGATTAAACTGTTAGACAAATAGAAATAAGCATCTATGAGGGTTACGATCTATAATTACTATAGGAGGAGAATTGGAGATTCTATCCATATCTAAATAATTTATGGAGTCTTGCAGTAGATACAGTTCAAACAACGCACTTCTCCCCGAACTCCTGTATAACATATCAGTAATGTTGCATAACATGCACTTTTCGTTGCTTCTCCATAATACTGACCAAATAAAAGTTTAAACACGGGATTAAATGCTGATGCTTCAAATTAAACATAAATCATCAGAATTCCAGCATATGAATTTGGTTGGCCGAGTTTGATATATAGATACTTGTTACATGCTTGCAAATACTTTGTAGTTAGTGAACCAATTTTTATTTTCTAGCTGAACAAAAGGTCTAGCTCATAAATGATATCGGCAGAAAAAGTTGTCGACCATGTACACAACAATCGATTTTTTTTATGGTGCAATTTCCTCTAACATCTACAATGCAAAAAAGTGGACATCGCACGGTACGTCCTACATCATCATCTAGCTGGAAGATTAAGACCAGTTAATCTACATTCATTTCAAAAACTCTTTAGTGTGTACCAAAGATAAAATTAAACCACAACACGGATACATGGGAACCACAAATAGAACATTACAAAAAATATATTTTTTGAATTGAAAACATAGCTACAGATTTCTGCTCTACTTTAATATTTCAAAATTGTCTTGGTTAAAAATTTACGTCAATAACAACTTACTATTGAAACAAAAAAGAGGGCCAAGCAATGCGTTGCTTACAATCCCATATAATATGGCAACATGAGTGCATGTTAACAGTTGCATAACTGCATGAAGAAATAAAACTGGCATAAATGGTGTAATACTCCGATGCTTAAGCGTATGTATTTACATATACTAAACCTATTCGATAATATTTCCACATCACAATCCAAGCATCCAAGTATTTATCCATTAATTGTATGCATCACATAACTCACACACTGATCAATATGTTTTCTTTTAGAAAAGGAGGCTCACACTGCAAGAAAAATGCTCAATTATGACCAAAAAGAATGACGGTGGTTTAATTGGTCATTGATCCATGACCAAAATTCCAAAATTAGTCATGGAAAATCTAAGAGGGTCCAAAGCCCATAATGTTATGACCTTTTGTGTCCATTAGGTCATGATACTATTGCACAAATTGGTCATTAAGTGCTATCGATTCAAAAAAAAAGAAAAAAAGATAGAGGTGTGTTGGATGAGGGGTGTGTTTGATAAAAAATATATGATGTTTGTCTGAACATATATGTTTGTATGTATTTCCCTATTTATAGAAAAGTTCACTGTAGTGTTTTTTAATATACAATGATCTTATTTAAATATAAGAAGAACATTTGTTAAATATATAATGTGTTTTATCGTGCGATAAAAAGTTCTTCATATATTATTAAATATTTTTTAATATACAATGTATACATATGTGTATAATTTTTTCTATGTACAATACACACGCTCTGTATGGTCCAAAGAAAAGATAAAAGAGACATGGAAAAACATTAACAGAAAAATAAACCCGATACGAGCGTAAAAAAACAATAGGAGAAAACATAGACCAAACTAACAAAGCACGCGCGGCGAGAATGAAAATTTATAGTCACGAGGGCGGGGAGACAAAATTTTCGAGACTGCACATTTAACCCTAGTTCCCGTTCCCCATTTCCCATCTCCCGTACAAACCATCAGCCGCCGCGAGTTCACCTATCCTCCTCGCGTTGCTCCAGGTCGTCACGGGCGGCGCCGGTACTAAACCTGTAAACCACCTCGTATCGGGCCCCTCCTCGTCTATGCCGAGCCGGGTGCCTCCCCATCTGTCCCAAGCCGGCCCCTCCCCGTCTTCCCACGCCATGCCCCTCCCGATTCAGATCAGACCCAGAGATACGGCGGCCCAGTGCCACCCCTCGAGCTGAGGCGGCAGCGGTGGCGGTAGTACCGACTGTCGGATTTCAAAGTCCCCGAAGTCGCCGGTGACGCGCATGGATCCAGCTTCATCCGGCAGCCGGCACAGATCCAGCTCCATCCAGCGGTAAGCTACCGTGAGTGAGGAATTACCCAGCCCCCCACACTTTTCTACTCATCTAGTTGTTCGTTTGAATTGAGTTATTAAACACTTTCTTATTTGGGTTGGGGGATCTACAGGTCAGTCTCCTATGGATGCATGGTCAACGGCAAGGCGGAGCAGAACACAGACGTGTCCTTCACACTTGACGATGGCACCGGCCGCACCGATTTCATCAGATGGTGAGTGCAGCTCAGCAAATGGCTTGTTTGTACTTGAGTTCCGGATGTATTATAAAGGGTATATTTTTACACCTTTTTTTGGGATTCCATTGATGGATGTTGACTATGGGATTTGTCCAATGCCGCAACTTCAATCTTCACTAGATGAAAATGTTGTTGGCTGTTTGTACGACAGTGCAAGAAATCCAATAATGGGAAATAAACGTGCTGGTTCTTAACCATCTTCAATTAATTCAGTAATTGAGTTCCAAGCTGAACGTGGTTTCCTCATAGACTAGTGATTAACCAATCGCCCTTGGATAAACTGGTTGTCCTCCAGCCTGAAAATAAAGGGAAAAATCTGCTTCAGATTTAGGAGTGTTTGATCGTCTATATAGTGCATATTGTCTACTTTTTACTGTTAAGTCACGCCACGTACTAAAAAGAACAGTTAATCAATGGTGTGCTAAGTTAAACTAAAATGTTATGCATACAACCAAAACCAAAAAAAATGAGATCTATGTATATGCCTGTTGACAGTATTAGGCATAAACCATTGTATGTGCAGTGCACATTGCAGGTACGAGTTATTCCCATTTCTTTCTTTAGCTAGGCTGTTTGTTAGTTCATGTATGATCTGGACAGTTTAAGTGTTAGTGCTAATCTGGACTGAGGTTGAACAACAGTAGTATCGCAATGTTTTTTTCACTGCACAACACTATGTAAACAAAATGCAGATTTTGACACGGTGTAATGAGATTTATCTCTTCCCTTGTACCTTCAGATGGATTCTACTTTTCATTTTATGATTATTTCTATCTACAGAAATGCTTAATAGTATGCCATATTAGGTGCACTTATTACTCCAGCTTGTATCGAGTATATATATATTTCTCTTGTACCTTCCAAATAGGAGCTATCATTGTAGCCCAGATAGAGTTTCATTAGTTTTTTTCGTATAGTCTTGCTTTCCTTCATCATCTTCTTTTTTCCAGATAACGCGGATGATTTTGTTAGGTTATGCGATCTTCTACAACCTTTGCTTCCACAACCTCAATAGTGGCGCCCGCCTCTTCCTCAGTTTAGGTGAGTCCTTGGTCTCCTCTCTCTTTCTCTCCCTGATGGTTCGGCCATCAAGCCATGGGTAGCTGGTGCTGTTTATCACTCCGATGATTCTGTCTTCGAATCTGTGGTTGTGATAATCTTTCTTGTTGACGAAATCGATCTCTTGTAATTTTGTGATGGGCTACAGGGCTGCCCTTTTTTTGTATTGCATGGTACAGGGCTTAGTAATGGTGTCCATGTTTAGTTTTGATAGGTTCATTATGCTGGGATTTTAAGTTTTTAATGGCTATCAACTAGAACAAAATTCTTGCTTATCGTGAAGGGCTGCGTATTGATAGAACAAGTGCTATCCTTCTCTTGGAAATGATCATATCATGTGCTGCACTTCAGTCCCAAGGATAAATTCTCTAGTGTTAGCTAGCTATCAGTCATGTGTATGTGTCTTCAAAAGTAGAACTGATAGGAGCAAAAATACTAGATCAATCATGTGTTATTGGTGCTATTAGATGTAACAGCTGAATATGCGAAAATAAGATAAATGCGCACAGGCCCACCTAGGTGGCGCCACCAGGTGGTGCCCAGCCTCTAGTACATGCAAACATACGCGTGGTGAGAGATCAATACACTACCATTGCTGGAGGATGAGATAGTTCTAATTTATTTATTACTTGTACATTATAATATTTTATTATTTTGTATGCTTTCTTATGTTTGATTATTTGAATTACCAGGATGATCCGAGGAACCCAAAAGAAGTAGAGGACAGGTCAGGAGGAGGGAACAAGAAGCTTCGTTTATCATTGATGTTATGTGTGATCAATAAAAAATTGTGCTTCTCATCCAATCTTTGTCGAACTATGTTGATGTGTGATTATGCACTTGTTGGGCCCTTTTGCTGTGCACCTATTGGGAGTTAAATCTTTATGTGTAGAGGATTCGATGGATGATGTATTGTAATTCATGTGATGTGCTACTGAAATGAAATATATACAACTAATTTACAATCTTTTATTCTTTTGTACTTGTTTTTTAATGCGCCTATCCTGAGTTATACATGCTTTCGGCAAAATAATGCATCAGCCTAAACAATTTAGAAATTTTTAATAATAAAATAGTATTGGTGGAGGCCCATGTAGACAAGATTATTGAAATGGGCTGTGAAATTTATGATGATTCCATTTGGTCACTAGCAATGCCATGTCAGCACAACCACGTCAGATCCTACGTGGCTCACACAAATGGGTAATGACCAAACCAACATTTTGGTCAATAGAGCTCTGTGACCAAAATGTTAGAGAGGTCAAGTTTGTTCATTCTTGACGGCCAACCGTTGACCTTGTAAATTTGGTCAAAATGGTCAATAAACAACAACAATGACGAATCAATGACCAATATAGGGAGTCATAATTGGCCTTATCTCTTGTAGTGTCACCACCGGCCTCTGCATCAGAAAGATGTATACGACCATATTTATTTAAAATAACATTAAGTGTCTGCAGTCCAGAATCAGCGTAAGAAAAGGCTGAACAGTACAAAAATGAAAGCAAAAGAAAGCCACAACCGGCGTAAAATAGGACTAGAAATCTATCCACCTATTCTACTATTGGACCGCCATCCAAACCGGTTGAAGATATCCTGAGCTACCATCTCCCATCGGGTAGATCCAGTAGCCAAACATCCTCTGTTCTCCATAGGAGTGTGTAGGCACCATGTACGAATGAAAGCAGTTGCCCTGTGTAAAACCTGCAAAAATTTGGTTTTATAAATCCTGTTAAAGACCATGTCATTTCGGCAATTCCATATAGCACATAGAAATGCACAAACTCCTATGCGAATCTGTTTTGCCACATTGATTTCTATTCCATCCTCCCAAATAACGTTGGGATGCTAGTTGGAGGTGCGATATTGAAGGCTATATGAATGGAAGTCCAGAGAATTTTTGCTAACGGGCATTCAAGAAAGAGGTGTTTGATTGTCTCTAATTGATTACAAAAGCCATAACTTTTGTTTCCGGGCCAATTTCTTTTTGCCAAATTATCCTTCGTGAGAATCACTTCCTTGTAAACGAGCCACATGAAAATTTTGATTCGCAGAGGGACTTTGATCCGCCAAATAAGAATAGATCTTGGAATCGACATGGAGTCAATTAGGTCTAAGTACATAGATTTCACTGAAAAGATGCCAGTTTTAAAGAGTTTCCAATGAAGTCTATCGGCCTCATCCGATAGGTTAACCGGCATCAGCCTCCTAACTAGATCAATCCAAGATATCCACCGATTTCCTTGAAAACTTGGTCTGAACTGAATTTTCAAAGGAACAGACTAAAGAACATTAGGAACATAAGCCCCCTTACGCTGCACAATATTATATAGAAAAGGGTATTGCATGGCTAATGGTGTCTCACCCAGCCATGTGTCCTCCCAAAACCTTGTAGTCCGGCCATTCCCAACGATAAACTTAGTCCTATGAAAGAACGACAACTTCGTTCTCATTAGACCTTTCCAGAATGGCGAATCATTGGGTTTCATGGTGACCTCCGCCAAGGTTTTAGCATATAAATACTTATTCCTCAGAATCTATATCCACATGCCATTAGTCTCACTAACAGTCTGTATAACCATTTGCTAAGAAGACATTTATTTTTGACTTCAAAATTCTCAATCCCAAGACCACCTTGCTCTTTGGGTCTACAGACAATATCCCATCTAGATAATTTGTGTTTTCTTTTGATCTCAACACTTTTTCAAAAGAAGCGCGATCTATAGAAGTCCAATCTCTTCCTCACCCCAACTGGAATCTCAAAGAAGAAAAGTAGGAACATTGGCATACTGGTGAGGACTGAATTAATGAGGACCAGCCTACCACCAAAAGATAGTAGCTTTCCTTTCCACCAACTCAACTTTTTCTCAAACCGTTCCTCCAAACACTTCCATTCCTTGTTGGATAACTTCCGATGATGTATTGGTATACCTAGATAACTCACATGCAAGGTACCTAAGGCACACCCAAACAACTGTCTGTACGTATCCTGTTCTTCTTTGGCCTTCCCAAAGCAGAAAAGTTCAGTTTTGCGAATGTTGATCTTCAACCCAGAAAATTGTTCAAACAAGCAAAACACCAGTTTCATATTTCTTTCCTTTCAACATCATGTTCCATAAACAGAATAATGTCATCAACATATTGTAGAATAGACACACCCTCGTCAATTAGGTGGGGGACAAGTCCTTCGACGAGGCCTTCCTGCTTTGCCCACCCAATCATAATTGTCAGGATGTCTGCAACTATATTGAAGAGGATAGGGGACATAGTGTCGCCTTGCTGTAGGCCTTTATGCGTTTGAAAATAATTTCCAATGTCATCATTACTTTAATTCCAACGCTACCCTTTTCTACGAATGATTCGACATGTTTTCTCCATACATCATCAAAACCCTTC